>NC_084846.1:59763042-60395292 GCF_033115175.1 Lepus europaeus | reverse complement strand
TAATGTGGCCAGGAAGATCTGACTTGCTAATAAAATGGAATTTAATCAGAGACAAAGAAAATAAGGAAAACTCACAAAATTTTATGATACAAATAATGATTTTACTACAAGTACATTTTAAAATAAATTTTAGGAGGAGGTATTTGGTGTAGCAGTAAAGGTACCACTTGGAACGTTGCATGCCATATTGGTGTGCCTGGGTTTGAGTCTCGGCTCTGCTTCTAATGAGACTTCCTGTTAACTGCACACCCCAGGAGGCAGTAGATGATGACCCAAGTATATAGACCTCTGTTACCCACATGGGCATTCTAGGCGCTTGGCTTCAGCCCAGCCCAGACTCTACTGTTGCAGGCCTTTGTGGAGCAAACCAATCGATCCAAGTTATTCATATATTTTCTTTCTTTCTTTCTCTCTCTCTCTCTCCTCTCTCTCTCTCTCCCCAAATGTAAACAAATAATAAATAAATATTTAAATAAGAAAAGCTAGAGAATGAGTTGTGCTTTGGGTCAAATGTTGCCAGATAACTTGAGTATTAGTACTCCCTCCCTTGAGATGCATATGTGTGTGCATTAGGATGATCAAGGTCCCCACTACATGTGGGAAAAGTAAGTAAGGGAAAGCAGTAAAAGTGAAGATAGGAAATTAATGAGGGGACAGATTATGAAAAGCTATGTAGGCACTTGGAAGGACTTAGGGTTTTCCAGGGAAGGTGTCTAAGGTTTGGGGATTTTGAACCAAGGGATGATGGTATTTAACTCATATTTTAAAGGATTCATACAGATTGGTAAGATGAGTGCAGACCAGGGGAAAAGTAAGAAAAGAAACATGGTAACTGGAGAGATAATTACAATCTGCAAAAAACTGATGTCTTAGGAGTAGTGATACCAGAGATATGAAAAGTAGGCAGATGATAGATATGCTGAGTTAGAACTAATGGAATTCTCTAAATACTGGGCATGACAGAATGATAGGAATCAATGGTGACTCCAGAGTTTTTGGCTTGAGCAACTTAGAGGATGCAACTGCTATCACCTAGCACATGGAAAGTTTAAGTGGAGTAAGATCGAAAAGCAAAATCAAGATTTTTATTTTGAATATATTAATTTGATTCAAATATCGGACTCCCAAAAGATGTTGAGTAGGTAGGTCAAATAGGCAAGTCCATCAGTGATTCTAGTGTTCATGGGAAAAGTCCTCACTGAAGTTATAAATGTGGCAGTCGTTTGTGTTTCTGCGGTTAGGTATAAGACTACCTAGTAAATGAATGAAGATAGAAGAGGCTTAAAGAAAAAGTCAAATACATTTCTATATTTACAGATTCAGTTAATGAAGAGGAAACAGCAAAGATAATGTAGGTAGGAGTAGCAGTAAGAAAGACAGGACTATGAGAAAGCTAACTGAATAAAGTATTTTAAGACACAGAAAGTGGTCCACTGAATCAAATGATGCTTTTCAGTTCAAATGAACTGGCCCTCCGTCAAAACCCACTGCATGTACAAATACAAGTGGAAGTAGCACCTCTCTCCCTCAACACTGAGTACTTCAGAGCTACAGGAATAAAGTGACCTCAAATAGGCCACACTCCTCTCTACATCATTGGGAGCAGGGAATATAGAACATGGAGCAAAGCCCTGTGACTAAGTCAACTGGGAAGTAACAAAAAATTCGCAGCATTTTTTATATTCCCAATATGGAAAGGAGGGAGAACTAAAGAGAGGGGAAAGGTGAATAGATTCTTTTTATCAGTGCACAAATTGTAGAAACACACCCAAGTAGTCCTTGTATGAAACCAGCCACAATCCACACTGCAAAAGCCTTGAGAACTGAACTATATTGTGGAATACCAGCCAGGTTTCTGATGACATTTTAGGTAGTACAGAAGCAGGGCAGATCAGAACAGCTCTACAAAACTTTAAAAACAAAAATAACATTTTAAGCACAGTGACCCAAATTTGGCTAGTGCATGTGTCCTGAACCTAAATATATTGACTGCCTGTTAAAATAGAAGAATTATTTACAAAACAGAGTCCCTTGACAGTATACAAAATATCCAGTATGCAATATAAAGTCATGATAAAAATCAGAAAAATCACAATGAGAAATTTGGCATAGGTACTACAATATCTGGCAAAGATTTTAAAGCAGTTATTGTAAAAATGTTCTAGCTAGCAATTTCAAACACTCTTGAAATAAGTGGCAAAATTGGATGTTTCAGAAAAAATAATATACAATAAAAATAGTAATTTGGAAAGAAAAACACACAATAAATTCCAAGATGAGCTCAGCAGTGGAATGGATATGACAGAGCGACAAACCAGAGAATATGAAGTCAGATAAATAGAAGTTATCCAATGTCAACAACAGAGGAAATGAAGATTGGAAATGAAAAAACAATTGGAAAACACCAAGGACCTGTGGGACAATATCAAAAGATGAAGTGCTGACACCATGGGAGGAGGACGTGGAATGAAACTGAACAAGTATTTGAAAAATAATGGCTACAATCTTCCCAAATGTGGCAAAAGACACAAATCTGTATTTTCAAGAATTATCTTAAATATTAAAATGAAAATATCAAAGAAATCCATTCTTAAGCATGTTTTACCCAAAGTTCTGACAACTAAATATAAAAAAAATTACAAAAACCTAAAATCACCAGAAAATATGTGCATATTCAAGAACAATGAATAGAATTACAGGGAATTTATATCATCAGACCCAAAGGAAGTGGCATTCTATCTTCAAGTACAGAAAGGAAAAACGTTTCAACTCTGAATTCAAAATCAATTTTAAAATATCATTCAGGAATGAAATTGATACAAAGGACTTCTCAGATGAAGAAAATGTGTGACCATCTCTCTTACAAAAGAATTGTCAAAAATCAGAGCAGTACTTCACACACAAAAAAATAAAATTATGAACATGAGTACAGATAAAAAAGCAACACAGTGTTTAATATGTTGGTAAATACAATATACTATTGGTTTTTGAATATTTACCATTATATTTTATAATTGCAAGCAAACATTAAAACGTTGTACAATGTGATTCTCAATATATGTATGGCTAACAATGGAAATTACACCATCATGTGGAGTGTGAATGATCTAAGGTTCTAATATTCTATTGAAATGGTGAAATACTGACGCTACTGGACTGTGATAAGTTAAATATGTATTTCCTAGAGCAGGATGTCTCATTTAGCCATAGCAACATTTTGTACCAGACCAGGTTTTGCAGCGTGGCGATAAACTGCAAAACATAGGATGCTTGCACAATAAACCCAGCCTCTAGCAACTCCATGCCACCTGCAACCCCTCTCCTAGAATGAAACTTCTTTTGAAAGTCTCCAGAAACTATCAGATGTCTCCTGGGGTTATGACTGGTTGGGGGTCATGTTGGTTGCAAATATCTGTTCAAAAGCAACAGTCAACAATTTATACAAAGCAGGGCAAGCTTTTGGCACAGCCACCTGGAAGACACACGTCCCACTTTCAACGTCTCAGTGAGACCCAACTCCATTTCCAGTTCCAGCTTCCCGCTAATGTGCACTCTGGCTGCCAACAGGTACAGTCTTACATACTGGAACCATCCTTGTGAAGACACAGATGTGGCTCCTGGCTGCTGGCTTCATCCTGGCCAAGCCTTAGCTATTGGAGGTATTTGGAGTACCAACCAACGGATGAAGGGATGTCTGCCTGTCTCTATTTTCTCCTCCCTCTCTCCTTCTCGCAAGAAGAAATTCAAAAGGAATTACACAAAGACATAAATATAATTACAAAACAACCCATGTAACTCATGGAATCGCAGTTAAATGGAAAAATAAAAGAACAGCATGAATTGGGCTGTCAGTTATCAGAGAAACAATTGGCTGAAAAATGAAAACCAATGTAAAATAACTGAACAATGCCGTTACTCCACTAAACCACAGAAGGTGTGTTTTCCCAAGCATAAATAGAACACTAAGACAGAAATACTATTTTCTTCATAAATCAAACTTACACTGATGTTTTCTTTAATAAACAAAGTTATACAAAGTATGATATGTACTGACCAAATGGAATTAAACTAAATAACAATAACAGGAAGATAAGACAAATCTTCAAACACCAAACAACATAAGTCCAAGTAAATCATGAGCCAAAAACTTCAAGTGAAATTAGCACAGGTATTCTGAACTAAAATAAAAATATATCAACATATGTAGGACGTAGTTAAAGTAGAGCATAGACAGAAAGTTATAGCACTAAACACTTACATTGGAAAAGTATCTATGTTATGTTATCAGCTTCCACCTAAAGAATGTAGACAAATAAGAGCAAAATAAAGCCAAAGCAAGAAAGAAAAAAATTGAAAACAGAGCTGAAATTAAAAAGTACTGAGAATGAATGTAAAAACTACAGATAATCAATTAAGCCCAAATATACTTTCCAAATATCAATGCAAATTTCTAGAAAACTGACAAAGAATAAAAAAGAGATACAAATTATCAAGCCCAGAAAAGAACAATCATATATCACAATAGATATCAAAGGGTAACAAGATGATACTATAAAATATTCTATACACAGTTTCAACAGCCCAGATAAAATGGGCCAGTTACTTAAAAATCACTAATTATCACAATTCATCCAAGAAGAAATAACTTAAATTCCACGTAAGTGTTAAAAAAGAAGTTTTAACTATTTTTTTCCAAAAAACAATTCTCCAACCATAGATGATTTCATTGTTAAATTCTATCAATTTAAATGAGATATAACATCAATTCTATTATGCCTCCTTGGAAAAAAAAAAAGGTGGGGGGGGGGGAGAACTTCCTTGCCAAATTATGGTTCCAGAATTATCCTGATAGCAAAACTAGACAAAGACAACAGAAAACATCAAAATAGCAGGAAAAAATTCTCTCATGAACATAAAGGCAAATAAACACCTTCAAAAACACATCAAATTAATCTTCAAAAACATCTAGCAGCTAGAATCCTTCAATATATACAAAGGATACTATATTATAGCCTAGCAGGTTCATTTCAGAAAGGTAAGATGAACTGGAAGACATAATATTAAAATACCCATATTGCCCAAAGTGATCTATAGATTCAGTGCAAGCACTATCAAAATCCCGTACTCTTCACAAAACTAGAAAAATATCTAGGGGCCGACACTGTGGCATAGCAGGTAAAGCCAATGCCTGCAGTGCTGGCATCCCATATGGATGCCGGTTCGAGTCCCGGTTGCTCCACTTCCGATCCAGCTCTCTGCCACTTCCTGGGAAAGCAGTAAAACATGGCCCAAGTCTTTGGGTCCCTGCACCCTCGTGAGAAAACCGCAAGAAGTACCTGGCTCCTGGCTTCAGATGGGCGCAGCTCTCGCTGTTGGGGCCATTTGAGGAATGAACCAGCGGATGGAAGACCTCTCTGTCTCTGACTGTCCTTCTCTGTATAACTCTGATTTCCAATAAATTTTTTTTAGAAAATCTAAAAATTCATTTGTGTGTGTGTTAAAGATACTAAAGATTTGTTCGCTTATTTGAAAGAAAGAGTGAAAGAGGGAGAGGGGGAGAGAGGGAGAGAGAGAGGGAGAGAGAGGCCCTCTACCTGCTGATTCAACCCTTAAATGCTTGTCACAGTCAGGGTTGGGCCAGGCCCAAGCCAGAAGCCAGGTCTCCCACATGAGCAGCAGGGATGCAAGTATTTGAATTATCATCCACTGCTTCCCTTGGTGCACTAGCAGGAAACTGGCTAAGCAGCAAAGCAGCCAGGACCTGAGCCACAGGACCAGCCCCACGCGTTTATCCTTGAGAGGGAATCATTATGCAACTTTACATTATCATGCAAATTATCCAGTAGAAGGTTACACTTAATAATTGAAGAGACAACACAATTTCTATAGCTCTATCTCTAAGGAGAGGAGAGGAGTTGCAATTCAGACCACATGAATGGGCCTTGGTGTTAGTTAGGGCCCCATGCAGTTTATCTTTCAAAACACAAAATGAGACCCGGAGTAATGGGACGGGTGCAGCAAATGGATGCAGTGACTGGTGCGGTACAGGTGTCTTCCCACGACTTATTCTCCCAGTGAACCAGAAACTAAGGAGCCAGCTAAGGCAAGGGTGAGGGGGAGTGATGACATGTCTAACAGAACAGAGGAGACTTTACATACACAGTTCCTATTGATTTTGTTTTCTATTTCTTCAGAAGAGAGTTTCTTTCTTCAGAAGAGAATTGGACAAGCGAGATTATCTTCTAGGATTCAAAGAGAGCATAAAATTCCCACTCAGAACGGCTGATCATGAATTTTGAGTAAGGTAAGCCTTCTCTGTTGGGCTTTCCTTGACCCATATTCAGTAGTGAGGATTTATCATGGCCAAGGTTGTGCAAAAGCAGCAGACAAGAGAGAGAGAGAGGGAGGGTGACCAAAGTACTGAACCATATCTTTCAGAGAGTAAATATAATGATGGATGTTGGAGTCCCAGCCGGTAAGGAAGAAACCAGGAACTTTTCGCTGTTTTTGCTGGTAAACAAGCTTTGTCACACTGTTTGCACTTAAATTATCTATGATACTTCTTAATACATTCCCTGTGAGTTCATTTCAGAATCACATTAGGATCCTGCCTATATAATCCACACAAAATTTCTCATGTTTATGTATTTCAGTGTCTGTGAGGCTGGACAATTGTGAAGCAATTTCTCTTTATATTTGAACGAATTAAAATCTTAAAATTCTATCTTTTAGGGGCCGGTACTGTGGCATAGCTGGTAAAGCAACTGCCTGCAGAGCCAGCATCCCATATGGGAGCCAGTCTGAAACCTGGCCACTCCACTTCCAATCCAGCTCTCTGCAATGACCTGGGAAAGCAGTAGAAGATGGCCCAAGTCCTTGGGCACCTGCACCCACATGGGAGACCCAGAAGCTCCTGGCTCCTGGCTTCAGATCGGCACAGCTCTGGCCATTGCAGCCATCTGGGGAATGAACCAGCGGATGGAAGACCATTCTTTCTCTGCCTCTAACTTTCTGTAACTCTGCCTTTCAAACAAACAAATAAATCTTTGGTACAATTCTATCTGGCGTAATAACCTAAGTTAAAACTGGGTGTCTTGCACTAAAATATCATCACTTACATTCAGGTGCTCTTTGAACAAAACAGTTTGCTATATGTGTAAATTTACAGCCTTATAAATAATGATTTCCTATCTTTACTTAATATATACTAAACTGATCTTCTGTATATAAAGAGAATTGAAAATGAATCTTGATGTGAATGGAAGGGGAGAGGGAGCGGGAAAGGGGAGTGTTGGGGGTGGGAGGGAAGTTATGGGGGGCGGGAAGCCATTGTAATCCATAAACTGTACTTTGGAAATTTATATTCATTAAATAAAAGTTTAAAAAAATAATTATTTCCTTAGCTTGACAGTATATGGCATTTTATAATGCAAAAAGAATCAAATTATCCTTAAGTATCAATTCATTTCCTGCAGAAGAAGAAATTAACTTTAAACACATATCAACAATATTAAAATATATTTATTATTACTTACAACATATGGGCATTTTTTCTCTTTTTGGAAACAAATCCTCAACTCCTCAACACTTTTGTGCCAATGTTTTCATTTCAAACACATCTAATTATCTTGTATCTTTATTAATCAGTTAGTAGGGATTTACAGTACTACTGTGTGGTCCAGTACTACACCTTAGGGTTCAATGGGACAGCTGTGGTACATTATAATCCCAAGTAGAATAGAAAATGAATAGATCATGTACATTGATTTCCTCCTTTTAATTAGAATGAATTTCATAGAGCTGGCATATTTCAGTTTTTCTTTATCGATCAAGTGATGCAATAGTGCCGACAGCACCACTGCGGTTCTCTGTGTGATGTCTCCCTTTCCTATCTTTCCTTTCCACAGCATCAATGCTGCCTTCGAATTTGCAACATGGTCAGAAAGAGTCTAAACATAGGCATCAGATTTGTGCTTGCACAGCATGCATGCTTGCAAATCCCATATATGAGCTGTGGACGTTTGGAGCCGATGTGGTAATTGCTACCTCCCAGAAGCCAAAGAGAAACCCTTATCTGAAAAGTACAGTAAATCACATTTTGATGTAAGTAGTTCTTAATACAGTCAGATCTCTAATTACTGCCTGCCTATCTGCATACCCACAGAGAAAAATTTTATCTAGGTCAGTAAGAAGCATTGGTAGTAGAAGGAGAGAAACTACAACTCAACAAGCTCCACCAAACAAAACAAAAAACAGAAAAGCAACCAAAAGTAAAAAGAAAAAAAAATAGCTTACATCTCAGAATTCAAGGTTAGGTAATGTCCGATTTTTTGTAAGAAGAAATCTCCCTAACTTGGGCAAGCCAAGAAATTGCCTACAATTTAAATACGCGCCTTGATAATTATGTGCTTCCAAACAAGAGAAAAGGTTTGTGCAGATGGATTTCCTGAATTTAAGACCAAGCACCTCACCTTACACTGCATTCCTGGGCGCACCAAGCACGGATTCTGAGCACACACACAAAGAATTCGGCCTCTGCACTGGAAACAGTTCCTGCTTCTTCCCCAAACGCCAGCTGTAAGCCCTCGAGGCTGCGACTGGGGACTGGGACAGGGCTGTTCACTCAGAGCTGGTCACTTCCTTATCCGTGAACTTGATTTGACCTAAAGTGTGCTAGCACCTTCGGAAGACTGAGGAAAGCAAAGGACAAGAATCAGTCACATTCACTTAGGGAGTGCTGACCTTGTGCCCCTACTGTTCCAGTACCTTACACGTGCTAACTTATGTAATCTTCACCATAACTACCTGCAGTAGGTATCTTCAGAGAGTCCAGTTTTCAGAGGAGACAACAAAACCCAGAAAGGGGTGGTAACTGCTGCAAGCCATGCAAATATTAAGTAGCAGAGAGCCAGGGTCAGACTCAGACCATCTGACCTTATAGTAATAGAAACCGATTTATAAGTCACAAGAATCTATGCGAAGTCCTATGACTTTCTCATTACATTAGCTCACAGAAATTATGATGTTGACCAGAATGATATCAATCACTCCAAATCCCTTCATTATTTAAAAAAAAAAAAAGACATATGAAGGAGGATTTCAGATATTGTCCCAGTACCCTGGAGGTGCCAGTCAAGGAAAAAGGGGAAAAAAAATTCTGTTCTAGGTCATCCGATGCCTCCAACGACTTTGCAAACATTGAAAAATCTGACAAAACCAAACCCCAAATGGCCCCAGCAATTTTTATCCATTTATTCTTTAAAGTGTGTGTACTTCTAGGGAACTGAAATCTTCACTTGTCTAATTCAACTTATCAAAATGTTTCTAAGGGCTATGTACTGCTTTGAAATATTTCTGATAATTCTTTGAAGAAATAGAAGTGTTGTTGTCAAGAAAAACTGAAATAACAGAAGCGTTGATATAAACGCTTTTATTGAGAAAGCCTATTTCACAAGTTGATCTCATATCAAATTCATTTTGTTTCATTTACTAAATATCAACTGATCAATAATTAAATTATAATATTATTAATTGAATGATTATTTGTCAGGACCCCTCATCAATGACTTTAAGATTCTTAAGACTATATTTTTCTCAAATCCCCTTCCTTTCAGATTATGGTAGCCCCTTCAATTTTTTATGCTAATCTCAACAAAATTCAGGGTAACAAATTTACTGGATCAATGATTTGCAAACCAAAAGTTATTAGGATTGGCTGGCACCATGGCTCACTAGGCTAATCCTCTGCCTGCGGCGCCGGCACTACAGGTTCTAGTCCCGGTTGGGGTGCTGGATTCTGTCCTGGTTGCTCCTCTTTCAGTCCAGCTCTCTGCTGTGGCTCGGGAAGGCAGTGGAGGATGACCCAAGTGTTTGGGCCCTGCACCTGCATGGGAGACCAGGAGGAAGCACCTGGCTCCTGGCTTTGGATGGGCGCGATGTGCTGGCCGCAGCACGCCGGCTGTAGCAGCCATTTGGGGGGTGCAGCAACGGAAGGAAGACCTTTCTCTCTGTCTCTGTCTAACTCTGCCTGTCCAAAAATATAAAAAAAAGTTATTAGAATAAATAATCAAAGAAAAAATAATGCAAACTTTCCACAGTATAACTATGCAGATAAACAATATAGTTCCTTAGTCAGAGTTCATCCTATGATGTCAGTGTGAAACTATGAAAAAATGGCACTTAATTGATCATTCTCTGTTTAGTTACCCTGATCTCTAGGCCACTAGTATGATGGATGCATGATTCAGTAAATTAAATGCGCATGCTCTTCCAAGTCCAACAGGCCTGGGTTAACTAAAGGATTTATTAATTCACCTGGTAGCTTATGAATTTACTTTATCAACAACTGCTATGTGCAAGCGTTGTAATGAGCACTGGGGAAAGAGAAGATGGCATCAGAGACTTCAAAAGATTTACTCTGTCCTGGAAAAGTAGATCGTGTGGAAGGAAACAAGCAATGAAGGGAACTCCACTTCTGAGTCGACACACTAATGTGCAGTTTCAGTTAGAGTGTAGTAGCTGGTCTCCAGGAACGCAGCTCTCTCTCCTTCCCCACTCACTCTCTATACCCCCATCCCCAGCCCATGCATCTCCCTTTTTTATTTCTACTTTGGGTGATTCCCTCCTTTTATATATGGTGTGGTCCTATGACTAAACTTTAGCCTATGAAATATAAAGTGAGGCTGTGAGACTTTGAGAACAAATTCTAAGAAACAGTATGGTTTCTGAGTCTCTTAAAATAATTGTATTTGAACCTAGCCTTCATGCTGTAAGCAGCTCAAGCCACACAAGACTCAGTTAGGAAGACCCACATGAGCTCCAAGATCCAAAGCAAGCACTGACTTCTAGCCACGTGAGTCAGCCATCTTGGAAGTCGAGCCCAGTGCAAATGCCCAGAGACCCTAAATAGAACCACCAGGCGAGGGCAGCTTGCCCCTGGAATCACACAGTTGTGCTTTTCATGTCTAACTTAATTCTTTCCTGAGTACCCCTGGGCTATTCTGTTGTTCCCAATTCTTGTAGATAACCTTTGCTTCCTTTATTGGCTAGGAATCTTTCCACGATGAGTGTGCAGAATAAAATGCAAATTTGTATGAGCTTAAAAGAGAACTTAATGGCTCCTATAAATGAAAAGGTCAGCCGTATATCAAATCCAGTCAGCTGTCTTCAGGGACTCAGAGCATTCTGGGAAGATGAAATCTTGTCTTTCTCTCTCTCAGATCTTTGCTATGATTTCTCTCTTCGGCAGCTTCTGGGTGACAGTCTAAAAACATTTTTTTTAAACTTTTATTTAATAAATATAAATTTCCACAGTACAGCTTTTGGATTACAATGGCTTTCCACCCCATAACCTCCCTCCCACCTGCAACACTCCCATCTCCTGCTCCCTCCCCATCCCATTCACGTCAAGATTCATTTTTGATTATCTTTATATACAGAAGATCAATTTAGTATATATTAAGTAAAGATTTCAAAAAACCTTTTAAGCCTCAGGTTAAAGACACAAGATTCTCTTTTCCAGAGCTTTCTGAAGAAGTCCCTGATTGTTCTGTTCGACTTGGTTTGAGAAATAGTATTATACCTCATTCTGCGACTTCCCAGTGAGACTTACTCCTCATGACTCAGTGTTGGTCAAAGTGTCCCTAGTCATAACAGCTGGCTGACATGGAAAATCCCATCTCAAGCCAGGTCAATGTGGAACAATTTGGGGCAATTCTGTAACTACAGGGAAACAGAGTGGGCTGAAAATCTACTGGACTATTACATAGGCATGCGTAAAATACTTGGGACAGGCGTGCACTAACTATATTTTCATCATTTATTTGAAGTTCAAATTTTGCTTCATGCCCTGCATTTTCACTGGCTAAATTTGGCAACTTGGGGATTCTTTACCTATATGATGATTTAAACTCCCAAGCATGTTCATATGCTTGTCTTAAAGGGATACTCATAAAGAAAACTATAATAAAACAAATAATATATAGCACCTATGGTATTTTCTACATGCCAAGAATTACCCATGTATGCCTTTAATACATTTTGAGCTAATTTAAAAAAAAAACCTGGTGTAAGATAAGGGTCCAACTCATCCACCTGTGGAATTTAAAGTAACTCTGTCTCATAGAACTAGAGAGCAGAATGGTGGTTACCAGAACCTGTTACTTAGGCAAACAGTAGCAGAAGGTGAGGAAAACTGGCCTCCACTGCCTGCTTTCACCACAGGAAGCAACAGAAGAAAAGTAACATTCAATTCTGGCAACCATTTTTGGTTAGACATTCCAATAGTTAGGCTTTCCCCCATCCCTCTTCAAAATCCGGGTGCTCTATGAATGTTCCCGATGAGAACCTTTTCATTTAAATTTCATTGGAACAACTCCGGTCTAATTCCAGGTTCACAGAGAAACATATTTTCATGAAAGCCGCTGCTGCAGCTCAGTGGCCAACGAAATTATCGTTGAAGGTTTTGCACTAGATTTATGAAGATGTTTTTAAATTTTCCAAATAGAAGTTGACATTTCTTTGGCTGCTGAAGTACTACCAAAATATACATAACTTCCTGGTTGATCTCCAATGTGTGTACTGAAAGGTAACACATTTTAGCATAAATGTATTATAGTTAACAACGTCTGAATAAAATATGTGCAATCAAAGTGGTCTCTGAGGGTCATTTTATATGCAGAATTCCCCTGCATACTTACACATAAAGAGAAAAAAAATGTGATCCATTCTAAAAACAAATCCTCAATACTATATAGCAAGAGAAATTTTAGAAAAAAATTCATCTACTGCGCTGGGTTATATATGCTTGGTTTGTTGAGTCTCCTCCAAACCCAATATTACCTTTCCAACACAGAGAGTCACCATAATTTCATGAAAAATAACTTTCCACAAAGATGTTCCCAGGGTAAGCAGAAGGCATCTGTGCTTGCCAGCGCAGGCAAGGGTTTAAAATACATTCGCAACCGGTTCCTTGTAAGGCACATCCGTGTGCCTCATTGCCAGTCCTTCCCGTGTTCCTCAGCACCACAGTCACCTCCTAGGTGAGGGGAGAACGCACAGGACGCAGCAGCGTTATGTGGGAAACACAAGGCAGGAGCTGAGCTGATAGACGGACAGAAGACATCCTGCAAGCACAGCTTTTCTGAAGCTGTTGGTCTTGACCTCTGCATTGTGGCATTGTGATCAGGGATTCTCTGCTAGCACAAAGCCACACGGGATCCCCTGTTCCAAGTCATGCCAGGTATGGCAGAGGAACTGACAATTTACTGTCTAAAAATGAAACGTGGGATATTTTTCCATGGCTGTGATCTACAGAGTGCAAATTGCTATTTTATAAACTTGGTGGATCATTCTGAAGGGTAACGTGTCAGGACAGCGTGTGGAGCCAGATAGCCTGGGTTCAAATCCTACCCCATCACTCACGACACGTTCTGAGAATACCGAAGCAGCAAATGTGAGTAAAACATCTACGTGGCATCTGGCACATACTGAACACTCAATGAACGAAAACCATTGTCACGAAACAAGGATATCAAATAAATGATACAGAACACGTACTAGGCTTGAATTTCTATTAGGAAGCAGGAGATTTTGGAAAATGTGCTATTTGTAGCTGGTCCTTTCTGACTGTGCCTCCATCTGCTCCGCCTGTAGTCACACTTCCTTGGAAAGTTCCAGAAGCTCTGATCTAACAGAAGAGTGACTTTTTCTATTTTTTCCTTTGAAGCAGTTCCATTGGCCAACACTTTCTTGGCAGTTTTGTTTTCATCAGTGCTTACTATTATCTACTCCTTTCTTTGAATTCCTGCTTTTGTAAAAGCTCAGGACAGGACAGGCTGAGAAAACGAGTAGCACTAACTAAAACTCACTAGAGATTAAGTTATGCACCTGCATGCTGAAGCATTACTCTTAAACACAAAAGAAATAAAAATAAAGGTCAGAGTTACACATGCTTGTATTAGCATAACCAGCATATTTTTACCATAGTTAAGCTGCAGTGAAAGAAAAATATTAAAAGGCAACATTTTTATTTAAAATAAAAAAAACTTGCATAAGAGTAAAAATAAAGAACTTGCAACAAAGTCTGTTCTGTAATCTGAATACACACAAGAATCAGGTCGCTTAAAAAGAGCGTTAACTAGAAACAGAAGGACTTCCGAGCTCAAATGTTGATGGCAGTGGGTTAGAGTACTCTTTGCCAAACATTCTGGAACCTGTACAGGTTACTGCCAACCATCACCTACATCTGTTTCTACTGGGGATTCAGCTTTGTTGTCCACAATGGCAAGCTTGAAAGCCAGTAGCCAACACTTCCTTCCGTGTGGACAGCAAAGACAGAGTCTCCTCCAACGTTGTCCACTTTGTTAACATCTTTCTTCCTTCAAGACCATAAAAAATACTGAACTTAACAAGGAGACTTTTAGATATGTTAATAAACTAAAGAGACTGGGCCCTGTTTACCAGTCCTTCTTCAACTGAAAAACAGCCACCCAGTCAGCCAGCTGTTTTTCTCTAACAATTAAACAGAGGACAATGGTGTTTCTTTGGTTCCAGAGTGGATGCACCTTGCTGTAGCCCTAAATTAAGCCTTCAGCAAAAGTACAGATGCTATGCTCATAGCTTGATGAACTCTACTCCCTGGAGTTACAGGTTGCCAATCTTCCTGAAGCTCCACGGATAAACTGAATCCAGGCTTGTCACACATGTTTCAATCAATTATGTATTTTTATATAGAAGTTATTTTACTAAAATCAAATGAGTATTACTCGAATTTTAACTAGAGTTACATAATAATTTTAATAAAAGAGGCCAGTACTGTGGAGTAGTGGGTAAAGTTGCTGCCTGGAATGTTGGCACACCACATGGCCACTGGTTCATGACTTGGCTGCTCCACTTCTGATCCAGCACCTTGGTAAGAGCCTGGGGAAAAAGCAGAGGAAGATGGCCCAAGTACCTTGACTCCTGCTATCCATGTGGAGATCTGGAGGAAGCTCTTGGCTCCTGGCTTCAGCCTGGCCCAGCCCCAGCCATTGTAGTCATCTGGGGAGCGAACCAGCCAATGGAATCTGTGTGTGTGTGTGTGTGTGTCTCCCTATCTGTAATTCTGCCTTTGAAATAAACAAGTGGATCTTGAAAAAAAAAATAAACTGTCTTGAGTCTCACTGTTCCATAAACACTAATTACATAGCACGTTGTGGCCATCTGGGGAGTGAACCAGCAGATGCAAAATCCTCCTGTGTATCTTCATATCTATCTGTAACTCTTTCTAATAAATAAATATTTTTAAAAAGATAACTTTAATGACAAATTTTATCTCAAGAATTATATGGCAAAACTCTGAATGATTTGTTGTTTCTAATGACAAATGCAATTAGGGTTTTTCACATTTTCCTACCGTTATGGTTATTAACCAGCCAAGTAGTAATTATTTATCAAGTCACATTGAACATTTTCATCAAGTCAGAATCTTTGTCATCGCTTCTCGGCCTTTTGGCTAAGATCAAGTGTAGAATCTTTGTCTTTCTCTTTGTGCCAGTCATATCACTGAAGTTTCATGGTGTGGGCTGGTTTCATATAACTGCCTATTGTTTGTTATATCAAATATTAATTTATTCAGTATATAAGAAGCATTTGCTGTGCATCTAGCACCTTATCAGATCCTAGGAGTGAAATGTTATATACCTTGTCTGTATCCATAAGTATGTTTTCTTAGGAATTGGACAGAAAGCCATAGAAATAATATGCTTAGGTACATCAAGTATTCTGACTGATACATGCTGTAGGATTTTAAAATGCCAGTTCTGGAATTCTAGCTCCCTCACTTCCTCAATGTTAAGCCTTGTACAAATTATGTAATTTTCATAAGAATCAATGTTATAAAATATGCTTTAATATGTTAAAATACATTATGTAAAAACAAATATGTTAAAATATAAACTATATAACAATATATAAAGTATATTATGTTACAATAAATATGTTAAAATCTGTTATAAAATAATGTCCTCATCCATGTGATTGTGGGAAGGATGAAACAAAATATTGTGTATTAAATGTTTGACAGGTTACCTATTAAGTAACATTAGCTTTGAGACACAATGTTGGCCATCATTTTCTTGTCAATGTACTTAATTAAACATGGTAGCAAAGTCACAGAGTAACATACTGTTTAAGATTGTGCACTCTGGGACAAATTTCAGCTTAAACATATGTAACAAGGAGACATAGGCAATATAATTACCCTATACCTCTAAAAATAGCACATTTTTAGGATATGGAGAAAATAATGCATCTGTTATTGTATATTATATACACATAAGCAATATTTGTCATATGTTAAGCTGTCAATACATGTTACATGTTGTCACCATCATTCTATCTCAGTGCAATTGCCAGTGATTTTAGCTATGGAATGCAAAGTGCAATGTGCAGACAGCAGCATCAAGATCACCTGCAAGTGTGTGAGAAATAGGAACTCCTGGGCTCTTCTCTGTTCTACTCAAGCAAATGCCTGGAAATAGTGCCCCCACATTTGCTTTATAGTAAACTGATTTTTTTCATGCACATCGATGGTTGGGAATACAATTAATAACTAACTGTCCTGAATGTGTTGTGGTACGGAGGCTTAAGCTGCCACTTCTGATGCCTGCGTCACATACAGGAATGCCATTTCAATCCTAGGCTACACCACTTCTGATCCAGCTTCCTGCTTCTGCATCCTGAGAGGGAGCAGATCATCATCTGTACTTGGTCATCATCTGTACTTGGTCTCCTGCCACTCACACAGGAGACAGGGAAGGAATCTGAGGCTCTTGGCTTTGGCCTAGCCCAGACCTGACTGCTTGCAGGCATCTGAGGAGTGAACCCATGGATGGGAGATATTTTGCTCTCTCCCTGCTCCACCGTGCCTTTCAAGTAGATGAAAATACACATTTTTTAAAAAGTAAACTTGAGGTCAAGGTCGTGGCATAGCAGGTAAAACCACCACCTGTGATGCTGGCATTCCATATAGGCACCAGTTCATGTCCTGGTTGTTCCACTTCTGATCTAGTTCCCTGCTAATGGCCTGAGAAAGCAGTGGAGGATAGCCCAACTGCTTGGGCACCTATACCCATATAGGAGACCTGATGAAGTTTCTGGCTTTGGCCTAAGCCAGACCCAGCCATTGCAGCCATCTGAGGAGTGAACCAGCCAATGGAATCTGTGGGGTGTGCGTGTGTGTGTGTGTGTATGTGTCTCTATCTGTAACTCTTTCAGATAAACAGGTAGAAAAAAGTTAAGTGTCCTGAGTCTCACTGTTCCATAAATACTGATCACATAGCATCTTTTTGTACTAAACCACTTTAACAATTCATGAGAATTTCCTTTGGTCATTTTTCCATCAACTATTTCACACATATTTATTCACATAAGCAAACTATAGTTTCACAAGATTCTATTACAGAAGCCTCCAAATCTAATAAAGAAATTTTAAATTTATAATCAATTCAGTCACTTTCAACTTACTCAACAAATGGACAGAGCCACTTACATGCTAGGCAGCCTTGTAAGTGTTGGGGACACAGCTTGCGGGTGGAGAGCAGAGAAAATAGTGACACAGAGGGATTAATAAGGTTAGAGTGATGAGAATCAGGTAGCGTATTAGGGATTTTAATCATGATAAAGAGTTAACTTATGGGGCCAGCGCCGTGGCTCACTTGGTTAATCCTCCGCCTGCGGCGCCGGCATCCCATATGGGTGCTGGGTTCTAGTCCCGGTTACTCCTCTTCCAGTCCAGCTCTCTGCTGTGGCCCGGGAAGGCAGTGAGGATGGCCCAAGTGCTTGGGCACCTGCACCCACATGGGAGACCAGGAGGAAGCACCTGGCTCCTGGCTTCAGATCGGCGCAGCACTGGCCGTGGTGGCTATTTGGGGACTGAACCAACGGAAGGAAGACCTCTCTCTCTCTCACTGTCTAACTCTGCCAAATAAAAAAAAAAAAAAAGTGGAGTAGTTTAACTCGAACTGGGATTCCAGTATAGGATGACATCATTAAAAAAAAAAGTTAATTTATAGCCATAAGAAGGCAGTTTGACATATGCTGATAAATACCTTACTGTGAAATGATTCTCATGTCACTAAAAAGAATAGCTTTCCTGTCTCTCATTGTGAGTCATGCAACAATGCAAAGGAATTGGAGCATTTTTAGCAGAGCCCTTGGCTTCAGAGTCTAAATCAATAAAATTTACCAAGTAATTATTAATCTGTATATTAGTGGGAGAGGGAGAGGCAGAGGGAGAGGGAAAGGGGAAGAGAGAATTTAGAAAGACAGCAAGAGACAAAGAAAACGTGCCCCAGATGTTCAGAAAAATGTTTTTACCTTAAAAATAACCAAAGTCGTTCTGTACCATCCTTTATAGTTCTCCCCACTGTTCAGAATAAAATGATCAAGTAACTATAAAGTAATCATTTATTTGGGAAACAGTACTAAGTTAAGTATCTCAGGTTGATCTTATTTGAAGATCTGACAATGAAGGACACAAACACATTCAGCCTTGTTTCACGGAATTCTTTCTTCACACAATCTATACACAACATTGCATAACAACTGGAAAGTGTATTAAACAAGAAGATTCCAGGGATGTTTAGACCTCTATAAACTCTATAATATCTACTATATGCACACTTCCATATCTTTACCCTGAGGCTTCTGATTGCCAGAGAAAATACAAACTCTAAATCTAGGAAGCAGTCGATCTGATGTTTGCTGATTCCCATTACTGAATAGGGAGATCGAGTAAAAATGAATGTTTTATTTCTCAAATTGGAGTGTTCCAGCTCACAATTTTCAGGTATTTCCAAAAGCACAAGACAATTGTTCATTGAATATGCATTGCTAGAGACTCCACCCAAGTCAACTCCTTCTTGTTTACAATATCCCCTTCTCCGATTACAATATCCTCACAACTGAGGAACGTGGCGCCCTTTAAGGGACCTACTTAGTGCCTGGTGAGACGTACGTGCCACGTGCCTCCAATGTGGCGTGGAGATCACAGGAAGTTGGGATGTTCATCCTGGTGTTACTGCACTTGCCAAACAGCTTCTCAGCTCTTAGGAAATCTCCATTTAGAGATATTTTTCCTCAAGGTGATTTCTACTCCTAATTCCTAAAATCAAGTACAGTTTGCTAAGTACATAAAGTAGAAATTTTTTGTTTTTAGGTCTTAGGAGTTGACTCAGGGTGGTTGGGAGCTATAGTGGAGAATAATTACAAAACAGGGATAGCAAGCATCTTCGCAGAATCCATAGGCAGGAAAAACTTCCGTCAGAAACTGGATGGCAAAGAACCACTGGGACTCTCCCCACTTCCTCCTCTATTCTTCTCGCAGGATATATAAACTCTTCTTCCATTAGCCCAGCCTTTTGTGCTTTTCTCTCCACATGGGCCCCAACAGTTTTCAGATTACTACCATCTTTTAGCACAAAGAGACACACATTGATTTCTTGTGTCCCAGTTCTCAAGTACTTACTAGTGTCAATTTAACACTTAACCCTCTAACCTGGAGCTCTCCCACTGTGTGCTCAGCGAGAGCTGGGATTGGGAGCAGATGGTGTTGCAGAGGCCTAGGTTGTCAATGATGGAGCAGATTTTCAACACAGAGAAAGGGCCACTGGCTCATGAGCAAATAAACCATAAGAACTTTGTTGTTACCATGTTCGTTATTTTTTGTTTATTGTTTGGGGTCGGCACTGTGGTGTAGCGGGTAAAGCCACCAGCTGCATTGCCAACATCCTATATGGGCACCGTTTTGAGTCCTGGCTGCTCAAGCCCTTGGGCTCCTGCCCCGATATGGGAGATGTGGAAGAAGCTCCAGGCTCCTGGCTTCGGATCAGCCCAGCTCCTGCCCTTACGGCCATTTGGGATGTGAACCAGCAGGTGAAGACCTCTCACTCTGCTTCTGTCTCCACCTCTCTGTAACTCTTCCTTTCGAATAATTAATTAATTAAAAAAAAACCACCAAGCTACATTTTATAATTTTGTAATTCACTGGGTATCAACATCTAGAACATGAGAGATTTTTATGAACTATAGAAATGAAAATTGAAATGAATCAATTTTACTTTCATGCCATATAATTATGTCCTTGATCATTTGATCATAATATATTAATTCCTTTATCTCTAATTCCAAATTATTAATGTACTTAAAATAGGGTATGTTAGGTTCAAAACAGTAAGTATCATAATATGTAGCATATACTAACTTTATAAACAGGAGAAAGAGTAAACATAGGTACTGTAGAAGGAAATTCTAGAATAAACATAAAAGTTTTTTATTGTAAAAGAAGAAAGGAAAATGATGTCAAAATTAGTTCTTGGAGCAACAGATGTTGGGGCACAGGTTACTTGATTGCTCACAGCACCAAGGCTGGCATCACATATCCAAGGACTGACAGCTTCCTATCCAGCTCTCATAATGAGCTTGGGAAAGCAGCAGAAGATGGCCCAAGTAATTGGGCTATTCATCCCCACATGGAGGACCTGGATGGAGTTCCAGGCTCCTGGGTTCTGTCTGGCTCATTCCTGGTCTTTGTAGCCATCTTTGGAGTGAACCAGTGGTTGGAAGATTCTCTATCTCTGTCTCTCTTCTCTCCATCACTTTCCTTTCAGATAAATAAAACAAGTAAATCTATAAAATCCTGCTTGTTGCCGTGGCTTAACAGGCTAATCCTCCGCCTTGCGGTGCCGGCACCCTGGGTTCTAGTCCTGGTTGGGGTGCCGGACTCTATTCCGGTTGCCCCTCTTCCAGGCCAGCTCTCTGCTATGGCCCGGGGAAGGCAGTGGAGGATGGCCCAAGTCCTTGGGCCCTGCACCCGCATGGGAGACCAGGAGAAGCACCTGGCTCCTGGCTTCAGATCAGCGAGATGCACCGTCTGCAGCGGCCATTGGAGGGTGAACCAACGGCAAAAAGGAAGACCTTTCCCTCTGTCTCTCTCTCTGACTATCCACTCTGCCTGTCAAAAAAAATAAATTAAAAAAATTAATAAAAAAAATCCTGCTTGTGCCTGATTATATATTTTGACTTTGGGATCATGTAAATTACTTACATATTTTAAGTAAAATTAGTTAGAAAATAGGTACAATGGCTAAATTTGAAATCAAATTTATATATTCAAACTGAAATGATTGCATGCTTAGAAACCACAGTTCTGAGTGGTCATGAATTACTATCGTAAATGGATATCTGAAACTGAATGCAGTCTAAAAACAAAGCAAAGCCACGAAGAAATCTCCAGTGACTCAGTTTTGATTTCAGGTAACAAAATTGGTGTTATTATTTTGAATCTAATATATGTACATGTAGCAAGTAAGTTAATCATGTTCGGTTCAAGATCTTAGGTATAAAACAAAAAATACATATATAATAATAAGAAAATATCTATATCAACTCTTATTTTCTCCATATAACATGTATATATAACTTTTTCCATTTGGAAAAAATGTCTAGAAACAATGGAAGCAAATACAATTAAGGCACTTCTATTTCTAAACTACAAACTCTGAAATTAGCATCTAAGTGTTGGCTGATTCCAGATCTGGTATAAGAGGTGTTCAAGGTGAGCTTCTGTTATCTGTATGAGGGAGCAAAAAGACCACTAAGATTTGATGGTGCTAAATTAACAGGACATTGGAAGAATATCTGGCTAAACAAATATGGAAAAGAATTGTGCAGAAAACATACCAGGTACTTTGATTAATACACACAGATGTTTTAAAGACAAGAAGTTAATCAGGGTACCTGAGGAAAGCTACAAACATCAGCATAAGCAAAACCTTTATCGACCACCATGGAGTCATCTCCAGTAGACTTCCTCAGCCCGAAAGCAGTAGCAATGGCAAAGTTTCATACCTTCCCTGGGATTCCTATATAAACTGTATTTTGTATCATGTGAAGTCCTAGTTAATAGTACAAACTGCTTTGCAGAGAAGAATTTAGCTACGTAAGAAGTGAGGAAGAATTACCAGGAAAAAAAATCCACTGTGTAGTTTGTAGTGAATAAAGGTTTGGGGAAGAAGGAAGAACAGTTAGAAGAACACTGATGGGGAGCATCACAAAGGAGGGATTGGGCTGTTGCTTCCAGAGCCCATGGTCAACCTTACTATTGTTAAGAGTGAATAAACTTGGAGCCAGCGCTGTGGCATAACAGGTGAAGCCACCACCTGTGGATACAACTTTATGTCCCTGTTGCTCAGCTTACAGTCCAGCTCCCTACTGATGGCCTAGGAAAAGAAGCAGAAGATGGCTCAACTATCTGGGTCCCTGCAACCCATGTGGGAGATCCAGAAGATGCTCCTGGCTTCTACCTGGTCCAGCACTGGTTATTGCAGCCATCTGGGAAGTGAAACAGTGGATGGAACATTTCTCTGTGTCTCTCCATCTCTCTCCATAACTCTGACTTTCAAAATAAATAAATAGGGACCACAGCTGTTGCATAGAGGGTAAAGCCACCACCTCTAGTGCCAACATCCCATATGGGCATCAATTTGAGTCCTGGCTCCTCCACTTCTGATGCAGCTATCTGCTAATACGCCTGGGAAAGCAACAGAAGATGGTCTAAGTGCTTGGGCCCCTGTACCCATGTGGGAGACCTGGATGAAGCTCCTGGCTCCAGGCTTCAGCTAGCACAGTCTAGTCATTGGAGCCAGTAGGGGATGGATTGAACCAGCAAATGTATTCTCATTCTCATTGTCTCTGTTTTTTTTTTTTTCTCTATCTCTCTCTCTCTCCTTCTCCCTCTCCCTCTCCGCTCTGTAACTCCTCCTTTCAAATAAATATTTTTTTAAAAATAAAGTATCAACAAAAGTGAACCTGACTCAAAGCAAACTTCTAGATAACATTTTACCTTGAACAAAGATTTGTTCTACAATTTAAATGGCCTCTCAAGCACTGAGACAGGAAAATAAGAATTCAGTTTCTACCAGTGCACAACTGACCCAGTTCTTGCAACCTGGTAAGGGCATCAAACAAATGAACGTGATGGTGAGAGAGATAGAGAAATCACACAGCTCTTCAAATTTGAACCAAGGGTGTGGCTCCAAGACTCCATTCTTAACTATGAAGTTATATTGTCTTCGCAAAGAGTTCCTTCATGTAAAAATTTATAACAGCTCTTATTTCTCTTCACAGGTATAAAATAGAACACATTTGCCAGTAGTACACAGATTTTACAAGGAAAAAAAAAAAAAACTAAAGTTTCATTTACATTTCTAAAAGGCAAACTAAAAACAGCCAAACGAAATATAGAACCAACATTTCCAGTCTCCCAAAATGAGCAGCTTATTAACATTTTTTATAAGTGTTCCTAAGTTTTCTAAGTGTTCCTTGTTTTCTTATGCATTGTCCACAAATCAACATTTTGGGAATAACAGATTGAAACTGACCAATATTCTAATGGTTAGGTCAATACCTAAGAAATTTCTGAGTTTGTAGTAGCTCTGAAAAAGTAAACAATGCTTTGATCACAATTTTTTTTTGACAGAGTGGACAGTGAGAGAGACAGACAGAGAGAAAGGTCTTCCTTCCATTGGTTCACCCCAATGGCTGCTGTGGCCGGCGTGCTGCGGCCAGTGCATTGCGCTGATCCGAAGCCAGGAGTCAGGTGCTTCTACTGGTCTCCCATGGAGTGCAGGGCCCAAGCACTTGGGCCATCCTCCACTGCACTCCTGGGCCACAGCCGAGAGCTGGCCTCGAAGAGGGGCAACCGGGACAGAATCCAGCACCCCAACCGGAACTAGAACCCAGGGTGCCAGCACCACAGGCGGAGGATTAGCCTGTGGAGCTGTGGCACCGGTCTGATCATAAATATTTTTATAAATAAATTCTGGTTTATGAAAAAGGGAAGAAACTTCTGGATTCAATCCTGACATGTCAAGAATATGGATGCTGGCACTCTCATCATTATAAGAAAAAAAGGCCTGAAAATCAGTGACTTTCCTTGGAGCAATTAGAGAACTGATAGGCAAACCACAGCCCCAAGATCTGCAGAGACATTAATTCAAAGAGTCACAACTGAGATTGGCTCACCTGAGTCGTAGCCACCGTAGATTTAAAGTTAGGAACACTTACAAAGTGAGTTAGCCAAATTTCTGCATGCTCAATGTCAACTGGCACAAGAATGAGAAATACCTGGGGCATGAAGACTTATGGGAAAGGAAGAGTAATCATGAAATGAGTCCAGAGTTTTCATCATAACAATCATCCAGTGTAAATCAAAGATCAGAATCCTTACAAACCATAACCCCTAAAGTTGTAGGAGCCAAAAACAACAACCTGAAGGATTAAAATCCTGAATGTTAAAGCCCTCAACGACTCACTTCCTGTTCTTTAATAAAAAGTCTGTGTAAGAATCCTAGAAGCTGAATTCTGAGAGAGGGACTGTGCATCACCAAGTTGCAGAAAGAACCCTTGCCCCACGTTAGGCGGAACGACCACTTAGAAACCAGGTGGCGCATGGGTGAGTGTGGGTGCTTCCAGAGGGGATGAGTCTGAGTGGACAGGTGGGGAAGGGCCCAGGAGCAGGGGACCAGGGAACCCCCCTACTTCCAGGGGCAAAATTACAGGTGAATCTGTCTGTCTCTGAGAGGGTAAAGGGTTTCTCCTGCTGCCTTGGCCATCAGAACCCCAGGCCTCTGGACTCCCAGACTGCAGCTCCACAGGTCCCCAGCCTTTTGGCCTCACATAGACAGATACACCCTCGGCGTCCCTGGTCTGAGACTCTGGGACTTGGCCTCAGCCACACTATTTCCAGTATGCAGATGACCTGCCACAGAACTTCCTGTTCATTGCAAGTCACTGGAGCCCATTTCCCTAATGAGTTTCCAACCATAAACACACAATTGGTTTTTCCTTCTCTGAAGAACGCTGATAGAGAGCGATATGGGATTGGGGAAGCCGAGTGTCACTCCTTCTTAATGTATTCCTTACCAAAAAAAAAAAAGGAAACTATCTGAGAAATTAATTCTTCACAAAAAGTATATGACAGATATACATGACTGCTTCATGCTGGAAAAGTTTACCTTCAATGCCCAAGCAGTAACCACCCTTTGAAATGCACAGCACGCACTTGAATATCCTGTAAGGGTCACAACTCTCCAAATACAGGTGCAATGAATGGATGAAAGAACACAGAAGTGAAAATGCAGAGAAAGATACAAGAAACCTCTCCTGGTGAATTACTCAATTGTGTACTACTTCTGCCCCTTTCTACACAGCACCCTGCTTGCCTTCAGAAAATGCCCTTTGGTGGAGATTGAAAAGAATTCAACAAGTTCAGTGATCTGAACCAGGACCACTTGCTGACAGTTTCCATCAGTGTTACAAAACAATTTAAGTGGTCATCTATTGTTGGGTAGAAGATGGATTTAATGGTAAATAAAAAAACAAAACAAGACAAAAAAAAAAAAAAAACAGAAAAACCAGTGTATGCTTCACTCTTGCTGACGGATGCCAGTTTCAAAATTGCCCTACTGCTTTTTTTTTATTGAATATATACAGTTCAGGCCTCTGTTAGATCCAAAAATTCCAAAACTTACCCCTCCATTTATGTGTTAATGAAAGGAAAAAAGCAAAGTGCTTCATAATCACTTATTAGATTTTTGGTGGACTCTGCAGAAAAAACTGGATTTCCATTGAAGCTTTGAACAATAAGGACATTTGGAATTAGGTTGATCCAAACTTCTAAAAGTGAATTATAAGATGTTAGCAATACAGTTTGTTTTTCTCACTCAACTCAAGGCATAAAGTAGAAAACTCAGAAGAGCCAACTGGCTACAGCAATAATGACCTATTTCTTTGTTAATACAGTTTGTCTACTCTTAAATGTTAATCCACACAACTGTAACTGGTATTACCTAAGTGTGTGCTTGCAAAAAATGTGTAATCCTCACTGCCTATTTCATTGTATATAGCTGCTTACAAGTGCTGTTGTGATTTATATGTTTCTCAAATAAATATCTCGTTAAAATTTTAAATAAATGTCTTCTAAGGTATTTTAGCAATTTTTCTGGAGATTTTTTTTCAGTATTTTGATCTTTTAGTATAATAGACTGTAGAGGTTTTCCTTTTGGGATTTCAACATTAGAAATTTGAAATTTGGCATTACATCATTCAGGATCGTGGTCCAAACCCCAAATGCCTACTCTCTGCTAGAAGAGTCTTTACCCAAATCTTGCCCCAGAGGGGTCGGAATGGGGCATTCTCTCACTTCAGGCGTCTCTGATCCTGTGGGCTCTCCTATAGGAGAGAGAGGACTCCACATTTGTGAATATGCCAAGCCACAATCACAGGCCCACTGAAAGGTTTACATTTGACTGGAAGGTTACAGAATGCTCCCTTACCCTACGCTCCACTGTCACATACCCGGCCCTAGGATAAGAGGCGTGAGCTACAGTTGAAGAAAGGCAGGACAGAGAATCACCATCAGGAAGAATACTTACAGAAGTCCAAATACACAAGGGGACACAAAAGCAAGGACACTAGAGGAACGTGGAGACTCCAATACTTACAGCTCTATAAGTTCAATAACGTCCATTTCTTGCCACATAAACATAATCCTCACATCAGAGTTCTAATTACCTCCATTTCGATTACTCACACAACTTAAGTTCATAATATAATGAAACATCCAAGAACTGGGGGACAGTTTAAAAAGATGGAACTTACGTGTAATTGGATAGCAGAGTAAAAGAAAGAGTGGATGAGAGGAATATTTGAAGAAATAATGACTGAAACATTCCAAAATTAAATATAGGTGTCAAACCATAGATATCACAAAACTCTGAGAACACCAAACAGAATAATACACAAGAATAAATATAAATCTCCAAAGTACAGTTTATGGATTACAATGGCTTCCCCCCCCCACAATAATTTCCCTTCCACTCACACCCCTCCCATCTCCTGCTCCCTCTCTCATTTCATTCACATCAAGATTCATTCGCAATTATCTTTATATACAGAAGATCGATTCAGTATATATTAAGTAAAGATTTCATCAGTTTGCAACCACACAGAAACACAAGTGTAAAATACTGTTTCAGTACTAGTTATAGCATTACTTCACATTGGACAACACATTAAGGACAGATCCCACGTGAGAAGTAAGTACACAGTGACTCCTGTTGTTGACTTAACAATTTGACACTCTTGTTTATGGCATCAGTAATCTCCCTAGGCTCTAGTCATGAGTTGGCAAGGCTATGGAAGCCTTTTGAGTTCACCGACTTTGATCTTACTCCGACAGGGTCATAGTCAAAGTGGAAGTTCTCTCCTCCCTTCAGAGAAAGGTACCTCCTTCTTTGATGGCCCCCTTCTTTCCACTGGGATCTCACTTGCAGAGATCTTTCATTTAGGTCTTCTTTTTTTTTTCCAGAGTGTCTTGGCTTTCCATGCCTAAAATACTCTCATGGGCTCTTGAGCCAGATCCGAATGCCTTAAGGGCTGATTCTGAGGCCAGAGTGCTGTTTAGGACATCTGCCATTCTATGAGTCTGCTGTGTATCCCGCTTTCCATGATGGATCGTTCTCTCCATTTTTGATTCTATCAGTTAGTATTAGCAGACACTAGTCTTGTTTGTGTGATCCCTTTGACTCTTAGACCTATCAGAGCCATCAATTGTGAACTGAAATTGATCACTTGGACTAGTGAGATGGCATTGGTACATGCCACCTTGATGGGATTGTATTGGAATCCCCTGGCACGTTTCTAACTCACTAGCATATGCATGTTCTCATGAACAAATGTTTATATCCTTCCAAGTGTGTCCATCAAAGCTCTCTCCTCCAGTGAGATAGTATTTGGAGACAGGGCTTTTGCAGGTGACAAAGACTAGTTCAGGTCATGAAGGTATGGCCCTTATAATGGGATTAGTGCCCCCATAAGAAACAGACTGTTCAAAGAAGTCTTGTGTGCGCACACAGATGGGAGCTGCCTACAAACCAAGAAAAGAGGTTCCAGGATGAGATTCATTTTCACAGAACCTTGATCTTTGTCTTCCCTGCCTCAAGCAATATGAAAACACAGATGTGTTCAGTTTGAGAAGTGCATGTTCAGCATTTGACAAAATCTGACACCTTTCATGGAACCTTCCTTAACTTGATAAGAGTACATATAGAAAATGTATATCAAATACCACATTTCATGAGGAAAAACTAGATACTTTTCCTGTGAAAACTTGAGCAAAATAAAGATAACTCCTCTTACTATTCCTATCCCACACTGTAATAAAAGTCCTACATACCACAATAAGGAATAAATGAGGAAATAATAATAATAAATAAATAAATAAATAAATAATAAATAAGGAAAAAAAAAGTACACAGATAGGCAATGAAGAAATAAAACTGTTTTTGGTCATGGATCACATGATTGTTTATGTGGAAAATCCAAAAGAATCAACAGCAAACAACCTCTGGCACGAGTAAGCAATTATAACAAGCCATCAGAATACAAGTGAGTTACTTCCTGTTCTCATTTACCAGCATTGGATGAGTGGAATTTGAAATTAAATAAACAATGGCATTTATAGTAGTACCAATAAAAATATTTATGTATAAATTTAACAAAATATATGGAAGATCTATCTAAAGAAAACTGCAAAATCCTGATGAAATAAATCAAAGAACTAAGTAAATCCAAAGCAATCCTCTGTTCGTAGACAGAAAGACTCATTGTTGTGAAGATGTCATTTCTTTCCTACTAAGAGACTGCTGGAACTCATCGAAGAGTTTGGCAAAGTAGCAGGATATAAAATCAATGCACAAAAATCAACAGCCTTTGTATACACAGGCAATGCCACGGCTGAGGAAGAACTTCTAAGATCAATCCCATTCACAATAGCTACAAAAACAATCAAATACCTTGGAATAAACTTAACCAAAGACGTTAAAGATCTCTACGATGAAAACTACAAAACCTTACAGAAAGAAATAGGATACCAAAAAATGGAGAAATCTTCCATGCTCATGGATTGGAAGAATCAATATCATCAAAATGTCTATTCTCCCAAAAGCAATTTATACATTCAATGCAATACCCATCAAGATCCCGAAGACCTTCTTCTCAGATCTGGAAAAAATGATGCTGAAATTCATATGGAGACACAGAAGACCTCGAATAGCCAAAGCAATCCTGTACAACAAAAACAAAGCCGGAGGCATCACAATACCTGATTTTAGGACATACTACAGGGCAGTTGTTATCAAAACAGCATGGTACTGGTACAGAAACAGATGGATAGACCAATGGAACAGAATAGAAACACCAGAAATCAATCCAAACATCTACAGCCAACTTATATTTGACCAAAGATCCAAATCTAATCCCTGGAATAAGGACAGTCTATTCAATAAATGGTGCTGGGAAAATTGGATTTCCACGTGCAGAAGCTTGAAGCAAGACCCATACCTATCACCTTACACAAAAATTCACTCAACATGGATTAAAGACTTAAATCTACGACCCGAAACCATCAAATTATTAGAGAGCATTGGAGAAACCCTGCAAGATATAGGCACAGGCAAAGACTTCTTTCCTACCTAAGCTACAGCTTCTATACATCCCAATGAAGATTTCATGAAATGACTTTACAAATGAAAAGCAGGTCTGTAAGTTTAAATGGACAATGAAATACCCAAAAACATGGTAAAGAAGAATGAAGTTGGAAGACTGACACAGTCAGCTTCAATGATTGTAATAAAACTATAGTAACTGGAAAGTGGCATTGGTGAGAAAATAGACAAATCCATTAATGGAAGAGAATATAGAGCCCATACAGAGACCTATTCAAACACGGTCACTACTATCTCAGAAAGGAGCAAAAACACTCAAGGGAGACAGAGAAGTGTTTCAACAGATCTTATTGGAGCTGGACTACCAAGACCAAAAAGAGAAAAGAAACATTAGACATGGACCTCACACCATTAGTAAATTAACTAAAATATACATAAATATAAAATGCAAAGCTATAAAACGTATAGGCTATAATATAGAAGAAAATGTAGGTGACCTTCAGTTGTCTGTTTAGGTACTATGACAAAAACACAATCCACAAGTAATTTGATGTAAGATTTTATTTAAATTAAAATCTACTGATCTGCAAATAATGCTTTTAAAATAATGAACAGCTGAAGCCCAGAGTAAGATAAAGTATCTGCAAAATGTAGGATCTCTGTCCTTAATGTGTGGTACAATGTGAAGTAATGCTATAACTAGTACTCAAATGTACTTTACACTTTGTGTTTCTGTGTGGGTGCAAACTGTTGAAATCTTTACTTAGTATATACTAAATTGATATTCTGTATATAAAGATAATTGAAAATGAATCTTGATGTGAATGGGACGGGAGAGGGAGCAGGAGATGGGGTGGTTGCAGGTGGGAGAGAAGTTATGGAGGGGGAAAGCCACTGTAATCCAAAAGCTCTATTTTGGAAATTTATATTTAATAAAGTTAAAAAAAATTTAAAAAAACTTGTCTGATAAAACACTGGTTCCCAAAATATAAAAATTAAGACAATGAAAAGAAAGCAACCAAATTTTAAAAACAGCAAATGGTATGAACAGATTCCATACCAAAGAAGTTCTATAAATGGAAAATAATCATGTAACTGGATACTCAACATTGTATGTCATTAGAGAATTGTAAATTAAGTCAATAACTTTTAATTAAGTCAAAAATTAGCCTAATTATTGACTTAATTTAGACTATTAGAATGTCTAAAATACAAAACACTAATAACAAATATTGGAGAAGATGTGGATCAATGGGAACTATTGTTCAGTATTAGTGGGAATTCAAAATGGTATGGCACTTCGGAAGAGAGTGAAGTAATTCCATTCAAAGCTCAACTTGGAAAACCAGTGATCCAGTAACCACGCCAGAGACTAGGAGTGAGAAAAATGGAAGTGATGTGTGGGTGGTGGAAAGAGGATTTTTAGAGCCTTCCAATAGCCAAAGTGGAATAATTGGATAATTATTATAGTATAAAATGTGACTATCTGTGAGTCCATATTGACACAAAACATTGAGTAAGTGAGTAATGTTGCAGAATAAGCAACTTTCCTATGCAGAAGAATTACAAACATCCTTTGTAGATACTTCTTGAATAGGTCAGGCATGGTCTCACTGTCCTGATTAGTGTTTGGGAATATCTGATAATATGCTTGTAATAATGATTGTCTTAGGCAGGCGCTGTGGCTCACTAGGCTAATCCTCCACCTTGTGGCGCCGGCACACCAGGTTCTAGTCCGGTCGGGGCGCCAGATTCTGTCCTGGTTGCCCCTCTTCCAGGCCAGCTCTCTGCTGTGGCCCGGGAGTGCAGTGGAGGATGGCCCAAGTGCTTGGGCCCTGCTCCCCATGGGAGACCAGGAGAAGCACCTGGCTCCTGCCTTCGGATCAACGTGGTGCACCGGCCGCAGGGCGCCAGCCGCGGCGGCCATTGGAGGGTGAACCAAAGGAAGACCTTTCTCTCTGTCTCTCTCTCTCTCTCCCTGTCCACTCTGCCTGTCAAAATAAATAAATAAAATAATGATTGTCTTACTGGAAATTATTATCACTAAACTTTGAGAGAAAAATCTAGAAAATACAATGCTGAGATAATGCAAATTGTGAAACACTTGGACAGCCCATTCTGTGAAATGGCATTTTCCTCAGCTATTTAGCCACATTTAACAGTGAACAACACTGAAGAACGTATCTTAAGAGGGCTTTAAAGATACCATTTGAACACCTGTTCAGACATGGATATGGAGACAAGTTTGATAAAGTGATCAAGCCTACAGCCCAGATTAGAGAGGAGATCAAGCATTTTGAGAAGGTGGGTCTACTGACTCTCTTTTAATATCTACAGGGATAAAAGAAACCATATTTTTATCATAACTGAAGCTTCACGTCACATGCAGAAGAAATATGAAGGATTTCAAAACACATAAAAGTAACCACTAATTTGGCCGGTGCTGTGGCTCAATAGGCTAATCCTCTGCCTTGTGGCGCCAGCACACCAGGTTCTAGTCCCGGTCGGGGCACCGGATTCTGTCCCAGTTGCCCCTCTTCCAGGCCAGCTCTCTGCTGTGGCCAGGGAGTGCAGTGGAGGATGGCCCAAGTGCTTGGGCCCTGCACCCCATGGGAGACCAGGAGAAGCACCTGGCTCCTGGCTTCTGATCAGTATGGTGCACCGGCTGCAGCGGCTATTGGAGGGTGAACCAATGGCAAAAGGAGGACCTTTCTCTCTTCCTCTCTCTCTCACTGTCCACTCTGTCTGTCAAAAAAAAAGTAATCACTAATGAATACTAAAATGCATAATTAGTGATTAATCCACTAAGGTTTATATAGCATCAAAATGCCAACCTTCAAATGCTTCATCAAGTATGGTATCAATATGATATTGCATTTAAGAGTCTATATAACAACTGCACTCATTTGTAAAGCTATTTTAAATATTGCCATCACCAAAACTGTCTGGAATTCACAACTTTTTACATAGTTACATGAGTGATTTTCTAACTTCACTCAGATCTCTAAAAATTTTCATGTGCTCAAAAAAGCTTTACATATCCTACATTATACTCCTTTTATTGCTCTCTATCCTTGTTTTATTTTTCTTTTTAGGATTTTTTAATTTTTTAACAACCCAATACAGTATATATTTATTTAAATATTTATTTTTAACCTCCTCTATTAGATGGTAAAAAGCTGTAATCAGTGCAGGAGTTTAAAAGTTTGTGTTTAACTGTCTGCATCTATCGACTATAACATTGAAAATGACCAGTTTAAAGTCACATAGATCCATTAAAAGACTGTATCATCAAAATTAATGACATGATAATATGCTATAATGATATATAATATTGAAACCTTCAAGGATTATATCTATGATATGATACTATCAAATTACTAGAAACATTGGGGAAACTCTGTAAGACACTGACACAGGCAAAGACTTCTTGGAAAAGATCCCAGAAGTACAAGTAATAAAAGCAAAAAAAGAAAAGTGGGAAAACAGCAAGCTAAGAAGATTCTGTACTGCAAAGGAAAGACTCAACAAAGTGAAAAGGCAACTGACAGAATGAGAGAAAATATTTGCAAACTATGCAACTGATAAGAAATTAATATCCAAAAAATATCGAAAGCTCAAGAAACTTAGAAAACAAACAATCTAGGCAAACAATGAGCAGGCATTTTTGAAAGGATGGATACAAATGGCCAACACTGAAAAGAGTGGTGCTGCTGGCACTCACAGTGGCGATTTCCAGGCTGCAACCTGGATTTAGCGGAGGTCAGGAGGTGTTCTAACAGATGATTCAGAAGAGCTATTGATGTGGAGCTGTGAAAGATGGAGCCAGAGTTTCCTGCATCATAATGGCATACACAGATCTCGGGATCTTTACCACCCCCACAAGTTTTTAAATCCTCAAGACAACAAATAAAATTACCCAAAAACAAAATCATTTTTACAGTATTACTAGGTGACAGGATATATTAAAAACAATTTTGGCCAGCGCTGCGGCTCAATAGGCTAATCCTCCGCCTTGCAGCACCAGCACACCGGGTTCTAGTCCCGGTGGGGGCGCCAGATTCAGTCCCTGGTGCTCCTCTTCCAGGCCAGCTCTCTGCTGTGGCCCAGGAGTGCAGTGGAGGATGGCCCAAGTGCTTGGGCCCTGCACCCCATGGGAGACCAGGAGAAGCACCTGGCTCCTGGCTTTAGATTAACGCGGTGCACCGGCCGCAGCAGGCCGGCCACGGCAACCATTGGAGGGTGAACCAACGGCAAAGGAAGACCTTTCTCTCTCTCTCTCTCTCTCTCTCTCTCTCTCTCTCTCACTGTCCACTCTGCCTGTCAAAAAACCCCAATTTTTTTTAGTTTTCAATTTATATATAAGTGGGTCAGCAAAATCCTTTCTGAATTTCTTTGTGGTCCACACAACTAGAGAGAGAGTCATGAAAGCTCCTTCTCGAGGTGTAAATCTGGGCATTTCAGAATACAAAATGAATCTTGTCCATGTTCAGGTAAACTTACACATCAATTTGTCAGTTTCTACAAAAATCCAGGTGGAATTCTGGTAACAATTGCAATGAATCTACACACCAATTTGGGAGATATGCAAATTTAACAATGTTACCTTTCTAGTCCATGAACATGGAATATCTTTCTACTTTGTTAGCCCTTTCCAATTTCTGCTAAGCTTTGCAACCTTCAATGTACAAGTCTTCCACTACTTTTATTAATTTATACTTAAAGCTTTCACTACTTTGGGAGCTATTGTGAATAGAATCATAATTTCCTTAATTCCATAGTGTTCATAGTAAATTTATAGAAACAAAAGCATTATTTTTATGTTGCTCCTGTATCCTGTCACTTTGCTAAATTCATTTGTTAGTGTTAATAGTTTTTTAAGTAGATTCACTAGTATTTCTTACATAAAAGATTATATGATCTGCCTATCATTATTAATTACTTCTGTTGTCATCAAATGATTATTTCCTTCCATGCCTAGTTGACCAAGATAGAACCATGAGGACAACATTAGAAGTACAGAGTGGATAAACATGTTAGGGAGAAGCACTGCATCTTTTCCAACCAACATGTTAGCTGCACATTGTTCATAGGTATCTCCTGATAGTGTGAGGATGTTCCCTTCAGATTCTCATTTGTTGAGTAATAGATCTTGTCAAATGCTTTTTTCTTCAAGTATTAAATGATCATTCAGGTTTTTCTTTTACTATGTTTATGTGGCATATTAACTTATTTTCAGGTTTATACCCATCTAAATTCCTAAAATAAGTTCTAATTGCCCATTATATATTACAGAATTAAATTTGCTAATAATTTTAAGGAGATTTTACATTTATAACTAATAGTTATGAATAGCTTCCTCTGCTTATGACATCGTTATTGTGATGTCAAGGTAATACTAACCTTGATTTGGATGATGTACCTTTTTATCTTTATTTTCCTTGAAATGAGTTTGTAGGAATTTATATTAATTATTCATTGAAAGTTTGACAGAGTTATAAATCAAGTCATTTGAGCCCATCAATTTATTTTAGAAAGATTTTACTTACTAATCTGAACTTGTCATAAATCTATTTGGATTTTCTATTTCTTCTATGAAAGACTTTCTATAGTTTGTGCTTTTCTAACAGTTTTTAAATTTCACCTGTTAGACATAATTCTTTCATGTACAATAGTTCATTGTGTCCTTTTTAATGTTATTTTATTCTTTAAGTTCAGCAGAAATAAATTCTCTTAAATTCTTAATTTGTAATTTGAGTCAGTACTCTTTCCTTGTGTTTGCTAAAGTTTTATACATTGTGCTGATCTGTTCAAATAACCAACCACTGATTTTATTCTCTGTGTTACTTTGCTATTTCCATTTCATTCATGTTTTCTCAAGTACTTATTACTTCATTTATTTTGCTTGATTTGAGTTTGCTGTAATTTTTATATATTCCACAAGTATAAATTTAAGTTATTCATTTGATGCCTTTCTTTTTAATATAGACATCCATATCTATCACTGTATTCTCTGTTAGCTTCATCCTATGACTTTGGCAATTGTAGAATGTCACTCTCTGAAGATGACTCATAACCTCAAGGATTCCTGATGCTCATTTCTGAAGAGTGGTAATTATTTTCTTTAAAGACTTATTTATTTATTTGTAAGGCAGAGTTTCAGAGAGACAGACAAAGAGACAAACAGCTCATGCTTCAGTGAGAGCTTCCCATCTGCTTTTTACTCCTCAAATTGCTGCCATACCTGGATCTGGGGTCAAGGTGCTGCCAAGAGCCAAGAATTTTTCCCATGTCTCCTATGGGGATTCAAGGGCCCAATTACTTGAGCCATTTTCCACTGCTTTCCCAGGTGCATTCTCATGAAGCTGAATTGGACATAAAGCACCCAGGATTCAAATTATTGCCTGTATGGGATGCTGGCACAGCAGGCAGGGGCTTACCTGGGGCACCTGTCCTAGAGGAAATTCTTAACCTCCAAATGAATCATTGTCAGTTCAAGGGATGGTTTTGATGGGAGGATGGTCTGCCTTGGGATCAAGGGGAAAAGCAGTTGAGAATCACTGTTCTAAGTTAACAGAGAAAGGCCACACTATTTGAGTTACCAGGAAATGCAAACAACTACAAAGTACTGAGTGGACATGGTAGCAAAAAAACCTATTATAAAAATGAAAATTGTATGAACAGAAATTCACCATAATATGTAATATATAGGACATATAAGACATATAAACCTAATAGATATACATGTGTATATATAAGCATATAAAGGAATATAGATTTATATATACACATAAATGTGTGCATATTTATGTATAATTGTGTGTATATTTTTTACATAAGTAATTGAGCCATTAAATCCAATTCCTTGAAAAAAAGAATCCTATGTTTTCTTATTTTTCAGTACATGAGATTCTTTATCCAAATTTTGAACACAAGATAAATCAGTTTTCCAATAAAAGTCACAAAGAGAACGTGTTTACTTGTTTTTGAGATTTAGAGAAACTGGAAAGGCTCTGATAAGCAATTAAAGCATAAAGCAAACATTCAGGGTACCTGAATTCAGAGCATTCCCATATTTGCTCTGAAAAATCCTCCACGGCCTTTTCAGCAGGAGGCCCAACACACACTGCAGTCTGTGCGTGAGGAACCATGGTTAAAAGCATGCCTCCTGGCCGATGTCGCGGCTCAATAGGCTAATCCTCCGCCTGTGGCACCGGCACACCGGGTTCTAGTCCCGGTCGGGGCACCGGGTTCTATCCCGGTTGCCCCTCTTCCAGGCCAGCTCTCTGCTGTGGCCAGGGAGTGCAGTGGAGGATGGCCCAAGTGCTTGGGCCCTGCACCCCATGGGAGACCAGGATAAGCACCTAATTCCTGCTATCGGATCAGCGCGAACGCCAGCTGCAGCGGCCATTGGAGGGTGAACCAACGGAAAAGGAAGACCTTTCTCTCTTTCACTGTCCACTCTGTAAAAAAAAAAAAAAAAGAAGAAGAAAAGAAAAAAAGAAAAACAAAAAGCATGTCTCCTTGCATTTCTAAGTTCGTGGCTGATTCTGTAAGTCATCTTAGACCATACGTGGATGTGAATGGTTGTATAAATTCTAGGAAAATCTTTCCACCTGAGTCTGTGTCCCACTAAACAAATCCTCTTCTCATCAACAGCCCTGCTCAGAATTCGCAGAACTTGCATTAGATAGTATATTTTTCAATGGTATCTTGAACTTTCCCTTTAACTTTGGTGCAGTTATGTCTATGAGCTGACCTTGGGTTCCTGGTTCTTGACTATACACTGTTTTGAAGGAGCAGGCATCGCTGTCTGTCACCATCATTACTCTATTTGCTGTCAGAGTTTCCTCCATGCCTTTCTAAAGGACAGGTGGCTGATTCAACACTAAATATTAAACTTCAAATTCTGTTGACAGACAATGCAATTGACCAATTAAGACATAAAGAGATAATCAAAATTTCAAGCAGAAGATTAGACATTTGCTTTTGGAGTAAACATTTCCCATTTTGAAATGAACAGATAGATGACTGCTGTTGGCTTAAAATAATTGCTCTTAATGTTCCAATGGAGAAAACACTATGTATTGAGAGTTGACACTAAATATTTGTTATGTGGCACAAGGGGCGTCATTCTCTGAAAATGAACATCTCTTGGTCATCGTCAAAATAAACTTTCAATTCATTTTTTAATAAACATTTTACCCTTTCTAGACAATGCTTTGGAATAATGGTAAGCTTTCCCATAGAACAGAACATGTTTTTACTTAAAAATTTTCAGTTTGTAACTTACAAACACCTAAAAGACTGATTTAAATGCCATCACTAAGAAAAATAATCTTTTCACTTTGTAATTGGCTTTCATATAATATGTCTCAAAAATTATACTAGATCAAGATTTTCAAAATTTATCAGAATTGGAATATGTAATTCAATTGTGGACTTAACGCTCTTTTGGCAAGCTCTCATGGAAAAGTTAAATAAAGAAATTACTATTAAATTTTTTAAAGACAGAGCTGCTAAGATAATTTAAGTCTGAATCCATTTTCCTTGGAATGAAACACAATACAAGACAGTGAATGTGTTGAAGAAATATGCAAAATAACCACTGTATATACAGGCTCATCACATGGAGATCAAAACAACTTCTGAATTCTGATTGTTTTTAAAAAGTGTTCCACGGGACTGTCTTATTGGAATGCTGGAGGCCGAGTATTTGAGTACAGTGGGGGTGTGGTGCAAACATGGCAGAGGGCAGAGGTATTGGAAGGCAATGAAGCATATTGTGTTTCCCATTCCATCTCCAAGAGCAACCCTGAAATAAGAGGGACTTCACTTGGCAGGGAAGATAACCAGGCCCCTGGCAGTCCCCCATTCATGCCACAGACACCTGAGGCCTCTCAGAAGCCCTCACAGGCCCCAAGTCCAGTTTGGCGAGCTGCTAGGTTAACAAACTGCTTTATTGTCCTGGTGAGAGAGACCAGCTCACGGGGTGCTCTCCCTGACCATGGGTCTTGAAACATGGGACTGCCTTAAGATGTCATCGCCTGGAGTCCTGTACAGAGGTTGGCACCTGACCCAGCAGCTACAATGACTCAACCCTGTCAATCAGCCACAAGGCCCTACCCACCCACCTATAGCCCCGGGAAGCTGTAGGTAGAAATCCTACCTTGAATGGCTCAACCTGCAGAGGGTCCTGGAAAAGTCAACTGGTGCCCATCGTCTGTTAACCCAGAGGAGTGGGGTGAGCTCACCCACTGACTATCAGTCCCAGGAAGCAGTCAGGAGGTCCTGATTACCCATACTCACTGCCCACAGAATTCCCTCAGTGGGCTTGCCCAAATACCTGCAGCCCTGGAAATATAAAAAAAACAAAAACAAAAACAAAAACAAAAACAGCCATGAGAGGCTCAGCCCACTGAGGCTTCCATGAAGCCACCAGACAACCCTATCTTCTTCCTTGGAGGGCCCTCCCTACCCACTTTCTGCCCCAGAGTGCATCTGGGAAGCTTGTCCTCCCAGCTGCAGATCATGGAGGCCCCGAGAAGCAGGCAGGGACTTTATCCACCTGCCCACGACCTGAAGGGGCAGCCAAACAGCCTTTCCAGAGTGACTCAGGACGCCCCAGCTCTCAATAGACCCAGGTGGTCTGACCCACCCTTCTGCAGCCCCAAGAAGCAGTAGAGCAGCCCCTTTGTAGAAGCTCTGCTCATCAAGGCTCAGAGAAGCTGCTGTCAGCCCCACTCACCCATCATCATCGGTCCCAGGAAGTAACCGGGAAGAACTTCCTGAGCAGGTCATCGCCCAGAGCACCACACAGTCACCTGCGTAGGACTTGGACACTACCAAGTGCTGCCCACAGGTGCCGCCTGGCCCCTGGGTGGCTCTAAGAAAATGACAGCTACCTATTCCCTGAGAAACACTACACCCCTGCAGCCAGGTGCACCACACCTAGAGCTACATGCAAACATGCCCTGCAGAAGGGAGCTGCATCCCAGTCTGCAGTACAACCCACCATCCCTGAAGCCTCGGCCACTAAAACACCTACAGACATCAACAGTGTCCGTTACAGCTGAGAAAACCGTACAGAACTAAAAATAATCACCGACCTGGAAGCAAACACAACACAGCATATCCAGTCAACACCCTAGGACCACGAAATGCAAAGGATCATTGGGGCTGTTGTGGACAACTACAAAACAAACTGAAGAGCCTAGTAGAACAAGGGGGCGGGGAAGACTGGTTCTACTAGAGCATTCAATGATTTTATTTTGACGATTAGACTCAATTTCATTTGCTGTTACCACAAATGTGGTAGCTTAGAATAACCAATGATCTGGGGTGGGGGTAGAGATCAAGTCCAAAACCAGGATCAGTGGGCCCACATTTGGGAGTCACAGCAGCTTTGCACCCATCCTTTTTTAAGCTTTCGCAGTTTCTTACAGCAGTAGGGCCTCGAGTCTCTGGTTTGACTCAAAGATAATTTCTCCTCCATAATGACCTTGGGAAGCTTCTGAAGCTCAGTTTTCTCTTCTTTAAAACAGAGCTAATCCGAATGGTTTGACAACTGAATAAAATGAAAACCTAGGAAAATGCCTAAAGCAACAGAAAACTAATGAATTAACATTGTCATATCATCATGGTAACATTTTGTAATTTACATTTGTCATTTGACATTTGGTTTAATATAAAACTTCTTGACAGTTTATATAATTACAGTATTTCAACAGAAAGTGTTATTTTAAAAAAAAACAAAAAACCTTAATTTTCCTTCTCTTTCTATGACTTCATGTAATTGCTATATGCTATTTCACTAATTTTTTCCAGTTTGGTATTTTGGATTACTCAGTTTTAAAATATCAAGAAATACAGTCAGGTCCCTGATTGCTTGGGTATAAAAACACAAAGGCAAATGCCAATAAAGCTATTTAATTTTCCAAAAAATTCATTCTGAGTAGATTTATGAGATTATTTGAACTTTGCATTAGGATACCTTGTTCTACATTAAATTTATTAGGTAAGTCATCACACTTCCATTATATGTAAAGTCAGGCTTAATGACAATAACACTGGCAGACTAAGTTTTAGGGAAATCTCTCTTGAAAACTAGTCCAAATTGTGTATCTCAAGGTCTAAATTTTTAAGACAACTAAAGATTTTTCAGAATACCTGAAGCAAGGAAAGCTGTCAAACTGGTCAAAAACTTGAAGGAAAGGTTTTTTGGTAGAAAGCAGGGGACACTGATTATTAGATACCAGTTTAATCTTATCAGCGACCTAAACCAGAGTTGGGAAAAATAGATTCACACATCACAAGCATAGCTCAGGAGCATAAATAGCACCAACTATCCCACACTGGTATCTATTTAGATCATTTCATTATAATACAATATTTCAAAAGAGATTAGACTGTTGGAACTATAAGATTTTTTCCCTCACACTGTTTTCATATGAACAATGTTGATACCTGAAGTAGAATTTTTTTTTTTTTTGACAGGCAGAGTGGATAGTGAGAGAGAGAGAGACAGAGAGAAAGTTCTTCCTTTTTGCCATTGGTTCACCCTCCAATGGCCACTGCGGCTGGCGCATCTCGCTGATCCGAAGCCAGGAGCCAGGTACTTTTCCTGGTCTCCCATGCGGGTGCAGGGCCCAAGCACTTGGGCCATCTTCCACTGCACTCACTGGCCATAGCAGAGAGCTGGCCTGGAAGAGGGGCAACTGGGATAGAATCCGGCGCCCCGACTGGGACTAGAACCCGGTGTGCCGGCGCTGCAAGGCAGAGGATTAGCCTGTTAAGCCACGGCGCCGGCTGATACCTGAAGTAGAAATCAAACAATATATTTATATTGCCAATTCCCTAGGCATGATATTTATTGTGAAATATATTCTGGGATATTTAACTCCCAGATTTTACATGGCTAACTACTGTTGATTATTTAAATCTTTGCTGAGGTGTCAGTTGCCAGGAGAAGACTTTTATGAATATCTATTTTAAATTAGTATTTCCTACCCAGTTACCCTCTGTACCATCACTCTATTTTACTTTGTTCATGGCATTTGTCTTTCTGAAATTATGCACTTGTTTTTGTCTGTCTTCTCAGAGCGTGGAAGACATACAGCATGGAAGCTCCATGAATTTAGGCATCTCCATTTCTCAAGTGCTAATAAAAGCAATAATCCCTTTAAGCACTAAATAAACAGCAGTTCAGTAAACGAAAGACTAACAATATTTTCACAGAAGTAAAACCACTCTTTGGGCCGTGGAACTTTTTGCTGGCACGTTGACAGACTTTGTAATGTCTTTAGAATTGCCAAACACTCAAATGACTTTCACTACTCAAGAGTTTCACTGGAGCTTGGCAATTGCAGACAGCATTAAAGGATCCATCTTGAAATGAAATGTGGAGATCATGGTGTTTATCTTTCTGCAGAAATATTACACAACCAACAAGAAACCCTACTGTAAACAAATGTTCCTTTTCTTTGATACTGGGACAAGGTCAAAGGAAAACACAACATTTTTCCTTTGAAAAGGCATCAGCTGACAGAGCCAGCTACTGGAAGGTAACCAGCCTGAAAGATTTTTCATACTTGAGTTGTGATGCTCCGTTATGCCTCCTCCTAAACAACACTGCAGGAAGTTGCCAACATTTTTCTAGAACTTAAGCAAGTAGGAAGATTTGGCAATGTTACCTAAATGAATACGCATACTCTCTTCAGTGCCAGCAGAGCTGTGAATTGATAAAGCCTTGGCCAATGTCAAAGGGGATACAAGTGGGAAATCATGGTTCCCGTTTGTGAATTTACACATACTTGTATGTGGATTGAGACTGTCCAGGAGTAGCAACAGCAACAATCAAAAGAAAACTATTCTAGTAGCTGTATTCAACTTTATTTAAAATTGCATTCATTGTTCTATTAATCTGGCCTGTTATTCTGTTAACTTACAAGAAGAACAAGTAGAGGAGCTGCCGGGCGGGTGCAGGAATGAGACACCATTTTATCTGCTACTATCCAAGATCCACACCTTTCTTGCTAAAGCCAATACAGAACCATTTGTCTCTGACTTGCTTTCTTTGTGGTCTTGAGGGGTTGAGTCCATTCTCAGAATCAAAATCAGAGCTTGATAACTTAAGCCCCCATCCCAAGTTAGAACAAAGACGACAACAGAAATGACGTCGCTTGGACCCTGAATCAAGCTTCATTTGAAACCAGTCTTATCCCTAGATTTTCAATGATGTGAGTCAATAAATGACTGTAATTAAGCAATTATGGGTGGCTTCTGTTCTACATGCAACTAAAGCATTATTTTTAAAGCTGTATTAATAATTCACTCCATATGCTTTACATGTAATAAATTAACCCACCCAAGTGAATTATGTTTCAGTCAAGTATGATATGCAAATTTAAGACAACTGTATCTCAGGGTTTTCGAAGGTTCACTTCAATGAATGCTAAGTGTGAATTTCCTTGTTTATGGCTAAGTTCAAACACAGAATTGCCCATTCCCTCAAGAAGTTACATGCATTCAAAATATTTAATCATGAAAAACTCCAAACCTATATATGCATTTTGTAAATAGATAGCAGATAATAAGATATACACCCAGGTGCACAGACACCTAGATAGTAGTAAGGAGAAAATGATGAAAGAAATTTGCAAGGTGAAACAATTTTCACTAAAGATAAGGCAAAACCATTACACAAATATTCTTGACTAATATCGACTATTAGGAACCTGCATATCCAAACTCACAGAATTGTGTTTTGTTCAGGTTTTTAGGTCATATAATCATTTAAAGACATATTTGGAAAGTTTGCAGATACTGATCTTTGGCACTGGCTCTCTAAGATGACACTAACACATTTTGCCTGGAGGAAGGCCATGCAATTTGTGAAGGGAAGGTCTCCTGATCTTGGGATGCAGCCAAGCCTGAGCAAGGAGATGGACTAAGAATCCCTGCTGTGTCTATGTCTTCCCTTCTCTCTACATTCCACGTGAGTCAGAGTATAGTCCGGAGCATCTTCGTATCCTCAGCACCATTCTCAGGAATGGGCACAGACAAGATTCAGAATGAAGTCCAGGAGGCCTGAATTAATGTGTATATGGATACATGAATGAGTGAATGGGTTATTCAGCACCTACAAAATGTAACAGAGTGTCCCTCTGAGCTTACTCATATCTTTAGAATTTTAGGTCACCAAAATGCCCTTTAGATACCCACTTGAAAAAGTCAGACTCAATGGCAGAGATGCATATTTTATCTCTTCACAAAAATATCCGTTGTCATCTAGAGCTTACCCGTTTATGGTAACTCTGCTATTTGAACCTCATCCCAGAAACAGTGTGGCTGCCTATTAAAATAGTCCTCTAATCTGCACCCAACATTCCTGAAATATGCCAATTCAACAAATAAATGAAAATCCTGTGACCGCCTATTACAAACAAAACTCACCTTGACATAACATTTAAACATTTTAATATTCATTAGTTTCTCATGCAACTTAGTGTTTTTTTTTCTTTTTCCATTTGGAAAAATGTCTAAACTATGTGTATTTTCTAAAAGATATAATGTATTCTTAGAAGCATTTTTTTTTACCAAGAAGTTAGCTCTTTTTACAACTCTCTTTTGGGAAATGAAATAAGCTAAAAGAGTACATTACTGAAATCTATAAAAGTGTCATCCCATGGTTGTGAATATTTTTAAGACCTAAGAGGAAGGTTGTTTAGAATTCTGAAAGCAGGATTAAATTGAGCATAGTAGCATCCAGAATGCCCTTTGAACCTCATGCTTTTATCCTCAGGATCTAGCCAAGGCCACGGTAGTATACTAAAATTGCAAAAGAATGATTTCCCTTAAAATGAAAAAGAAAAATCTTTTGCACTGCTTCTAAAGAACCCAGGAGTCTTGCTGCAGCCTAGACCCAATGCACTTAAACTTCTCTAATTCTCTCACCTTTGCCTTTTTAAGGAACAGAGTAAAAACTAAGATTAATAGAGTAACTTAACAGTTGTTTTAATTTTAACAGACTCTTCAAGTCTGAAATCAGAAAGAGGTTTCCTATACCTTATCCAGTTTGAAATTCGGAACCCCTCTATGAAAATCCAACAAGCGATCTCCTTTGACCATATAATGACCTACCGAGTGCTTCACGGTCTGTAAGAACAGATTTTAAGCAGGCACCTTTCAGCACAAAACACCATACAAAGGGAAACATAGCTATCAGAGGGAAGAGCTGCTGCCAACTCTCATGGCATTCCACATGAAGAAAAAATTGTCAATTTCCGAATCATTCCAGAACTAAGTATACCTACAAGGACAGTAGGTACTTATGAAAATACTGTTTTTGCTCCAATTAATATTTGGTTTAAACCTCTATTGACTATTAGATCAGTTATCTATTGCTGCATAACAACTGACCACAAAGCTTACAGGCTTAAAGTAATAGCATTCACTTTTAATGCTCATCAATGTGCAATTTGGTCAGCTGATGATGTAGCTAGATTTTCACAGCTTCACCACTTTGAGATGAGACCCAACTGGGGATCATAGAATTTATTCTTAAATTGATTTACTCATACAGTCACCAGTTTGTGGCTGGCTGTTGGCTTAGGAATTCAGGGAGAAAACTAAGGTATGTGTTCCTTTCCCAGTGGACTTCTGTCTGGGCTTAAGGATTGATCACAGTTTCAAAGAGCAAGAGTTCCAAGAAAGCTTTGCAAAAGCTGTATTAGTTTTAAAAATATTTATTTATTTATATGCTTATTTATGTATTTGAAAGGCAGAGAGACCTTCTATATACTGGTTCACTCCTCAAATGACTACAATAGTCATTGCTAGGCCAAGCTGAAGCCAGGAGTCAGGAACCCCATCTGGGTCACCCAACTGAGTGGAAGGCCCAACTACTTGGGTTATCTTCTGCTGCCTTCCAAGGTGCATTAGCAGGGAACTGGAATCAGAAGCAGAGAAGCCAGGACTTGAACCAACACTGGTATCTCAAGCTGCAGCTTAACCTGCCGTGCCACAATGCAGCCCCACAATCAATTAACCTTCAGTATGATTATTCAAACCACAGAATTTGAATGTATCATGTTACTATTGTTCAACCTTATTTCTTCTAATCATTTAAATGATCTTGGGAGGTCAACTTATTTTATCTCTTTGATTCTTAATCATACAACTTTGCAAATTGTTCAGGTATTGCACTAGGAATTATAAAATATTCTGTTACCTTTTCAAAGCATATACATTCATATTTTCCTAATTCTCTGTGAGTCAGTAATTTTGAATTTTTCCTGGTTACTGTTGTTATATTATAGAGATTCTCTTATGTTCTAAGTTGGTTAGACTCTAAATTTCGTCTTTGAGACAGCAGCTCAAGTCTCAATCCAATCAATTTGTTTCTAATTGCGATGTTCACAGGGTGCTTCACACAGACATGGTTCACAGGGCGGGAGAAGATGTTGGCAGTCATTAGACAAAGCACCAGCAGTTCCTGTCTCAGACTCTCCCTTTCCCAGAGTTTCCAACCCACTCACCTGGTGGCAGTTGTGGCCAACATCACACTCTGTTCTCCATCTGCTCATGCGAGATTCACTGTAGACAACCACAGCTCTGCCCCCTCAGACCACCATGAGCCAGGGTCCACCTTGGGTTACAGTGACACAAACGGCTCACTCACCCAACCTGTTCCAGTTTCCAGATTTTATCCATTCCTCCAAATCTCTAGAAACTTCAGATGGTTAATTTCAGACCTTATCATTTTTACTGAGGAAAATACTTTTTAGTGGATTATTCTGATATTAACTTTCTGAAATGTACAAGGTTTTGTCTATCACACACTTTTTTTTTTTTTTTTTGTCTCACACACTTGGTTTTGCTAATTGTACACTCGCAGTGTTTATTTCTCTGTTGTTAGATGGCTGGGTCCAGGTACTTTTAAGAAAAATTCTGATGTAATAAAAATTTGGGAATGAGATGTAAGTAAATGTTAGTAGAGGAATAATATTTGTTATTAGCAAAGTTAAAGTACACACTCAGTATTATAGGCGTGCTCAAGATGTGCGCAGTGATTTTCGGGGTTAGCTGTTGTACATGATCTCAATGGAGTGGTGGGATCGAAAGTCATAGGAGATAGTGTCTGAGGCTGGGTTTTCTAGTAATACATGTCCTAAGAAGCTCAGTACAGCTTATGTCCTCAGCTGTTCAGGACGTCTCAGAAGTGTCACAGCATCGGGCACATGATGGGAATGTCAGCCATGGCAGTTTTATTATAATATTTTCAAAATCAGCTACGGGGTACCACAAGGACATGGTCATCAGGTATGTTGGACATTTGCAGCCAGCTCCAGTTCTGGGCGATGGTGTCGCAGCAATAGTAATTTTGGACTAGCTAAGCCACAGCACAAAAGGGGGTCAGGAGATATGGATTGTGTAGCTGGGGTCACAGAGAAGGGCTGGTAACACATAGCCCTCACCTCTCTCCTTGCCTAGATCACATTCCTTGTGTTTCCTTAAACATGAATACATGTTTAGAGATTTCATTAGGTAAAGATTAAACTCTCTTTGATAAGAATCATTTTCATATTCTACTATGTACTTCAGATTGTATCCTATGGTGAGTGACCTCAGGAATCTCACTGTAAGTGAAACTACAATGATTAAGTCCATTACTGCCAGCTCCCTCCATTGTAAAGACATCATTTTCTCTTTGCAAGAAGTAATTTGAGATATTATGCTTTGGCACTGCGCAAAATATATGATTTCCACAATGTTTTCTGAAAATCATTTCCTACCTCAGTTATTACAGTGAAGATTTCCAAATGGTGATTTTCCTAATTCTGTCACTCCTTTACTTACTAATTGATGTTTACAGAGATAGATTTTGATTCATTCAAAATGTGAAAACTAACTAGTTACTAGTTATAGAGAACAGGGCCAGGAGATTGCTTCTGGAAATATTGCTAAGCACACTAAAAATGAATACAAGGAATCTTTCTGGACATGTCCATGTTCTGAGGGCAAAACCCTAACCTAGACATTTGAACTAAAACACTTACAGGCTATTCAAACCCCAAAAGCCATCTCGCATCTACATATCTATGCCCACAATTATACAAAAAATCAGAAGCCACTTACATTGTTTGAAAATTGTGACTTGACAACATTAAACACTCATAAAAGCTAAAACTACCGACCTTCCTTCACTTTTATTTGCGTCTGTCTTTCTTATCTAGATAACCAAATGCTAACTATAAAATAAGCAGGATTGCTATTAATGATTAGCTAACTTAATCATCTAACAGTAAAACAAAGCGAAAAGATGTCCCTCGTCTAGTACTGTCATCTTGGTCACCGAAAGCAGCCCCCTGCTCTCTTTTAACCAGTTTTTCCTTCAGTGATTAGCGGTAGCTCCAGGTCAACCATTACAAAGGCCTTTTTTCATCTTCTAGAAATGGCTTTTAGTCACTCAAATCAAAGAGAATGCCTTCAATCAGGGAAACAAACAAAAAAGATCATTAGAGATACAGACTACTTTCTGTAACTGTCGGTTCTGAGAGCTGTAACAAGTGTTTAATTTAGAAAGCTATCTGCGGGGTTGAAAAGCCCCAGCACGAGTTTACTGAGCCAGGCGCTATGCTCAGTGCTAGAGACACAAACATTCCGGGGTGCTCTGTGCTTACTGAGGCTGATCCACCCACCCCAGCCCTGCACAGGTACGTGTGGAGCTCGTCTCCTCCCTCCGGTCACGGGAGCATCACCTGCCCTCGCTTCTGTTTTAGGCCTGTCTGTCCAGACCAGACACCCAACACCTACGAGCTCTGAACGCCTTTCCTACTATTCCAGAGACCACCACAGGCGTCAGCAGGATACAGATGAGAATCTACATTTTCTGTACAGCTGCTGGCAGTGTTTCTGGCAAGCACTGCTGCTCCGGAGTGAGTGTTGTCTCAAAGTGAAATAATCGAGGTGAAGGATACAAAAACTTCGAGTAGGACATAGTGATTTCAAATTGTCATATTTCTTTAAATCGCCAATGACAGTGAGCTTCCTGGCACACAGAGATAGAGCCCACACAGGCATACTTATGACAAGCACAGTTAATTGTCTGACTTCGCGGAAATAAAGCATAATACAATTCTTGCCTAATCTTTCATTACTGTTGCTTTTGTATAAGTATTTCAGTTGAGGTAGGCAGTAATATCAACAGGTATGTATTTTCCATTTGAATATGTGAGTGCTAAATTTTAGTACCTTTTTCTTATTCAGTGAAAGACATTTTCTGGCCTACTTTGTTCAGCTAGGATATTTCCCACTTGTTATCCATTTCTGAATAGGAGTTATTGTTGAGGGAAAATGGATGTTAGTTAATTAATCATATCCTAGCAAGTTTTTACTGCGTAGCTCAATTTCATTTGAAAAGCACAAATGGGTTGAGATAGGGCAAGAGTGAACATTGCTAACAAAGCTTACTGTTTATGACAATATTGAATACTTTGGAAAAACCATGTGAAGGTTTCATTTTGTTTTCTGCTGGTAACATTTTACAGTTGATTAAAGCTGTCAGAAAAACTTTCAAATTAAATGCAGTGGGAGGTCATTCAGCCATCGAGAGGCAGGTGCAGCCAACCAGCATTCAGTGATGTGCAGAGGCAGGCGAGCTAATTATTCTGGTTCTTCCTGAAACTTCAGAATGGGGTTTTATTTTAAAAATGTCAATATTCAATGACTGAATGTATACATTTTAATAACAAATTAACATCACAGCATTAGTTTACCCTTTAACTGTTATTCAAATAATCCAGTGTATACAGAATTATTTCTACTTACTTATTCCTAAATTGTAAGAAGAACATAATCTAAGTTGTGATGATGGACAGTTTTAAATCAATTCAACTGAGGTTCGCAAATCATAGTCAACATGAACATTATAAATTATTAATAAATGCATACATTTTATTTTCCCTTGAAAACTAAGTGAATCTCAATGAAGACATCCATGGGACCTTTTTTCCAAGTTGACTCTGCACTAAAATCCTCATTTATCAACTCAAATGTTTAAAGGATGATCATACATAAAAGGAACTTATGCTTCTATGTAGAAACTCATACTTGAAAAAATACATGAACATTTAATAGAAGCTCAATATTTGTTTGAAACTAGGGTTAACGCATGAATGCTACAGAACAACAGATTTGATAACTATAATGCAAGGAAGTAGAACTGTCTAAATGTGAGAGATTGCCCCCAGGGATCAGAGTATCTTTGGGAAAAGTCAGTCACAGCCTAACGCCTCCATCAGATGTGCAATGCGTCACTGATCTGGTGGACTTCTGGAGTCTCTTTCATTTTTCAGTTGTTTTAAAGAGATGCATGCATACACATAAACTAAGTTATTTAACGAATTGCCTAAATATTTTATCAATTTACTATATCACATGCAATTTTTTTTTACTCCAAAGGCAGAGCATCAAAGAGAGCAGCAGAGACAAGGAGAAGTAATTCCTGCATCTGCTACAACAGCCAAGAATGGGCAAGGCTGAAGCCACGAGTCAGAAATTCCATCTGCACCTCCCAAATGGGTAGCAGAAGCTGAAGCACTTGGACCATCTTTGCCTGCCTTCCCAGGCACAACAGCTGGGAGCTGGATTGGAAACAGAGCAGCCAGGTCTCGAACTGGCATTCTGCATTGCAAGCAGCATAACCAACTGTGCCACAGCACCAGCCCTCCAGCCCCAAACTGCCATTGCTGAACAACAGTGAGAATACGTTTCTTCCTTCCCTCTCTTCATGTATACATTTTCCCTTTGATAAATGGTATCTTTGATATCCCTATTTCCTTGATAACCATCCACAGAACGTTTGTTCTCAAGACTAGCCTGATATCCATGGCATTATTGGAAAACTCAGAAAGTCTATGGTCAATGTATGTCACAGAAAAACTATGCATGTATTTCAAAGTTTTTGCACTGCAATAAACTTTTACTTATTGTAACATACCTGAACAGGATACAATTTGAGTGTCAAAGAAAGGTAAGAAATCATTTGAAAGAGCCCCTGTCAGAGCAGATTAAATTTTGCTGTTTGAAGCAAAAACAAACATTAAATTTTGAGTAGAAGAATGGTGACCATGATGACGCTTTATGCAAAGTCCACGGAAATAATGCATGAAGACATCAGCAGTGTGCAAATGGACAGCATGTTTTAGAAGAAATGAGACCATGTTAAAGGTGAAGGCTAGAGCAGCAGACAATTCATACCAACCCGTGAGGGAAAAACCTCATCTTATTTTGCCCTGATGAATAATGACGAATAACATCAGAAACAGTCACCAACATCACAGACATCTCCATGGTTGTGCTATGCAACATTGACTAGAAATTGAACTGGACACTATGAGAAACAGTGACTTGATCAGCTCTTGTCCTGTTAATATACAATGCAATACTTTATCCATTTTAGTATTTTTTTTTGTTCTAGTACTATTGATTGAACTCTGTAATTATTAACACACAATTATTCTTAGGTGTTTAAATTTTAACTGAAAAGTGATCCTGGTTAAATATGAGAGTGGGAATAAGAGAGGGAGGAGATGTACAATTTGGGACATGCTCAATCGGACTTGCCCCAAATGGTGGAGTTAGAAATGTGCCAGGGGATTCCAATACAATCCCATCAAGGTGGCATGCACCAATGCCATCTCACTAGTCCAAGTGATCAATTTCAGTTCACAATTGATCACACTCATAGGTCTAAGAGTCAAAGGGATCACACAAACAAGATTAGTGTCTGCTAATACTAACTGATAGAATCAAAAAGGGAGAGAACGATCCAACGTGGGAAGTGGGAGACACAGCAGACTCATAGAATGGCAGATGTCCTCTAAATAACACTCTGGCCTCAGAATCAGCCCTTTAGGCATTTGGATCTGGCTCAAGAGCCCATGAGAGTATTTTAGGCATGGAAAGCCTAGACACTCTGGAGAAAAAAAAAAAAAAAAGAAGAAGAAGAAGAAGACAACGACCTAAATGAAAGATCTCTGTGAGTGAGATCCCAGTGGAAAGAATGGGGCCATTAAAGAAGGAGGTACCTTTCTCTGAAGGGAGGAGAGAACTTCCACTTTGGCTTCCATAGCCTTGGCAACTCATGACTAGAGCCTAGGGAGATTACTGACGCCATAAACAAGAGTGTCAAATTGTTAAGTCAACAACAGGAGTCACTGTGTACTTACATCTCATGTGGGATCTGTCCTTAATGTGTTGTCCAATGTGAAGTAATGCTATAACTAGTACTGAAACAGTATTTTTTTACACTTTGTGTTTCTGTGTGGGTGCAAACTGATGAAATCTTTACTTAGTATATACTAAATCGATCTTCTGTATATAAAGATAATTGAAAATGAATCTTGATGTGAATGGAATGGGAGAGGGAGCGGGAGATGGGAGGGGTGCGAGTGGAAGGGAAATTATTGGGGGGGGGGAGCCATTGTAATCCATAAACTGTACTTTGGAAATTTATATTTACTAAATAAAAAAAGTAGAAAAGAAAGAAATTGAGAGATACAAAAAAAAAAAAAAGAAAGAAAGAAAGAAGAAAAAGGAAATTGAATTGGAGCAACCTTGCCAAAGTGGAGCAAGCTGTTGCCAGCCAGATCAGCTACAGAGGAGAGCAGAACCAACAGTGGGGATTTTAAACAAGTAGGATCAAGATCCTGAACTCAAAGGATTAGAATAGATTAACCATAGCTTTTCCAGTATGTTCCTGAAGACAAAGAAATGGCTATCAAGAGGAGATAGCCCAGTGGAAGCCAAAGTCAAAAGCACAGGTTATGGCAACAGCTTTTGGGGATACTCAAGATATTTCTCTTGTTGGCATTCTGAAGGGCAAAGGAATAATAAAATATTCTGATAAATTTAGCAAAAGCATTAGCAGGTAAAGTCCCAAGGAACCCTCACGGGAGAGTCATGACAAAGCACTCAAATTCCTCTTACAAATAAAGGCATTTATTAAGATGTTTTGTGGGGCATCATTAGGTACCCACCTCCAGTTACAATTTGACTCCTCCTGTCTTCTTGCTTCCTCATCTTAAAAAAAGTCCTTGAAAGAACACCCATCTTTCTTTACTTAATAATGTAACAAAACACCTCACTGATGTGGTTAGTTTCTTAGGACTATCAGAGAGATTCAGTGAGTGATGTCATCACTAGCAGAATGGCCTGAATTTGATGGCATTTACATAGAGAAATCAAGTTTCTAAATTTTTCTTGTTTTAATCACATTTTCTACAAATATATTCATTTTCTAATATTTTAAACTTCCCTCAAAATACAGTCTAAATCAGATTTCTTAAAGAAAACTAATTATCTTCCTTACTCATACAGACCTAATACTCTGCTTTAATTTTTAAAAACAATCCTAATCTTTCAGATTTGAGAAGAGAGAAAATCACAAGAGTTGAAAAGTAATTGAATTATTACCCCAGAAGTCACTATAAGAATTGTAGAATTGATAAATGTTCAATAAACCATTTAACAAAAATCAAAGTACTCATTGACATATACATAAAACACATGATGGGGCTTGGCTTTCAGTGTTGTACTGCATTTTCTGCTTGGTAAGCAACATTTTTTGCCTAAAATTTGTCCCAAATATTGCTTAATGTCAGTAAGTATGTCACAGAAATATCATGCTTACTGTTGAATAGCAAATAATTATGTAAAAATACTTAATTACAGAACCAGTCAACTACATAGAAGTTATATAGCATCTAAAGAATTAGAAGGACACAAGCAAAGGACCAAACCTACAAAGCAGGAACCAAATGTTATGATCATTGACATAAGAATTAAAAGTGGATCCTGGTCCAGATTTTGTTTTGTACTTTAGAAATTGGTAGAAATTCCCTATTTTGCTCAGGTCAATTTGAATGACTCCTCTTAATGTTGATTATAAATTCTGATTGGCATTCTTATCTATGCTTGCAATGTCAGATTCCCTCTAAATGATTTGAAGAAAGAACAATTCAAACACTGCTATTGTATACTGAAAATAAGAGGGTTTTGTTTTTGTTTTTTAATATGGACAAAGTTTTATCTTAGTTTTCAAATTCACCATCTGTTATTGAATGAGAGAACATTCAAATAATTGTATTCCATTTTATCCTATATTCATAGCCACTTTATTTACATTAATACCAATAGTAGCTACTATATATTTTTTCATTATAACAACAACAAAAATAAGTAAATAGGAATGTGTTTAATACATTTCTCTGATCCAAAGTAAAATTTTTACTGGGTAAACATTTCCATGGATAATTTCTGCCTCTTTAATTTTATTTTTACCAATATGATTTACTTCTCTAAAAGATTTCTTTATAAATATGGTCACTAGTGTGTTCATGCCCATACTTATCATGTTTTTATCTTGTCCTCTCAAGAAAATCTCAAAATGAATCATTTATTTTTGACATAAACCCTCTCCCCTGTAGTATCATTTAAGACCAAATGCAAACATTTCCTGATATATGTATTTCTTTTGGATTCCCAGGCTCTCAATTCTTCAGATGCAATAATGAGACCTGGAAGAGGACATCCAGAATAAAGTGGCTTCTATGGTTTGATATCTGTAGCCTCAAAGTCTAATAGTATTAAGAGGATAGAAACTCAATCCAATGAAGATGGTTAGAGATGGGACTTTCAGCAGTGAGTAGAACGGATTGGGTCATTAGTTGGAGCCCCACTACTGAATCCTGGTGGTTTCACCGAGAGAGAGCACACAGACACATATAAGCAGGAGCTTTCCTGATGTTACGCAGCCAAGGGGACTCTCACAAGAACCTACATCATGCTATGTTAATTTTCAACCTCCAGAACTGTGAGTTAAGACGAACCTCTGTTTCTTTGCATCCTGCCTTTGCTGTTTCATTATAGTAAAGGGAATAACATGACTAATACACTGACCAACTTAACAGTTTTGGATCTGTGAACCTGTTTGAGACATTGATACACTGTGTTACCATAGAACTGTAGCTGACAGACTAATTTCTAATGATGTCCTTTTGAAAAAATGCCAAAGAACTAAGTTTAAATTTGAAGGCCATCAAAAAATAAATTGAGAGATGGGCATTGTGGGTAGTGGATTAAGCTGTCATCTGCGATGCTGGCACCCTGTATGGGCACCAGTTCTTATCCCAACTACTCTACTTCTGATCCAGCTTCCTGCTAACATACCTGAGAAGGCAGCAGAGGATAAGCCAAGTGCATCCACGTGGGAGTCCCAGAAGAAGCAACTTCACCCTTACACAACCCTGGCTGTGGCAGCCATTTGGGAAGTGAATCAATAGACGGAAGAGATATCTCTCTCTCTCTCTCTCTCTCTCTCTCTCTCTCTCTCGCTTTCACTCTCCCCCTCCCTCTCTCCCTCCCATACCACTCCCCTCCCCCTCTCCCTTTCCCTCCCCAACTCTGCTCTGCAAATAAATAAAGATAGGCTTTAAACTATCTCTCATTGTTGACAGATAACTTCCAATTTTTAAGCCAGACACTATTCTCATTTAAAAAAAAAACTGAATTAAATTTATGATGCAAAGTTTTATCTAAAATACAAATGTTATTGCGAGAGCATAAAATTTTTTCTTGCCTGTGAAGTTATCTCTAGTCTTGCTCTCACCCATTTTTCTAAAACCATAGACTACATTTTTTTCTTTTTAAAAATTGTTTATTTATATAAAGGGAACAACTCTCATGTATTTCATATGTGCAGTTTTACAAGCATACTGATAACTCCCACCCTCCTCTCCCTCCCTCCCTCCCTCGCTCCTTCCTCCCTCAGTTTTTATGCTTAGGGAAGTAAGTCAGTCCAAACAAGACAGATATTGAATTTTTCGCTGAATAGTTGTAACCAATATGCAGAGTACAAAAATGTTATGCATATGTATGAAATTGACATTTCGAGAATTGATTATTGTTTGTAGCCCTTGTCTATACTCCTGAGGAACAATGGTTTTTCTACTTACTAAATTCTTTATTTAGCAGAGGGTTAATTTTGTGCTTATAAGGAAAATTAAGGATAAGCCATTGTAAAAATTAAAAAAAAAAGAGTAGATCACATTCAAACATTGTAAGTCTTTTCCTCACCCCAGAATCCTAAAATATCTTGTTTGGTAATATAATCTCTGGTATATCAACTTTCTCAGAAATTCTGTTTCTAATAGCTTACTATCCTGGGGCTGGATTAAATCGTTCATCCATTTCTGGTGCAACATTCCCCTCTGCTTTGATTTTGCTTAGAATTTGTAGGTAAATAGAACTCTAGGCTGATTTATGACAATTATTTTATGGAAGATAAGCTTGATAGAGGACAATCTTTCTGGAAAACACTTCAAAGTATGGAAGAAAATGCTGAAGAAAAAAAATGCTTGAAAGACTGGAAGTAGTAGAAGTTGAAGGGTAATACTACTACACAGAAGAAAATGCCCCAAAACCTGAATAATATATGCGATGCCCACGTTCCTTTTTAAAAAGTTGGTGCTTCAATCATACACTACAAATATTCTAGATCAGATAATTCTTTCTCCTGGGGAATAAGGTGTAGTCCTGTGAATTACAAGCATATCTGGGTTCATACTTAGACTCTATCCTCTACATCCAAGAAGAATTTTGGATCAAAATGCCCCCAGATAAGAACTTCTGCTATGGAGGCACCTGATGATCCCCAAGAGTCATCTGAACTTCTTGGAAGAACTTTTGGCAGCTCCTAGATGTGGGATACAAATTTTGCTACGCAGGACACTGAAAATAAAGTGCTACCAATAACAGTACAGGTTAGCAAGAAACAGAATTACTAAGACCTGACTTTCCGTCGTATCAATCCATCACTGAATTAGAATCATCTACCCCATCTCACACTATCTGGTAGAGCCAAAGGTTAGTACTTCCTGAAAGTAGTGTCAGTCAAAACCTCAACTATGTCAACCTATACCTATCAGTACATAAATAAACGATTAAACATAGAGGAATAAAACTACATACAGAATCATAACAACCCTGTGGAGGATACAAAGTTACTTCTAAGAGAATGAAAATGTAAGTTTTTTGGTGTCAAAAGTACTTTGGAATGCATGCATAGTTTTTTCATAATATACATTTTTCATGAACTTTTAGAAAATCATTCACATGCATGGATTTTACAAATTTTTGCACCAAGATAAATCTGCTAATTCCATTTTCCATGAATTGTTGAAGTGCTCTCATATTAGTCATCTCTGGCTATCATAACCAAACGATATATAGTTGATGGCTCAAACAACAGAAATTTATTCTTCACAGTTCTGGATCAGAAAAGTAGAATCCAGTGCTCATGTATTTGTTTCCTGGTGAGAGTGCTCCTCCTGCATTGCAGCTGGCTGCCTTCTCATGAGGCCCTCACAAGGCCTTTCCCAAGTGTATACAGATAGAAAGAAAGTGCTGTCTCTGTTTTCCTTTTCTTATAAATCCAATGACCCAATAACACAGGCCCCAGACCCATGACTTAATCCAATGCTAGTCAGTTACCTAAGTTCCTCTCCAAACACCATTTTATTGATGATTAGGGCTCCAACTTCAGAATTTGGGGGGTGATATAAATTCGTCCTCTAACATAGGATTTAACAGATTTATGGACCTAAATTATATGGTTGATAAGTCAAAAAACTCAGAAGGAATACATAAGTAATTTTCATCTAACTTTCTTACCTTATCTAAGAAATATAAATGTGTTTCTTTTATATTAAATACCTTATTTAGTCTGTAGAATGACCATTAAATAGTAACATTGCATTACTAGCAAGTTAGAACATGCAAATGGAAAAATGAAACAATCAAAAAGAAGACAACTAAAGGAATGTAAATATATATTTAAAATATGAAAAATAAACATTAGGATGAGAGATTCATTTTTAAATATCAGCACAGGCATTAGGTATGAGCTAATTTTACTTACTACTCATTTATTAAAAAAATTTATCAAGTGCTTTTTATGTGACAGTTATTCTGGATGATTATCTATGACTAATGGGTATGAATTTTCCATGCGTAGCTGTGCTGTAAGTATTGCAACAAAGTTATTACAATCCCCTAACATAAGTTTTCACAGGTAAGCATGATTTCCTGTGCACTTAGACTATTCATAGATTTATCAATAATATTTTAAACAATAGAAACATGCTTTATATAACCTAGTATGAAGTGCTACCATTTCCATCTCAGGTTGCATCTTTCTCCTTCTGTGCCTGCCTCAGTTTCTAAATGCCCTTTATTCTCTCAAATTAATCTATCCATAGGCATTGACCTCTCAATTCTGCTCTACCATAACATCTCCATTTCTTCTTCCTCTATAAGTTATTAAATATCCTTATATCAGATAATAGATACCAATGTTTAGGATCTGTTTCAGACCAATTAAATCAAAATCTTTAGGGCCAGGGCTGAAGAATTCATATTTTTAAAACTTACCAACTAAGAGGTAGCCAATGGAGCATTCTATGATGCTGGAAATCTGCATTTTTAACTGGGTAATTACTACAAAATTCAATGCCTTTGCAAATACCTACCTACTAAGTCGTACACTCAGGGGACTATGTATTTTTCCTAAGCTACCATTGAATAAATTTTTAAAAATCAAAATCTCTCCAGATACTTCTAAGGCATAGCTATATGTTTGAAACCCATGAAAATAAAGAGGAATACAGGAATATGGGCAAAAATATTTGTGGTAAATGTGTCTAAGAAGGGAACTGAACTAAGGTTTATAGAACACATTCTATAGTATGGAATTAGGAGACTTGAGGAATGACTACAGCTAAATATGGGTTTATGAAGGAGGAAGAAATACGTTGGTTAATTAAGAAGAATAAAAACACAGATGGGGATAGGAGGCCAGGTATGGAAACTAGAATTGGCATTCAGAGCTTTGGGTAGATGTGGAATAACTTTAGTTTCCATCAAATTGCAAGGATCACAAAATTACTAAAATAATCTTGCCCTGAAGATATTTGGAGAGCTAAGAGTGACATTTTTGTGTCAGTAATTGAGTTTGAAGACACTGGGTTGAAAGTTTTCAAGTTTCAGTTGGATAATTTTCCCCAAACCATTGGATAGCAAGAGATTGCCAGAGGTTTTTGAAAACCAAACCCTGGGGTAACAAGATCAATAGCCTGGAAAAGAGCAAGATTGAACTGAAGAAACTATCAGTAGCACAAAGCAAAAGCAGAACCAGGAAATTCAGACTCACGGAACTAAGGACAAAAATAGCTTCAGAGAAAGAAACTATGTGTATAAAGGCATTTTGAGATACAGCCCCCTACCCACACCAAAAAAAATGAAGACCACTGATTTATACCACAGGGATGTTGTGTATGAAAGTAAATTGCTTTCTGATACCAAAGTGGAAGAGGCCAAAATAAAAGGATTTTGATAAGAATCATAAAAATTAATCTATTGTATATGAAATATTTTATCAAAGAAATTAGGCATTATTTCAGGAAAGAAATAATAATAATAATAAAACCAGCAAGTAATAAGGGTAGGAGGAGCTGAAAGCCCTGGCTTCTCTAAAGACCACTGGAGGAACTGGCATTGTGGTGCAGTGGGTAAAGTTGCAGTCTGTGATGCCAGCGTCCCACATGGGTGCCAGTTAAAGTCCTGGCAGCTTCACTCCCAATCCAGCTCCCTGATAATGCCCTGTTAAAGATGGTCCAAGTGTCTGGGCCCCTACACCTACTTGGGAGACCCAGAGGAAGCTCCTGGCTTCAGCTGCAGCCATCTGGGCAGTGATCCAGCAGATGGAAGATACCTCTCTCTCTCTCCATCCCTGCCTTTAATAAATGAATAAATCTTAAAAAAAAAAGACTGCTGGAATTACATGCTAAATATATTTAGCACTTTATATATAATATTTATATGTACATTAATTGCACAATGTGTTCATGAATAATTAACATGAATACTTACTAGAAAATGTTAAGCATGCATTTCTATTATTCTGTGGGTATCTGTTTTCTGCATCAAGAATGTAAAAAATCCTTTGATCCAATCAATAATATTATCAAAATGGTATTGCAATGGACAAAAATCCTTATTCAGGAAAATAAATTCGAGGCAGAAATTTGGGGAAAGCTGCTCATATTTTGTGACTTAATAGAAATATTTTGGTCTTCATAGTCCAGTCTCTAGCATTTTCTGAGCAGTTGGTTTTATACAAACAAGCCCATTGCTGGGAGTTTTGTTAAACAGCATTTGAAACCCTAGCCATGTAAGAATTGCAATACTCAGTACCTAATACTGTGTCCAGACTAGCAAAAAGCTGGAATTAGGATCAAGAGCTGGGGATAGAACCAGGTAATCTGATGTCTAACCCACCTGGCCGAACAACTGTCCCAAGAATCCTGACTGAACAATTACTTCCAGGACATCCTGGTTTTTTTCCCTCTCCAGTGCTCTATGCTTTATTTTCATACCGCAGAGTTTATGTTTCTGACATTCATTGTATTTCTGTTTATTATTTTAAGTAAATATAAGATTTTTATATATGAAATATAATGTGTAATATAATTTGGAGTTAAATAGCTTCATATATTTAACTTTTTATGTATAAAACTATTTTACTCCACATCATATGACTAACAGATTGATGTAATTTAGTGACTATATTTATTATTTTATATATCTCACATTTTTGTCATCGAAGTGTCACTATTACCAAAAGCCCCATATTCATATTTATTATTTGCAGTCTCCTGGGTCCTTATCCTCCATGTCTTTGGTTCTAATCAACTAATGATCATGACTGGAATATTGAGAATGTTGAAACTGTAACTTCTGAATAAAAGGAGAGATACAAGTGTACTTCAAAAAAGTTCATGGAAATCAGAATGAAAGGATCAGTTTATTTTAGCACAAAAACTTGCAGAAACCTATGCATGGTTTTTCATAATAAGCATTCCCACAACCTTATGAGGATTATATGTAAATTCAGCACATGCCATCATTGAACTTCATGCAGTAAAATACAGCTTCTAAAGCTAGATCTGAACCTGTAACTCAGTAGATGAGCTTCCAGGGAGAGCGTTCATTTATTCTAAAGAAAGTTTTACTCTGTGTATCCCAACTGTTCGTAGTTTAAGATTCTCAACATGAATATATCAAAGGAACTATCCCAAAATGGAGATTCTAGTGTACAATTTTCTCCAGCTGATGCTAGTCCTAAGATTAGAGGCAAAGTACAATGCAGTACAATTTTATTGGGGGAAAAACAGCTAGAAGAAAGGATTCTGTATGTTTCCATCATAAAGAAATAAATGTTTGAAGAGATCCCTATGTTTACCCTGATTGGATGTCACACAATTCATACATGTATTAAAATATCACAAGGCAGGAACTGAGGAGTGAGCATTTGGAATAGTGAGGTTAGGACGCCACTTGTGACACCCCCTGCCAAGAGGAGTGCCTGGGTTTGAGTCTTGGTTCTGCTTCTGCGTCTGTCTTGCTGACAATGCACATCTTGGGATGCAGTAAGCAACAGCTCAAGATGCCGAGTCCCTGCCACCCACATGAGGGACCTGGATTAAAATCCTCATTTCCAGCTTATCCTGGCCCCAGCTGTTTTAGGTATTTGGAGAGTAAACCAGCAGGTGCTAAATCAACCAATCTCTCTACCATCAACATGAATATTGCCTTTCAAATCAATAATTTTTTAAAGAAATATCACATGGCATACCACAATTATGTAGAATTTTGAGGGTTTTTTTTATTTGGACACAGATTATTTCCAATATAAGTTTTCTTGATGTCCATTTAATTTAATCAAATGCAAGATAATTTATGAGCAACTACTTAGGAAAGTGTTATTCAGTTTGAAATGCTATCATTGAGTTGCTTCACAAAACATTAATAAAGTCCAATTGACTTACACTTAATGATATGAAGTGTTAGGGTAAAATATAGCGTATTCAGATGCTACTAAGAAAGGGCATAAGTACATTTTGTTTTACTTTGTAGAAACTATTTGCTATACAAATGTCCAACTGAACAGGCACCATGAGTGGTCAATGTAATAGACACCACAACCCTCAGATGCATTCAACAATAGTTAATATTTTGTACTTCCTGTTTCTCTCTCTTTGGCCCACCACTCATTTCTTGTCTTTCTCTCTGTTCTCCTCCCTACCACTCTCATGAAGGGGTGTGTGTATATGTGTAGACATATACACAGCTATTCTATTTATGTATCTGTTTATATGTATATACACCCATACTTGTATAAATGCAATTTCAAAATTACCTGAATATACTTTAATAATTTATAGCTAAGTATTACAGAGTGCATGTGATGCAAAGAAGGACATATTCTGTTAACCTTTCTAAGCAAGGATTAGTCCTTGAATTTTGTCATTTCATCCTTTAAGTCTGTTACTGTGGAGAGGCCTCCAAATTATTTTTATAACACTGAGTTTCCAGTGATACCAGGTCATGTACCTCATAGAATATGCAAAATCTAGATTTATCTGACTGCTGTCTTATATATCATTAACTGTTTTCCTTTTCTATCTTCTTTATCATCATTAGAAGGGAATCTAGGTTTGGAGGCTTCACTCATTTCAGAATAAACTTTTATTGATTTAATTTTTAAATCTGCTATTATTGAATCTTTTACTACACATTCCTTATTACAAAGCTGACCAGCAAGTGTGATGGCAATTTTTTTTTCATTCATTAATATCATGATCATTGCAATTCTCTGTTTTTTTTTTAATTTATTTATTCTTGACAGGCAGAGTGGACAGTGAGAGAGAGAGAGAGAGAGAGAGAGAGACAAAGGTCTTCCTTTGCCGTTGGTTCACCCTACAATGGCCACCGTGGCTGGCGCACTGCATTGATCCGAAGGCAGGAGCCAGGTGCTTCTCCTGGTCTCCATGGGATGCAGGGCCCAAGCACTTGGGCCATCCTCCACTGCACTCCCGGGCCACAGCAGAGAGCTGGCCTGGAAGAGGGCAACCAGGACAGAATCTGGTGCCCCGACCAGGACTAGAACCTGGTATGCCAGCGCCGCTAGGCGGAGGATTAGCCTGTTGAACCACAGCGCCGGCCACTTCTCTGTTTTTAAAGATAGATCTTTTAATCGATGGGGCGATGCTTCGACAACGTGTAAATTTACAGTCTTTCCCCACAGAAGTGCCCACCTGATTCCTTTAGTATTCACTGAGAATCCTCAACCAAAACAGTTACTTTATTGAGGATGACAAAATAATCATTTGTTTTCTTAAGATTATTTATTTACTTGAAAAGCAGAGTTAGGAGGAGACAGGAGGAGGAAAAGGAAGAGAGAGGAGGAAGAGCAGCAGGATAGAGAGAAAGAGAGGGAGAAGAAAGAACCAGAATGGCCGCAACATCCGAGGCTGGGCCAGGCCACAGCCAGGAGCTTGAAACTCCATCCGAGTCTCCCACATGGGCACAGGGGCTCAAGGCTTTGGGCAATCAATTGTTGCTTTCATAGCTACACTAGCATGGAGTTGTTTTAGAAGTGGAACAGCCATGACTTGAACCAGCACTCATATGTGATGCCAGCATTGTAGGCAGCAGCTTAACCCACTGTGTCACAATGCTGTCCCAGAGTGATGATTTTCTAAATCAGACATCTCTCATGTATTTAGTATATTTTATTATTCTGCTATAAAATACTTTCCAGGGCCAGTGTTGTTGGGTAGCTGGTAAACTGCTACCTATCATGCCAGCATCTCATATGGGTCCCTGTTCCAAAAAGAGTTGCTTCATTTGATCTAGTTACCTGCTGATGGTCTGGGAAAAGCAGCAGAAGATGGCCTAAGTGTCTGGGCCTCTGCCACCCACGTGGAAGACCTGGATGAAGCTCTGGGCTCATGGCTTCCACCTGGCTCAACCATGGCCATTGAGGCCATCCGGGGAGTGAGACAACAGATGGAAAATCTCTCTCTGACATACTCTCTCTCCTCCTCCCTCCCTCCCTCCCTTTAACTGCCTTTCAAATAAATCTTTTTGTAAAATGTATGTACCATCATTCATCGATGAGGAATTATAGCCATTCCTCCACAAGCACATTAAATTCTTAACTTTCCACTTAATTACTAGTTTTAAGAGTAATACCCAGCGTGATATCTACCTCCGTGGTGACAAATATATCATTTACATTTTTTCAAGGTTACAGTACACACACACACACACACACCTCTAACTAGCCAATAGTTGGCCAAATAAACTGGTAGGTGCCTATTACAATCAACTGCATTACAGTCTTCTTCATACTTCAATTCTCCTAACATTGAAGAGTACAAACCTCTTTAAGGTCACTGGTATAATTTAGACAGCCGTGTAGGCTTAGTCTTTCACTTTTCTCACACCAGATGCAGAACCATGAGTTTCTACAAGGAGTTATTTGCCCTTTAGCGGAGAATGGTATTTAAAATCTATTATACTTTGGTTTATTCTGGAGTAACCATTGAGCCTCATGGCCAAGATACCTGAATCCACACTGGAATGCATACCTGGCTTCATTCCCAGCTCTGACTCCTGACTCCAGCTCCCTACAACGTGGAACCCAGGTGGCAGTGGTGATAGCTCAAGTAACAGTGTTTCTACCTACCACACAGAAGACCTGGGTTGGGTTCCTCATTCTTGGTTCTGGCGCTAGCCCTGCCCAGGCACTTTTGAACATCTGAGGAGTGAACCATCAACAAGAACGTTCCCTCTCTTTTTCTCTCCTCTCAAGACAAAACAAAAATCGAAAAATAGTATGCTCCTTCTGAATAATTTCCCTTCTTGTTGGAATTTTCACTGAATAAAACCATATGCTTCTCTTTTTTTGAGATAATATATTTTAATTACATTAGAGTCAAAGGCTAAAACTCCATTAAATAAAGCATTCAACAAGTATGCTAGATCCTAACTCAGTGAGAGTATAGGCATGGGCTATAAACAATTATCAAATGAAAAGACGCAAGTAAAACAGTAATACTATGACTAATAAAATCATCAGATCAATTTTAGGATTTCTTAGCACTTTTTTAATTTATTAGCATAAACACTATTACACATATTGTAGGAAGGAATTTTGCTAAAAAATCTGGTTCGGGTTATGAATTTGACACAAAGTTTGCATTAACTGTTCCAGTGTATTCAGCTATAGATTTAATTTCTTATCAAACTATTTAAGTCTATAAATGTTCACTCGGTTCTAAAACATAAAAAATTACCTCAGAAAATTTATTTTTGATGTCATACCACATTTATCAAGCCCTTATACAGAAAAAAATGTTTTTATAAGTAGTTTTCTTATAGTATTTTTTAAATTAAAATAACACCTGAAAATATGTATAGATGCATATGTGTATGTAGGTATCTGTGCATGTGTGTGTATATATTTATATATATATTCTCAATTTCTTAAGCAGAAAGTGTTATGCATCCATATACACACATATCAATGTAATTACATGTAACACTGTAAATTAAAATGAACAATTCTGAGTTTAAAGCTATCAACAATATAAGAAAATTAGATGACTGGAGAAATTTCTCACTTTTAATCTACATAACGCCTTTTTGTCTCTTGAATACACAAGGAGAGCATTTAAAATTTAAGAAAAAGTAACATAATAGTAACAGGGAACTTCAACATCCCAATTTCATCAAAGGACAGATCATCTAGACAGAAACAAAACTAAGAAACAGCAGAGTTAATTGACACTATGGACCAAATGGACCTAACTGATAATATCTACAGAACTTTTCACCCTACTGTTGCAGAATACACATTAGTCTCACCACTGTATGGAGCTTTCTCTAGGCTGACCATATGCTAGGTTATATGATAAATCTCCGCAAATTAAAAAAAATCAAAATCAAAGCATTCATCTTAACTGACTACAATGGAATTAAACTGGAAGTCAACAACTCAAGAATCTACATATATGCAAACAATGAAGAATGAACAACATGTTCCTGAATGAACGAGTCATAGAAGAAATCAAGAGAAATCAAAAATTTCTGGAAATGAATGAAAATAATAATAAATCAAATCAAAACATATAGGATACAGTAAAAGCAGTATTGGTGCCTAAATAAAAAGTGGAAAATTACCAAATAAATGAGTCATCAATGCATCTCAAGGACCTAGAAAACTAACAACAACCAAACCTAAAATTAAAACAAAAGAACTGAAATTAGAGAATAAACAAAATTGAAATAAAAAATACAAAAGATCAGTAAAGATTTTTTGAAAAAAAAAAAAAAACGAAATTGATACAACATTGGCCTAACTAACCAAAAAAAGAGGAAGACGACCCAAATCAATAAAATCAGAGATGGAAAAAATGTAATAAGAGTTATCACAGAAATAAAAAGAATCATCAGGAATTACAACAAAGAGCTATATGGCAACACATTGAGACACCTAGTAGAAATGGATTCTCGGACATGTACAATCTACCAAAATTGAGTCATGAAGACACGGAAAACGTAAATAGACCGAGAACCAAGACAGAAACTGAATAAGTAATAAAGACCATCCAACAAAGAAAAGTCCAGGATTGGATGGCTTCAATGCTGAATTCTAACAAACACTTAAAGAAGCACTAATTCCAATTCCTCTCAAGCTATTCAAAACAATTGAAAGGGGTGGAATTCTCTCAAACTCCTTCTATAGCCCGTGTCACCTGAAGTCCTAAGCTAGATACCAGAGAGAAAGAAAACTATAGACAACTATCTCAGATGAACATAGAATGCGAGAATCCTCCACAAAATATTAGTTAATTGAACCCAGCAACACAATCAGAAAGATCATATACCCAGACCAAGTGGGTTTTATCCCTAGTATGCAGGGATGGTTCAATACACACCAATAAATCAATGTGATACATCACATTAACAAACTGAAGAACAAAAACTATATGGTTGGGACCAGCACTGTGGCATAGTGAATAAAGTCACTACCTGCAGTGCTGGCATCCCATATGGGCACTGGTTCCAGTCCCAGCTGCTCCACTTCTGATCCAGCTCTTTGCTATGGCCTGGGAAAGCAGTGAAGATGGCCCAAATCCTTGGGCCCCTGCACCCTCATGGGGGACCAAGAGGAAACTCCTGGCTCCTGGCTTCAGATCAGCGTAGTTCCAGCCGTTGAGACCAACTGGCGAGTGAACCAGTGAATGGAAGACCTCTCTTTCTCTCTGCCTCTCTTTCTGTCTCTGTGTAACTCTTTCAAATATTAAAAAAAAAAAAAACTATATGATTACCTCAATTAATGCAGAGAAAGCATTTGTTAAATACAAAATCCTTTCATTATGAAAACCTTAAGCACATTAAGTACAGAAAGAACATTCCTGAAAACAATCAAGACAATTTAGGAGAAATCCACAGCTAGCATCCTATTGAATGGGAAAAACCTGGAAGCATTCCCTCTAAGATCTGAAACCAGACAAGGATGCCCACTCTCACCATTGCCATTTAATATAGTCCTGGAAATTTTAGCCAGAGCCATTAGGCAACAAAAAGAAAAGAGAGGGATACAAATTGGAAAGGAGGAAGTCAAACTATCCCTATTTGCAGATGGCATGACTCTATATACAGGGAATCCAAAGGACTCCATTGAGAGAATATGAGAAATCATAAAAGCTTTTGGTAAAGTGGCAGGATATAAAATCAACACACAAAAATCAAAAATCAATGGCCTTTGTATACACAGAAAATTCCAGGGCTGAGAAAGAACTTTTTATTTCTTTTTTTTTTTTTTTTTTTTTTTTTTTTTTTTTTTTTTTTTTTTTACAGGCAGAGTTAGAGAAAGAGAGAGAGAGAGAGGTCTTCCTTTGCCGTTGGTTCACTCCCCAAGTGGCCACTATGGCTGGCGCGTTGCAACCAGCATGCTGCACCAATCCGAAGCCAGGAGCCAGATGCCTCCTCCTGGACCCATGCGGATGCAGGGCCCAAGGACCTGGGCCATCCTCCACTGCATTCCTGGGGCACAGCAGAGAGCTGGCCTGGAAGAGGAGCATCTGGGACAAAACCCGGCACCCCAACCAGGACTAGAACCCAGGGTGCCAGCGCTGCAGGCGGAGGATTAGCCTAGTGAGCCGCAGCGCCGGCTGAGAAAGAACTTTAAAAAAAATCCCATTCAAAATAGCTACAAAAAAATTAAATAACTTGGAATAAATTTAACCAAGGATGTCAAAAATCTCTGTATTGAAAATTATAAAGCATTTACAAAAGAAATAGAGGACATTAAAAATTTTTAAAAAAACTTCCATGTTTATGGATTGGAAGAATAACATCAAAATGTCTACACTACCAACAGCAATTTACAGATTCAGTGTGATCCCAATCAAAACACCAATGACATTCTTTGCAGATCTAGAAAAAATGATGTTAAAATTCATATGGAAATACAAGAGACCCCAAATAGCTAAAACATTCTTATACAACAAAAAGCAAAGCCAGAGGCATCACTGTACCTGATTTCAAGACAACGATAGTGCAGTTATCAAAACAGCCTGGCCGGCGCTGTGGCTCAACAGGCTAATCCTCTGCCTTGCGGCGCAGGCACACCAGATTCTAGTCCCGGTCAGGGCGCCAGATTCTGTCCCGGTTGCCCCTCTTCCAGGCCAGCTCTCTGCTGTGGCCCAGGAGTGCAGTGGAGGATGGCCCAAGTGCTTGGGCCCTGCACCCCATGGGAGACCAGGAGAAGCACCTGGCTCCTGCCTTCGGATCAGCGCGTGCGCTGGCCACAGCGTGCCAGCCGCGACGGCCATTGGAGGGTGAACCAACAGCAAAGGAAGACCTTTCTCTCTGTCTCTCTCTCTCAATGTCCACTCTGGCTGTCAAAAAAAAAAAAAAAAAAAACAGCCTGGTACTGGCAGAAACAGACATGTAGACCAATGGAACAGAAGAGAAATTAGAAATCCATCCACACATTTACAACCAACTTATCTTTGACAAAGAAGCTAAAATCAATCCCTGGAGCAAGGACAGTCTGTTCAACAACTTGTGCTGGGAAAACTGCATCTCCACATGCCTAAGTATGAAACCAGACTCCCACCTTACACAAAACCTACTCAAAATTGATCAAAGACCTAAATCTATGACCTGAAACCATCAAATCACTAGAGAACATTGGGGAAACTCTGCAAAATATTTGCATAGACAAAGAATTTCGCATAGACAAAGATCCTAGAAGCACAGGCAATCAAAGCCAAAATTGACAAATGAGACCACATCAAGATGAGAAGCATCTTCACTGTGAAAGAAACACTCAGCAAAGTGAAGAGACAACCGACAGAATGGGAGAAAATATTTGTAAACTATACAACTGATAAAGGATTAATATCCGGAATCTATAAAGAGCTCAAAATTCAACAACAAAAACTACAATCCAATTGAGAAATGGGCATAGCACTTGAACAGACATTTTTCAAGAGAGGAAATTCAAATGGCCAACAGACATTTGAAAAAATGTTCAGGAGCACTAGCCATCGGTGAGTTCAAATCAAAACCACTCTAAGATTTCACCTCATTCCAGTTAGAATGGCTCTCATACAGAAATCAACAAATAACAAGACAAGGATGTGGGGGATTCCATTTTGTTGGGAACATAAACTGTGTAGCCAGTGTGGAAGACAGTTTGAAGTAACCTCAGAAATCTGAATATAGACCTACCATATGATCCAGCCATCCCATTCATGGGAATTTACCCAAACCAAAAGAAAACAGTACATGAAAGAGTTATCTGTACCCCCATGTTCATTGTAGCACAATTCACAATAGCTAAGATATGGAATCAAGCCAGATGTCCATCAACTGTTGAAAGGATAATTAAATTATGCTATATATACACTATGGAGTACTACTCAGCTATTAAAAATGAAAGTCTGGCTTTTGCCAAAAAAAATAAATAAATAAATAAAGATGAACAAAAGTGGAAACCATTATACTTAGTGAAATAAACCACTCCCCAAAAGACTGATACCCTATGTTTTCTTTATCCATGGTAAATAATGGGGTACCCAAAATGTAATGTATTGAAGTGAAATGGATATTTTGAGATTTGACAACTGTCTATAGCCCTTACCCTTCATACTATTTGTTGAACTCTTTTGTTTAAGTGTAGGGTTAACTTTACCATCACCATGTAAACTGAAAGTAGATCTTTGTAAAAATAAAGAATGGGAATGGGAGAGGGAGGAGGAAGGAGGATTGCAGTGTAGGAAGGAGGGGATTGGAGGGTGGGAAGCATCACTATGATCCTAAAGCTGTATATATGAAATACACGACACCTGGATAACTTTACAATATTTAAAAAAAGAAAAAAATTACATAACAGAAATAAAAATAAATGCAAATACTAAAAAGAAATATCTCAAGAAAAAAAGCAAAGACTATCATCAAATGTTTGGTAGTTGACAAAATGTGCGAAAAATTACAAAGAGAATACAGCGAATCCTTTTGGAAAGTATCGTCATTATATTCATTATGTATCTATTATGCCATTATGCATCTAATATCTTTGTAAATTGACATGGCAATTGGATATAATTTTCTTGACATGATTAGTTCTAAAGTACCATAAGTGAATCAAGGATCTGGAAATGAAAAACAATCAGCTTTTTTCTCCTCCAGGGAGCTAGCCATTTAAATATTTCTTGTATTTTGAATTCATACTGTAAATAGAATCCTTATGATCACTAAAATTTTTCAAGCAATTATTGCCTAAAATTCACTAGAAGCATTTTTAATGACTTGTGTATATAAACAATGGATTTTCTAAGTTTTATCATCTATATATTCATATTAAATTATTCAACACATCTAATATTACACTGACCACACAATTATGGGCTTATTAAACGATTAATCCCAGCATAATTTTCAGAACAAAATATTGAATACACTCTTTTTCAATTTAGAAAACTACATTGTCATTGTGCTCAACTTAGTATCATGAGAATAAAGTGCATTGGCAATGACATTATTTTGCTAGTCTATTTTTTTTCTCACGGAACTAATTCATACAGAAAAGAATTGTGCAATTAATACTTACATATTTAAGTAGAAATACCTGTTTAATCATATGGGAGTTAATGGGCTATTTGTAACACTCTTTGACATAAACAAGTGCAGAAAATGAGCAAAGTGGCATACATTTAAAATGACCAAATGTTAAAGGCTCTTAGTAGAAACAAAAGTATCGGCTGGCGCTGTGGCTCAACAGGCTAACCCTCCGCCTAGTGGCGCTGGCACACCGGGTTCTAGTCCCGGTCGGGGCACTGGATTCTGTCCCAGTTGCCCCTCTTCCAGGCCAGCTCTCTGCTGTGGCCCGGGAGTGCAGTGGAGGATGGCCCAAGTGCTTGGGCCCTGCACCCCATGGGAGACCAGGAGAAGCACCTGGCTCCTGCCTTTGGATCAGCGCATTGCGCCAGCTGTGGCGGCCATTGTAGGGTGAACCAACGGAAAAAGAAGACCTTTCTCTCTGTCTCTCTCTCTCTCACTGTCCACCCTGCCTGTCAAAAAAAGAAGAAAAAAGAAACAAAAGTATCAAACTTTTCTTATGAAATTAAGCAGAGGAGGGGCTGGTGCCATGGCGCACTAGGTTAATCCTCCGCCTGCGGTTCCGGCATACCATAGGGGCGCCAGTTCTAGTCCCCGTTGCTCCTCTTCCAGTCCAGCTCTCTGCTATGGCCTGGAAAAGCAGTGGAGGATGGCCCAAGTGCGTGGGCCCCTGCACCCACATGGGAGACCAGGAGGAAGCACCTGGCTCCTGGCTTCAGATCAGCACAGCACGCTGGCTGTAGCAGCCATCTAGGGGGTGAACCAAAGGAAGGAAGACCTTTTTCTCTGTCTCTTTCTCTCACACTGACTGTAACTCTGCCTGTCATAAATTTTTTAAAAATCTTAAAAAAAAGAAATTAAGCAGAGGAATGGTTTCTGATGCAGACATTAATAACCTATCTTAATTTTGTTTAAAAAATTAACCCCACCTTTGTTCAAATCAGAAAGATACACGAACACATTCATCTCCCGAGTTTCTGCACACTTCCTGTGCCCCCAAGACATGGTTCTGCTCCATGACAAGTCAGCAGAAGGAATTTTACTTTTACAAGTCACGACTGGTCTTTAATCTTTACTCACTCACTTTTTTTCTTTGCTTCCCCTGTCCAAATGGAAAGACATCATCTGGAGTTTCAACAACCCCATTGTCCTGTTGAAGAGGAAAGCTTGTTCTAAACACCAGACGTCAAGAAGGTGAGAAGAAGCCTCAATGCTACATGCTATTTGTGGTTTATACACTGCTCCTCAGTTTCCATCTCCTACCTGAATACCTGCTCAGTGATACATTTTCTACATTTTCTAGCGCTAGTGAACTTTTTAATTTTTGCCAGAATTATTCATGGAGGTAGGTCAGAAAAAGCTTCTTAATTGTGAATATTCTTTCTAAATTATTAAAGACATCCCCTGATGAACAGACTCACATTAGCTTCACAATAGCTATAAAAATAGCATTGAAATCAAACAAAATTAGCATAATCTTTTTTGAATTTTTATTAAGAATAGATTTTATACATTCTATAGGTACAGTTCCAAGAAGATAACCACACTTCCTCCAGCCCCCAACTTACCCCCAAGATCCCTCCCTCCCTCCATTCTTTTCATCAGTTTTTACAAAGACATAGTTTTAATCCACTGTATATTCATAGGCTTAATTCATCACCAATCATAATATTCAGCAAGTAAAAAATAGGAATACCACAGCTCCATAGCAGTATAAACACAAGCTAAAAATGACAATCATATCCCAAAGTGACCATTTTGTTCCTGTCATTATTTGTATTCTATATTAGCTGCCACATATCAGAGAAAACATATCATATTTATCTCTTTGAGACTGGCTTATGTCACTAAACATAATGGTTTCCAGTTGCATCCACTTTGCTGCAAAAGTCAGGACTGTATTCTTTTATGGCTGTATATATACCACAACTTATTTTTCCAGTCCTCAGTTGATGGACATCTAGGTTGATTCCGTACTTCCAGTACTGTGAGCTGAGCTGTAATCAACAGGGGCTACAGATAACTTTTTTTTTTTTGACAGGCAGAGTGGACAGTGAGAGAGAGAGAAAAAGGTCTTCCTTTTGCCATTGGTTCACCCTCCAATGGCCTCCGCAACCAGCACATTGTGGCCAGTGCATCACGCTGATCCGAATGCAGGAGCCAGGTGCTTCTCCTGGTCTCCCATGGGGTGCAGGGCCCAAGCACTTGGGCCATCCTCCACTGCACTCCCGGGACACAGCAGAGAGCTGGCCTGGAAGAGGGGCAACCGGGACAGAATCCAGCACCCGGACCGGGACTAGAACCTGGTGTGCCAGCACCCCAGGTGGAGGATTAGCCTATTGAGCCATGGCACCGGCCTACAGATAACTTTCATATGCTGAGTTCATTTCCTTTGAGTAAATTCCCAGAGTGGGCCATAGGATAGATTTTCAGATCTCTGAGGCATCTCTGTACTGTCTTCCATAAAGGTTGTATTAGTTTATTGATTTGCATATTTTGAACTATCCCTGTATACAGGGATAAATCCCCCTTGATCCCGGTGAATGGTCTTTCTGATGTGTTGTTGCATTCAATTGGCCTGTATTTTGTTGAGGATTTTTACATCCTTGTTCATCAGGGATATTGTTCTCTAGTTCTCTTTATCTTTTGTATCTTTTCTTGTTTTCAACTTAAGGTGATCCTGACCTCATAGAAGGAATTTGGAGGGATTCTCTCCCTTTCAAATTTCTTGAATAGTTTGAGAAGAACTGGAATTAGTTCTCCCATTATCTAGTAGAATTAAGCAGTGAATACATCTGGTCCTGGGCTTTTCTTTGCTGGGAGAGTCTTTAATACTGATTCAATCTCCATCTTGGATATTGGTCTGCTTAGGTTTTCTGTGTCTTCATGAATCGATTTTGATCGATTGTCTGTGTGCAGGATACTATCCATTTCTTGCAGATTTTCCAATTTGTTGGCATATAGCTCTTTGTAGTAATTTGTGATGATTTGTTTTATCTCTATGGTACCCACTGTTCTATCTCCTTTGGCATCTCTGATTTTATTGATTTAGGTTTTCTCCCTCTTCCTTTTGGTTAGTTGGGCCAATGATGTACTAATTTTATTTTTCCAAAAAAAAAAAAAAAAACCTTTTCATTTCACTGATCTTTTGTATTGTCTTTTGTGTTTGATATTATTTATTCTCTAATTTTAATTATTTTTTTCCTCCTACTAATTTTGGGTTTGGTTGTTGTTAGTTTTCTAGGTCCTTGAAATGCACTGATAGATCATTTATTTGAATGAAAAGGTGGAGCATGATTAACTGGAGCTTGTGCCTTCCTTTATACATTCTTGTCTCTACAACTGAGGAAATAATACTGAAAAGGTAGAAAAAGAAGTCCTCGATGATGCAATCTATTAAGAAAGGATGGAGGGGAGGCAGGTTGGAAGGGTGGGGGAGACAGATTGTTTTTGCTGAAACTGCTTTCCTATCAAGGCTGTTTTGGTCAGCTGTATGTTTTATTGTCCATATTCAGAAACATCTAGAAAGAAGGTGGGAAACAGAGACCAAGAGTCAGTGATCAATATTTTATTTGGAACTCTGCTTTAGAAAATGATCTGACAGTAATACTATTTTGTAGAGAGAAATTTTGAAGCTGGCCCTCTTACTACATTGTTTTCTCACTCAAACATCAGCGTAATGTCCCTTGTGCTCAAAGCAATGTGATAGGAAACATTAAGAAATTAAGCCAACTTCTCATTCACGCTTTTAATAATTTGAGGTACAGATAATAATTTAATACATAAATCTTAGCCTTTATGTATAAGAGTTGTCTTAGTGTTATTTCAACTATTTAATAGCTAGATTAATGTAGCTATGGCTACATTTGAAACAAATAACTTCTTTATGTTTAATGAGACTAATTCTGTGGCTGGTTGTCTTCTTTCACAAAGAGAATAGGTGATGTGGACAAGGAGATGGGTGATATCTATAGATTAATACAACACCCATGCTTTATTGACTTTTAAAATTTTATCTATAAATTATCAAGATTAAGATTTTAGAATTTTGATCAACAAACTCAGTGCATTCTCACTCAAAATCCCAGTAAGAGACTTTTTTTTCCTGTGGAGAAACTAATTATAAAAATCATGGGATGGCAAAGCAATACTGACAAATCAAATATTAGGATTCACTGTACATATTCTTAAGACTTAATACAAAGCTATACTCATCAACAGCCTGTTATTAGTGAAATTATGGAATTGTAGGGCAATGGAACAACATAGGGAGACCAAAAATATTCTGACACAATTATGGTTAACTGATTTTTGACAAAGACACAATAAGGAATATCTTTTGACAAATGTTGCCTGTATAATAAGACATCCAAATGAAAAAATATGATAAAAGCAAACTAGGCCCAGAAATTTCATATTTTACAGTGAATAACTAAAATGGATCATAAGCCTAAGTGTGAAATGCAAAAATATAAAATGAAAGAAGAAAACATAGGTGAAATCTGTAATGATTATTGGCTTGATGATGAGTTTTAGGTACAGCATCAAAAGCACAATGCATGAAGTTCAGGGCAGGTGGCACAGGAAGTCCCCTGATATTCTTAAAAGAATAAAAGAGACTGCATATTTATTGTATTAGGAGACTGTATTGTATTCATCTGAAGTGGATTTGTATCTGCAATACTGACATATTACCAAAAATGGCAAGACTACATAAATGATATTAGACTAGTTACAATTTTTAAAACTGAGAATAGCAATTGTTGACAAAGCTATACGGCAACATGGACTCTGATTCTGGAGATAATGTAGAATGTCATGGCCATTATGGAGGAGTGTTTGTTGCTTTTTTGTAAAACTGAACATGATGTAGCAATCACTCAGCTAGGTATTTCTGTTTGGAAAATTTATGTTTGCACAGAATCCTTCATGTGAAAATTTTTAGCAAGGCTATTTATCAAAAAAAAAAAAAAATGGAAGCAACCAAGATGTCTTTTGGCAGGTGAATGGAGAAATCCTGATTCACATTTGCAGTTCAATAGTGTTAAGTGATAGCAGGGAATGAACCACCAAATGAATGAATCTTAATTGAGTATTTCTCAGTGGAAGAAACCCATCTGAAAAGGCTGCTGTTGAGGGACTGCATTTATGTGGCAGGCAAAGGAAGGACCAGGTGATGGAAGGAAACACTGCTACTCACAAGACAACAATCTGATTGCATCAAAATGTGCAACATAACCTCACATAGCAGGCTGAGGTCAAGGCGTCTACTTAAAGCATTCTGGAAATGAGTGAACTCAGACACCAGTCAAGAGGAACTATACAAAGAAAAAACAAAATTCTGTGTAAGTCCTGCATAAACAGACTTTGCTTGCTCTTATTGGAGTGGTCTTTGTTCATTTCCCCTGTAGACATTAGGAAAATGCAAATTAACAGCATGATGAGATACTACTATATACACATTTCTGTGCTACAGTTCAATGGCTAACAATTCCAACCACTGGTGAGAACACAGAACAGTAATTCTGAACTGGATACTTTTTTTTGGTTGGACTTGGAGAACCTTTGGGAGTATCTGAAAACATTTTGGTTATGACAACTGGAAGGGAGGGGTGTGCTGGAAACACCTTGTGTGGGAATAGGACAGGAATTCATAGTCACGGCCCTAACAGCAAAGAATGATTCAACTCCGAATGTCAGGAATGCCACTGCTGAGAAACCCTGATGCAGGACATGGGAAGCCTTAAGCCTTGCTAGGGGAGAATGCAGAACACTAGGCTCACATTGAAAAACATGTTAGCAGTGTCCTATAAAGGTATATTTCCATGTCTCCTAAGACCCAGAAATTCTACCTCTCAACATTGTCCATGAAAAATGAACAAGGTATGTTCCCAAGAAGAGATGTAGATGGATATTAACAGCAGATTTACAATAACCAATAAGCTGATAACAAAATGGCAAATGGATAAATTTTGGTATCTACACTGTGGAATTATACTCAGCAATGAAAAGAAACAAAATATAAATACATTCGCAGCATGGGGGAGCACAAAAATCTATCAAGTAAAAGGAAGCAACACAAAAGCCTTCACAGTATTTGATGCTATTTATAGCAAATTCTAGAAAGAGCAAACTAAAATGATAGAAGTGAGATCAACATATCCTGGGACCAGGGTCAGGAAAGTGAATTAAATACAAGGCCAAAAACATTAAAGGGTGATGGAACTATTTTGGACCTTAACTGTGATATTAGTTAAATGCATATAATTATTAAAACTCGTCAAAATTAGTACACATTATTTCTACTGAAATCATTCTAACTAAAAACAAGGAGATACAAAGTATTCACTTGAGTATCACTAAGTAACTGCATTACTTGCCCACAGGGAGATCATAAAAGAAAAATTAAAACAAGAGGTCACTGTTGGTCTTATCTGGAGCAATGTGACAGTGGCAATGTCAAAAGTCGGATTTCACTGCACAATCAATCAGGGGAAGAAACTAGGATACATACATGTCACATTTTGAGAAGTTTGAATTGAATTGAGAGAGATTGCACAGCATCAAAACATTTTTAAAAAATATAGGACAAAAGCTAAAGGGAATCTCTTAACACAAAAGAGATGAGAGACCCAGTAGAGATGCAAAAGAGAAAGATGAGAGGGAAGGGATTAAGTTGGCAGCTTAATCAATCAGGGTGGGGTGGTTGTCCTTGGTCAGGATAAGTGCTGCTCTTTCATCTAAACTAGGGGAAAATGGAAATTACCAAATCCATGGTTCTATGTACTTTTGTGGAGAAGGCAGGAAGCTTGGAGAGATGGTGCCTTTCTTGATTTTCACAGGAAAGCAGGGTAATATGTGAGGCAGAAGGGTGTCCAAGGAGAGAGCTGAAACTTTGTAATAAGAAGGCAGGAAATGAGAGCTGTTAAACACCAAAAAAAAAAAAAAAAAAAAAAAAAAAAAAAAAGGCTTGAGGAACAATGCTGGCGGTCTAGACATTTTAGTTCATGAATTGATAGTAATTCACATTAAAGTAGGCTGATATCATTAGAAAGCATATAAGCATATTCCTACAGTTTTAGAGACAAACATCTAAATTTTAGCATTGGTCTATTGGAGTCTTGTTGTGAAGAGGGGAGATACAAAAGAATTGAGGATGTTGGTAAGAAATCGTTTCAGATGACTCACTATGAGATCCAGGATAACCAGAGAGTTCACCAAAGAATGATTCATTTTCTTCAGGCTGTCTATCTACCTCTTACTAATACAACCCTGCTTCTGTAAAATTCATATACAACACACACACACCCCTAAGCTAAGGTAGTTTCCAAGGATATATTGTCCTAAGAATATGCTAAAGGAGGTAATTTTGTAGAAAAAAATACAAAATTTTTTAGAAGCCTATTAATAATTTGTTGTCTTATTAGACTTGTCCATCACTGTGACAGGCCTTTGCTAAGAGGACAGGGCAGGAGACCAGACGAGGAAGCAGAGTGGCAAAGACTGAGTGGAATGGCAGCCTGGAACGTTATCATGTCCCCCTTTTACAGAGCATGCTGTAAGCTAAACCTGCTTGTGTTGGCTCCACTGTACATCTTGTACAACCAATTACCAAATCATGTCGCTGTAACTGACTTTAATTTTGCGTTATTTATGACTTAATGTTTCTTGTTGCCCAGATGTTAGGAAAGAGGAAAGCTTTAAGAAGTATTGACTAGCTTAGCATGAAGACGCTCATGCTTAAGAATGCAGGCTGTGGACCCTAGACCCCTACATCACATGGGACTATGTAGCAAGGACTGAGGTGTGTTCAGTGTTGTTGGAAGCAGTGACCTGACACCCTGAAGACATATAGTTCAGTGTGGACCATCTCATAAAACTGCTCTACGGTTTAATGCTCAGCGCTCTGAGGAAGAAAATGGAGAATTTAATATATGGTGATTGGGTTAGAGAGCATTCAGGAAAATAATTTGCCATGAAGTCTAGTGTTGTGTAGATTGGCCAGTTATTTATATAAAACCCCATCAGAACTGGATGATTTTAAAGATCTGAAATTAACTAATAGGGTGGGATTTTTCATTGTCTCTACTTTATAATTATCAAAACTTTTTATTTTATATTTTTACTGCCTTTAATTGAAATAAAATGTTTATACTTAATGGAAAAAAATTTGTTGTCTTAGCTTTCTTATATGTTAATCATCTGTCATAAATCAGAAATGGAGTGCTTAAGATCTTACAACACATTCTTAGTCTGATTTCAATGAAAACTCTAAGACTTTGGGAATGATCAATCTCTTAGGATGGTCTCCTGATTAATGATGAATCCATGATTCCATCACTGTAATTTAACAGTTAACATAATTTTCACAATAATTCTTTCATGTTTGACATGTAAATATCTGCTAGAGGGGCTGGTATTGTAGCACAGTGGGTTAAGATGCTACCTAGAATCCTGGCATCCCATTTTGGAACACAGGTTCAAATCTCAGCCACTCCATTTCCAACACAGCTCCTTACTAACACACCTTGGAAAGCAACTGAAAATGGTCCACATTGTACTTGGGTCCATGAAACACACGTAAGAGACCAAGATAGAGCTCCGGGCTTTTGGTTTCAATCTGGTTCAGATCTGGCTAACATTTTGGGGTGTGAACTATCAGATGGAAGGTATCTCTTCCTCCCTCTCTTATCTGTCATTGTACCTTTCAACAAATAATAAATCATGAGGCAGTGTTGTAGCAAAGCAGGTTAAGCTGCCACCAACAATGCTAAATTCCGTATCAGAGAATTTTTTTCAAGTCTGGGCTACACTGCTTTCCATCCAGCTCTCGGCTTATGTGCCTGGGAAATCAGTGGAGGATGGCAGAAGTACTTCGATGCCTGCACCCACATGGGAGACCCAGATGTAGTTCCTAGTTGCTTAGGTCTGGGCCAGCCCCAACCGTCATGTCATTTGGGAAGTGAACCAGCAGAATGAAGATCTCTCTGTATCTCTGCTTCTCTCTGTGTAGTTCTACCTTTCAAAAACAATAATATAATAAAAATCTTTAAAAACTCTACTATAATTAAAATATTCCAATAAAGTCCTTATAGCACTGTTTCTGTTTAACATCTTATTTATAATAATAAAATAAAAATTACATTTGGAAATCGTCAAACCTTATGCTGTTACACACAGCAGTTAACAATCTAAGTACACAAGAAGTTATGAACATCAAGCTCATAGTTATTATTTTCATATACAGAATAAAATACATACTAACCATAACTGGAACTTAAATATATGTCAAGCCAAGTTTTCATTGTTTCACATACCTGCAAATGGTATGACTCACTCATTTTTAATTATATAAAGAGGCTTGCAAATAGTAGTTTTGACTGCATTTTATATTTGAAATATTAATATATTAAAACCTTGGTAAGAATAAGTTATGATTTTGAGATTTTCACGTAAGTCGAAGAAAACCTCTAAAGATAGATTTCACCTTTCCATTTCCACCTCTCAGTGTTACACACAGGCTATGCACAGTTCGTTCTTCAGTTGCATGACTAAGCTCATATACAAGTGTGTGTGTCTGCCTCATTCACACAAAAAAGGGCCAATGAAGGTAGTGATGATTTGGAATGCACACTAGAAAGCTGCGCACCAGTCTCTAGAGGAGCCTTTTTTGTGATGTGCTTCCTTTCCAATATGTTGTGATCCATATACTGAAACTTTCCAAGTAAAGCCCAAGGTCATTTACAAGAGTATATTGATTATTTTAGAAAATAAGTAGTTAAAAAAAATCCTACACATCTATACAAGCTAGGTTAAGCACCACGTTTGAAAGCAAGGAGAATAGCATTCGTCTAGACTATAAAACCCAAGTTTAGATAAAGAACCCAGCAATGAAGCTGAGAGACGGAAGGGATCAAAAGGACAGGGCATTATTCATGCTTATCACTCCTCAGGTCCACGCAGTTCAATGACACACTCAAAAGGATGTACTGATAAAGGATTTGCCCATAGTTTGACACTGTGTGCAGTGTGGAACAAAGAGAGCTAAGACACTCTGAAGTCTGAATGGATGAGTGACAGCTGTGAACCAGGTGGCAGCCTTTCCCTTGGGTTTTTGTCCTATATATTTATCCATTTACAGTGCTAGTGCTAATAGCAAATCTGTAACCAAAATCAATGCCTCTTTCCCAGAAATTTATGACACGATACAGCAAAGCCTACTAACTGCTCAGGAAAATTTCATTATTTTGCACCTTATTTCAGGTCATAATTTTGCTAAATCTCACAAAACCACATCATTGAACACTATGTTGATAGCAAAGATAAAAATATGCCAGAACATATGGAACATGTAGATATATTTAGTCTACCAAATCAAATGTTTAAAATTTTAAAGGCAATAAAATTCAGCTTAATATCAGATCCTCATTTTGAATATGTACGTCCCGATAGACAGAAATGTAAAAAAAGAAAAAGCTTAAAACTGAATCAGTATTTTACTTATTTGGTTTACTTCACCATCAGCTTATTTACAAGCCATGTATTACAGAATAAAAGTTCTGAAAATATACCCAATGATTTGGTTTCTGTGTTTTTACGAAGACGTAAGAACATTCTGTTTTTCACAAGAAGAAGAACGATCCTATTTTACTTACTTTATATAATCTGGGAAACATTAAAAGTATAAATCTTCCGTGATAAAAAATAGCTATCATTCGCATCATGATGCGTTCATCTTTTCCTACAAAATCACAGCTGAAACCTTTCATGATTTGTATTCCGAGATGCTTTCATTTATACTTCCACGAGTATGACTCAAGAACTTATGAGACAATGATCAGGTACAAATATTAAATTTTCCACTGAAAATTGTTATTAGGCCATCTAAAAATGGCAGGATTGGAGAAGCTATGGTACTTTTTAAATCATGTTTAAATTCAAAAGTAGAGATGACGCAGGTCAGACATTGATGTACAAAGAGTACAGATGTTTGGTGCAGTGGTTAATATGTCACTTGAGGTGCCCACATCCCATATAGGAGTCCCCGGGTTAAAGCTCCAGCTGTGCTCCTGACCAGCTTCCTGGTAACGCACACCACAGGAAGCATCAGGTGGTAGCTCAGGCACCTGGGTCCTTGCCACCCATGTGGGAGACCTTGAATGAGTTCAGAGATCCTGGCTTCAGCCTGGCCTAGCCCTGGCTCTAGCACACATCTGGGGAATGAGCAAGCACATGGAAGATCTCTGTCTCTCTCTGTCTCTCTTCCTTTAAAATAAATGAAAATAAATTTTAAAAATAGTTTAAAAGAATATAAATGATAAAAATTATCCAACCACAGTAATCTACCCCAGAAGACAAAAGATATTATTGGTTTCTTTTGTACCCTTCTGTCATTTTTGTATCCTTAGGAAAAATACAGATAGTCTCTCCTCTCTCCTTTCTCTCCCTCTCTACAAATGTGAGCATAAAAGTCCCTGTCTACATCTATACTCAGTTTGTTCAGTTGGTAGCATTTCTGTATCTACACATATGAATCTAAGCTTATTAATTTTATAACTTTAAAGGGACCTTTTTTACCTAAATTTTAACTTGTCTTTTGATGTTAGGTTGTTTGTAGACATTTATAACAATGGTATAAGGGCCAGTGGGTTAAGATGCTGCCTGCAACACCAACAACCCATGTGAACGCTGGTTCAACACCCAGCTGCTTCGCTTCCCATCCAGCTCTCTACCAATGTGCCTGGGAAAGCAGCAACAGTTGGACCAAGTACTGGGGCCCCTGTACCCAAGTGGGTGACCCAGATGGAGTTCCAGGCTCCTGGCTTCAGCCTGGCCAAGCCCTGGCCATGGTAACCATTTGGGAAGTGAACCAGCAGATTAACTCCCTGCCTTTCTAATAAATGAATAATTTTTTAACTTATACAAGGTATATCCATCAATCTATAGAAGGGTGTGAGTACTTCTGCAGGAAAAATTACTAAAAATGCCTTAATAGCTATTATCCCATGTTCCTGTCCAACCAGGCACTATCAAAATACTTGCTGTCAAAACAGGTGAGAAAAATGGCCTGACCACAGCGATTTATTCTGTACTACCTTATCTGAGCATACTTTTTTATATTTTAACTTTCGTGTTTTATGTAAGAACTTTTAAATCTTAACGTATTCACATAGATGCATATGACGCAGTGCAGTGAACGGCCAGTGTCGCCCAGACAGAAGAGAACACGCAGCACCAGAGCCCCGTGTTCCCTCTCAGTCAGCATCCTTCCCTCTGCTCCACAAGGAACCACAGCACCGAATGCTAATGACACGCATGTGTCTCGCTAGTGTGCGAACTTTCAAAATCAAAGAATCATGCTGCACACGTGTGCTTGTATCTGGTTCCTGAATGGCAATGTTACATCTACAATAGCTGCCCTTGTCGAGTTCTCTCCTAATCGCTGCTATCATGTCACAGTCAATTTATCCAGTTGCTTCTGGACCTTCGGGAAGTTTCCGAATGTTCACTAGTTTTTTAGCATATATGTTGGATTTTAACATACTTTGTGTATTTTCTGGCCTATGTGCGATGAGTATGTGTATTCTAACAAATCTGTGCAATTCCCTTTGGGAGCTGCACGCTGGCCTTTGTGACTTGGATGTGTTATTGTGCTCTTCCCTGCGGGTCTTACATTTTAATGTCTTAAGGATCTTTTCACAAACTAAAGTGCTCAACTCTAATTTCTGAATCTTTTCCTTTATGTTCAAAGCTTTAATGTCATATTTAAGCAGTCTCCCCCTTCACCAAGTTCATGAAGTTTTATTCTCTTTCTTATGTTCTAAAGACTATTTTTCATCTTTCATATTCAAATGAGTCACTTGAACTTGATTTTTGTCTTTGAGAAAAAGAAGTCACCATTCATCTTTTTCTCACAGACAAGCACTCTTCAAAAATTTCATGGAAATGAGTGTTGAGAAGAATGATGCATGTATTTCGAAGAACTTTCACACCAAAATAAATTCATATTTTAATTCCATCATTCCACATACTATTTGAAGCCGTTTTGTAGCTACCCAATGGATCAATAATGCATAATTTTAATTGTACTTTCCCCATTAGTCTGTAAAACTCCTTCTTGTCTTAACATAAATTGAGTGCCCTTATTTGTGGAGGTTTCCTGTATGCACACACTTGGTACATACATGTGTATACATGTACATGTGTGTCTGTCCTCGCCTCAAGAACAAGTTGTTTACTTATGTTGCATCATAATAATTCTTGATATTCATTTTAATAAGTCCTTCCATTTTCTTCATCGAGGTTGTATTGGCTATATTTAACCAGTGTTTTCCATACATTGATTATGCAGAAGATATTGCTTAATTTTCAAATATAAAGGTATATTTTGGTTATCTTGTTTACTGACATTCCTTAATTTCATTGTGAATAGAAATATAACCTGTATTAATTTATCTTTAAATTTCATTCTTATAGGCACATATCTTTGTTTTTGAATTCAATATGAACATCTTTTAAATATTAATTTTTTACAATTGAATGCAATTGCTAGTATTTGGGTTTAGATCCATTTTGTTTCCTTTTCTACATCTCCCCTCTTGCCATGTTTAAGTTGTGTCTCCCTGTCTAACACCACTCTGTGAACCATTCGTCTCCTGGCACTTGAGAAATTAGAATGAGCTATTCTGACTTAATGCTAGCAGAGTTTGACCTCATCTGTGATGGTAGCAGGAACTCAAAACCCAGACTCCCAGGGTTTTGTCCCCTCCTCCCCGCATTTCCAATCTTCTTGTCTCCATCACACACTTCAGCTTGGGGATTTTGAACTTCACCACTATGCTTTTGTGTCTTTTAAAACCTTCTCAATATTCTGCTGTGTGACTCGTCGTGTTGTGGCATATTGCTTTATCTTTTATAGCTGAGCAATCTTCCATTGTATGAATATGCCTCATGTATTTAGTGTATGTCTAATTATTTTTGATTGACTTTTTCATATTGTTCATCAAAATGTCAAGATAATTTGAAAGCTGAGATGATGTTAACCTCTTTCAAATAGGATTTACATTTGCCTTAAATAACGTCTAGCTAGCAAGTCACCGTAAATAAGTTTGAAGATGCTTTCAAATGTGTTTGACAAGCAGTGCATTTCCAATTCACTCTGGTTCCCGGTGTAGTTCTTTTAGGAAACCAAGGCAAAGTCTGGGTGAAAGGTCAGACACCCCCATCCTGAATCCTGAGAGGATGTTAATCAATGTTATTCATTAATCCCCCTAGTTTGTCAAAAGATCTACTCTCCTCTCAGTTTCTTGAGCTGTTGTGTCTTACAATTTATATGCACCTAGCACAGTTTACCCATTTTAGCAATGGAACAAAAAGTATTTTTAAGAATATAGTCCCTTTCATCTGTACTTTAAAATAGAGTTTTTTGAATGTTGTTATGCTTTGTAATAATTGCTTCTTCTTTTGTGTGTCTTTACTATTTCTTTCTTGCAAACATTTGCCACTCATTCCAGTTCATATGCATGAAATAGTCACATATATTTGGAATGTGATTTTAGACATTTTATTCTGTATAAATAACTTCTAGACTCTCCACTGTGACAACAGGTATTTTGTCAATCTTTGCCAAAAGAACTTCAATTAATTTTTTCTGTTGAATTTCTATTTCTTATCAAACATTAACAATAGTACTTTATGTCAGGGAAGTCTATTGCTCCTCTCATTTTAAACCACTTCCACTAGTTATTTCTCTTGACCAAAGAGAATGCATTATCAAGTTTAATAAGATTCAAGTTTGATTTTAAACTGGAAAAATGGATAAAAGAGCTTTAAAGCAGGAAGAATTACAGCAAGGCTGGTGAGAATGAGATGAAATGAGCAGTAAAGGGGCCTGCAGGAAGACTTTGCATATGAGAGTAAAGGGATTGCCATGCTCACTGCTGATTATTTCATAGTCTAATCCCAAATTGGGAGCTGTTCCCAAGTTTACTTAAAACAGACACCTGATAGAAATTCCAGATTCCAAAGAGAGTCCATCATATTGCGGATTACAATTAATATTGATATGATAGATATAGACACAAATATTTCTCTATTAAATGCCTTTGTGACTCAACCATGTATCAAAAATCAAAGACGCATATTTCTTTTTCCAATTTTTTCCAGCTGGCAGTTTAAATATAATTAGTTGATTTCCATAAGCTGCAGTCCCAAATCAGTCTCATTGCTTCAGTGTAATTACGCTGTATAAAATGCTGAAATTAGGAGTTTACATAAATTGCAATGAAATACACTTCAGGAAACCCAACTGGAAAGAGCTTACTTTTTCTTCATGTGTAGAATACACTGTAAATTCTCTCCCCTTTCAGTCTCAGTCTAATTTCTGCAGAATTCTGGGTGCTAGTCCTAGGTATATGCAGTCACTGCACAAATATCTAAAGCAGACTGGGTGGCATGCTCAGCAGAGCGGCTGTCTCACTTCTATTGCTGAATTTTCTGTGCGTCAGAATCTAAAACTTAGGTGGACACTTTACATGTTTTTTTTTTTTTTTTTTTTTTTTTTTTTTGACAGGCAGAGTGGACAGTGAGAGAGAGAGATAGAGAGAAAGGTCTTCCTTTTTGCCGTTGGTTCACCCTCCAATGGCCGCCGCGGTAAGCGCGCTGCGGCCAGCGCACCGCTCTGATCCGATGGGAGGAGCCAGGTGCTTCTCCTGGTCTCCCATGGGGTACAGGGCCCAAGCACTTGGACCATCCTCCACTGCACTCCCTGGCCACAGCAGAGAGCTGGCCTGGAAGAGGGGCAACCGGGACAGGATCAGTGCCCTGACCGGGACTAGAACCCGGGGTGCCGGCTCCGCAAGGCCGAGGATTAGCCTATTGAGCCGGGGCGCCGGCCTACATGTTTCTTTTGTTCCATCAGAGACCCCCTGAAATAAGACATGAAATGATGTCGCACGGCTATGGAAATTTTCGTTTTGTTTAAAGTTTGTAAACACGAGAGCTCACACCAAATGTCCTTTGTTGTCTAAATAAACATATAAGGAAGACGACCTATACAGCAGCAAATGATCAAATTATCAGACTTATAAATGTACCCAAAAAGGCTGTGTGAAGTCAAGCAGTGGATTGTGGAAAAAAATGTTAAAATATTTTTAAATAATATTTTGAGACTTCAATAGGATACAACTTAAAGGAGCCAGACATGAAATATTAGAGTCCTTCCTGCAAAGTCAGCTGGATTTCTGAGAACTGCCTCACACGCTATACGCAACCCTGCAGCAGCACGCCTGCTACTGCTGATCCTGTCTGCGAGCTTCCCCCAAGAGAATACCCTGCTTGCCCACTGGCCGTAGTTGAAACAGAAAGTACAAGGACGTAAACAGCGAAAGAAAACAGATTCTGAACACACAAAAACTTAATGTGAAAATTAAATTATTTCATATCCACCAGCGCTTCTTGGTGTTTGTTTCTGAGTTGTGTTCTGAAGCAACAATACAGACACTGTGATTGCTAGTTCGTATGTAAAGAGTAAGTTCAGTTATTTTTAAGAAACTGTGAACCTATATCTATCATGATTCTAAAGTGTTAGATTTCCAATATTAGTGTGTGAAAGGTACAGTTTCTCTATATCCTCAATAGCTTCGGGTATTGTTGCTTCTTTTTTTTTTTCATTTTAGTTATGTCTGTATGGTAAAATATAATCGTGGCCTTATTTATGTTTCCCTCTTGGTGACAATTATGCTAAGCATCTTTTCATGTTCTTGTTGGCTATCCATATGTCATCTTTGGTGAAATTTCTCTTCCTTTTTGAACTTTAAGTAGTTTAGTATTTAAAACACAGAAAAGGAAACTCCCAGAGATCTATGATAATATAGTGATCAGTACACCTTTCCACAGTTAAAGAAATATAATGGGGTTGGAGTTTGGCCTACTGCTGGCTACACCACAGAAGAGGCCTGAATCCCATAGTGGGTTGTCTATGTTCAATGCTCTGGTCAGCTCTGCTCCTGATTCCTGCTGATGCAGACCCTGGGAGGCAGTGGAGATGGCTCAAGTGATTGGACTCCTGCCATCCACGTGGGAGATTTGGATTGAGTTCCTGGCCTCTGTCTTCAGCTCATTATAGGAATCAGTCTCTTTCTTTCCCTCTTCCTCCTTCCCTCTCCACCTCTAAAAATCAATTTAAAAAAAAAATTTTTTTTTTGACAGGCAGAGTGGACAGTGAGAGACAGAGAGAAAGGTCTTCCTTTGCCGTTGGTTCACCCTCCAATGGCTGCCACGGCCGGCACGCTGCGCAGATCTGAAGGCAGGAGCCAGGTGCTTCTCCTGGTCTCCCATGAGGTGCAGGGCCCAAGCACTTGGGCCATCCTCCACTGCACTCCCACGCCAAAGCAGAGAGCTGGCCTGGAAGAGGGGCAACCGGGACAGAATCCGGTGCCCCAACCGGGACTAGAACCCAGTGTGCCGGCACCGCAAGGTGGAGGATTAGCCTGTTGAGCCACGGCGCCAGCCAAAAATTTTTAAAAAATACTATAGATTCAAACAAAATATGTCACCATACAGGTTGTTTAATAAATTTTCTTAAATCCATTTAGTATCATAATGATCTTCCTATATTAATAAGCATAAACATATAACACATGTTTTCCTTCTTGTTGGCTTATATTATTTAAAAAATACATAGAGTGGGCATTTGGCCTGGAGATTAAGCTGCAGTTTGGGACAATCACACCCCATATTGGAGAGCCAGGGTTTGAGTCCAGCTCTGCTCCCAACACTAGTTCCCTGCTAACGTTATCTATTACCTTTTTCCACCCAGCCTTAAGTGTTCCCGATTCTTGTAATGATGACTAATTTCTGGTGAAATCTGTGTATTTTGGGTATTATGAAAGAAGACCCTAAATAGTTTTTATAACTTTTGTCTGATACCACTTCAGCAGGGCCAAGGGGGCATCAGCTGCTTTCTACAAGATGAGAGTGGACCTCCATTGCCTCTCAGTCTCTGTTGAAGCTAAGGGGTAGCAGCTTTCTGTGACTTCCAGACGGAGGTGGGAGCTCCCCACTGAAGGCTTCCCCCACCGGAACCTTCCCCATGACACCACACAGGCTGCAGCGTATAGAAGAGCTAACCCAAATCTTGGTGATGTAGCTTATATCATTGTTTGAGCTGTAACCTCCTGATGACCTGAAGAAGCCCTGAGAACTTAGACATTTATGAAGCATTCATGAGAAAGGAATATTGTCTCTGTACACTTTTACTTAATCTTTGAGCCCATTGCACAAATGCCAGATTTCCAAAGCTAGTTTTGTATCTTCTTTAATGTCCACATACATAGCACAGATATTTCTGGACACTCCTGTGATTTTTTTTTTTTTTTTTTGCCGTTGAATCAACAGCTTTCTAGAAAGTTCTACAATATGTTGATATACAACTTCCATTTTTAAAGAAACTCTGATCTTAATTCAAATATGGTGTTGGTTTATCTATACTCATGTTTTTTAGAGCCACATTGTAGAGACATTTGACAGTAAAACTACAGACTAAAATTCCTCTGTAGCAAGGGCTTCCTGTTTTCCTGGGCTCTGACTTTGCCAGTTCACCTTCCACTGCACGCAGGGAAGCCAGGTCAGGTGGTATCTGCGGTAGTCTCACACATGTTTCCTGAAATGTGCTCCACCTTAGATAACCATCTTCGTCACTGCACATTTGGATCTCTGGTCCTCGCTCAGGGATATCCATATCATCTTCTGTGATTCTTATTTTGTATTGCCCAGTTTCCTCATACTCGCTCGTATGTCACGTCCATCACCCTGCCTCTATCTTCAATCTAACTTGTGAAATTTTACAAACAATATGATAAGGCTGTCCTAGACAAATTACGTTTACTGAAATGAATTCACAAAGTCATAATGAAGCTACTGCCACTTTTTGCATTATTCTTGAACTTAGGGTCTTTTAAATTGTTTTTGAATCAATTTTCCTAGAAGTCCTCTTAGTAACCTAATTTTAATATATAAAGTTACACAATGAGCATTTGCTGCAGTAGTTAATTTTCTGCTTCTATGTGAGTTCCATGCACCTTCCTGCCAATGTGCACCTGGGAGGCGGCAGATGACGGCTCAAGCGTGTGGGTCCCTGCCGCCCACATGGGAGACCCAGCCTGAGATCCAGGTTCCTGTTTTCACTCCGCCCCAGCCCTGGCTGTTGCAGGCATTTGGAGAGTGAATCAGTGGGCCAAATTTTTGTCTGTCCCTTCTTCTTTCAAATAAAATGAAAATAAGTAAATGAAACATATATATATATATATATATATACATATATAAATATATATACATATATATATATAATGAAAAATTACAAGATGTGCAATCATATTTGGTATAACTCATGCTGGTAAGGCACACTATTGAGTGTTTGTAACATAGTGTGAAAGAAGAGGCTGTGCTGAAAATAACCCTGCTCTAAGGAGTTCACTGTCCCCCTAACTGCAGAGAGTATGTGAAGAGCACGTGAATACGACATCCAGCTGACCCTGACGTGCCAAGGAGCTAGCACATTTTCTTCAGTGCATACTCTTCTGCCTACCCACAAATGAACAGCATGCCACTCTTGCCACCTGAAGCTGGGCGCTGTAAAGTCGGGGGATGGATTCCAGGATGCCTACTACAGGAAAACCAGATGCTTCGGAGACTCATTTTCATTCTGGGCTTTTCAATCTAAAAGAGATCAGGCATTGCAGAAAATCATCCCAGCAGCATAGCTTACTCAGAACACTGAACAGGGTAATTAGAGGAATCTAGCAATGACCGCTAGAGACTCTGGGTGGTCAAAGTGCCATTTTTAAACAATATTGCCTTCTATTACATGATCAGCTTAATCTGTCCAATGAAGTTTTTATTTATGAACGGATTTTGCTCACTAACTTTTATGAGAAGCTGGTAAAGGAATGCCTAATTCCAATACGACTTAATCAGGCAGGACCTGAGTGGTCAGGAGGACCTGAGCTGGCCTCTCTCAGTCAGTAGGAAGACATTCAGAAGGGATGGAGAGTGCCCTCCGTGTTTTGATTGGATCTATATAGCATTCAGATCATGATCTTTCTTGTCTGGAGTGGAGAAATCAATTGCACAGCCTTTACTGTTTAAATTCCACTGCCATCAAAATTGTGTCCAGTTTCCAGCTTGTGCAGAGGTCTATATTTGGAGAAATGATTATAATCTGATTGAAGATGTGCCTCAGGCCAGCCCAGCCTGCATTAGGCATTGGTTTCCAAGAGAAGGTTTCTTTACATTTACATTGATAGTTGCTGTAAAATCTTAGCAAAACAAAGAAAAATTATAATTAAGAAACTGAAGTTTATGTTTGATTCATCAAAGAAAAAAAGAAAAAGTTTAACGTATCAGTCTGCTCGAAATGAAGAAACAGGAAACCTTAAGCATAAGATTTAACTATGGTTGTGAAATTCAAAGTTAACACTGGTAAGAGTATACCAATTATCCTTTCAATTAAATTAGAATTTCAGCACTAATGAACAAAAGGCAGACACTAATTTAGACATTTCACACCTTAGTTTTCAAGGAGATTGAGAGGAATGTTGAAATTTTCAAATCAATAGAATCAATTCCCCTGCCATGTTCTTTATGTCAGTGATAGAAGTACAGATAAGAAGATAAGCCCAACTTTATTAGTTTCTGCAGACACCATAAAAAAGATAATATGAATATAGAATGTGTTATTCCTGAAAGCCACTTACAGCTCTATATAAACTCAATTGTTCTGGGATAAATTCATACCTTTAGACTTATATGTAGCAAATGTGTTACAAATAAAATACTTTCTTATGGTTAATAGTATCTGTGGCACCCCTAATCACATGCCTGAAGAAAATTGCCCCAATGCTGAGCTTTTGATGGAATTACTAATTTAATATTAATTTTGATAAATTAGTACTCTTTTCTCCTTGAAAAATTAAACTTTAAAAAGATTTTTTATTTCTGTACTTTGATTTTTTCTTTCCAAGTTTTATTATAATTCTTTTGAGAACATACATTTATTTCCATCTTCCACAGCACTGGGAAACATTCCTTAACCATGGTCAAATACTCTAGTCAATCTTTCACTTAGAAAAGAAAATAATCTATCACGATGTTTCATAATCTCATGCCTTTATGCTATAAGCAAATTTTACCTATTTCTATCAAATGGGATGTAAAACAGAGACACATATTACCATCAAAGTAAAAAACAGCATATAAGGCCGGCGCCGTGGCTCAACAGGCTAATCCTCCGCCTTGCGGCGCCGGCACACCGGGTTCTAGTCCCGGTCGGGGCACCGATCCTGTCCCAGTTGCCTCTCTTCCAGGCCAGCTCTCTGCTGTGGCCAGGGAGTGCAGTGGAGGATGGCCCAAGTGTTTGGGCTCTGCACCCCATGGGAGACCAGGATAAGCACCTGGCTCCTGCCATCTGAACAGCGCAGTGCGCCAGCCGCAGTGCGCTACCGCGGCGGCCATTGGAGGGTGAACCAACGGCAAAAGGAAGACCTTTCTCTCTGTCTCTCTCTCACTGTCCACTCTGCCTGTCAAAAATAATAATAAAAAAAAAAACCAGCATATAAGTCTGTAATCAGTTTTGCATTATCATTTGGCAATTGTTCCATAGTTGATTTGTTTGTTCCATGGTTTACAGATTCTGTTTATCAAATAGCAGCCTACACATTTTGAGGAACTTTCAGCTCAGAAAAGTTGAATACTGAATCCTATATTGACAAAAGTTATCTTTCTAAGCACTACAACAAAGTATTCCAAGAAGAATAAGAGAATATGCCTTTTAGCAGTAAATGTTTTGATGCTGGTGGAGAATCGATGTTCTTTTTAGTGGTATAATATTGTTTTACTGGAATAATGGCTTAGTATGGCTATTTAGCATTTCCCTTAGAAGATTGTTACATCATAAATCAGGACAAAGTCATCTCTACAAGCAGAAAATTAATCCTAGATTACATTGAAGTCAATAGGAATTCAGGGAACCTTATATAATGTTACGTTCTCAGCTTATCTCTACCTGCAAAGCCCCAGGGTCACTAAAAGTCTAGTACAGCTCCAGTAATCTTACAGTCTCTGGGGGACAAAATAAAGGATGAGCTCGCCCATCAAACAACAAGAGTTCCTCTACCCTTGAAAGAAGCCTCAAATCATACAGTGCACAGAGCCACAATGGATGATTCTATTGCTGGAACAAAGAGAAACATTCAAATGAGCGGCAAGGAAACACTAGTATTACACCGATTGGCACCTTTTCTAAAGTTTCATGTTTTGAGCTCATACTGATTTTGAAGAATTTTTGAAACATGTAGAAGAGACGTGCATTCAATGCAAAAAAAAAAAAAATCCTTTCAGATAATCAGGATTATCACTAGTGAAGATAATTCACATAATATTATGAAATTTAGAATTATAAGTTAGTAAATTTAAAAATACAAAAAAAGTATGGGGGTGGTGCTATGGCACAGCTGGTTAAACCATCTTTTGCAGCACCGGCATTCCATATGGGCACCACTTCAAGTTCCAGCTGCTCCACTTCTAATCCAACTCCCTGTTGATGCGCCTGGAAAAGCAGTGCAGAATGGCTCAAGTGCTCGGAACCCTGTACCCAAGCAGGAGACCCAGATGAAGTTCCTAGCTCCTGACTTGGGTGTGGCCCAGACCCGGTCGATGCAGCTATTTGGGAAGTGAACCAGCAGATGGAAGATCTCTCTTCTTTCTCTATGTCTCCCTCTGTCACTGTAACTCTAATGTTCAAATAAATAAATAAATGTTAAAAAAAATAAAAATGCCAAAAAAGTAAAACTTTCCCTAGAACTGAAGTACCACAGTAGGTAAAAGGAGCAAACATTTTTATGGGTATAAAACTGTGTTTAAATGAAGTTCATTTTCACTATATAAATTCCTTTTAGATTAGTCATTACTATTGGCTTTTATTGATTTGTATTCTGACTTAATTATTTTTTATTTCTATAAGGTGAACACATCTCTCACATTTCACGTATGCAGCTTTAGAAACATACTGATATTTCATCCCTGCCTCCCTTCTACCCACGTTCCTATCTTCTTCCTTTCTTATTCTTTATTCTGATTTTTACAATGACATACTTCCAGTTTCTTGAATGATTTCATAGACTTGACCATAATTGTGTATCAACCAATGTAAAAACATGCATACAGTTCATGTTACCATGTCCTCTTAGGGGATTTAACACTACCTTGCTTATAAGATCTAGTAAGGTAGTGAACCGTTAGTTATATAAAATTCAGACTAAAGCTTATGAAGCTTACTTTTCATCAAAGTGCTTTGTAACATTTAACTCTGGAAAACTGCAAAAATAAAGAAATAAATGTGGAAGAGCCACCGCTGTGGCATAGTAGGATAAGCCACTGCCTGAAGTACTGGCATCCCATATGCGTTCTGGTTCGTGTACCAGTTGCTCTTCTTCCTATCTGGTTCTCTGTTTTTGGCCTGGGAAAGCAGTGGAGGATAGCCCAAGTGCTTGGGCCCCTGCACCTACGTGGGAGACCCAGAAACTGCTCCTGACTCCTGGCTTTCGACCGGCCTTTGTGGCCATTTGGGGAGTAAACCAGAAGACGGAAGACCTTTCTCTCTGACTCTCCCTCTGTCTGTAACTCTTCCTCTCTGATAGACAAATAAAATCTTTAAAATAAATAAATTATAAAACTATGGTACTAGGAAATGCAGATGAATATATTTTAATAATTTTAAATTTAACTAGCTGAAGATATGGTCATATTACAACTGGTTACAACAAGGACAAACTGGAGAATCAGATACACTACATTCCACAAAGCAAGACAACACACAGGGACCGGAATACCTCTTTCTTGTGGCCCTGCTACTTCCTTAATTGACAACATCAGCGTTTCTTAGGCAGGCAATTGTGATCACATCCTCACACACTCCTCCGATCCCTCCACTGCAGTCAAAATATCTATTTTTTAAATATATCAAATACATGCCGCTTGTAATTTGTTTTTATTCTGATCTCACTAAGAGTTCATTTTTATTTTACCTCTGCTTACCAGGAATAATCCATTCTACTCTTTATTTTATTTCCCATCAATCCCCCCTGGCTCAATCCATCCCTTAATCTGGATGTCTTGCTGTCACTCAAAGATGCCAAAGAAACTCTATCTCAAGTCATTTGGACTTATTTTCTCTCCCTGGAAAACTCTTTCTCTGAGGATCCACAGGACACAGCCCTTCATTTTCAGCTAAACTCAACTCAGTATAAAATAGCTTTGATCTCACTTACTCACCAGCTCCCCTACAACACTTAAATTGTTCTTTATGCTTAGGGCAAACCAACATGAAAAACATTGTGTTCTTCAACTTGGAGTTTTAGAAAAAGACAATTAAATTAGGTATTAATATATGCAGCAAATTACAAATGCACTCTGATGTCAATATTTGCTTTCTCTCTTGGGGTCTGGTAAGTTTTTCTTATTCAGCATAATAAGGCATCCTTACTTTTTGGCTTACCTCCAGATGTCTCTTTGTTTGGGTCTATCTGATTGTCTTTTTTATGGGCTTCTTGTCTCTTATCAGAAAAATTCTGTGATGTTTTCTTTGTATCTAGATCTTCCACTGATATTTGAACAATTTTCTTAGTTTTGCCTCTACAATTATTTAAAGTTCACTTTGAGTACAGTATTTATCAATTTCTTTCTGCTGTGGGATGCTTTTTCCAATAAATTATGCAAAATTCTGTTTTCCATTCCATAACAAGAAACATCTGTTACATATCACACTGTCCAAATATTGGAGCTACCTATAACAGTACACACACAGTCAACAACCAAACAGTTGGAAGTTTAACTCCCCCTCTTAAAGTAAGAGTACTAAATAATTTTTGGACATATTTTTAAACCACCACAAAAAGAAACATTTAAAGGCGGGGCTGTTACCAATACAAAGTATGGGAACTCCTCTGAGGCCATAGAAATAGACAGAACTGAAAGCAGAGGGACAAAGGTGCTCTTCTGAGACATCTGCCTATTAATGAAACCCCCAAAATAGTTGTGAATGAATCAAGGCACCTTGACTCACTTCTCAACATGTGACTCAAGAAGCTGAGCCTGTGGGCCATGCTGACCAGCAGGACGGGATGGAACTAGTGGGCATAGTTTCCACGGCAGAACGAGCAACCATCCATGATGTCTGCCCCTTTCCCTCTCCCCCAGGCGGCCGCTGGTCAACGCCTCTAAAAAGGCAGGGCTGCTGACCAAAGACGGGGATTCTGGAGTCGCTGTTGGAATTAGAGCTGCCTGGGAGTCCAACGGCACTGGATGGTGCATTAGCAGAAAATGCACTTGTGTGGTATCAAGTCCCAGAGATTTCAGACCAAGTTACAATGGAATGCCTCGTTGATTCCAGGTAAGACAGGAACTTGTGCTTTGAGGTGGTGCTGTTATGTAACAGAAATACAATGTACATGGCAACAGCACAGAGCAGTCATTGGTAAATTTTCTTCAAAAGGTCGATTATAAATATTTTAGATTTTGTAGACTGGATGGTCTCTGTAACTACGCAACTCCCCTGTATTCAGCCATAAGACACAAATAACTAAGTATGGCTTCCTTCCAATAATTAACACTTTATTTACAAAGCAGACCAATGGCTGCACTTTTCCGGTAATGTGTTGAACCATGGCTCACAGAGTACCAGGAAAATCAATAATGAAGGGCGAAAATGTGGTAATCCATGTTATGCAGTTGCCAAACATTTGACAAAAAGGATGTTGCCTTAATATGGGAGGCCCATCACCCAACCATTTGCTTAGTGACTCAGGAGACCTACCAAAAGCGGTTTTAGAATCAGGCTTGAGGGGTTGTATGTGTGTTCCCATGCTGAGTCTAACCATGTATAAAGAGAAAACGAACAAAAAAGAAGACGGGTCATTCAATCAGTAGAAGCGAAAAGATTATCAGGAACTTAAAGAACTGGAGAAGCTGATTATTTTTAGATCCCAGCAAGAGATAAAACTTTAAATGTCTTTGGGCAAAAAAAAAAAAAGAAATATACAAAAGTGAATCTGGGGTCACAATACCAGATTCAAAGGATGATCTTCCCATTCACATCTCGAGTGCCACTACTGGGTTGAGGGACAGACAGGGGAAGCCAAAAGCAAAGCTCAGGTACAGATACCAAGGAGCATCTTAGGATAGCTGCATTGCCACAGGGAGGATCTTCAGGGAGATCTTCAAGCTTCAAGCTTCAGGGAGGATCTTCAGATGGAGACAAAAAGCTTTAGGGAGCATCTTCTGCAAACAAGGGAGTGTATAATATTTAAAAAAAAAAAAAAAATCCCTGAATCTCTTCTCAGAACACACTGCATTGCACATTTAGGAGACATCTATATGAAATCAACAATACCTAAAGATGGAGAGTAAAAATTACTGTGAAAAGAAAGAGACATGCAGAGGATATCAATGTGGCAGTGCCACAGGCTCCTGCCCATCCCCATGCAGCCCAAAGCTTTGTGGCAAACAAAAGCAGAAAAACAGCTCCTGCAAAAAATATAAAAAGGGATGCTAGCTAGCTAAGGAGCCTGAGGGTGAGCTGGAGCAGCCACTGGAAAGACTAAATCCACACTAAATTTGAAGAGACTAGGGATAAAATAAAACCAAAAAACAAAAAGAGTACACAGCCAACTGCAGGGAAGTGAGTTAAAACTGTCTGCTCCTAAAAAGGCAAACACCATACCAAGGGACAGGTGCGGAATTTAAAGAGACAAGAACATATATCTAGCACCCATTTTAAATAGGCAGATTACTGGATGGTGGCAGCATACATAAGACATAAATAAGCAATCAAAAACTAAAATTAAAAGTGTTCCAAATACATACATTTAGCGGAGGAAAATGAACAAAAGAGAGGAGTACCCTTTAGATACTGAAAACGAATAGATGCTGAAAAGGATCATCTGAAAAAGCGAAAAATGTAGCAAGTTGCAAGACCAACAATGTGCAAAAACTGAAGACAACGGTATCCACCTCTAATCAGTCCAACAAAAAACACCAGAGGGTCACTCGTCCTTTGTTATGCCAACTTTTGTTGGTGCCATTAAAGAATCATATAAAAATACCTGCCTATCATTAAAAATGAGCACAAGAAAAGTCCATAGAAAACTGAAGAAAGTCAGAACAATTTGCATGCAACTTAAATTAAAACTTTCCCCAAATAAAAAGTTTGTGCAAAAGAAAAGTCAATCTACTCCAGGCAGAGCTGAAAACACTGAAATAAGTATCTGAAGATATTAAAAGTCACCTTGAAGCAGAAATTAAAACTGAAAATCAAAATGGATAAAAGCAAGCATCTATTACTTTTTGAAAATCATGGCATTCATCCAACTCATATGCACTTCATCCAATGATAATTAGGAAAATTTCAGAAAAGGATAAAGAAGTTTTAAAATATATGAATTTACCCATAAAGGTGCAGATGAAGAGAAAGCTATTTTAAAAACAAAAATAAGCAGCTAAATATTAGGAGGGGGATTTGAAAAAAAAGAATAAAAGACAAAAGAATAAAGACAGGGCACTAATTTGTGTAGGGTATTAGAAGATGCTCTCTAGGGTACTGAAAGATATCCTCCGTGTTAAGCCAGAGCTGCACCACTACCATCCCATATTCGAGTGTTGGCTCTGCTTCTCGTCCAGCTCCCTGCTCATATACCTGGGGAAGCAGCTGGAGACGGCCCAACGTCATGGGCTTCTACCACCCACTTGGGAGATCAAAATGGAGTTCCCATCTCCTGGTTTCAGCATTGCCCAGGCCCAGCTGTTGTAGGATTTGGGGAGTGACCAAATAGAAGGGAGATATTCTTTCTTCCTCTCCCTCCCTCCCTCCCCGTCTATCCCTCCTCCTTTGCCTTTCAAATAAATAAATATTTTCAAATGTACCCTAGAAGTCATTAAAATATAAGTATATAGATATAAATACATTGGTAGACCCAACTATGAACCTTTTGACTTTCTTAAATACCCAATTATTTAAAAATAAAAGGGTAAAAAAAGCACATCCTATGATTAAAGAAAATACTACAAAAGGTACATAATTATAAATTATAATTGACATTAAAACTTCTAGTCCTAAACAGAATGTGAATAGGCTTAATTCCTTCATTAACAGAGGGAGAATATTTTCAATTTGGGATGCACGCACATACATGACCAGGAAGCACAGTCACAATGACCCCGGCTGTTAAAGCATAAGCCACATACAAGGATCAACAGAAGCAGCTCTCTACTGAAGGACTGACACGTGTGATCCAAACTTCCTGTCTGTGCCATGGGGGTATTTTATCAGGAAACCCAACTGTACTCAGTTGCATAGATTCGAAAAGAGAAGGATATGACAATGCCCCCTCCCGAGTGTGGTATCCCCATGCTAATTCAGTGACTACTATTTTCAACTGGGTTTTGATGTCTGTGCGACACAACACTTTGATTTATTTAGATGCATTTGCTTGTCTCATCCAAGACTGGTGAGATGCAGACTCCATATGCGTTACCATCTCCCTTTCTGCACCAGGCCCAGTTGCAAATGTTCTGTTTTTGCTATTTGTCTCCCCAATTCAGTTATATATGTCTTTCCATCTGTCATTGAGACAGCAGTCTTTTAGCCTTCTTTTCCAATGGTGTCTGGATCATACTAGCTCTTAATCATTCTCATTTTCTTAGAAACCATGGTCAAAGTATTCTCTACAAAGTAGACTAGCACCATCTCCATACAAAATACAGCCGTTGAGCCACACGCAAAGTCCAAGAACCCCTATTACGATTCACAGTTGCAATGCCGCACACTCAAAATCGTGCTACTCTGAGCAGTGAATAGCTGTCTACTGAAAACCACGGCCGTCAACATCAGCCCTCAGAGACGGCACAGAGGGCATCCATGCTGAAATGAACGACAAACAAGCTTCTAAGTAGGAATACAGTTAATAGGAAACATAAATTTGAATGTTTCTCAGAGGGTGGACATTTGGCACATCAGTTGAGATGCTGGGTATGATGGCCTTCTCTATGGGCGTGCCTGTGTTTGAGTCCTAGCTCTGGCTCCTGACTCCAGCTTCCTGCTAAAGCACCACATGGGAGTCGCGGTGATGGCTGAAGTACTTGAGTCCCTGCCAACATATACGGGAGGCCTGGATTGAGCTGTTGAGCTCCTGGCCACAGCCCCAGCCCAGCCCTAGCCATCATGGGCATTTCAAGAATGAACCAGCAAATGAGAGCTCTGTCTGTCTGCCACTCAGATAAGTAAGTATATATTTCTGAATTGTGTGTTAAGACTCACGAAATAAAGTTTCTTGAACTTGGGCTCCGCCAGCTCCTATGGGAAGGAGGACTGCAAGCAGGCAAAAGGAAACATATCCTTTTCCTAAACAATGCTCAGAGATTTGCAAGCATGCAGACGCACTAGCACACACATGGTTAATGGAATGCAACACATAAAGAAGTGAGGCATGTCCCATCTGTGTAGTTCACAGCACAGCACAGAGAAGTCACCGTAATATACAACCCCAGGCATCTGAGCAGCTGCACGCAGCCACCCCCAGTCTCAGGAGCAAGTGAGTGAGCAGAAACACAGAGCTCAGCGGCAGCCACATGCCCGAGAGATGGCAGGTCAGACACAGGTGGTAGCGCCTGGCCAGCCCTCACGGGTGGCTGTCCAAGCAGGTAACTTGGCCCAATAGTAACATTATGGGACTCCTTTTACAGCCATTTCTCCTCAGTTTCAGTGGCTCATCAGATAAAATCGGCAGCCTTTTTTCTCTTTATTTGGCCAAAAATCAGTAACTCTCCTTTGCCAAAAGTGTTTCTTCAAAATGATGCTAATTCTCATCTGAGTGGCAGCACACAACAAGGGGCAGCACGCAGCAAAGTAGCGGCAGCAGCAGGAGAGCCGGACAGGAGCTCCAGCCCTTACAGTGGGAGCCCAGCGGTCCCCTGCAACCTCTCAGGGCCACGGGCTGGGGGAAGGAGCTGCTGAGGGAAGCTGGCAGTGCATATGCCAAACAGGAAGCTCTGCAAGCTGCCGCCCCCGCCTTACACTCTCCAGAGGACTCTTCCGGACTTCTGTACTAAAAGGGGCATTCTCAGGGCCAGGGCTGTGGCGCAGAGGGTTAAAGCCCTGGCCTGTGGTGCGGCATTCCATATGGGCACTGGTTCAAGTCCCGGCTGCTCCTCTTCCAGTCCAGCTCTCTGCTATGGCCTGATAAAGCAGTAGACGATGGCCAAAGTCCTTGGGCCCCTGTACCCACATGGGAGACCTGGAAGAGCTTCGGATTGGCACAGCTCTGGCCGTTGCAGCCATCTGGGGAATGAACCATCTGATGGAAGACCTCTCTCTGTCTCTACCTCACTCTGCAACTCTTTCAAATAAATAAAATAAATCTTAAAAAAACAAGGGTGGGGGGCTTTCTCTTCCTAAGTGTGAAGTATCGCCCGGTTAATTGTAGGCTACAGAGGCTACTCCGGCAAGACAATTAATCCAATCAGGTTACTTTATGTGAAGCTTTTTAAAAAGCCTTCAAATTGAAGGTTTCTTTGATTTTACAAAAGTGTCTCTTGTTTTCCTTATTTAATATTATATTCTCTAAGTGTCCCCACCTAATCCATATACATGGTAGACAGCACTCATCTTATTATCCAGTCATTATGTTTCTATGTAAAAAGATATGATGGCATTTCACAATTTTTTCTTTGTGTACTCAAAAACTTGTGTTAATCTCCCTGATTTTTGACAATCAAAAATAATTTAGAGAGGTCTGTTGGAGGTGTTCATTTTTCATTTTATTTGGAAGGTAGAGAAGCAGAGAGAGAAAGAGAGAGAGAGAGAACCATCTTCCATCTTCTGATTTACCTCTCAAATGCCTGCAACACCCAGGGCTGGGCAAAGCCAAAGCCAGGAGCCTGGAACTCGACCTGGGTTTGTGTGGGTGGCAGGGACCCAAATACTTGAGCCATCACCACTGTCTCCCAAGATGTACATTAGCAGGAAGCTGGAATTAGGAGCAGAGGCGGGACTTGAACAGAGGCACTCTGATATGGGATGCCAGCATCCTCCTCAGCCAAACTCTTGCCTGTCTTTTCTTTTACATAGCCTCCAAGAAAACTATCCAGTTTAAGCATTAAAATGACACAGTCTAAAACCAAAAAGGCTTTTCAACATTTATACTCAATATTTCTCACCAATAAATTTGGCAATTAGTGAGAATCCAAAGAAAAACAGAACTTCTCTGTACACTATTAAAAGCTCTGTGGTGGTAGGAGTTTGGCCAACAATTAAGCCTCCAGTTAGGCTGCTCACATCCCACAGCACAGCAAAGCTCCTGGTTCAACCCCTGACACCAGCTCCTTCAGCTTTCTGTTAAAGCAATGATGGTTCAAGTAAATTAGGTCCCTATCACTCACAGGGGGGACCTGGACTGAGTTCACAGTCCCAGCTTCAATTCTGGCCTTGGCTTTGGGGAGTGAAACGGCAGATGAAGGTGTTCTCTCTCTCCCTCTCTCTCTCTTCCCCTCTGTCAAATAAACACATAAATAAGGTTTAAAAAATTCCCGAGATTGACTGGTTTAAAGACCCTAGTCTTGGAGACGGTGCTGTGGCATAGTGGGTAAAGCCACTGCCTGCGATGCCAGCATCCCATATGGGTTCTGGTTCAGACCCTGGCTGCTCCTCTGAAGATCTAGCTCTCAGCTATGGACTGGGAAAGTAATAGAAGAAAGCCAAGCCCTTGGGCCTGTGTGCCCACATGGGAGATCCAGAAGAAGCTCCAGGCTCCTGGCTTCAGATTGCCCCAGCTCTGGCCATAGCAGCCATTTGGGGAGTGGACCAGTAGATGGAAGACTTCTCTTTGTCTCTGTCTCTGCCTCTCTGTAACTCTGTCTTTAAAATAAATAAATCTTTAAAAAAGAAAAAAAAAACAAAGATCCTAGTCTTGTTCTTTTATTTTACTCCTGGAAAGAAGGGGTCACCGCTACCTTGTAAATGGATCCTAGCACTGTGATAGGCTCAGGAACACAGTGTCTTTGAGAAAGGCAGACCTAAACTTCAACAGGAGACCCTCCCTTCCCCAACACTCACTCCTCCCTTAACTTTCCTGCCTATGTAACTTACATTCTATTAATAACTAATAATTTCTTTAGCTTATATATTTCCCTGGTTCTTAACACTTCTCTAATCACAATGTAAATCTAAAAGGCATTCCCAGATTATGTGCCCACTGAAAATGTAAATTAAATTTTATAAATTTATTAACATATGCTAGAGACAGGGCCCCTTCAAAAGTGAGCTACAGATGCCAGTTCGATTCCTGGCTGCTCCACTTTAGATCCAGCTCTCTGTTAATGGCTTGGGAAACCATTAGAAAAATGGCCCCCTGCACCCATGTGGGAGATCCGGAAGAAGCTCCTGGCTTTGGTCTGGACCAGCCCAACCACTCTGGCCATTTGGGGAATAAACCAGCAGATATAGTATTTCTTTCTCTTTCTCTTTCTCTCTCTCTCTCTCTCTGTAACTCTGCCTTTCAAGTAAAATAAATAAATCTTAAAAAAGTGAACCATAGAATAATTCATCCAGATAAAAGTCGAAAACCAGTAAATTGGATAGGCTCCAAGATAAGTATTCCTAATATATTATTTTGCCTGAGGCTGGAATTTTTTTTATTTTTATGCATTAATTTAATCCAAATGATAATTATAATGTATAATTTAATGATGATACATTATTCATTGGTATAGCACCAAAGTCTGGAAAACTGCCCAGTTTATAGTAGGTATTCATGTGTTATATTAAAGACTGAATTGATGGGTGAATGAATGAATAAATTAATAATTGTGTCAACCAGATTGCAATTGTTTCATTTGGAATTTACTTGGCCTCAGGATTAAAACTCCACTAGTTCTTCAAAAATAGCTATCTTGATTTCTGCTCCAGACAAAATGGAGTATCAGGGACAAGGTATAAATCTAACAAGATAGGGACAATATCTGTAGAAGAAAACTACTGAAATTAGTGGGAGAAATCAAAGACCTAAATTCACAGGAAATCCGCCATACTCATGAATAGGAAGAATCACCGCTGTTACAACGTCAGCTCTTCCCAACGTGGTCTCTGGATTCTACACAATCTCAATCAAGTGATTTTGTATATGGAAAGGGGAAAACCCAGAATAGCCAAAACCATGCGAAACAAAAAGTGGGAAGACTATCCCCACTTTCCCATAGAGTTATAGTGACCAACACAGTGTTTTAAGTGGCAAAAGAATAGACCAAAAGAAAAGCAATGGTACAGAATAAAGATCCATAAATAGATCCACAGAGACCAGCCAATCTTTGACAAAAGAGCAAGGGCAATTCGATGAAGAAAGGACAGCCTTCGACAAATAGAGCTGACATAACTGGATATCACTACGCCAACAAAAATGCACCATAAACGTACACCTTTCAAAAAATTAAAATGAATCATGGATGTAACCATAACATTTTTGTAAAGTATTTATTAAGGAAGCAGAGAAACACACATGAGGACACAGAGACAGAGGCAATAACAGAGAGAACTGCGTTATGTAGTTTACTCCCCAAATGCCCGCAATGGCCCTTGGCTGGGGGCCGAGGTCTGGGTCTAGGAACTCAATCCCCGTCACCCTCATGGACAGCAGGAACTCGGTCACTTGAGCCATCACTGCTGCCTCCCAAGGTCTGGATGAGGGGCCAGCTGGTATCAGGAGTGGAGCTCCTTGTGGAACCCAGGCAGTCCCATACAGAAATTCCTAGGCTAAAAGCCAATGTCTAACCAAATAACTCCCAGAAGTAAACACGGGTAACCTTGAGCTTGGCATTGAGTTTTTAGATTCAACATCAATGTCATCTATAAAAGAAAAAAAAAATCAATTTGCATTTATTAAAGTTAAAAATTTGTTTTACAAAAGCCCCTGTTAAGAGGATGATAAGAGAAGCCACAAATCAGGAGACAATACTGCAAAACACACCTGACAGGTGACCTGCACCCCAAGCCAAGGAAAGACAACACTGAAGATCATTGAACTAAATGAGCCCAACACCAGATGACAAACACCTCATGTTCCCTCTCATATATCAAAGTTCTATGAAAGGGTTTTTTTTTTTTTTTCTTTTGGTGGGGGGGAGATAATATCCATCTGAATCTAACACAGAGACTGGGAATGGGGCAGAGGGAAGGGAAGCGAGAGGCTGGGTGATGGGTAGCAGCATGCTGCCCAGTGAGAGCAGTCCTTTCTGGTGACCCGTAGCACTCGGGGGTGACTGTAGTTCACAAGAATGTGTTATACTCTTTGCCAGGAGCTGGAGGGAAGGAATTAGAAGGCACTAAACACAGATAAAACCAAGTAGAAAGACTAATTGCCTGGTTTGCTTATTTTATGCTGTGTCTATCAGCTGAAATACTGCACTGCACCCCATACAAATGTACAAGTATTACATGTTAATTCTATTTTTAAAAAATCATTTTAAAACCACAAACAACACAAGTTAAAAATGAGCAAAGTATTTGGACACATCCCCACCAAAAAAAAAAAAATGCTCAACATCATAGATCACTAGGGAATTTTAAAAGCAGTAGTGAGGCAGCAAAGGCTAATATTCAAAAAGCTGACAATGCCAATGCTGGCTAGGACACGGAGCACAGGAGCTCACATTCACTGCTGCTGGGGAAGTGAACTAGTGCAGCCATTTAAGGAGACAGTTTGACAGTCTATAAAAATTTTTTTAAAAAACCCGTCAGTCATATAATCTGGCAAACACATCCTGAAAATATTTACTCAAATAAGTAGATAACTGACACCCACACAAAAACTTGCTGCGAACAAAAATATTTATAGTCGCTTTAATTTTCAAAACTAGGAAACAGCCTTACAAGTTGCAAGACGGCCTTCAATAGGAGAATGAACAGACTGTAGTGAGTGCAACAGAACAGCATTCACTAAAAAAAGACGTGAGCTACCAAGCCATGAAGATATATCAAGGAACACTAGGACACACTTTGCCAGGAGAAGGAAGCCAATCTGAAAGGGCCACACACTATAAGATTCTAACATTGGAAAAGGCAAAGTCATAGAGGAGTGAAATATCAATTGTTACCAGGGGCTCAGAGAGCGAGGAGGGGAAATGAACACATAGCACACAGTGGATTTTTCAGGCCACAAAGTTGTTCTGTGTGATGCTGTGACGATGGATGCGTGTCACTATGCATTCATGAAACTATAATACAAAGACAAACTCTGAACTATGAGTTTCATTGATAATAATGTACACTATTGGCTCATCACTGTAGCAAATGCATTACAGGAATTCAAGATAATGACAGGAAACTGAGCGTGGGGATGGGGGATGAGACAGAGGGTGGGAAGCAGGTAAGAATTCTCCAAACTATCTTCTCTAAGACTAAAATCGCTCTAAAGCATAAAACCTACTAATTCTTATATGATGACATGTATTTAATAAATTATTATTATTGCTTTATTACTAACCAAGAAGCAACATTCTCAATCATACAATCAAGACTCTGGAGATGTAATAGAAAACTTTGGAAACCATTGAAGCTTTTAATAAACTCCATTCTGGTCACAGACACTATAATACTCAGTCTAAAAATATACTTTCTGAAAAATCTGAAAGGCTAAAGAAACTCTGGATTCCCTTAAAATATCAAAACGGTACACTTGAAACCAACTAATGCAGTCTCGGTTTGCAGATGGCAATTCAATTATCCACATGCAAGAAGAAGAAAATAAAGCCCCAGAGCCCATTTTAAAGGCCTTCTGTAAGCTTCAGCAAGATCATCTGCTGTTTGAGCCTTGTGACTCAGCCAAAACATCTAACATTGTTTTTCATTTCAGCTGGGACATAGGAAGTCTCTACTGGCAATCCTTGGAGCGTTCCAACAATGTCTAAACTTTAAACCATAAAGTGATTGCATTTCTGATCATCACCTTTGGGAGAGGAAGCAGGAAGAGTGGGTAAACAAATGGAAAATAAATCTTTCCTTTCAAAGGATGTTTTCCTTTGAGAGCATCAGCAGGGGAGGGTATTGTGAAGGGGTCTGCCTTGACCGCCAAGAAGGGGTCTGCCTTGACCGCCAAGTGGACTCCACAATTCCTAACTTCAGAATTTCCAGGCTGATCACTATTTTAATGACCAGGATAGGATGATACTCAGAGGCAGGATGTTTTACAAGAGAAATGATTCCTACAAAACATCCTTTTCGAGAGGTTACCCTTCTAAGCTTTTTGATGACAAGGTCTCAGGAGGGGCCCCAAGAACCAACAATGATTTGGTGATTTGAGCTAGACTACATAGATCCACCCTCCCCAACACCATCACCACATAAGTGGGGCAGCACAAAGACGTCCTGGCATTCTGACTATTAAAGCTTTCACTGTAGTGAATCAGGCTGGTATCCATCTCTCTCCCAGACCAGGAGGCATTCAGCTCGGGCTAAGTTGTGGCATAGACCAATTGGGCACATATTGAACCTGATAAAGGATGAAAAGTCCTACCTCTCAGAGGAGCCACAAGATCTCTTTAGCACGTGCCTATGGAAAATGGAAGCATGTGCATAGGAACAGATAATATGCATGCTTGTTCAAGGAGCTGAAAACAAACAGAAAAACACATAAGGAAGAGTACAGATTTGGAAGCACTTTCCTGAGATATAGGGTTTTAATCAAGTAAAGAACTCAGGAGATTGTCCCTGACAATACAGCAAAAGTGAAGAGAAGCCTGTAGGAAGGGAAGCTGAATTACCGTGACAGGTGGTAGAATCAAAACTTCAAACACAGGAACAGGGCATTCTTGGATAAATATGCTATCTATATATGCTCAACACCCACCAGATGATCTTGTTCTTCAGGAAGACAGAGTCATAAGGAATGCTTTGGAGAGCAGGGTAATGCAAAGACTTAAGTGTGGTTCTTCTCTGTAGACCAAGTTGGTGGTAAGAGAAACCTTTCAATATGTGGTTTCCTAATAGTCACAGGGACAGGTAACCACAGAAGTTACGGTTGCAGGCAAACAGCACTGACATATAGAAAACTATCCAATGGCTTGACAGGAGCTTACAAATCCTGGGTGTTAAACAGATGAGCATGTGACAAGAACACGACTCAGCTAGTACAAGAATGGACTAATCTTTTGAGGCTGAGAGTGGTTACTCTACAGGACGTCTTGAGCCCTTGTCCAGTTTACAGACTAAACTCCTTTGTTAATACTTGGAATCCTTTGCTTCTTCCCCAAGATCAACCTCAACGACCATAGAAGTGGTATGTGATGACGCTTTCTCAGTTCTTCCTCCAGATACCCTCAGCATTTACTCAGGTAGCTGTAGGAAAATGATAACACCCAGTTATTTCAAGAAATATTAGAATCAGAATCTGAGCAGATGTTTGCATCTGTAGGGCCCCCACTGAATATCCTCATTGTGTTATTATCTTCCTTAGCTTTACTTCAACCATTTTACAGAAAAATAAGCATTTTTATAGTCAAGAGAAAATTAGTCGATTTCGTTAGTCACCACGCACTCTGTGATTTTTGTGTCTCCCACATTTTCTTTCTGTTCTCGTTTTCCTTTTCACTGAAGCACAGTTCTGTGCAGTGGCAGATCCCGAAGATTATGTCTCCCAGTGACTTCACAGCCCTCTCGGTGTGTGTTAGTGCACTCTACAACCCTAGAATAATGAAACGGCATGAGCATGCATGGCTGTACAGTTTAAATAGCTATTTAACAAGGTTCTTTGGTTATCGAAATGCCTCCATATTTACACATCTCAATAATTAATTTACCACTACTCTTGAAGGACTATCTATCTGGGCCTGCATTTCTAGGTTGACAGTAATTTTTCCTCAGAATACTGAAAACTGTTTCCTTGCATTCCAGCATCTACCATTGGTGACAAGAAGTTTGTTGTCTGTTTCATTCTCATGACTTTTCCCATCACCCCTCTTGGGTTTCAAGCATTTCCTTTCATCTTGATAGTCTACAGCTCAGTCCTCGTATGCCTGGATGATATTTGTGTCTTTGGGTTTCTTGTTTATCTTGCTCAGAACTCAACGAGATAAATCAAATTGGATATTTAACTCTTTGTTCAGTACTTAAAGGCTCTATTTCTACCCCTTTTTCCATTTATCAGTTTCTATTTCTGGAATTCTTGGCATCTTGATATATTCTCCATCATGCTCATTAACTCTGCATTTTGTTTCTGTCAGTGTTGCCTTGGGTGAGTCCATTAGGAATATATTTCTGTTTACTTTTCCTATCATATGTCCCCTCTAGAACTTTCCTTAACTCTTGAATTTAATTTCATAAGTATATTGATGTATTTCCAAGTTATTTATTTTCCTGTCATATCTAGTATTTTATTTCATTTCTGCCCATTTAAAAATGTATTTATTCTGTTTGAGAAACAGAGCAAAAGAAAGAGGGATCTTCCACCCACTTGTTCACTCCCTATATGCCCACAATGGTTTCAACTGGAGCAGGCTAAAGCTGGGAACCAGGAAATCAATCCAGGTCTCCCAGGTGCATGCAGGGGCCCAACCTGCTAGTTCCATTCCTGTGACCTCCTAGGGTCTGCAGTAGTAGGCAGCTGGAAGCAGGACCACCAAGTCTAAACCCGTGCAAACCTATCCCAAACAGTATCTTAAGAGCAATGTCAAACCTCCATTTATGCTTCACTATTTTTTTAGATTATTTGTTTGTTTATTTATTTATTTGAGAGGTAGAGTTACAGTCAGTGAGAGGGAGAGACAGAGAGAAAGGTCTTCCATCTGCTGGTTCACTCCCCAAATGTCCACAATGGTCAGAGCTGTGCAGATACGAAGCCAGGAGCCAGGAGCTGCTTTCAGGTCTCCCACATGGGTATGGGGGCTCAAGGACTTGGGCCATCTTCTATTGCTTTCCCAGGCCTTAGCAGAGAGCTGGATTGGAAGAAGAGCAGCCAGCACTAGAACCAGCACCCATATGAGATGGCAGTGCCACAGGCAGAGGATTAACCTACTGTGACAGAGCACTGACCCCCATTTTCACTATTATTTTAAGAATGTCATTTATTTCCTCATTCATATATTTCAAAAGAGCTAGAAGAGAATATTTTGAGTATTTCTCAAAGATGTGATAAATGTTGAGATAGGTGGACCAATTACTCTGAAATTTGAACCGACTAGACTTCTTTTAAATTAGTCTCTTTATAAAGTTTGTTCTTTTAGAATGAATTCTTTTCTTTTTATTAAGCTTTTCTTCATATATTATTTTTCTTTTCTTAAAGATTTATTTTATTTATTTGAAAGACAGAGTTACAGAGAGAGGTAGAGACAGAGAAAGAGAGGTCTTCCATCTACTGGTTCACTCCCCAGATGGCTGCCATGGCCGGACTTGTGCCAATCCGAAGCCAGGTGCAAGGAGCTTTTTCCAGGTCTTCCACATGGGCTCAGGAGACAAATGACTTAGGCCATCTTCTACTGCTTTCCCGGGCCATAGCAGAGAGCTGGATGGGAAGAGGAGCAGCCGGGACTAGAACCAGCGCCCATATGGGATGCCAGTGCTGCAGGCCAGGGCCCTAACCTGCTGTGCCACAGTGCCAGTATCCCATATATTATTTTTTCATACTTCTGCCTATAGTAATTTTTACCAAAGTATTTAAGTTAGCATCATATCCTCGATCTTGTGAGGTTTTTATTTATTTATTTATTTTCTTTTTAAGTGGCTCAATTGCACATATCCACAGAGCCAGAGTAAGGCTTGAACCCAGGCACTACAGTAAGGGAAGTGGGGATTTTAGCATCTTATCTGGTAAATTAAAAGGCCACCCCTTCTTTCCTTAGTTGGGAAGAAACCGTGGTCACCTCGCAAAGTCATGAAGTACTTCAGGCTGTCTCCTCACCTTGAGTGCTAGCATCTCATCTCCATTAGCACCAGGACACGAGTTCCTGAAATCTCTGTCCACTTGCGTGCCTGGAGAGGTGCAGGTCCATGATTTCAGACTTGCCGCTTTCCTTTATCTACTCCATGTTTAGTCTGAAGTTTAAGTTATAAACATTTTTAAATACCAGATAGTTTTTCTTTCATTTCAGTATTATGTGCAGAAAATAAATTTCCATGTATCAAAGTGATAGTTCCTGCAACCCATTTCTAGGAGAACGGGAGGTGAGAAGGAAAGAGAGCACACAGACATTTGTATTCTGTGTGAGCAGAATCTTTCTTGGCCTACTAGGTCTTATGTCTCATAGCTAAGGGAAATGAGGAAAACTAGTTAGATCCCACCCCAAAGAAGCAAACAGAGATTAGGCAAAGTGGTCTTATGAGGAAAACCTCTGAAAATTGTTTCATTAGACCTCAGTTGAGCTAATGATAAAGAACAATTTGATATAGGACAGCAAATGTTCATTGGACTCTAAGCATTAACTCAGTACATGAGATGAAATAGAGGATGGGGAAGGAAGAGAAGGAGAGGAGTGGAGTGAAAGACTGTGAGAGGTTATTATAAAAGCTCACTCACTAGGGATTATTTAGGAAAGCATTACAACTCTCCTTGTGAGCCAGTTTAAATGTCCTTAAATAGTGGCCTTAGCTGGGAAGCTCCGTTATTGAAGTTTCTTCTAGCTTAGTCATTCTCAAGCATGACTTGGAGCTAGCCATGGTGCTGCATGAAAGTTCTTTCAACTTCTGCATATTCTAGGCATGAAAGTTTGAACTAGGTTTGCTGAGAGTCACATTTCAGTATCACTGATGTAAGAGTTTTGTGGCACATATAAACCTTTGGATACTGATTTGAACTATACTCCAGGGCTTCGAGGGTTGTCTGCTACTTAATTAGACCTTCCACACAGGAAAAGAACAATGAGCTGGTGCCCTGTCTCCAACAGATGCCTTTGCCAGATGCTCAGAGAAATGCACACTTCGTTTCCTGTAATGTCCTCTATTGCTCATTTTTATACTGCGTCCAAAAAGCTTCAGAATGTTTCAAGAATTTGCTGTGAAAACAAACAGAATGTAAACAGTAAAAGCACCTATTTTTTCATTATTTTTGTTGTATATGCTTTTCTATAAAGATAATATTTTTTCTATCATTCTACTGCTCACACTGTAACTCCTACTTCATTCTTTTAGGTAACTCTAAGTTGGATTTACTGTGCAGCAAGAAGGGCCCCACTTGTGCACAATACCCCAGAGCACTGGCTGAGTCCTGAAACTCCAGGGTCAGACATGAAATTGTCCAGGTCAGGAAGCTTTGGGTAAAACGTGATTGATACTGTAGAGAAAGAGGGAAGAGAAGAAAGACTATCCCCCGGGGAACGTGGAGGGTCTCGAGAATAAGATGAGGCTAAATACAAATTATATCCACTCTGCGATGTCAACTCAGGCTCTGTAAAGCTTCCCAGGATGGTATTGCAGAGTGGAACTCAGAAAGGAGAAGGAAGGACATCCAGCCAGGTGGTAAGGCCCATTTATTTAGAAGCACCACAAAATTTGCTGTCAAAAATACTAACAATGTCACTACATCTGATATAAGAGTAAATCTGAGAGAAAATTCTCCTAGAATGAGGTGAAAGTCTGAATTCAGACACATTTTGGAATTGCAAATCCATTCTTTCTTCAGAAATTCATGAACAAAGAAGGAGGTAGAGAGAGGGCAAATACTTTGAAATTCAAGTTTTTATCACTTGCTCTTACCAGTCTATCCTCAATATCTTTATGTGTCAGTCACATGGAAAGTATAATAACCACCATAGGAAAACCATCATTTAGTTCATGTGAGAGAAGTAGGAAAAGTATGTAGCATGGTAATCGGTGCCTAACTGGTGATAGATGAATATTATTTTCCTGTCACACCCACCACCCAACTTTTTTTCTAAAGAATATTCTTTGTGTAGTCCATTCATTGTATCATTCACCCCTTTTTACATGATGTACCACAAATGTCAGTTAATGGCATACTGTTTTGCATAATTAAATTCCTCAATCTTCTATCTCATGCTTTGTGTGAAATCTAATGTCCTCTAAAATCTCAGCAAATTCCCAAAAGCTGACACTCAAGGTTGTCCAGTCCCGAGTTTATTCCCCAATGTACTCTCAAGCTCCCATGCACCTCACCACCGGCTGCCATCTATTTCCCTCTGCTCCATGTCGTCCATACATCCAACAAATCCTTACCCTTGATTCCTACCAAACAAAGATTACAAAGGCACAGGGAGGCACATTACAGAGCCAGAAGGGTTTAAAATTGAATAATGGACTCCCCCACCCCTGGGATGACAGTTTGATGTCAACCTGATCAGAGCACAGAATGGATGCCCAGGTATCTGGTTAAATGTTAATTCTGAGTGTGTCTAAGAGGGGTTTTCCAAATGAGATTTAGCATTTGAATCAGTGGGTTGTTCTGGACAATGTGGCTGAGGGTCCTCCATCCATTTTGTTCTGTCTAGAACAATGAGGTGGAGGGAGAGGGGACTTGCCCCTTCTTTTCGCTCCCCTCCTTCATCCAGGGCATCCCACCTCATTGTCTCTGGTACTCACACTGGGGCCCCACCAGTCCTCAGGGCTTCACACTGGACTGAACTCCACCACTGACCTTCCTGGGTCTCCAGCTTGCCGATGACAGATACTAGGGCTTCTCAACCCCCATAAGTGTATGAACCAAATTCTCTTAACGAATCTCCTATGAAATGTATCTGTATGTGCACCCCTGTGTGCACCTACACCTATACCTTCCATATACACATACACTCATATCAATACCTACCTACCAACCCACCTCTCTACCCACACCTGTTAGTCTGTTTCTCTGAAGAGCCCTGACTAAACTTGCATTATTTCTATGTCTCCCTTTGGCCGTGCAGAGTTGGAAATTTCTTAGTGGACATTCTTCAGCTCAGCATCTAACCCCATCATTTAGCCTTATTTATCTGTTCTCATTAATTCCATTTGTTTTTCCCCCACCACTAAACCTTCATCCATGTCTCACCACTGTTCAGCTACCGTTTCGACCTGTTTCCAACCTGCTCCCACAGGGACTCACCTTCCACTCTTTATTAACTCAGCAGAGCACTCAAGTCCTTAATTGAGGGGAACTTTTCACTGCAATTCTCCAAATCGTATTTTTGACATCAGTCTTTTTTAAGATTTATTTATTTATTTGAAAGACAGAGTGACAAAGAGAGGGACAGTGAGTGAGAGAGAGAGAGCTTCCATGCATGGATTTACTCCCCAAATGGCCACAACAGACAGGGTTTGATGAGGCCAAAACTACAAGCCAGGAACTTCACCCAGATCTGCAAACTGGGTAGCAGGGGTCCAAGAACTTCTGCCATCCTAGTTTGCCTCCAGATGCATTAGCCGAGAGCTGGACTGGAACCAAAGCTACTGGGATGGCAGCCAGTGCTCCAGTATGTGACAGTGCTGCAGGCAGCAGCCTAACTCATTGTGCCACAACACCAGCCCCTTTTCCACATCACTTTAAGAGTACTTAAAAAATTTAAAATATATACATGTATGTGAAGAGCACTAAATATAGTAACTGAAAGTCAATGTCACTAGTAACTTTTTTCTTAGATATGTATAGATGAAAATAATAAGGCAAACTATCTTGTACACAGGTTAGCAACATAAAGTGCAGTTATTTTTCTTTCCTCTCTTATCCCCCTTTTTTTCTTCAGTTTTCTCTTTGCTGTTTCTATTCCATAACTGGCCAACTTTTCACAGTCACAGATTACCTGACCTTGGACAGTTTACTTTCATGTTTTACCCCAAGTCTGCCCCCAAGAAGAAACAACCCTGACGTACAGTTAACCCCAGTCTGTCTCTTACAGAACACTCATCTGAAAGCTTTCCGGGGTTGTTGTGCCTCCAAATAGACTCCAACTTCCCCAAGGGAAGAAATTTTGTTTTCTTCAACACTAAGTACCTAAATAGTACAACAATGCTTGGACAACAAGTGCACAGGTGAAGGATATATATTTCCATATACATGATGCAATATATATCCATATATATATATATATATATATATATATATATGATGTAACCATATGCCAAAAAGTACATGAGAAAATAGAATTTAAAAATCAGCTATTTTAGTGCCAAAAATGTTTAAAGCTTATGCATAGATCTGTGGAATAACTGGGCTCATGTGGATGCTTCACACTTGGGGTAAAAAATATTTCAAGATAATGCAATTGCATACGACTCAACCGAGACCCTACATGTGTACTATCCGCTTTATTTTCATATATGGCTCTTCAGGTGCCCCAGTCACGTGACTTCTGTCTCCAGAAGCTACTGGGGCTTCTCTTTTGATAGTTCAAGTTTCCAAGAGATTAAGTAAAATAGTGCCAGTCCTGTGAAAGATTGAGCTTGAAAATAATGTAGTATCGCTTCCACCAGACTGTTGAACAAAAAGATCACAGGCAAGGGGCCACTGCTGTGGTGCACAAGGTTAAGCCACAACCAGCAACATCGTCATTGCTTATCAGAGCACACATGCAAGTCCTGGCTGCTTTGCTTCAGAGCCAGCTCCCTGCCAATGCTCTGGGACGTAGTTGAAGACAGCTCACGTACTTTGGTCCTGCTATCTATCTATTGGAGACCCAGATGGAGTTCCAGGCTCCTGGCTTCAGTCTGGCCCAGCCTTGGCCATTGTGGTAACTTGGAAAGTAAACTGACAGATGGAAGCTTTCTTCCTTCCTCCCTTGCTCTCTCTGTCTCTCTCTCCCCCTTTCTCCCTCTCCCTTTCTCTGCCTTTCAAACAAAAATAAATTATTTTTTTAAAGAAAAGTAAAAAAAAATCAAAGGCAATTTAGTGGATCTATTTTTAGTAGGAAGCTTTTTCATAATAAAACAGGATATTTTTCCTAATTAAAAATAACTGTCTATTAACTTTTTATTTTACCAAGAAATCATAAGAAAAAAAAGATTTCCACATAATAGAAGGACAATTAAAATAGATTACTGTTTTTGTTAAGCACCTTATACTTAACATCGTTCCTTATTCAAAACTGTCTATAAAAAGTAAAAACAATGTCATATAGTTAAGGGAATTTTACTGATTACTTAAATCTTTAATTTTTTTTCTATCAATAAGTGGGTCTGCTAAACTGATAGCTTGCAAAATCTATGAAGCAATTTGACCTTTTGAATTTTGTGTTTTGAGTGACTTATTATTTTCTTTTTAATATATAGTTTGCCACTCTCTTAGGAACCCAATATGATTTGAATGCTATCACAGATTAGTCTTAACCTTCAATCCCCACTGAATCTGCTTAAAAGGAAAGCATTTATTCATGTCCTGTCAGCAAGCCCCCACAATTTGTCCCTGTTCATGTTGGTACATTGTGTTTGGGAAAAGCAGATCTAGCACTTGGAATTGTCCTGCAACTGTGAGAACAAACTCAGTGGTGGAAGAGGCTCAAGTGAAAACGTGACCTTGCAGTTTAGAACTGAGAACACCATGGTAATTCCTGGCCATCAGTCTTTATTTTTTCTTGATCTCTAATCCTCTTCAGGGACTAGGCAAATGGAATGGCACCCGGACTTGTGAGAAACCCAGAGCAGAATCATGTAAATAGGGTACAAGACCTCAAGCCTTGAGTGCATTTCCTGGTGTGCCCCTAACTGGTTAGGAATATAATTTAGTATGTGTGTGTGTGAGTGGGGGGGGGAGGAGTCATTTGCAGGCATTTACAACTAAAATACACGTTTCCCCTAAGCAAGCAAATGCATCACACCATCTTTCAGCATTCTTCAAAATGCTTAAAATCTGTAGTGTTGAGGGGGGTGGTTGAGTGACAGAAATTATGTAGAACTTAGTCTAATATTATGTGAAGATGTTAGAATCAGACACACTTTAATATAATTTCAAATAAAGAAAACTTTAACTCTGGAGATTAAAATTAGCACCAAGAGTAACTGCAAACTATAATGAATCTTATTCAAAATGAAGTTATAATTTCTATGCACACTTATTAATCAAGGTAGCTTTGAATAATAAAGAGTACCTTCTATAGACAACTTCTAAAATATGGTATAAAATTTGGGTTTGGGCTCCCTTGTGTTGCTAGTTCAATTTCTAAACCATGTCCAGGTCATCTTTGAATTCTACATAAGTTAATACTAAAAAAGTGACCAATATTGATGAATGTGGAGTTTAACCAAAACAAGTTCCTGCTATGAGGATGAAACAGAAAAGGGGTAGATGCTTCTTAACTGACTAGTTTATTAAGATACCAAAAATAGACAACAAAGAGCATATGTGGCAATGGTATCTCTTCCTTTAGGAAGTCAGAGAGGAACGATAATTTAGTAGAGGAAAAGTAGGCAGATAGCTCTATTAGAAGTAAGAGAATCAATTCATCACCACCAATTTAGGAATAACGAATGCCTTTCATTCTAAGTTGAATGCAGAGGAGAAAACGAGGGGACAGGCAAGAGAAGGAGAAGACCTTGTTACAATATCATCTTAAACTTGATATTAGCCAAAAGGCCGAGAAGCAACACAGTATCATCCTTTAATTAGTGCGTTCCAGACAGGATCATGAGGAACACTGGCCAGAGGAAGGGCCAGGGCAGTGGGAGTGTGCTTAGCACATGTGGCTGGGATTGACTGGCGTGCTAGAGGAGAGAGACTCCACAGACACTGTTAGCTTATTTAATTTTGATTTGGATTGAAAAGGATTCTTTCTTATCTACGGTGTGCTTACTACATTGGAATGATGAGATGCTTCTTGAGAAAACCGAATTGCATTTCTATTGAACCATGTCTGTTCTCATAACCTCCCCTATAGTTAGATTTGTTCTCCAGTGTTAAGACAACACAACAATATTTACAGTAACACTTAAAGGACATTTTAGAAATGTTCATAACTCTGTAATCTTAAAATTGATTCAAGTGTTTTTACTTTTTGTATTGAAAAGTTCTCATATACTAATTTTATTTGTTGTAAAAGTCACATTTTCTGTATCTAAAATTCAACTTTGAGAGAGCCAAATAATATTTGTATGTGAAAGATTATCTAATTTAAGAAATTTAGATAGGAAAACATCTCCATTCTTATAATTACACCCCTGTGTACTAGCAATTTAATCTCATGATTATTCTTTAATTATTCATATGGCTTTTTGATTTGTTATTTTATGTCCTCATGGTCTTTATGTAGAAGCATAAACTTGCATTTGTCTTGCAGTTAATGTAAGTGGATAGGCTTTAAAATGTTTTGTACAACTAAATGCATGTGGGGAACTTTACAGATGGAATTCTGAGCTCCTTTTTGTCTCCTGTAACTGTGAAGAAACCGAGGCGAACAGATAGATAAGCGTGATGGGGCATTTTCTCACAAGGAAGATCAAAGAATAATTCCTACAGTTCGAGCAACAAACATTCATGTAAATCATAAGAAATAAAACATTTTTGCTTATAAAAATAATACTAAAAGCAATCTAGCTAGTTCACATTACAGAGTCAACTTCCCCCAAAGACTCACGAGACTGCTAGAATTAAAGGAGATCTTCTTCTGATACCTTTGTAAGTGTGCAGCTTCCAGCAATTTGCAGATATCTAAACTTTGAAACATAGGTGACCCTACAATAATTCAATCACTTTACTGGAAGTGAAATGAAAAGTCCCACAGTGCAAAAGTAAAAATATACATACATATATATATATTTTTTTTCAACGAATGTGTCCATTGCTTTATAGGCATATTCAAGCAGAAACTGAGCTTCAAGAAATTATCAGGATATTTAGGCCAACATAGAATTAAATTCAAATCAATAAGAACAACAGAACACTCATAAATACATGGAAATTAAACATGCTACTGAATGATCAGTGGGTCATTCAAGAAATTTTTAAAAAATCAAAAACTTGCTTGAAATAAATGAGAATGAAACAACTTATCAAATCCTACAGGATACAGAAGCATTAAGCACTTACATTTAAAAAGGAGAAATTTCTCATGTTAAAGATCTAATGATATTTCTTGAAGACTTAAAACAAACCAAACCCCAAATCAATAAGAGGAGAGAAATAATAAGGATCAGAACAGAATATACATGAAACTGAAACTAAGAAAAGGTATAGAACATCAACAAAACAAAAAATCTGTTTTTTTGATAAGATAAACAAAATAGATATACTTTTAGCCATACTAACATGGGAAAAAAAAAACAGAAAAAACTGAAATAAAATTTGAGATGAAAAGGAAGAGATACAATCAATACCACTAAATTGTGCAGTACCCTAACAAACTAATATAAAAAACTATGTTAATAGACAGGAAAAATTCAGGAAGTGGATAAAATCCTGAAAACATATAACTTACAAGATTAAATTTAAAAATGTGTTAATAGACAGGAAAACTTCAGGAAGTGGATAAACTCCTGAAAAATTACAATTTATAAGATTAAATCAAAATGATAGACAATTTAGGCAGACCTATAACAAGCAGTGAGATTAAAGCAGTCATTAAATATCTTCCTTCAAGGAAAAGCCCAGGACCTGATAGCTTTACTCCTAAATTCTGAAAATTATTTAAGTAAAAACTGACTCCAATTCTTTTCAAACTATGCTAAAATATTAAACAGGATGGAACTCTGCCAAACTTTATATGAGGTCAGCATCGCTCTGATACCAAAACCAGACACAACACCAATAGACACTGTGGACCTAATACCTTGATGAACACAGATGCAATGTTTCTCAACAAAATATTAGTAAATAGTATCCAAAGCCACATCAAAAAGATCATACATCACCACCAAGTGGGAATTATCCCAGAGGTGCAAGAGTAGTTCAACATTTGCAAATCAATAGACATCATAAATCCCATCAATAGAATGAAAAACAAAAACCACATGATCATCTCAACAGATGCAGAGAAAATCTTGGGTAACATTAAACACCATTCATGATTTAAAAAAAAAAAACCTCCATAAATTAGGTACAGAAGGAACATAACTCAAAATTACAAAGGCTACATATGACCATATGTAGAAACCCTATATATAACCCAGTAGCCAATATCACACCAAATGGAGAAAAACAGAAAACACTTCCCCTCAGGTCTGCAACAAGACAAGAATGCCTGCTTTCACCACTCGTACTCAACATAATATAGAAAGTTTTAGCAATTAGGGAGGAGAGAGAAATAAAGGGCATCAAAATTAGAAAAGAGAAGTCAGAAAGTCCATGTTTGCAGATGATATGATGTTGCACATGGAAAAATCTAACCACCACCAATAAACTGTTATAACTGATAAACCAATTCAGTAAAGTCGAGGTTACAAAATAAACATCAAAATAGGAGCTTTTTATATGCTAATGAGGAAATCATTGATAGAGAAATCATGAAAGAATCCCCATGCACAGTATCCATTGTGAATCCCTAGTATCCAAAATTGAAGTATATTTGGGATGAATTTAATCAAAAAAGTCAAAGAACTCGACAATGAGAATTATTAGGCTGGCACCGCGGCTCACTTGGCTAATCCTCTGCCTGCAGTGCCTGCACCCGGTTGCTCCTCTTCCAGTCCAGCTCTCTGATGTGGCCTGGGAAGGCAGTGGAGGATGGCCCAAGTGCTTGGGCCCTGCACCCATATGGGAGACCAGGAGGAAGCACCTGGCTCCTGGCTTCAGATCGGCGCAGCATGCCAGCCGCAGCACACTGGCCATAGCAGCCATTTGGGGGGTGAACCAATGGAAGGAAGACCTTTCTAACTCTGCCTGTCCAAAAAAAAAAAATGAGAATTATTAAACAATGATGAAGGACACACAAAAAAATAGAAAGGTATTCCTTGCTCATGGATTGGAAGAACCAGTATCATTAAAATGTCTATACACCTAAAGCAATCGACAGATCCAGTGCATCCCCTATCAAACTACCCATGACACTCTTTACAGGATTAGGAAAAAAGTCCTAAAATATACATGCAATCACAAAAGACCCAAAATAGACATACAGAACCTGAGCAAAAATCATGAAGTAGGAAGCAATATAATACCTGACTTCAAAGCATACTACAAAACTATAGTAATTAAAACATGGTCCTGAAATAAAAACAGACATATAGATCAATGGAACAGAACAGAGCCCAGAAATTCATCCACATACATACAGCCAACTGATTTTTGACAAAAGTGCTCAAACACTGGGGTAAAAATGATGTCAACAAATAGTGCTGCCAAAATCTGGATGTGTATGTGTGTGTGTATGTGTGTGTGTGTGTGTATATATATATATATATATATATATATATATATATATATAAAAATTAGATCCATGCCTCTCACCATATACAAAAATCAACTCAAGATGGATCAAAGATCTAAATTTAAGACCGGAGACCAGGAATTGCTGTAAGAAAATGTGAGGGAAACAATCCAAGACATTGGTGTAGGTGATACCCTCTTGGATAAGATCCCTAAAGCACATACAACAAAAGCCAAACTAAGCAAATTGGATTTTTTTTGACAGGTAGAGTTACACAGTGAGGGAGAGAAAGACATAGAGAAAGGTCTTCGTTCCGCTGGTTCACCCCCCAAATGGCTGCTATAGCTGGCGCGCTGCGCCAATCTGAAGCCAGGAGCCAGGTGCTTCCTCCTGGTCTCCCATGCGAGTGCAGGGCCCAGGGACTTGGGCCATTCTCCTTTGCCTTCCCAGGCCACAGCAGAGAGCTGGCCTGGAAGAGGGGCAACCGGGACAGAATCTGGCGCCCCGACCGGGACTAGAACCTGGGGTGCTGGTGCTGCAGGCGGAGGATTAGCCTAATGAGCCATGACGCCAGCCAGCAAATTGGACTATATCAAATTCAGAAGCTTCTACAATCAATAGAGTGAAGAGACATCCAACAGAATGGAAAAAAATATTTGTGAGATCTCCATCCCATAAAGGATCAATATCCAGAGTATTTCACTGACTAAAACCCTTAACAAAATACACAACCAATACTTAGAAAATTTTACTTATAAAATGGCTTAATTCAATCTTTTAATTTTAGAGAATCACATATTTTAAATCAATTGTCTTTAATAGAGCTAACTAATAAAATTCAAAATAGTCAAGTTTAATTGGTAAAATTAACCTGTTATAACAAAAATGTTTATGTATAAGAACTCAATCATTGAAAATCAAATCTAATAAAATTAGTCGTCCCTAACAAATGCTTGTTTAACATTACTATGCAAACCTTCCAAGTTATTATGACAAATATTTAATCGTAAAGTTCTTTGCCCTTCTTTATTTTTAATTTCTACTTATTTATTTTCATTTTATGCAAATGTTAGAGAGAGAGAATGGAGAGAGATCTTACATTTGCTGGTTCACTCCCCAAATGCCTGCAACAACCAGGGGTGGGTGGTAAAGCCAGAAGCCTGAAACTCCATTCAGATTTCCCAAGCAGATGAAAAGGACACAAGTATCTGAGCCATCACCTTCTGCCTGTCAGAGTGCACATTAGCAAGAAGCTGGAGTGGAAGAAGAGTACCTGGAAACCAGCACCATTGCTCAGACAGGATGTAGGCCTCCTGGGCAGCATCTGAACCGCTGTGCTGCTTTAATTTAAATTCCATAGCGACTGATAAAATACCACTGATCACCATTAGCCTGTTACCTACTTCTTATCTATAAAATGGCCCTCTAAGGACAAAACTAGAATTTGCTATTCCCTTACCACATAGACATTTCCATTAAGTGCCATTAAGCTTCATGTTGGGCCGGCGCCGTGGCTTAACAGGCTAATCCTCCGCCTTGCGGCGGGTTCTAGTCCTGGTTGGGGCGCCGGATTCTATCCCGGTTGCTCCTCTTCCAGGCCAGCTCTCTGCTGTGGCCCGGGAAGGCAGTGGAGGATGCCCCAAGTGCTGGGGCCCTGCACCCGCATAGGAGACCAGGAGAAGCACCTGGCTCCTGGCTTCGGATCAGCAAGATGCGCCGTCCACAGCGGCCATTGAAGGGTGAACCAACGGCAAAAAGGAAGACCTTTCTCTCTGTCTCTCTCTCTCTCTCACTATCCACTCTGCCTGTCCAAAAAAAAAAAAAAAAAAAAAAGATTGATGTTTTCTGATGTCAATTGTAATTTTAATTAGGACTTAACCGAAGATGTTTGACTGTACTAGGTCAGAATTTGAGGTAACATGATGCTTTACACTAACGTTTTTAGAAACATAAATTCAACCTTCAACATTCTGTTAAATTTACAGAACATGTTTCTCCAAAATAGAAAATGGTAAAATACACCTCCATAAGCTTCAGATTTTATAGCAATATAAAATATTTATGTTTTTATTGGTTCTGATCAGACCGCAAACTGGTCTGATGCTGCAGTTGGAGTCTCTGAAAGAGAACAGGTGCTAGACCTAAATGGAAACCCAACAAGGAATAACCCTGAAAGTATGGAAAAGGAAAACAAAGAAGCCAAGGCAGGCTTCTAAGGACAGAAATCCCAAAAATGAATCTGTAAACAATGCACAGAATACAAAACTTCCAGGGACAAGTATAAATAAAGGTGACAGCATCTCAATGCATTCTAGACAAACAATCTGATTGTTTCAATGTAGTAGTCAAACAGACCTGTAATTAACGCCAGGGTTTGCATTAATTCTAAGGCTTTGCACCAGGTCCTCCAGAATGATAGAGAAAAAGTATCATTTCTTCTGAACAGTCCTTCTCCAATTATTAAAAGATAATCATTGCTAAACCTTAATCATGGTAATCACTCAAATAGTAATTTCTTGGTCTTTCACTTGGTCCTTCAATATTCCAGTCACCTTCCTTTTGTTTTATGTCAACGGTTTTCGTCTCTCTCTCTTTTTTTTTTAATAATCCATGAGCCCCTATTAAGTCCAACATTGCTGATTTGGGGCAATACAGAATCCACTGCACCATCTAATTTGAGTGTAATTAATCACTGCATTTCACATAACCAGTGCCCTATCTATACCCACAATCTTCCTCCCCTAAACTGTCGCTCCTGCTGGATGCTCTCTAGACACACCACTGGCCCTCACTTGATATTGCACATCCCCTCCTGTCTGGCAACCCCACAAACTTTCTCATCTCCATTGGAAAAGTAATTGCTCTTATTAATTAATCTTGTTATTTTCTTGCTTAAACACTTGAGTGAATTCCAAGAATGTATAAGTAAAATTAATTTCCATAATACTGTACTATACCAAAACCAGGACCTCCAATAGTAAACCTCATCTATGCATGTCTGTGTGTCTGTCTCTCCCCTGCCCTGCCACCTTCTCTCCCTTCCTTCCTTTCAAATAACTAAAACAAACATACACACAATTCTTAAAAGACACAATTCAGGTGTCATCTCCTGCAGAAATTAAACAACACGCTTCTCTAATTTCTATTCCTCCCTAATCTGACTTAAATAAAAACGCATGAATGATTCTATTTTTGCGTTTCTGTTGACTGTCTTCTAAAGGGTCTTTGCTTGTGTCTACACTCTTTTATCTTTCTTTGGTCTTATCAGGTGACCCCTAACCATGCAAAACACATTCAGTGGATCCTTGAAACTGTCAGGAGAACCTGTCCAAACTGGGCAGTCCCTGTCTGTCTCAGCACTTTATATATAGATATCAAGCAGAGTTGTTGCAAAGGATGGCACCCCTGTCATGTAATAAGAACTACATAAAGCAAATAAAAGCATAATTTCATGCCTCAGAGTGTATGTGTGTGTGTGTGTATATATATATATATATATATATGTATTTATATATATATAAAGTAAGCTGTATTTCTTTCCCGTTTGTACCTGATGAGAAGCTGATGAGATCCCTGCTCTAGACTACAGCAAGGAGAATCGCCTGTGTTCTGAGCCTCGGCACTTGCTGCCACTGTCCTCAGCCCACACCACTCTGTGCTGGGAACGTTCATTCTGTTGTGATAGTCCTTCTTCTGTTTCATTTCAAAGCCGCCTTAGGTACAGTTTCATTTAAATCAAAGTAACTGTTAACCTAGGTTTCTTCCTCTCGGTTATGCTCTCCGAAATGCCTGGACGCCTCACTTAGTAGCATGGACTGACTCCTTTCTATTCAAGGGGACCTGCATTTTCCTGCGTCTAATCTTAAGATGTTCTTTAGCCATCTGGTTCTGCCTACACAACCCAGACAGGGGAAAGGTTTTATATCCTGCTCCGTTTGCTGGGAAAAGTAGCTAGAGTGTCCACAAACAGCAGAACCTCTACCACACAGGAATATAGAGGCTGTGACCTTCCGGGGTAACAGTGCTGTCACCTGAGCAAAATACAAAAACTCAACTTTATCCTCAAGAGATGACTTTACACTTACTGTCGTAAACTTTACAGGGATTAGTTTCTTGCAGGAAAAAAAAATTTATGACGCTACTACATTGAAAAACTAGATGAAGAAAAAAAATCATAGGTCTTAAACGAAGGGCCGTTTCAAGTCTGGATGGAAAAGGAATGAATAAAAATAATTTTATGAGAATAATAACATCAAAACAGTGATATTTCTCACAGTAAAGGGTGAAATAAATCATTTTTACTTTTTACATTAAGACTCTTAAGTGAGATTTGGCATTTATTCTCAGTATATACACTGCTTTGGTCAAACATATCCTGTACACCCAAATTATAAAATGGACTTTTCAGCATTTGTTGGAATTTTCCACCCAAAGATGTGACCTTTTTTAATAACAACAGAACTAGTTTTTCAGGCTGTTTTAATACTAAAAATAAATTGCTCCCAAGCACTCACGCATTTGCACAAGTGTGGGATCCACGGTGGTTATTGCTACAGAACAACCACACCTGTTCAAAGCATAAAAATTGGTCTCTATTTACCCTTGAAAATTGAAAATCCTTAGTGGCATGTGTTATGTTTGATAACAAACGTCAGTTGGCAGGACGAGGTGGTGACTTTCAATCAACATAAAAAGGCACATTGGTGCATATCAGAGATAAAGTTATTTTGACACATCAAAATGTATATGTAAAAAAGAAATCCATTTGAGTTTATTTAAATTAATGCGAATTTGAGCTTTTTAAACAAATGCATATTTACAATTTTAATATAGGATATTTAATATTTATCAGTTTATTCACTGAAATATTTTGGCTGTCAAAGAAATTTTGTTTGGCTATAACTAGGTTCTCCATATGGTTCAGGACACCCTCATCTCAAAACTGAAGAAAATGGTAATTGGATCTTAAAACTGTAAGCACTGAATAAATCATATGTAAATTAGACTAATCTATTATTTTCAAATTTCCACATTACTCACATTGTCTATTTTTTCACTAGCATTTCTTGTCTAAATAATATTAATAGAAAATTTTCTCACAACTGTTTAAATTACTATATAGATGAGTAGCCCATAATTCTTTCCTTTATAATTTTATGTATATAAAATTTTGTTTCATCAATATCTCAATGTTGTAGGTATAAAATTCTCATGAGAGGACAAAACATATACAAGAATGATTTTCGGCCGGCGCCGCGGCTCACTAGGCTAATCCTCCGCCTAGCGGCGCCGGCACACCGGGTTCTAGTCCCGGTCGGGGCACCGATCCTGTCCCAGTTGCCCCTCTTCCAGGCCAGCTCTCTGCTGTGGCCAGGGAGTGCAGTGGAGGATGGCCCAAGTCCTTGGGCCCTGCACCCCATGGGAGACCAGGAGAAGCACCTGGCTCCTGCCATCGGATCAGCGCGGTGCGCCGGCCGCAGCGCGCTACCGCGGCGGCCATTGGAGGGTGAACCAATGGCAAAAGGAAGACCTTTCTCTCTGTCTCTCTCTCACTGTCCACTCTGCCTGTCAAAAAAAAAAAAAGGAAAAAAAAAAAAAGAAGAATGATTTTCGTGTTTCCCTTTGAAAATTATCAATTGCAGGAATACAATCTCAATTATGAAATTTTTCTAGGCTCTGTATTAGAACACTTACTCTCATTTGTGACTTGTGTATGTATCTGCATTAGATACTCTTGCTTGCTACCCAATTTCCCACTAGGCTGACCCATGCATTCCCCATGGCAGTGCTTCTGCCTTCTGTTCATCACAGATGAACCCCTCCTTAGGGACAGCTCTCTGGATAAAAAAAGAAACTTCATTCAAGATTACTTACTCTACCCAGGGAGAACAACCAACCAACGTGTTCAGTTAGAGGGACCAAGGTCTGATCTTGTCAAGATTTTGAATGCTTCTGTGGAGGACGATTTGCACTTCAGAACAAACTAAGTCTACTTCAGATTGTCCCTCTGCTCATTCTCACACCTGCTCTTCTACAGGTATCTTTCCCAAATACTCCTCAGTGTGTCAATACCATGCAAATGTCTATTTCCTGGGGAAAATGATTCATGAAAATTGGTGTTAGGTTAGTACCAGGGAACAAGCACTAAACTCAGACTTTATTTTACAAGCACAAATTTTATTTATTTATTTATTTATTTATTTATTTATTTTTCCTTGAAACACAAGACCAGAAAGGGAGAGATCCTGCATCCAACTGATTCACTCCCTAATATAGTGAGCACTGCAACAGTCAGGGCTGGACCAGGCCAAACTTACCCAGAGTAAATCTACCACCTTATCCCTGCTATTACAAGAAGCAATATTAACAGTGGCATGGGACAGTCCATCAGTGGAAAGGAATGCCCTAGTGAATATATTATCTCAGATGCAGGAGAAGTAGCAATTTTACTGACCATGAAATCAGATGCCTCTTACTGGTTGCATTAAAGAAAAATACACTAACAAGGTAGACTCTGATTATTTACTGATTCTACACCAAGCACAGAGTGGGGAGAAAACCCCTCTGGTGATAAATAAAAACAATCTTATCCTCTGTGTGCTGAAAACTAGACTCAGGACTTCAAAGGTTGAAAAGTACCTGAGAAAAATTGAATTATCAACCCCAGAAAATTCACTTTGCCAAGTTCAGATTCATGACTGGGAAGGAGTGAGAATCTACGATTAGGTTCAGACAATCTGTCTACAGACTAAAATAGATTAAATTCCCACATGCCCCAGATCTCTGTGTCCCTGCTAACATGGCTCACTGCTCTTTGTTGATAAGTAGTGTCCTTCCACTTGCTTGAACATAAGATTAGAATTTATTGATATGGCAGCATGCCTTACAACTCAGTATTAAAATCCTAGCAAGGACCATAAGAGACAGATGCTACCGTTCTGTAAGGATGGATCTTGGCAGTAAAGAGAAAGCAATGGCCTACATTAAATGAAGTAAAAATGATGAGGAAAAAAGCCATGGAAGTCGCATAAGAAGAGTTCAAAAGACTGAGGGCAGTGGACAGAATAGAATAAATAAGCCTGGAAACATTCCAAGGGTCTGTATTTCATGAAGTGGGCCTGGAGGATCCTGCTCACCAAAGATATAAGAAGTTTGTGACAAAGTCACCAGCATTATTAAGAAGTACGGTGTTGGGTGTCCTCTGTAGGGCAAGGATAATAGGAAACATGGTTACAGAAATCGTTCCCCTGGGATCAATGATAATGGTATAATCCAAAGTATTAGAGGCCATGTGGTGTCAACTTCACCATCAGAGCCAAAGTTGAGAGAGAGACAATGGTTGAACAGGCAGCAAGTGTGGCCTGACTTACAGACAACATTGAAAATGGTTCAGAGAACACAGAGTTCCTAGTGTTGAAACAGAGTACCAGACAACCCAAAGAAAGCAACGTTACCAAATCAGGAGGCTGAGAGTGGCTTCCCCTGTCAACTCAATAAACCTTCCCGAGTATGCAGGCCTGAGCCAGTTTCAGATACAAAACCCCATGACTGAAGACAGCCCAGGAGATCAGACCAGGAGAAAGACCCCAACTCACAACAGGAAGAATACGAGTAAACCTTCCTCCAGCACATTCCCACAGTGATCTGTGTCATTTGCTCAAGTAACTTTATGTTGAAGAAAGGAGAACAGGGGGATTCGTTATGACTCTTACACACCAAGTTTGAGTCAACATTGGAACAAAAATAGTCCCACTCCCTTCCCCAACTCCTACTTGAATGAAGGAGTGTGAAAGCCGGGCAAGGATCTATGTCCTGGCTTCAGTCTTGGCTCAGTGAGTTCACTGAGCCCAAAAATACATCTCATGTTAATTGTGTTAGTCTCTGAATGAATAAATGGAATGGATACATACTGTAGCTGTCAGAATCCCCATATCAGTTCCATGGGAAGTCCACATGCAAGCCTCTCTAACCACCTTTAGCCTGAGTCAAGATAGTAAATTTATAAGCTATACAGTATCTCAGGGAGGATAGTGGCTCATGGTATCCCCATTTATTTTCCCATGCTGCACGCATACAGATCAAAACTTGAAGGATAATAATAGACCAGTGAAAACTCAACCAACTGGTGGCTCAGTTGCAACCACTGAGCGAGGTGCACCCTTCTGCTAGAGAAGATAAACAGATCAGTTTTACTATTGTTAATTTGAAGAAGGCATTGTTTAAGTACCTATCAAGGAGCAGTCTACATTTGCATGGGAACGACAGCAGTGTACATCCGAAGCTTTTCACAAGGCCTAGGTTTACCTGTCTACGTTCTCTTATAATATTGCCTGAAGTAATCTACAATAGTTCATTGCACAATGTCACGGTGGTCCATACGTTATGACAACTTGTTTACAAAGTCAAATAACTAGCTCATCATTTTGATTTAAAAAGGCAATGACAGCATTTTAGTCCAGCCAGAAATACTCTATGCAGTCACTGGGTTAAACCAAAGGCTACCAGTTTTGAATGGATGCAGAGAAGAATGTAGTTTTATGGCAAACCCAGGTTTCTGTATAAGCAGCCTTGTCTCTTAGGTCAAACCTTATGGTTTTAGAGGCATGGGAGAGAGGGAGATACAGTGTGATCAACTGTTCTGTAGAAAAATCAAAACATAGACTCTTATCATGATTGATCAAGGTTCTACCAACTGCAGCAGAGAATTATTTAAAAATTAGCCTATTGTCTTTCTGGAACTTGATGGAGATGGGAGGACTGATATGTCCATGTAGTCCATGTTCCCCACCCTGAATGGATTCTGCTCTAATCCTAGTGAGCCAATCAACAATCCCTCATACAGTGGGAATGGAATATGTGGGATGTGGCATAGGCAGGTGCAAAACACGAGTCTGTTCACAAACATAGGAGACAGTTTGGTGCCTCTTAACTTCCAGTGATGGCTGTATCTTAGGGAAGGATCTTGTGTGATCAGACAATGGAAGAAAAACTACCAAATGTGGACTGTGGATGCATCAGTTCAGCATGTGAGTCTGAGAGGAACAGTAACTGTTGTTACAGGCCGTCGCCAAGGAGTGGCTGTGAAATTCATCCATGGGGAAAATCCTTGCAGTGGTGGAGCCTCAGGCAGTATAGTCCATCCATATTACATTGAGGGGAAATGGCCTAAAATAAGAACATATTTAGTCTTGCTGGCAGTGGTGAACGGCTTGGAAATTTGAGCCATGGACATGGAAAAAAAAAGAGAATACAAGGTCAAAGAAAAAGGCATGTAGGTGGATCTCTTGGAACTCATGTGGATCTCTGTTACTACATGGTAACATCCGCCCAAGAGCATCCACCACCGGAGTGGCATCAAAAACACAGGAAACATCGTGATCTGCCTTCTGATTTGAGCCAGCCTCTGCTCCGGGCTCATGGACACAGCAGATCTGATAGGAGGAATGGAGGCTATACACAGGCCAAACTGCACAGGCACACTCACTCATGTTGATGTAGCTACCACCAGTACTGAATGTCCAAATGTTCAGCAACAGAGAGCCAAGTTTCCCAAATCCAGTGAGATGCTAGTAGATGTTCACCAACTGGAAAAAGAGCTCTGGTTTCTGTTAGCAATACTCACAGCATGATGAATTTCAAGAAGCCAACAGGACATAACTGAACACAGACATGTGAAGAGATGGACATAACCAGCTCTTGAGGGAGATGAGCCAGCCCTTGCACAGCATTGCCAATACAGCACTGTCCCTTCGGGAAACCAACTAAGAACTTGGTGGCAACTCAGTTGCATTGAACTCTTTGCATCCTGGAATGGATAATGACTATCTTGAATCTCAACATATGCACATACCAGAAAGAGCTGCTTCTTTTCCCCCATGGGACTTTAGGGAGAGCTACTATCTGAGGACTCGTGTCTGATGTCTTAATGTAGGATGCCCTCAGAGAGCCTCTTCCCAGCAAAGGAAATGTGGCTGTGGGAGCGCGGTGCTGTAGCCAGTGCTTTCATCACACACCTCACCAAATGAAGGCACAATTTGTTAGCCTTTGCAGGTGAGGCTACCGGCTCAGAAATTCTCACCTTGTGAACATGAGGCACCAGCGGATTATAACCCAAATCAATGACAAGCAAAACTGAATATAGGAGAGACCATGTTTTCAAAGAGGCCCTGTTTGGAAATTCATTTTCCATTTTCTGAAATTTTCAGTTCTGCAGCTCTAGATGTCTTGTTTTCGTGTAAACACTCCTACAAATGGTACACAGGCAGAGTCCCGCTGAATTGCATACTCTCATTCTAGCAGCAGGGACTACTGTCTGCAGAGAGCTCCCAGGCAAATTGCCCTCTGACAGTTGCTGCCTTACCCTGTCCCCAGGGACAGCCCACAAGGATTATCCTGAATTTCCTGTCTCAGTTTGGGACACTTCTGAAGGGTTATCCCAGTTGCAAAGTTGCACCTGGTCAGAGGAGTCCCCTGCCCAAACCTGCTTTTCTCACAGATGCTGATCCTGAGAGCACACGTGGCCAGGCCGCTCACTTCAGCAGGTCCATTTTAGTGTCTCCTCCAGGGAACCCCAAACTATGATAGATACCATTTCCATCTCATTTTCAGAAAGTCGTCCCCAACTTTCTATCCTTGATTTCTTAGTCTGCTTCATGCCAAAGTTCTAAGATATTATTTTTCCATTCTTGCTTGCTCTTACATTTCTGTTTAAAGATGGGAAGCAATGTTCATGCAATCTGGTGTTCAATTTCCAGGATACACTTATAAGTGCTAAAAATGAGCATTTTATCACGAACAAATATCCAACTCCAAATTAAATTGCACCATTCTCTTTCCACCTCACCTTAGACAGAACACAGTCCTATTTCTCTGAAGACCTGAGTATTGTAAGAGGGAAGACTTCAGAAGCAAAATAGCCATGAAACTACAAAACCAAGCAAATTTCAGCCACATCCCACATATCATCTCGATAAATAATCACACAGAATACTATAAATAGCAGTTTCTTTTGTCCTCTAAAATAACTCCAAAGATGAATGTATGGGTTTTGTTGTCATTTTAACTAATGTGTGTGTAGTGAGGTCTTCTCCCTTAACAGAGAGAAGAGTTCCTGAGGATGCTAAAGGCTATTTGGTTTCTCATTACCGAGGCATCTATATGCACCCAACATGTCATTAAATCTTTATATTTTAGAACTTTCTGAAAAATCCACTTGTTTTCTAATTCCATTCAGAATATAAGCGCTGCTAAAATAAATAGAATAGTTAGAAATGAAACCTCTAACTAGGACTTGGTATAGGTGAGGTAAACAGTACTGCCAGGTGAAATTGTTCTTGTTAAATTGGCCTTCATTTCTCCAAGTTCTTACTTTCTATTATAAAGTTGTCTGGCAGCATGAAATTCACAGGTCTTAGGTGCCAGCTAGTCTAGTTTTCCCTTCCATATTTGTCCTGTTTTCAAAGAATTGCTCCTAGAGCAAAGAAACAATGTTCTAGTTAACTTCTGAGCAGTGTGTTTTAAAGTAGTTTGGAAAACCTGAAAAGGGTAATCAGATAAATTTTCTGTGTATTTATTGAAGTCTGTGGGCAAGAGACAATAGCCAAGGAATCCAACATTTTCCTTGACACATAAATATGTAACGTATGAGCAAGAGGTATTAGCAAAAATCAATTTCACTGCAAATGGCACACCGCACTACTGATATCTCAAATCAGTCTTTAGCACCATGATTTAACCTTTCCTCTCATCTTTTCCATTAAGTCACTCAATCTTCATGAGCAAATCCCGAGTCAGAAATTATAGAATTCACCTCCCATTTTCTTCTCCAATATTTCAGATATCATTCTCACCACACATGTAATTGCTAAGTGATTTTTAAAACATTTTAAAGCACATGAAAAGAACTTTATAGTAATCTTACTTTAATTGACCATAAGATAAAATACACATCAGATATAGGAAGCACTGAAGATCAAAAACATTCCTTACACTTACAAAAAAACTGTTATAATTTTCAATTCGTGATATCCAATTAAATATGCTATTTAACGTGTACTTAAAATTAAATATAAGAAGACAGCATACACTACCTCTTCCAGTCCCCTCTTTCCGCTTCCTCTCTTTCCTTCTTCCTATAAAGGTGGTATTTCTTTTTGGACCTCAACTATATAGAACTGCACAATTCTTATGGAAGTCTTGCAACAGGAAATCAATAATTGATTGAATTTAAAATAAGTTACAGCAATAAGTCCGTATCAGCAGGAAGCCAAATCTATTCCCCATTTAAGGCATTATGTGACTGCCTTGAAAATGGAGGCATTCCAGATGTTTACAGAGTAATACGTAAAACCCTCACTATACCTTCGGAGACTTATCTTAGCTCTTCAACAAGATAAGGTACTTTAGAGACAAAAATGTATTCTTTTGCTCTTGTAAATACAAATTCGAATACAATAATAATCATAATTAAATAATACATATTTCTCACACTTTAAAAATAAACTGGTACCTCAAGATATAGAGCTCAAAATATATAGCCCTTGACATTGGAACTGGCCAACTCATAAAATTCAGAGCGTCTGTGCACTGCGGAATTACTGTCCAACAGTTCCTGCAATCTATGGTGGATTGAGTAGAGCAAGTAAAGCAATAAATGAACAGCCTTGAAGCCTTTGAAAGTGAAAGCCACAAGTTACACCAAACTGAGCACTATAATAGCTTTCTTATAGTGCATGACAGCGGGAACTATCTTTTACTCAAGAAGCAATATGGTTGACCTGGTATGGTTTTATGAGATTGAGAAAATGAACTAGATAGTAAGCAACTCCCTTCTCCTCTGTTGCTCATGTTACATCCTTCAAAAGTTGGTAGAAACCTCATCTTCCCTTTGTATCTCAAAGGATCACATGAGGATTGATAAAGGTTTAGGAAGGGAAATATCTTCAAATAACAACAAAATGCTGTTGTTCTCTTGAAGCAAATTTGGCCCTTTTTTCACAACATTGTGATATTCGTAGTTATTTTAAACTTACTGCAAGCCTGTAATCCAACCTGAAGATGGTATTATTTTTAATGTTTTTAAAATGTTGCAGCTGATGAGAATCCTAAATGCTTTGAGAGAATCCTGACACCCAGTTTGTCCCCTTCTAGATACCTCATTAGGAAGAATGACAGCTACACAGTACTTATTACAAGAACATCTGATTGAGTCAGTTCTTATCTACTAGACATTCACTTAATTCAGTCATGCCTCAAGCCCCATTTCAGACACTGGGAATACAAGGATGAATGCCATATGGTGCCCACATGCTAAGATCCCACCAGGAGTTCCCAAGGCTCTTAACTCCACAGAACTTCTATAGCATGACCAAGAGCTACCTGCCTCTCAGGATCTCTCACTCTGGGAAGCATCAGCTTTAACAACAGACCTAGCACTGTACTTCAGAGGCAGCTACTTGGTTTGGATGAAAGCGGCATGTTCCAAAATCATGACCCCATTGCTTGGCCTCTTTTTCCAGTCTCATTCTTTGAGTCTCTGCACACCAGGGTCCACTACAGTTCAGTCACAGTGAGGTGCTGCAGAGTTTCTACTGTGCAGGCCTCGCTGTATTCAAGACTTGCTTCTCTCATTTCCTGGCTGTGTCTAATATGTGGACAAGTGTGCAAGATCTCATTTTCTTCATCTAGAAAATCAGGATACTAATAGCACCTGGGATTTGGAGGGAGACCTAACTGAATTAATATGTACGAGGCACATCCAATGGCACGGACATAGCAAGAACTCTGTCACTACTAGCTATCAACATCGTCACCTGTCACTATATGCCATGGATAAATTCAGAAGTGGTTTATATTACACTGCTGAACACCCAACATTCTGTTCCCCACAAACCAAATGACGATCAGTTTGAATATTCCTTCAAGGTCTTCTTTGCATCAAAATAGGCCAAGAATGACTCAATTGAGACTTGAAGGGATGGTCTTAATAGGTGAATCAATTTTCCTCAGGATTCGCAAATTTTGACCTTGGGGCAGGAGGGGAGCAGTCTGTCCACTGAGCCATACAGTACTTGTAATCAGCCAAAACCAGTGTTTAAATAGTAACACCTCTCCCCATTAACTGTCCATCACTATTCAGGGTCAAAATCACTGCTGAGGCCTCACGGAATTCCAACATTCCTCCTCAGCAAATGGTCACATTAATCCATGTCGTTATATAAGCCAGAAACCTCTCTCAGCCATCCTAGATCAACTCCACTTAGAACTTCCTTTCCACATCTAAGCAATCAGTCCAGTGCTCTGGGAAATAATTTTGAGGTATTCTTGGATTCTGTCTTGCCTTTTTCCCTCTGAGCTACCATATTCCCTTGCCTAAAATGCAGTAAATTCCCCTGTTATGAACACTCCTACACGGCTTTCCATCCACTGTCTCCATAGCCCAACACAATACTCTGTTAAACACACAAACGTGAGTACGTGTCTCCCTTGTTACATAAAAGATGTTTGTGGTCACTTGACTGAAATCCATCGGTGATCTGGTGCTACCAGAGTGGCTTCTACTTTAGCTAGTGGACATCTTCCCCACATCTCTCTCATACACTGGCCTTTCTTCAAATTCCCCACGCCACAACACTATCCTCACTTCCATAATCATTATTTCTTTGGCCTTTTGACAGCTTGCTAACTCACATTATGCCTCCCTTCTTTGTCCTGTTATTGCCAATTCATCCAACAGTCTATTCTAGGTCACTTTCTCAAAGAAACCAGATCAAGTTAAACACCCTGTCAGAACTGTACTTCACCTTCTGGACATGTAACACTAAGATAATTCAATCATTCATTGTACAATTCATTCATATATTTTCCAATTATAATGCAAATTCCATAAGCAGAGAGGCCTTGTACCTTTTGTTCACAGTTAATTCCCATAGAGCCTTGAGAGTCTTTGATGCACACTTAACTCATGAATTTATTGTGGTAAGTGAAATCAGCCTGGTGAAGATCCCACTTATATGTGGAATGTGACAGCCATATTTAGCAGGGGCAGGAACTGGGAAGAAATGGGATGATGTAGGTCAAAGGGTACAAAAGCCATGCTTACATAGGATGATTAACTCCACAGAGTTATTGCACAACAAGCGGGCTGCAGTATTGTATTGTATTTATTTATTGCAGTTATGGTATAACATTATAGAGCATACCAGACATTTACTGAGAACTCAAATTTAGGCACTAAAATCTAATCACATTTAAAAAAAGAAAAGAAAAAACTATGTGAAATAATGGATATGCTACTTGGCTTACTTGTAATCATTACCCTATGTATTTGACATTAAAAAACCATGCTGCATGTCTTAAATATAAATAATAATAATAAAAAAAAACAAATTGGAAGAAAAGGGGAATAAAGACTCAGAGTGACCAAAGAGAAAATAGATTTCAAAAATCTAAAATCTTTGTTCTTGATTCTATATTTAATTTCAGATTAAGTCTGGGGGCCAGTGCTGTGGCGCAGCAGGTTAACGCCCTGGCCTGAAGCGCTAGCATCCCATATGGGCTCCAGTTCTAGTCCCGGCTGCTCCATTTCCAATCCAGCTCTCTGCTATGGCCTGGTAAAGCAGCAGAAGATGGCCCAAGTCCTTGGGCCCCTGCATCCGCATGGGAGACCTGGAAGAAGCTCCTGGCTCCTGGCTTCGGGTCAGCGCAGCTCCAGCTGTTTCGGCCATCTGAGGAGCGGATGGAAGATCTCTCTGTCTCTACCTCTCTAACTCTTTCAAATAAATAAAATAAATAAATATATAAACAGATTAAGTCTGAACCACTCCTCATTCCTTAATCTTTTACTGTTCTTTCAATAACAGGAAATGCAGGAGTTCAGGTCTGTGTCCTAGGAGTTGTCCTAGCTCTTCACAAAAGAAAAATGATTAGTGCTTTATTCACCCGCTAAAGAAATTCACATCATGTTTTCTAGATAAGAGAAGATACAAAAAGTTTCCTCCATCTGTGGGAGCTGCTCAATCATTTTGCCCTAAATGAAAGAGGTAAATGACAAAACTTAAATCTAAGGCCTTCTGCAAGAATGGAGTGGGAAAAACAAAAAGTGAGCTTTAGATCTAGGAAAACACCTTAGCTCTGAGACTGAAGAGAAATTTGGAAAGCATTTCTACCTGTCTAGGGGACTGGCTATGAACCCTGGACTTGTGCACTGTCCTCATGCTTTGCTATGTTCCTATGTCAGTACCTCCTACAGGGTAATTCTCCTCCTGGAAATCTCAAAGATAATTAGATAGATCCCATATGCTTCCAATTACAACTGACTGCTCAAAGCAAAAATATAACCAATGTGTTTCAAAAATCATTAATTAATTTCGATCAATGTTCTAATGTTCTTTTCTCTGTTTTAGAAATAACACTTTCTTCTTGAAAGGTTTTCCTTTCTCCAACAGTAACTCAAATGCTTATGTTCCCTGGGATTCTGACCTGGCAATCCCAGTAGACTTCATTATTCTTTACCAATTTTGTGCTTCCCCTACTTGGGAAGGGATCGCACCTCCTCATCTCTCCTTAATCAGTTCTGGCCGTGTGATTTGTTTTGAGCATAGAAATGGGAGGTGTTTGTGTGTCTTCTAGACAAAAGCTGCAAGAGTCCATTCACGCTTTCTCAAACTGCCTTCGTACTCTGCATAACGATGAACAACATTTCATGCATGAGTTTTATAGCAATGCTGTGCCCCAGAGATAGGAGTGGAATAAAAACCCACCCACTGGGGAGAGTGTTTGGCCTGGTGGCTAACCTGCCAGTTAGGATGCCCACCTCCCATAGCAAAGTGCCTAGGTACAAGTCCTGGCTCCAACTCCTGACTCCAGATTCCTGCTAATTCACATCCTGGGAAACAGAGGTGATGGTTCAAGTAGTTGGGTTCCTGCCACCCATGTGAAAGACCTGGATTAAATTCCCAGGACAGCATTCTCTTGTTCTGTTCTGTCTTCCTCCTACCCTCTCCCTCTCTTCCTCTATCCATACCTCTTAAATAAAATGGAGTAAGAGGGGGAAAAGTACCCACCATAGGCATGTAGCAAACACCAGAAGTAAACTGTTGTTATTTTAAGTCCCTGAAATTTAAGAGATTAGTTGTTACTGCAGCATAACCACATCTACTGTGAATGATAGAGCGCTTTCTCATGTTATTTTTGGCTCTGAAAATGCGGCTTTAGCTGGTAACTACATGCTAATTATTCACCTGCCAAAATATTTGTCACCAGGACCCAAATACCATATGAATTTTCTATGTCTCCTGAACAATTTCACCTGGGTGTCAGGTAGTTTATAATCATCACTAAACTCACCATCTTCCAAAAATATTGTATGCTTTCCCACATTCTCCTCATCCCTGTGAGAATCTTCCTCAATTACTGATTCTCTCAACCCAAGTCTGTTTCAAATTGCCTAGGTCTGTTCAGTCCCACAACTCATTCTACTCTCTTCAGCTTCCTAGCCAAAGTTAGGATTTGGATCCTCCATCATGAGCTTTTTAGGGTTTTAGCATAAACCCCCACATCGTCTTTCCTTACAACCATGCACAATTGCAAGTCATTCTCCAAATTCTACCTGCATGGTCTTCCTAAAATCCAAAGCTAATTTTATCACTCCACTGCTTAGAATCTACCAAAGCATTCAGTGCAAAGCCTAAGGCCTTAGGACGACAATGAGATTGCACACAATCTTACTCTGACATGCCTCTTGATGCCATCCATGTTTGGTAAACTTCTTCAGAAGACCACATAAAAGAGGGCTTCAAAAATTTCATGGAAACAAGCAATTTACTACAAAATTTTGAAGTGCCCTTGTATTCGATAAAATACTCCATTAATTTTCTCGTTTTTGTTTGTTGATATTTCTCTGTTCCCAACTACCCCCTGGCTAGTCTTTCTCACCCCTATTAGCCAAGGCCACAAACCTGAAGGTCTCCAAAAGTCAGAGGCACCATAATAATAATAATAACAGAGTAATACCTATTGGGTTCCATCCAGATCACATGCATCAGAGAAAAAGATGGTCAGATGGATGCAAATAGAACCAGAAGCTTAATAGGTCATGAAAACAAATGAAGCATCTAATCGTTAAAGGAAGGGCTAATCAGAAGTGTTACAGTAGACAGTAATTGTTCTCACCACAAAATGACCGTATGAGATTACACCATTAGATTCAGCCATTAATAATGTATGTATGTGACTATTTCAACAAGTATGTGGAAAATGCACCTAAAAGAGAAGTTTATTGTGGCACATTGTTGAAATCTATGCATAGCTTTGGTACTGCAAAACATCATGTAGTACATGATGAATACCTACAATTTAATATCTGAATTTACAAATAATGAACTTGAAAAAACCTTAGTTTCACCACTTTAAAAAAAAATGTTGTAGTAGAAAGATTCACTTGACTACCAAAGACAAATTTTGGGGGCTGCTCTTGTGGTGTGACAGGTTAAACCACTGCCTGCAATGCCGACATCCCATATGTGCACCCATTCAGGTCCTGGCTGCTCTGCTTCTGATCCAGCTCTTTGCTAATGCACCTGGAAAATTCGGCAGAAGACAGTCCAAGTCCTTGGGTGCCTGCACCACATGGGAGACCTGGCTGAAGCTCCTTGCTCCCAGCTTCGGCCTGGTCCTGCATTGGCCATGGTGGCCATTTGGGGAGTAAACCAGCAGATGGAGGATCTCAATCTCTCCCTCTAACTCTGCCTTTGAAATAAATCTTTTTAAAAATGACAAATTTTTATTTGTGAGTGCAGAATCCAGTTTGAGGTGGGTGATAGAGTTGGTGGAGCAGGTGGTCACAGAGACATGAATTAGACAATTCTCCTGGCTTGAGGGGATGCATCAAGATGGAGAGAAGAAGTGAAGAAGCCAAAGGAAACTGGGCAGGAGGAAAGGATTTTCTCGGTACAAGACATAAGAGCCAAGTCTGCAGACAGCTGGGCACAGGCTGTGAGGGGGCCATTACAGTCCACCATCTTTCTAGACTGGAACGGCAGGAGGAAATGGAGTACTGAGAACATAGGCTGGTTTGCAGGGAGAGAGGTTTGAGCACAGTCACATAACGTGTGAAGCGACAGGGGGACTGCGACATAGAAATAAATATCCTACAGAGTTGGAAATACCGGTGTGATTGTAGACGAAAGGTCAGAGCTGACCTTTTGTAGATCACATACATTGATTTCCTAAGGAAACAAGCCAAAAACTATCAAATTGTTCTCAGAGGCAAGAAGCAGGGCTGCATTTATCATTTCCAACCCATTTTTCAAAACACCATTTTTAATAGTATTTCTCCAGTATCCTTGACAAAAACATTTGACCACCTGAAATGAATTCTCTGCCTTTCAAAAGGGTGACTGATAGACAAAACCATGTCTAAATGCGATGGAAAGCTGAACAAGGGACGGAGCATGCAAACATCAATCAAGAGATAACAAGCCACAAAAATCCTTGAAAGAAAGAGGTGGGAGTGGGAGGGGGGTAGGGTGGGACATGGTGAAACAGGCGGGTAGAGGGAGGGAAGGAAGGAGGAAAACAAGGTCTTTTGTCCCATTTGTAATTGTAGGTGTAGAATAATCCTTCCTACCTCTGGTCACCCTATCCTGTTGAAATTAATTTTCATTTTACTAAACTGACCTAACACTATTGGATCCCATTCACAATTTGTGTAGATGTTTTGAAAATTAATTAGATATTACCAATGCGCAATAACAACAGTCATGTTAGTAAAATTAATTCTCTATGTATACATTTTGAACAATATACACAGAATTAAGATAGCTATTGTATATTACTTTTGGTGAGCATTATTTCTAAGAGCCCAGTATTCTTTCCAATTAAACTATAAGACCAAGTTTTTAGAAACTCCATAGGGTTCTTTGACTCGAGAAAATTTTAATTTTTAGTTAGTTTTTAACAGTTTCAATATGATTTATAGATACAATTCCAAGAAAATAGGGATATTCACGTCCTCTTTCACTCACTCCCTCCTTCCCTCTCACTTTTTTACATAGTTGAGATAACATATTTTAAAATTGTCTTACAGTAAAAAGGCTTAATACTTTACTGAGTAAGAAGTATAACAAGTAAAAAGCAAACAGACCCTACTCTAATGGGAATATAGACAATGGCTATAAACAATAATTGAATGGAAAAATGACCACTGCACTCAAATACTGTAAATTTTAAAGTAATCACTAATGATTAAAACTGTAATAGTACAACATTCTTTGACAAATGTGTTGTTCACAAAATGCCTCTCACCTTATGGTTTTAGACAGGCTTTTATTATAGGTACTTAGGCTTGTTGTTATTTAATGTATTTGAGCTACTTTATCAAATTTTCTTTGAAATGTTGACTTTTTATCTTAGAGATGTAGTAACAACTGATGTAGATAGGCAATACAGCCTGTTGGTATCTTAGAGATTTACTAACAGTCAATGTAGATTGGACACACCGCCTGTTGTTCTAGCAGCATCTCTACATATATCATTTAAAATTGTGGCCAGTGCCGTAGCTCACTTGGCTAATCCTCCACCTGTGGCGCCAGTACCCTGGGTTCTAGTCCCGGCTGCTCCTCTTACAGTCCAGCTCTCTGATGTGGCCCAGGAAGGCAGAGGAGATAGCCCAAGTGCTTGGGTTCCTGCACCCGCATAGGAGACCGGGAGGACATACCCAGCTCCTGACTTCGGGTCGACACAGCGCCAGCCATAGTGGCCATTAGGGGAGTGAACCAACGGAAGACCTTTCTCTCTGTCTCTCTCTCACTGTCTAACTCTGCCTGGCAAAAAAATTTTTAGAAAATTGTTTACAATATCAAGAATCTTTCTGATACATGAATGTTCAAAGGATTTCCATAGCCAGGAGACCAAATAATCAGAAAGCATGTTCTTATCCTTTTTACCTCACTGATTTATATTTTAAAACATAATGTATTACTGACATAAGGGAAAAATAAAAGCAAAACAACTTTTTTTGGATGCTCTGATAATATTAAGACATTTCAAAAAGGTACTGCTTTTGATGTTTTGACTTCTCATTTTTGTAGCCTTTTACAAGTTTGCTTTTTCCATTATTCATGCTGTCTTCACTTTAATTCATCCTTGTTATAATCCCCAGAAACAGACCAAACAGCTTTGGATTTGCAGGAACCATTTGCCTGATGAACAGACAACAGATAGGGACACACTCAGGCGCAGCTCTCTGGTGGCTCATGTGAAATGCACCAGTAGCCTCCATCTAGGTCAGTGGTATGTGCTCACGCCAAGAAAATGCCCCATTTCAACTGATGCTGATGAGACTTGGAGGAACGAGACCTGGAGAAGTTTCTGGTCCATTGTCTTTCATTACTTTGTGTTAAACTTCTCCGTAAGTATCTTCAGCCATAGCATCACAATGATTTTATCTTCATTGAAAATTATAATCTAGTTCTTACAATGATTAATGAGGGTAAGACACCTGATTTTAATTCAAGGGAGAGAACATACCAAAGATAAGGAGGTTATATTTTGATTATTGAATCAAGAAAAATTAATGGTGAGTGTAGAACAGTGGTGATAGAGAAAAAAATTAGCATTTAGTATAAGAAAACAAATAGGATTAGCCAGAAAAACTACCCCACCTGCAGAAGCTCCTTGATAATATTGTGAGGAAACTAGTTTCTGAACCTTTTACATTTTTATATCCAATTAATACATGTAGACCCATTACAAGGCAAATAATTTTGCATCCAAAGCCATATATCCCAAACATTTATTGTTGGAGCTGAGAAAACTTCTCAGAGCTGCATGGAAGAAGACAGAAAAGAGAATCACACAGAACAGGTGTCTAGGAACCAAACAGATGAAGCACCACTGATGACACTCACATCCCCTTTCAGAGTAACTGACTGAGCCCCACTGACCCTGCTTTTAACCCAGCTTTCTACAGAAGTGTCTAGGAAGGCAACGAATAATGGTCCAAGGGCTTGTGCCCCTTCCACCCCCGTGGGAGACTGGGATGAAGTTTGAGACTTCTGGCTTCAGCCTGGCCCAGTCCTAGCTGTTGCGGCTATTTGGGGAGCGAAATAGCAGATGGAAATGCTCTCTCTCACACTATTCCTGTGCCTTTCAAATAAATAAACAGAAACATATGTCTGTATAATTCACCAAAAATATATCAAAACAATGTATTACCTCCATAGATCAAGTTCAAGTCAATGTAATTCCTTAAATCATTTATGCCAATTATTAACACATTACACTGTATTCTGTGTAATTCAATACAACTCATTATAATACTTCTCTAGTTAAGTGACTTTTTAATGCTTATCTTCTCAGGTCTTTCCTAACACATTTCAAATATTATACCCACTCCACGGGGAGGTTATATTTTATTCTTTGATCTGCTTTACTTTCTTCATAGTTGTTTTCTTATCTGAAGTGTTACTACCTACAAATTTGTTAACTTGGTTATTGTCAGTCTATCTCTCCCTAATAATATGAGTTTGATACGGACAGAAACTCAAATCTATTCATCCTTGTGCCCATCCCTCACAACAGAGTCTGCCACACGCGCAACACTCTAGGCTTTGTTGAATGAACACTGACTTAGGAAGTAGCAGTTGGTTACTCCAATATAAATGTACTAAATTTCAGTCAAAACTTTTTTAAAGTGTACAATTTCACTTGGCAATGGCAAAACACGTTTTTCTCTCCCCAAAACATCTGCACCATTACAATAATTCAAAGAACAAGAAAACAGATTTTTTTTTTTTTTTTGACAGGCAGAGTGGATAGTGAGAGAGAGACAGAGAGAAAGGTCTTCCTTTGCCGTTGGTTCACCCTCCAATGGCCGCTGCGGCTGGCGCATCTCGCTGATCTAAAGCCAGGAGCCAGGTGCTTCTCCTGGTCTCCCATGTGGGTGCAGGGCCCAAGGACTTGGGCCATCCTCCACTGCCTTCCCGGGCCATAGCAGAGAGCTGGCCTGGAAGAGGGGCAACCGGGATAGAATCCGGAGCCCCGACCAGGACTAGAACCCGGTGTGCCGGCGCCACAAGGCAGAGAATTAGCCTGTTAAGCCACGGCGCCAGCCACAGATTTTTCACTTTGTGGCTTCCAAACCATAACGTGTTTGAGTTCAGCATCTCTCTTGGAAACAAGGCATAGAATGTGTCTGATTTTGATCTGTATTTGTGGATGTGAGGGAGCATTACTGTCTAGTGCTTGCACCATTTGGAAGATGTTTTCTCCAATACTTAACACATATTATTTTCAAATGTTAGAGGAAATTTAGTATGTGGAGGTAAATACCTTCACCGTTTCGCTGGTCTGGAACTCATATGTATGAAGGAAAGAGAACATGAGAAATAAAAGTTCAAGCTGATCTCCTTGGGAGCTAGTGACGTGAAGCTTTCAGGATCTGGGCCACTGGTTTCTGTATGGAACTTACCACAATGTCTTTCCCTACTGCAAAGGAGATTTAGCATAAAAAATCAATCAAAGTTGGGTAAAATGTACAACTGAAGCCATTAATATTCAAACAAAAAATTTAAAATATATTTAGGATGTAACTTATGTTAATATCCCATACTATAATAAGATCAGATTCTTACTTCCAGGGATGCTTGTGGAAAGCCCTTGACCTTTCTACCCAACCTCTCCCCTTCCAAGGAGGGAGGAAAAAACAAAAGCATCCAAGAGGCAACAGAAGGTAGAAATGGTGGCATTGATTCAGCCAGCGGTTCTAGCTGGCACTGCGCAAATAACGACCCGTTCTGTGAGGGCAACTTAACAGGAGGCCTTGATCCAGCACATCCCCATCACCACAAATGTCCTCCATGGCTGCACCACATCACCATTCCTATCAGCTCACACCTCTGTCCCATGGTCCTAATAGTGATTAACACACCTGGGTGAGTTGTGCTCTTAATTTGATTCCAGTCAACCTGATTTACAGAAGAGGAAAGAATATTCCAGAAAAACTGTAAGGGCTGGGTATGAAATAAGGCGGCTGACGGATTTGCAAGAGCATTTCATATTCAGTGTGTCAGCTTCAACCTTGTCTCTTTCCTTTCTCTGAAGTCAAGCAAAGAAGGAAGTTAGGGAGGCTTGCAACTTTTTCATCTGTCCTCTGCGGCATGCAAGTTGGCTGTCAGAAGTGATAGATTATAGGACAGAGAGACACACAGAGGAACCAAGAGATTGAAAATCAGGTTTAATCCTGAACAGAAATGCAAAGCAGTTTTTTTCTCTGACACCTGGAATCCCCTCGAAAGCTCTCGTTTTACTCATCCTACCTCCAACCTGTTTTGGCTTCAAAGCATTTGTCTTGTGGATAAAAGTGACTTCACTTACTTTAAAACTCCTCTCTCAGGGAAGGTTGGGAAAAAATGAAGACATTTATTATAATATTATAAGAAACTACCAAGTTGAGTTTTGTCATACCCACTTCATAGGTAAGGAAACTAACATTTCATAATCTGTTCCTTGTTAACAACACTCATGAGTGATAATTCTAGACTCAAGTCCTGATCTAACTTTAGAAACTGCATCTTCATATACTGCTCTGCTTCTCTCTGCCTCCTATCTAGACTTCCTCTCACTTGGTCAGCAATTTTAATGAGTTAAATAGTTCTACCAGAACCTGAATAAAGAGACAGACTTAATGTACTCTCCCTCCATGAAGGGCACATATTTACATAGAAGAAAACGTTCCTAACCAATGATGGATAAAGTTCCTAGGCTAAGCATTACCTTTCCGGTGGTGCGACTTTGAGGCTGAATGCTCCACTGGCTTGATTTAGCAGCCATGGCTCTCAAATAGCCAGATATATTTAGTCCAGACAGACGAGGAAGCCTTGTGCAACACAGTGCTGTGTTTTCAGTGATTGCTACTGGCAGACTGAAGCAGTTGCTAAAGCATTTGGGAGAACGCTGCTGAGAGAATGTGGTTCCGTTAATAAATGCATTTGTCATGTTTCTAATTTTCTTTCTTTGTGCCTCAAATGCTGTCACGTCGAAGGCATCCATTGAGGTACCCTCAGTTTGATGTTGCCTTTCTTGTATCCTAGAGCATATCTAGAGAGTGGAAAAGCAAAACAGACACTTGGAAATAACAGACTTTTCCAATTGAACTGCTTTAGTCATGTGGCAGGGAATGATAAATTAACCTAACTTGGTAGCTAGTTCCTTACAGATGAATGGGGTTAATACTAGCATCTCATGGGCAGCTTGTCTACAGCAACCAGCTACAAATACATCATGTTGTCTAAGAATAATGAGTCAAATTCTGCATCCAAACTTCCTGACTTCACTTACATATTTATTATGTATCTGAAGCAGACACAGAGGTCTTTCATCACTGTGTCCTACTCCCGGTGGCCCACAACAGCTGGGATGGGCCAGGCCACGACAGGAGCCCATTACTCAACCCAGGTCTCCCACGTGGTGCCAAGGACCCAGGTACTTGCACCAATACCTGCTGCCTCCCGAGATGTGCATTAGCAGGAAGTTGTAAGCAGACATGGAGTCGGAATGAACCCAGCACTCTGAGAAGGGATGTGGGCATCTCAAGCCAACCACCGTGCCACAATCTCTCCCTCAAACTTCTTGAATTAAATAGCTGTTTGGACTACATTAACTGACTGACTTAGGTTTGTGCCGTACATAAAGGGAATGATTACAGTACATATCTCATTATACATGACTCAAGAAGCCAAACATATTAAGTATATAAAATTATGCCTTGCATATGGTTGCAAACTATCAGTGAAGTTCTTCCATAATTCATGTAGCTCTTCTGCAAACACTGTGTTGTATCATACGTGGTAAGAAAGGATGTCGTCCCCTTTTCTGGGATAGGGAAGTCGGGATTCACTAGAGACTGGCAGGATATCCATGAGCTGACCCGATCCCATTGTGAAAAGCAGGTGGTGCTCATGGGAGCTGTGTTCACTGATTGTGCCAAAAGGGGAGACCAAGGAAAGGGAGAACAGATCCTGACGGCGGCAAGAGAATTCAACGTGCGTCCTCAGAGCCCAACAGCATGAAATTCCTCCAGCGCTTAGAGAGCAGAATGAAGCTTTAAAAATGACCAAATTGGTCATTAGAAATGAGGACTCAGAACAATAAAATGTGCTAAAAAGGTTTTTTGAAGAGCAAAAGTGATGACAGAAGTTAGGAATTATGATAAAATGGAAGAATATGGCTGAGCATACAACTGTGTTTTCAGTCCTTTAATTACACACTGTGATGGTAAAAGCAAAAATGTAAAGTAGCAAACAAAACTGAATGTGATTCTTTCTTCAGATATGTTGAGACACGACCAAAAAACCAAAGTCCAAGAGTAACATCTCCTACTTCCAGGGAGGAGAAACTCTTCCACCAAGGACTTAGAACCAGAGATAGGTCGGCGCCGTGGCTTAACAGGCTAATCCTCCGCCTTGCGGTGCTGGCACACCGGGTCTAGTCCCGGTTGGGGCGCCGGATTCTATCCCGGTTGCCCCTCTTCCAGGCCAGCTCTCTGCTATGGCCCGGGAAGGCAGTGGAGGATGGCCCAAGTCCTTGGGCCCTGCACCCCATGGGAGACCAGGAGAAGCACCTGGCTCCTGGCTTCAGATCAGCATGATGCACCAGCCATAGCGGCCACTGGAGGGTGAACCAATGGCAAAAAGGAAGACCTTTCTCTCTGTCTCTTTCACTATCCACTCTGCCTGTCAAAAAGAAAAAAAAAAAAAAAGAACCAGAGATAGAGAAAGTAGAGACAGCAGCAAAACAGGAGAGAGGGAAGTGCCAGAGAGGAGTTCATCTGTATGCGAAAAAAGTCTCTTGTCATCACTGTTCCCACCTGCAGTGCCCTGCCTGCTAATCTGCAGAGCTGCTTCGCTGCTACTAACTTACACAAGCAAATCAACACCAGCGCTTCCAACAAATTTCTAGCTTCCATGTTTTTAAGATTTAAAAACTATTATATACTTTCACTTATTTGACAGACACAGAGAGATCTGCCACCCACTGGTTCTTTCCCTCAACAGCCAGGACAGGACCAGGCCAAATCGAGAAATGAGGAATTCAATCCAGGTCTCCCATGTGAGTGCCAAGGACCCAGGCACTTGAGCCATCATCGTTGCCTTCCTTGGTGTGCATTAGCGGGAAGCTGGAATTGGAGGTGGGGCCAGGACTCAAACCCTGGCACTCTGATGTGGACTTCCCAAGTGGCGGCATAACCACTACACCAAACACCTGCTCCCAATATCTATTTATAGAACAGAAAGCAGTAAAAAATGACAAGCACCCAGCAGAGCTGACTGCTACTAGAGATCACTCAAGGACTGCATGGAAGTTTATCCTCAGGCCCCAGAATTTCTCAAGTGAACTGCACAAGTTAATGTATTGTTACATCATTTAAATGTTCTCACTTGGATATTTGAGGTATTAAACATCTCCCTAAAATGAAGATAACTCTGGGAATGTGGAGAATTTCCCTTTTTTTTGATAGGCAGTTAGACAGTGAGAGAGAGAGAGACAGAGAGAGAGAAAAGTCTTCCTTCCGTTGGTTCACCTCCCAAATGGCCTCTACAGCCAGCACGCTGTGCTGATCCGAAGCCAGGAGCCAGGTGCTTCCTCCTGGTCTCCCATGCAGGTGCAGGGGCCAAGGACTTGGGCCATCCTCCACTGCACTACTGGGTGACATCAGAGAGCTGGGCTGGAAGAGGAGCAACCAGGACAGAATCCAGTGCCCCAACTGGGACTAGAACCCGGGGTACCGGCGCCGCAGGTGGAGGATTAGCCTAGTGAGCTGCAGCGCCAGCCAGAATTTGCCTTCTAAACCTTGAACAGAGATGACCTGCAGTGGAGAATTGAATTCCCATCCAGGCTTCCAGAAGGCAGCTCACAAGGCCTGTGGGGCTGAATTGAGAACAGCTCAGTAACACCTGCCGGGAGCCTAGGGAAGTGGGAACACAGCAGAACAGGAAGTAGGGAAGCACCACGGTGTGATTTTGCCTAAAGTTTTGCTTTTGCTTTGGCACATTTCAAGGAAGCGTCTTGTCCTTTGTTTTTCCATTGTAAACTGCATGATCCCTAGAACGTGGATTGAACTTCAGAATTATTACTTTAGTTGCATTCAATACGAGTTAAGAGGTTTCTGAACATTGGCTTTGAACCTCATTATGGAAGTTTGGCGGAAACATGTCCAGAATACTTCAGATTATTCCTGTATCAGCAAAAGCAACTCCTCCAGAAAACACTGTGTTCATAAACATAGGACCAAGAAAAAATACTAAGAGATAATATAAAACTTTCAGAAGTGGCCAAGGCCTGTACTCCTCATATGGCAAGTACTGAGAAAACACAGAGATGACAATGACAAGACTTAAGAAACTGAAAGTTTCCAGCTCAAGTGGGGAAATCAGTGACCATGCAAAACTTGTACTAGATTTCATTATTGAATTTCAAGAAAAATATGTAAAAAAAAAAAAAAAAGTGCTGAAAGTCATTAGAAAAAAAATTCAAAAAAGCTAGAGAAAAGATTACTCTTACAAATCCACAACTGGCATGGAGAAAAATGAATAATGGTTTGGAGAACTGTGGGTAAATAAACATACAAGGTCCAAACCACTGGACAGAGCCATGAGCAAACAGGAGGTTGTCAACCACCGCAGCCACACGGGCGATCGATGCACATGCAAAACCTCGCCCTCACAAAGAGTGCTGGACTGGCAGAACAGGCGGAAACTGAAAGTAAAATATTGGCAGCAGGAAAACTTAAGGAATATGACCTTAAGTTGAAGTCCTATGAATACTGCCCAGATCCCTCACTGATAACTGAATTATTCAAAGCTTATGAAGAATGGTAGAAAGTCAGGCAGAGACCAAAGAGAGATTTATTCTTCAATGATGGAGCTGCACAATAAAGTTTCAAGTTTTAGTGCTTTTATGCACTTCATCAGATACGCGTTAAATGGCTAAAATGGAAAAGACTGACAATTTTTTGTGTGTTAGTGAGAAGGAAGAACAATTCCCATTCACAACTGGTGGGATACAAATTTCTCCTGCCACTTTGGAAAAGAATTTGACAATCTCAAATTTAAATGTACAACTGTCATATTGCTTAACAATCAAACTGATTGATTCTGACTTCAGAACGACAAAAACACATATCCATACTAAGATGTAGATGCAAACGTTTATCGTAACTTAATCATGGTAGCTCAAAGTTGGATGTTCACAAACTTCTGAATCGATAGAGCAAACTTAGATATTTTTTCACATCATGGAGTACTGCTAAACAATATAAAATAATTGAACAGCTGATACAACATGAGTGCATCTCAAATTCATTAAAATGAACTAAAGACAGACAGCAAAAATAGACTTATTATATTATTACACCTGTATGAAATTCTAGAAAATTCAAATTCATCTGCAGTGACAGAAAGCAGTCCGGTAGTTTCCTAGACGAGATGGGGAGAGGTGGACTGCAATGGTACATAAACAATCTTTGGGGTTATAGAATTGATCTGTACCTGAGTATAGTGATTATTACACAGATGTATACATTCATCAAAACTCTTTAAATTGGACACCTAAAATGGGTTGCTATCTATATGATCTGTATAATATATATATACACTATAATCAATTATACCTCATATAAGATATTAAATGGTACTTAATAACTCATGGTTTACAGGCATGACTCAAAGGTGATTTTTCCTGTGCCTTTAAACAACTATCTACATAATCTTGTCCTTTCTTAACAGCAAGGTGAGCACACTGGTGACTAGGAAGCAGAAACACAGTGCTTTCTGCCTGTTTGATGTTTGAGTGGCTCTCGTTCCTGTTTCTCCTTCAGTTGTGACCTTCTTCCTGACCCCAGCCTTCTCACCTAGCATCTCTGACATTTAAACATACTCATCACCTTAATGTTATTCAAACACTTTTAAAAAGTTAAGTGCATACAGGTCTCAGCTCTTTGTAGGAAAGACCTTTGACAACCGAGTAATGAAATATTGGAGTCAAGAGCACTAAGTTTTAATTTTGATTTTGATATATAGAGAAGGGACTTTATCATAGAATACACTGTGGTCAACTGTGGGATCCATCTTCCTTGTTCCCTATTAATAGAATGGCAATTTTGCTCTCACTTCAAATCCAACAAATCAGTAAGAAATAATCGCATTTGCTTTCCTGCCTCCTTTGCACTGACAGTGACCATATGGCACAAGTCAATAGGTACAAGCAGAAAGACTGGGTAGAGATTATAGGAAAACCATAAGAGATGGAGTTTGGATAGGGCTTGTAATCTATGCTCTTCCACTTCTCTTCTTTCCTAAAGTTCAGAAATAATGCTGGAGTCAAAGAAGCCATCTTACCAACACCAGGTTATGAGAACACACACAGACACACACACAGACACACACAGTACACACACACATACACACAATACACACAATACACACACAGACACACACTACATACACCAATTTTAAGGGTGGTAAAGCCGAAAAATAAGTGTGTCCTGAGTCTTGATGGCTGCTTGGACTACTAAACTAGCTTCATATTTGCTAGCCCTGAACTGTTTTTATATGAAAAAACAGACCAAAACCAATCTTGTTTAAGTTATCATCTGTTACTTTCTATCCCACTGGATCTCTGCCAAAATGATACATGCATCACTTTCATGGCACCTCTTTTAACAATAAGATAAAAAGGCAAAAGAAGCCAGGTGACTTCCTCTGCTAAGTTCTTTTTTTTTGACAGGCAGAGTGGACAGTGAGAGAAAGAGAGACAGAAAGAAAGGTCTTCCCTTTCCATTGGTTCACCCTCCAATGGCCACCGTGGCCAGCGCACTACAGCCGGCGCACCATGCTGATCCGAAGCCAGGAGCTAGGTGCTTCTCCTGGTCTCCCATGGGGTGCAGGGCCCAAGCACTTGGGCCATCCTCCACTGCACTCCCGGGCCACAGCAGAGAGCTGGCCTGGAAGAGGGGCAACCGGGACAGAATCCGGCGCCCCAACTGGGACTAGAACCCGGGGTGCCAGTGCCGCAGGTGGAGGATTAGCCTATTGAGCCACGGCGCCAGCCTCTGCTAAGTTCTAACTCTACCTTTAATTAATGAGCCAGTTCTGTAATCCAGGTCTCAATGCCTTAACAGATTTTCCATGATATAAAAAAGCCTATAGGAAGGAAACTTGGAAAATTTGTTTCTTCAACAATGTTACCATAGAAAAACTAAAAGAATTGTGATCAGGGTTGAACTACTTAAACTGCAGACACTCACATGCAAAGGGTTACTTTATAGGTTAAGAATAGAGGATTTTCAGTACAAAACACTTAGTGTGGATATAAATAGTAAATGTTCAAGCACATATCTCCTTGACATAAAACTAAATTGGGAAAATGGATTTAAGGCATACCATGACCTTGAATAGAAGGCTCAACATAGCTAAAATATCTATTCACCTTGAGTTAATTTACAATCCAATAATAATGAGTATTAAAGAGCTAGATAGGTCTATTAGTGAATAAAGCTAAAAAAGAATCAAGCAAGAATATCTAGGAAAAACACGTTCCTCACCAATGAAATAATTACGAAGGAAAAATCTTAAATATGAATATATACTACAAATCTACCAAAATAAAATATACAGTATTAACTCAAACACACTGTTGGAACACAAAAAAAATTTCAGAAATTGATCAAATTTAATAGGTAAATTTAGCATACAAAGGTATAGTTAATATCACTATCATCATAAAAAAGCTATTCCTTACATTCCTTTTACCATTCATTAGAGTAAAGAGATAAAAACTTAAAACATTAAAAAATGAAGTAAATCTTGACTTGCAGTAGAATGAATAAATCCAAGGATACACTACGATAATGGCATAACTAAAAAGAGAAAAATGATTCCAAGTTACTTCAAACAAGGCAGCGGGGACAATGATCAGAAGAATTCTCAAACATTTTCACTAACCATATTGCCAGAACCATACTGCCAGTGACAGTGTCGCCATACTTAACATTTATACAAAAGGCCTACGGAAAGTCCAGATTATCTTTTAATCGCGTTTTTGTGCATTTTTGACGCTCCCTTGCAGTGCTGCATAGTGTATTTCCTGTGATTTTAAAAACTGAGAGATTATATTGGCGTCTTTGAAATCCAAATAGTCACGCATTTGAGATGCAGATGTGAGATTAGTGAAATAAAACCCTGCAGGCCTAAATGGAAATGGAATTTTTAGTATAAATTCATGTCACTACTCTTTTCAGAAAAAATAGTTCCAGTTCTGTTGACTAGAAAATCTGAAAAATAATGGTCCATCAGTAGTAATAACTACCCCTAATATCCATATTGTGAAATTTAATCATCTCTGGACACTTTTTCCCACTAAAAGCAACTGGCTTCTCAACAGCAAGACTGACTCATGGTCTGAAACAGAAAATAGGCAACATTTCCCTAAAACATTTGTTATAGCAAAAAGCTAGCAGTAACTACCAGAGTCATGATGAATGACCCAACCAGGAGCCAATGTAAAGAGCTCCCATCACACCAAGAATAGAACAAGCTAAGTATCATTAAAGATTTAAAAAAAAAAAAAAAAAAAAAAAAAAACCTCCAATCGATTGAAACATAGCAAATACGTCTAAATATAAGAACTCTCAACAACCACTGGGGGCATTGGTCACCACTAGCAGATGCTATTTTTAAAACTTGTCAACAACAACAAAAATCCCTCAAACATTTATAAGTAGCTATTCTTCATGGTAACAACATATTGGTGTAATATGAACCAAGATTCCTCCTTTTATGGAAGTTCTCTAGCTAATCAACATAAAGGAATGACAGAATTAAAATATCCCCATATTACATTCCCAGAGGAAACAGTGGACCTAATCCTTGGTCACTCTTAGTACATACTGAATCGATTTTCTGTATATAAAGATAATTGAAAATGAAAAAAAAAAAAAACTTGGTGTTAAATTTGAAATTGCATAGAAAATTAATCAATTCTTAAAAAAATATCATGTAGGATCTCTGTCCTTAATGTGCTGTACATTGTGATTTAATGCTATAACTAGTACTCCAACAGTATTTTTCACTTGGTGTTGCTATGTGAGGGCAAACTGTTGAAATCTTTACTTAATATATACTAAACTGAACTTCTGTATATAAAGAGAATTGAAAATGAATCTTGATGTGAATGGAAGAGGAGAAGGGGTGGGAAAGGGGAGGGTTGCGGGTGGGAGGGAAGTTATGGCGGGGGGGAAGCCATTGTAATCCATAAGCTGTACTTTGGAAATTTATATTCATTAAATAAAAGTTAAAAAAATAGCCTAAGCATGTATTATATTCCTGTAAGAAAATGTCATTATATGTGAAATATATTTACCAAAAATATTTATACCCAATTGTTATTTTTTAATGATTTGTTTATTCAATTTTTTTTATTTATTTTAAGGGCAGAGTTACAGAGAAAGAGCGACAGAGACAGAGATCTTCTATCTGCTGGTTCACTTCCCACAATGGCTGGAGCTGGGCCAGTTCCAAGCCAGGAGATTCTTCTAGACCTCCCATGTGGGTACAGTGGGATGCATTTACAGTGTAACTCAACAAAAATCAAACAATTTTTAACAAAATTAATCACATATGTATGACTCATTTGATATTTGATTTGAATAAACTGTTAAAAGTATTTACAAAATAATCAGAAAATTTTAGACAATGACTATATTTGACGTTAGTTCCTTTTTTAAAGATACTAATTGGAAATAGACTAAAATATTCATGGATAAAATAACAAAATATCCAAGCTGCACTTTCAAGTGATCTTGGTGTTATGAAATAGATAAGGTCTGAATTGATAGTAATTTAAAGCAAATTGGCTGAGTTCATATTAATTCATTTACATTTATATATGACAGATATTTCATATAATGAAAAATTTTAAAAATACATTTCAAAACAAACATTACACAGAAAAATCCAAATTTGGTAGTTCTACAAGGCTCTCCAGAGGATTAATTTGCCAAATTTTACTCTATACATTCAGTATCCTGGTTTTTGCTTTTAAGCCTAAATCTATTGTTTGACCACAGTGGCAATGAAAAGTCACTGAGAATGATGGCATATCATTCTGGGCTTGCGAGGAGTTATAAAAGATTCATATTTGCTAGAAGTATTTCAAACTAAGAGGAGGATCCCATAAAACAAATACATTACATATAACCTTGTCTATAGGTAGGATATGAATTTGTGATGTAGTCATCCAAAATGCTGGATAAATAATAATTTGCACTACTCAATCAGCAAAAATTCATAGATTCCTATGTGGAACTGTATCATTAGAGCATCTGAACAGGATACACAATTAAATTGGGTTTTATGCTACATCAATAAGCAGCATGTAGCTTTCTTTTTTCCTCAAGTACATGGGGAAATTATCAAGAAACTAATTTAAGGGACTCTCCATTACACTGCGATTTATTTTGTCATCACTTGGGTGTGTATACAAATGTTTTTCTATCATCCTTAAACCAGTCAAAGGTTAATTTATTTCTTATAGATAAATTAGGTAAAAGGAGATTTTTATTAGAAACACATTACATAGTCATTAAAGTTTTATGAATTTCAGATGTATTCAGAAGTCTAAAATCCCAGCCTACAAAGATTCAATTCATAAAACTGTGGTTTTCCACAAAATCATTTGTTTTTCCCACAGCACTAATTAAAATAAGTTTTACATGCCTAGTTTATGTGTTAACGGTTTAATTTTTAAGTTGGTGCAGAGTTGAGAAAGCTGGAAAAGCATTTATTATTATTTTATTATTCTTATTCTTATTATTCCAGTTCTTTAGCTTTTATTATAGAAAGCAAAAAGATGACGAAAGGGAAGCAGGGAGGAAGGAAGGGAAGAGAAAGAAAAAGGAGAGGGAAAAGAGGAAGAAGGGGAGGGAGAATGTGATGGCCCACAGCTCTACTATTGTCCTTTGAGTGGTACATTTGAAGGTAGAAAAACCTGTCTTGTCTGAGAATTTCCAACAAAGGTAACAAGTGCCTGAAAAACAGGGCTCGCTACAGCAGGGATGCGAACAGAACGGTAAGTTTATAACATGAACAGTCTCAGATGCCAGTGAGTCATTCTAGTGTCTTGTGTCTGTGTGTTAGTGTTTGTGTATATGCCTTGAATAGTTCCGGGAGATTAACTGACTTTGGAGAGAATGTCAAAGTCTCTTTATGTGTAAGCTCTAATTAGAGTACAGACTCTATTGAATTTACGGTCAAAAATTAAAATCTAAGTTTAAAATATCAACACAAAATTTTTTCTGGCTTAGGAATGTTTGAAGCTCATACTTGTATGCCTTCTACAAATACAAATTGTGATCTCATTCCCTTAATCCCTTTCCTGAGACAGAAATGCCTATAATAGAGACCTATAGTTTAAATCTAAAACTATCTTGAATATTACCTTGGGCAGCAAGATATTAATTACCTCTTTATGGTATTAATTACCTTCTCACTGAACAGTTTAATAAAATCAGGCTAAATTAAGATTAGATCACCAAAGGAAGGTGTGTAGGCACAAAAATCGAATTAATAATTTGATTAATGGATTTTTATCAGTTAATTAATCAATGCACCATTAACTAAAGGTCGAAAGAAGAAGCTTTTCCCTAACATGCAAGTTGCCCAAATTTAAGCATATTGCTTAGATTATATTGCAGAGAAGCTTCAAAACATTTAGTACCATCAACCTCTGCACAATACTTGCCTACTCCTGATTTGCAAATCTGAAATCTCTTGCATTTTGATTTGCAAGCTCTTCAAACTAGGGACAGCAACACAAAGCAGCCAAATTTACCTACTGTTAGTATAACCAACAATGCGCAGAGCAAGCCAGTTGCTAGCTTAGAAAAATAAATCAATTACACGAGTTTGCTAACAAGACACCATTAAACCCTATGTTTTCTGCTGCACCAATGGGCCATATGGTAAAGGAGCAGGAACATTTGACAAAAAAAAATAGATTGACATTTTATTTTGCACTCTCAAGTTTAGTCATGAGCTAATTATATGAAAAACATGGTGTGTGTCTGTTGATGTACAACCCTTGATTATGTTTTTAATCAAATGAATAATCTGTGATCTTTTTCCCTGCTGTATTCATTTGGTAACCAATACCCACCGGGCAGGTACAGGTTGTCTACAGTCAGGGGAGCTCTCTTTTGCCTGTTGAATATTCTCTAACAAAGCTTCTGGGCAATCCCAGATGCCTCACTTCAGGTGACAGCCAGCTGGCTCTAAGAGTAGGATAAAGGAGTCAAGAGATCAAGCTTTTGGTCCTGGCCATGGACTATGGTACAGTTCTGCCACCTAGTGGTTGCCCTCACACACGTGACTTGGCAGCATTTACACCTTCATGGATTCCGGCTGTGTCTGCGGAGACAATGTTGACCCTGGGAATGGTAAGCAAAAGCTTAGCAAATAACTTTCCACCAACTGAACAGAAAAAATGATCCAGGTTTTAACTGGTAAAAATGTAAATTCTCCTCTTTCTAACACACAAGACAGGTGAGGCCCTTTGCAGTGCAATCCCTTGCTGCTCGCTTTCCAATGTATCAGCTGCCATTTTCCTCTATCAAGACCAACCTGCTACTATTAGAGGTACCATGTTCTTTCATGAGCTCCCAATTTTCTTACTTATCTTGGCTCCCTGAACATCCTCACATCCTTCAGCTTTGAGACCTGCTCGCCTGAGACCTGCGGGGACTCCCAGACAATCTGCCCATGGTATGCTGTCCCATTCCTACTGTCCACCTGAGTCTCTGCCTTAGCTTCTAGAAGGTAGGTTCTGTGAATACCAGAACATGACCTGAACATTTTCAAGTTGCCTCAGCACTTAACACTGGGCCTGGGCCCATAAATATGTGATATATATGTTGATGAATGTGACCCTTTGAAAGAGGGGGCTAATTCCTAACGGAGCCCAGTTATTGTTACAGAAAAATGAAGCAAACATTCATTGTAAAAATTATTTTCCAGATGTGGTCTTCTAATGCTTCCTGAACCAGACTCCCCAGTGTTTGCACATGATTTAGGAAGTTCATGACAAACGTATGACAAATTTAAAAGTCTGGTACTTCAAGGAATGCAATGCTGAGCAGTAATGTCAATTTTTTAAGCTTCTTTGTGAAGGAAAAATCTAAAGAAATCATAAGCACTTCAATCTTCCTCCTACCTGAATGGGTGAAGTGAAAAATAAAACTACAAAATGTTATATGAAAAATAAGATTCCCTAGATTCCTCTTCAATTTGTACAAAACCTTTCATCTCTAAATGTGCAACAGAAATGTTCGAGGTAGTTCAAAAAGTAGTTACATAAAAACACCATGTCTTACTTAATTTAGCTCACCCTGGCCTATCTTCAAGCCACACCTGCTTGCTGTATTAGCCAAAATAAACATTTACTCACTTCTATATTATATAACTCAAATAGTTATGGAAGAGCCAGCTTAGGTTTCTTTTTCGTTATCTGCTGAGTTTACAGCTAAATCCTGGTTTGGGATAAACTGGAGAAGACAAAATTTGACGCTGCAGGTTGCCTTGTAGAGTTTACAAAACTATTGTTTATGAAGTTCAATCACCTTTGCATGTAGATGGGACATTTGAAACAGAAGCACACAAAGCAAAGGGTGAGAGGCTCTGAGAAATGATTGAGGACAGCAGTCTTCAGCACCTAACTCATCGCAATCCATCAAGACGCTCTCAGGTAGGCTTCGCCTGCCTCATTTCTCGTGTCTTCGATGACTATTTTGCAGATAATTTTGATACATTTAGAACAAAATATTTTATGTGACAATTTTGCTTAATAAGATTATAGACATAAATAACGGAATCATATGATTCAATTACCATGTATATAATAATGTGTATGTAAAATCTTAGCATACTGACTTAAGAACATCTGATAACCAAAGTAGCATCATCTTCCTTTGGAAAGGAATATATATTAAATATAAATGTCAAGTTGTCTTAAATTTATGTCAAATAAACCAGTATTTTTCTAAATAAGAGCTAGCTCTATCATTCTCTCTTTACAGGGAGGTGCTTTATAGTTAGGCTTATTCTGAATTTTCAATCTGAAGAAAAGCTACTGTGACTTAGCGTGACAAACACAGCATGCATATAGCTTTCTACAAAGAAACAGTTTCCCAACTCAGCTTATATGAGTATGTCTTGGGAACTTTTAATGCACATGGATACCTTGGCCCCAGCCAAGATTGCCAGAGCAGAACCTCTGTGGATATGGCCTGGAACCTGTTCTTGTTTTTGTTTTTTCAATATCTTCCCAAGTTGTCCCAATATATTTCATTTCAGATCAGTGAACACACTGGTCTTTGGTTTTCCGTGTATCGTTGAATCTCAAACTGTGAGAACAACAATTGGTTCTCGAAGTGCAGACTTCACAACAGCAGAGCCAGGGTCACTTGAGAGCCTACTGGAAGCTCAAACATCACTGCAGACCAGCAGAACTGGGACCCAGCCCCCACACCTTCACAAGCCCTGCGGGTGACCCTGGAAGTCGTCTTTGAGAACTACTGGTTCAGAACGTTGCAAGTGAAGAATTCTTCAACTCAGTAAGATTAATCAAATGCTCTCTCTTTTGAGAAAATCTAAAGGAGATAAGGCCCCTGCCCTCATGCATGGTGTAATATAGGCAATTCTATTACATCTTTATGGGTGATCCCGTTTTGTGATTTTTAAACAGGTCATAAACTTGTTAACAACTCCATTTACTTCCATGGTTTGTTTTCTCTGGGTTATCATTATAGGTCACTCATGAAATGGATTAAACTTAACGACATTTTTACTTCAAGGACTTTGTCTCTTGAATAACTTGTTCTCAGCAAAACCTCGTCCGTGAATTTTTAAAGTCTATTCTTTCAGGGGAAATCAGGGAATCACGGGGACTGATACGGGTAATAATTTGCCTGATTTTACAGACTGAATAAACAAATGAGATTTCACTATAAACACAGAACAGAAAACCCCGCACATAACAACAGCGTCATACACACTTACAGAGTATTTCCAGGCATTACCTTGTCTGCCAAATCATTCTGAGATGCGCATTATCACCATACCAACATAAACGTAGGAAATGAAATCAGATAACTGCCTCAGACACTCACCTGAGAACAATTTCAGCTCAGATGATGAAACAGATGCAATAAATGCCAATTCCACATTCTTTACATTAGACTCCGCTGCCTGAATATTTAACACACATAATAGGTGCTCAACTGAACTGAAAGCCTCATTTCCGTTATGAGGGGGAAGCCAATCTTTTTTTTTTTTTTTTTTTTTTTTTTTTTTTTTTTTTTTTGGACAGGCAGAGTGGACAGTGAGAGACAGACAGAGAGAAAGGTCTTCCTTTGCCATTGGTTCACCCTCCAATGGATGCCACAGCCGGCGCACTGTGGCCAGCACACTGCGCTGATCCAAAGGCAGGAGCCAGGCGCTTCCTCCTGGTCTCCCATGGGGTGCAGGGCCCAAGCACTTGGGCCACCCTCCACTGCACTCCTGGGCCATAGCAGAGAGCTGGCCTGGACGAGGGGCAACCGGAACAGAATCCGGCGCACCGACCGGGACTAGAACCTGGTGTGTCGGTGCTGCAGACGGAGGATTAGCCTATTGAGCCACAGCACCAGCCGGAAGCCAGTCTTTAACTCTCCATTAATTCCTATTAAAAAGAAACAGCCTAAGATACAGTACTTGGAATTTCCAGCCATGAATGTAAAGTTAGAAAACCAATTTATCTGCACTGAGGGTAGTAATTTATGGAGGCGCAGAAATGAAGCAACATTGGAGAGAATTCTGTATGTTACCTGGACAGTACCCAGGGTTAATTGTTTGCTGGCATCAAAAAGCATGAATTCACTATTCCTCCAGCTTTAAAACAAATTACTGACAACAAAATCTCATGAGCTTATGTCTTTAAATACCCTATGAACATTTAAATGAGCCATTTATTTTTTCTAGACATCTGATTTCAACTGAACTGTCAAGCCTTACAAATTCTCTCGTGTAATAAGTATGAATTGCTCCACAACATTCAAAATGTGTGATACGTACTCCTCCATTATCTTCGACCAAATCAAACCAGATTCTAGCTGCCAGTAATCACAGTTGGGAAAGCTAGGGACAAGCCCCGTTCAAGCCTCACGCCCACTATTAATCAGACAAGAACATGGAAGCTTGGAGCCCTGCTCTTCCATGCTGCTTTGTGTTGGTCACTGAGAAGCCACCAGCCTTTGCCTGGGCCTAGGGACATTGGAAGATTGGCTCTGCCCCTCCCGCTAAGTTCTAGATCAAGCCAAGGGACTCTTACTTAGGTTCTTACTCTTACAAAGGTTCCTGAATTATGGCTTTAACCTACAGTTCCCTCAGAGAACCACACGACATTCACCATGGAGATCCTGTCACCAGTTCTGAAAGTTTCAGAATGTACCACCCCATCCAGTCTCAGGAACTCCAGCCTTTTTAACACGGCATCTCTCCTTTTTCCCTCTCCTACTTCCATGCACAACCCTCTCTTTCTTCTCTCCGTCTCTGGACATCCAACCAACCTGCTTGATAAAACAATTCTTCACTCCTTTTTAAGCAAAAGAACACGCCAACAAGTTATCCCAGGATATACTTGATTTTTCCCTCTCATGTTAAATGGAAAATATACCTATCTTCCTCTAATATGCCAAAAGACTTTTACTATTTTATACTTCCGGAGCAAAGACGACCCATATTTTTAAATGCATAATTCTAGACTCCCTGTTGAGCCTATCACAAAAACCATTGATAATAATAATCAATTAAACATGAAGTCAAATACAGTATTTTAATATCTCACTGTTGCATATAATTCACTTAGTCTCTCAGAACTCTCCATAGCTTAGAAGACGCGTGAAAGTATCTAAGAGCCTACTTTTAATTTTTTCCTAATTAACCTTAAGGATCACCTCAACTTCTTCCCACAGAGAGACTCAAAGAAAGAACAAAGTGGATTTGTAGGTGACCTATTTTTCTCTGAACAGTGGCATTTCTTCTCGTGAGTAAAGCAGGAAAAAAATATATGTACGGATCCACCATGCACATCACGTAGGCTTTCTGCCTTCCCCTCCACACTTCACAGGGCAAGCCTTCCAGAGTTGGGGGCAGGGCTAGAGTTGAGGGCTGGGGGTTGGTACGTCCTAGTCTGCTTAAACTACAAAAGCTGGAGCTGGTCTTGCCAGCTGCTCAGACAGGGAAGTTAAAGAAAATGGAACAGGAGTAAGGAAACAACAATTCAAGTGTTTTTTTTTTCAAGGACTTACTTGTTTAATCAAAAGGCAGATTGAGGACTAGCGTTATGGCACAGTGGGAAAAGCTGCTGCCTTCGATGCCAGCATCCCATATGGGCACCAGTTCACGTCCCAGCTGTTCCACTTCTGATTCAGCTCCCTGCTAATGGCGTGGGAAAAGCAGTGGAAGATGGCCCATATGTTTGGGCCCCTGCCACCCATGTGGGAGACTGCGACAAAGCCCCTGGCTTCAAGCTTCCACCTGGCTCCCCCTGGGCTGTTGCGCCATTTTGGGAGTGGACCAGTGGACAGAAGACCTCTTTGCAACTCTCCCTCTCTAACTCTTTCAAATACATTTTTTAAAAAACGATTTGATGACTTTAACCCAAAAAAAAAAAAGGGGGGGGCATATTGAAAGAAGGAGCATGAGAGATCTTCCATCTGCTGGCTCATTCCCCCAAATGCCCCCAACAGCCAGGACTGGGTCAAGGCCACACCAGGAGCCCAGGACTCTATCTGGGCCTCCCGTATGGTGGCCAGGGACATAAGTACTTGGCCTATCATGCACTGTTTTGCCAGGTGCATTAGCGGTAAGTTGGATGTGAGGTGAAGGAGCTGGCATGTTGATATGGGGTGTCAGTGTCCCAAGTGGATAGTTGATCCACTGAACCACAATGCTGGCCCCAACTAAAGGGTTTTCACTGCCTGGATGTATATTCCTTTCACCACGACCACTTTTGAGAAATGGGTGGGAGGGAGGAAGAGAGCTGGAGAAACCTAGAGTGAGTTCGGTTTTGGGCATGCTGAGTTCAAGGCATTTCTGAACAGCAAGTTTCCAGAAGACCATCCACAGACATTTCCAATGGAAATACTAGTGTATCTGGAACTCAGGCAAGAGGTCTGAGCATTAAAAGTTCTACTTCGGAACAAAGATTTCCAGTGTCTAGTAGCAGTCACATTAAATAACATTTTTCTTTAAATTATTTTAACCATCTTACCACTAAATTCTTATCATTCCTTGCATCGTGCTGATACTCAGAACTCCTGTTTCCAGGCCTTCTTTCCTTGACAAGAACCACTTCTGGGCACACTGTCTATCTTCTAACCATGGGAAGGGGCTACTTTTAAAAAACAAATACTGAGAGACTTCAAAGTTTTAAAACATTCCAGGGCTCAAGTCCTTTTGGTTATTAAAGTAAATGAAAGAGAAAAACCAGGTGTTATTTCACGGACTTAGAATGCTAGGGGATGGGAGAGCAGAGATCACGCAGCTCACAGGCTAAAGACTCAGCTGAGTCACCCGATTTCAGCAACTCATCTTCAGCCTTCAAGCATGGTAGAATCTTTACAAATGGATGCTGTCCTCATTACTCCTCCCAGTTTTCTTCAACAAATGAAATCACCACAGAGAGGAAGAACAATTTAAACTAGAAAAGGTTTAACTCTGAAATGCTTTAACGGACATGTTCACTCCCTCTCTCAAATTCAAGCCCCTTCCTTCAATCCACTCTGACTGCTCTAGACTGGAACTCCCACTTCTTCCTGAACCATGTTTAGCACCAGGCAGCCTGTGGACCCTGGCATTTTTCCCAATCTCCAGTCTTCAGCCCCCACTTTCTTACTACCTGGGGAAACTTAGGTAAATTACTTAGTTTGTGAGTCTGTTCCCTTAGATGCTTGATGGAGGTTATACTATCTATTACATGAGATTGTAAGAACTTGTAAAAAAATTGTTATGTTATATAATGGATGGCACGTAACTAATATTCAAACCTATCAATTCTACCTTTCCCTTTTTTGCTTCTAATTCAATATCATTACCATGATTTATAATTAAGAAAACTAAGGGTCAGTTAAGATAACCAAGAGAACTCCACATCCACGAGGTTACAGGTAGGAGCCCACTGTGACTCCGTGTCCCTGTCTATCCTGTGATTCTGTGGCCTTCTTCGCACTTCCACCTGCACGCCATGTGCTCCAGTTACATCTTTGCACACGCTACTCTCTGCACCCAGAATACCCTTCCCTTCCTCATCTACACAGAGAACTCATCTGATTTCTCTCCCAGCTCAAATGCCACCTCTTCTGTGAAGAACTTTTGATATCCAAAAGCTGAGAGAACAGCTTTGTCTTCCCAGAGCGCAGAGTCCATTCTATATAACTCCAAATAAATAACACTATTAAAGTACCAGTAAATTATGAAATCCTCACACAAAAACTGTATTATCCATTGCTGAATTTCTGTACCAATCACAATGCCTACAGTTTCAATGACTCCCCCAAGTCATGTACCCATTGTCTCATTTTTCCTGTTCCTTGGAGATCTTCATCATTGCCTCCTCTGTAAATGTTAGCATGCCCCAGAGCTCAAGCCATCAATATGCTTTTCATTCATATTCTTGCTTCTTAGATTCTGTAATCCAGCCCCATTACCCCACACAATACCCAGACACTGAAGACACCTCTGATTGTTCCTGCAGTCTGACCCTCCCCTGAGCTTCAGAGTCCTCGATTCAGCTATGAACTTAGTGTATTCACTGTATCTAGTAACAAACTCATAACTAAAATGTACAAATTAGGAACTCCTCAGCTTCCCTACCATGGTTCCTCCCCATCTTACCATCATGCTACATGTTTAGCAATTCTGTCCTGCAACACTGTTTTTGGGTCATTGTTGGCAACCCACTTCCAACACCCAAAATGCTGCCTACTCTGTAGAAGTCTGTTCTCCATACAGTAGGCAGCTTGATCCTTTAAAAACGTAGGACAATTTGCCACTTAATTACACCCTCCATCACTTAGAACCTATTCAGGTCTAATTCAAAATCTTAATGGTGTATCAGTCCCAACAGGACACACACCCAACCAACCCACCACTCTGATTTCACTGCTCATTCTGCTCCCCAGGTGCCACTCTAGCCTCCTTAATTTCCTTTAAAGACACAAGATTTCCCCAGCTCAGTGCCTTTCTATTTTCTGCTTCCTTCAGGACTTCCCCTACCCAAATACACACAGGTACTGTTCTCTCACTTTCTCCAGGTCACTGCTCAAACGTGATCTCGTAACGGCAGCCCGCACACAAGCCTCCAGTGTTACTCTTGTTTCACAGTATTTTTTCCTTGGCACTGATCACCAGCTGGCATAATGTAGGTCTACTTGATTATTTATTCATTATTCATTATATATTTCCATGAAAGCAAGAACAAGTTTTCTCGTTCACTGTCTACATCGTTTAAATCAATTCTAGACTCACTGTAATACTCAAAAATCATTTGTCAGATGAATGAAAGGATCAGTTACACAGTAACAAAATGAAAGCTATCAATGGTGCCTCGACTAAAGCTACACCTCACAAGTTTGTGCCCAGTTTTATTTTCCCCAGGCTCACAGTCGCTGCCTCCCTCCCACTGAAACGTAAAATGCAGGGAGCTATCACAGGGAAGGTATCTGCTTCCTGTCACTTGGCATTCAGATCTGTCACTGGGGCAGACCGCATGATGTCTGGAGCACGTGGGCCACGGAGCGAATGGTCCAAGTTCCATCTGCTCAGCCAGAATATTAGCTGTGAACACTGGACATTTCCCGTCCTGGAACTGAAGAAGGGAGAGAGCCCCCAGGAGAATCCAAAGTCAGTCCTGACCTGGAAATCTCCCCAAAATAAACGGCACTGACAAGTAGGAAGCAGAAGAAGTGTTGCAGCAGGAATCCGTAGAGAACTTAGTAGGAAGCTGCCCTGAGATATGCTCTCCCCAAGCATTCTTTAGAGTGAATGTTGTAAAGGGAACTAAAAGTAGATTGAGTGAATCAGACCACCATGGACTGGCTTGAACAGTCCATGCACTTACAACTATGTAAGTGCTCTTGAATACAATCCAGTAAAATCTTTGAAATCTGTTGAACTGAAGTGAATTAATCTCCCATTAGCTTCTAAGACAGCACAAGACAATGAATGGGCCAAATTTCTCAAATAAGTAAATTCCTCCCAAAGAAGGACAATTCTTGGCTCAGAATCTACAACGCTAATACAATTGTATAGGTCCCCAGATACTCTTTATATTCAGGTTATTATGTAAGTGATTCCTTGGAGCATAGCTCTATTTACACACCAACAGGATATGGCTGAAAAATGACCACCCATATTATAAGGCTTTTAATAAGTTCATAAAAATGAGAGATTTCTCATTAAAACTTTATATGTACGGGGGATATCGCCTTGAAATTAAGCCTGCTCTGGAACAATTTAATAACAAAGTATGCACCACAGAAAAACTCTTGTAACAAAAGTGTACACTTGTCATGCACAGACACCAGAAAACCTAGGGCCTTCCTGTGGCGGTCCAACGGTTCCAGTATTTTCTATAGGTTCATACTTTCGATGAATCTAGCCATTGGAAGAGTAGGCCATAGACATCCCTTGAAAACCTAAAACTTGGCAGGAATCTCTGAAACAAGACTATTTCAAAATTCAAATTATTGATTACTTCTTGGTGGTTTCCCATAATCCCTTTAGCAGTAAGGAGACCATAATACAGCTGAGTTTCACCCTTGTGTGACAAATTGCCTCAATCCAAGTCAAAAACTATGTACAGATTGCTTGTTGTACAGTCGCTAGGGTCATTTACCCTATCAGAGAATACAAAGAAGTATAGGAGCCAATCCCTGCCTTTAGAGTTCTAATCAACAAGTTGGAAGGCCACGCACACTATAAACAAAAGCAGGAGATGGTATATGACACAGACACTGGGAAGCTGGCATCTAACTGAGGATATCAAAGGAAAATTCACAGAGATCCTAGATGAGTTGTACCTTGAAGCTTGATTTGGGTTTGAGGGAAGATCTATAGAACAAGGGAAATCTTCAGGTAATAACTCACAACTGACATTACGTTAGAGCCAATTCTAACATAACATTTGGGAAACAGGGATTGTCCCAATATGGAAGCAGCTTTCAAGATGATCCTCAATGAGCTCCACCTCCTTATGCTCACGCCCAGGATGTTATCACCTTTGTTTCCCCAGCGGATGATCCTACTAGCAAGGTCACTTCTACTGGATAGAGCACCAGCAACATGAAAGCAGTGAGATGTCATCTCCTTAGCTACATTACCAAGGACTTCTATTTTTGTTTTCTTGGCTTGGCCACTTTAATGAAGCTTCCCCAGTGGAAGAGGCCCTTGAGCAAACAACCATCGAGCAGCTGAGTCGTGCTGACAACAACTTGAGTAAGCCTGGCAACAGGTCCTTCCCAAGTGGAGCCTCGAGATGATGGTAGTCACCAGACATCTTGACTACAGGCTGTGAGTGACCCTAAAGCATACTCAGATTTCTGACCCAAGAAACTGTAAAATGATGGCTGCTTTGGAGTGATTTGTAATTCAAGAATAGGTAATTCTTGTATTCCAGAATTACATGGAATAATTTTTACATGGTGTCATTACTATTTTCCAAAGACTTTCCAATACATTGTCATCTGATTTTTCAAAATCCTGTGGGATAGAAAAAGCAGGTGCAACACTCATTTCATAGACCAGGAGAAACTGCTGTGGTTTTATGGTTTATTCTCAGTGTTACACAACTAACCAGTGTTCTGTGTACAACACCCAGGGGAATGGAAGGCTGGAATTTTAAAAGATTTAGCATACACTAGGATTATAGTTTTGTTTTGTTTTTTTTTTTGTTTTTGTTTTTGTTTTTTGACAGGCAGAGTGGACAGTGAGAGAGAGAGAGAGGGAGAAAGGTCTTCCTTTTGCCGTTGGTTCACCCTCCAATGGCCGCCGCGGTTGGCCCGCTGCGGCCAGCGCACCGCGCTGATCCGAAGCCAGGAGCCAGGTGCTTCTCCTGGTCTCCCATGGGGTGCAGGACCCAAGCACTTGGGCCATCCTCCACTGCACTCCCTGGCCACAGCAGAGAGCTGGCCTGGAAGAGGGGCAACCGGGACAGGATCGGTGCCCCGACCGGGACTAGAACCCGGTGTGCCGGCGCCACAAGGCGGAGGATTAGCCTAGTGAGCTGCGGCGCCGGCTGGATTATAGCTTTTAATGTGGATGAACATAAATGGCAAGTACCTCAACAAAAGGGAATTGGTTTTTTTTTTATCTTTGCTTTCCTCTTAAAATCTGAATGTTTCATAAATAAATCTTCTACTGGATTTTATAGCTTTGTTTTGATGCCTTTTTGTTCTCCTAAATATGTCACCAAAATGTCAAAGTGTGTTGACATTTCAGTTGGTTTAGAACACTCTTTAAAAAAATAGGTCTACTATGCAACAGGTAGGTTTTCCATATGGTACATAATGAATACACAACTATATTATATTTTATGACACATCATGGTGCACCTGTTAAACATTCAGACCACTGATGCTCATGCTTTTTGCCATATATAATTATTTATATGAATGTTAGAAAATTGTAATTGTAGACTTCATCTCATGAATTAATTATACAGAACAGATTCTTTCCTGGAAAATCAGAGTTAATATGAATTCAACTGTACTCAAATGTGCTAATACTCCCAGTGACACTAAATATTACTGAATTTAATAATAATTAACACCCCAGAAAGAGGACCTCATATTTCCACGACATTTAAGCATAAAAAGATTTCATTTTTTTTCCTCTGAGTCTGCAAAATCAGTTTGCCCACCATTGGTTTACTGTCATGAACATTTTTGTTTATAACGCACCTTTCATCTCTGTTTCCTGATTTACCTGTGGAAAGAGAACTCCAAAAATAAACAGTATTTGTAATGACGATATTTACAGTAGGACTAAGCAGGCTCCACACAAGAGTTTAAGTGAACTTGATGGTGGCCCAAGGATGTCAACCATGTGGCACAGGTTGGAAGCTGACTGCTTAGTTGCTGAGTAGCACCAGACAGCTTTCTTAGTAGTAGCAGCAGCAGCAGCAGCAGTAGTAGTAGTAGTAGTAGTAGTAGTAGTAGTAATGTACTTCTGACCATTATTCCTATTTTATAATACTGTTATGGGGATTAACTAAATTCATATTTTTAATGTGATTTTGAATCTCTGCTGGTGGGTGCCATCTATTAGCACGTTATACAAATCATGAGAGCTGATTTTAAGGAGAAGCCATTCATCAAAACCTGTGCTTCTGAGCCTGGTCACATAATAGGGTGATCTGAGAGCTCTAAGACAAACAGATGCTTGGGCCCTGTATTCATTTCCTATTGTGACAGTAAGCAATTACCATACAATTTAGTAAAAACAACACTAGTTTACTACTTCCAGTTTCTGGAATTCAGGAAACCAAAGTAAGCCTCACTATGCTAATAACAAGATGCCAGCAGAACTGTGTTTTTAGATTTTTAAAGGGAAACACTTTATTGTTGGATGGAGGAAACCCAACAGGCTGTCTCCCTGTGCACAAGAGAACAGCCTTTAGAAGATTTTTGAATTTCATTGGGCCCACTTAGGTACCCAAGAATACTCTATTTTCAGGTTGGCTGATGTAGTAAGCTTAATTCTATCTGCTACCTCAATTTTCCTTTGCCATGTACACACTTGCAGGTTCCAGGAAATGAGGTGTGGATGTTTGGGATACTTTCATGGCTTCATGGCTACCACAGGTTCCCATCCTCCAAATACAGGTTTTATTGCTCTTAGCACAGATATGCTTCACAACTCACAAGAAGATTGCAATGTCTTCATTCGAAGACTACTTCAAAAGCTTCAAATTTGTAGACTACTGATGTAAATACTCGCAGGGGTCCGTGAAACCTCATACCCATGAAATAGTCAATAATGATCAAGTTAGGTTTGAGAAATATTTTAATAAAATGTATTATGTTAACCTGGGTAAAAAGTTCTATATTACAGAAATCTACTCAACTCCACTCATCTAGTCTGCCAGACTTTTTGGAATACCAGTAATTAGAGCCCTATGAATTGTCATTCCATCCAAAGCATTTAGGAGCTAATGTTCTAGCAAGGGAACCATCTGAGCACAAGGGCACATTTTTTATATTCTTTTGTTCACCCAGATGCCATCTTAAAAAAAAAAAAGTGTTTGATGATTATCTGTTGAATTGTGATACTTACAGAATACTAAATACAAATTTTAAATGATCTATTTACTACAGTATAATTATATACATTAAAAAGAATGTGGTTTGAGAATTGTTTGAGGGAGGAGATCTAGAGACAAAGAAAATAGAACTGTATTATTAAATAGAAAACAGATTGCTCACAATGATATGTGATAACTGACTTATCTACACAAAACCACATGATGATACAACAGCCTAAATGGAATTGGATCTTCCATTTTATATACCTTTCATTTTATATCTATTTATATACCTGTATAATGAAGCTATTGGGCCACATCTGACAAATCAAGAAAATTAGGACCATATTTCCTAGAAGACACAAATTGATAAAGTCTACTGTGCTACTCTGCAAAAATTTAGCTTCCTGTTTAGCCAGTAAATGAGGTACATATAGTGACTAGAAAATTTTGTATCTATTGCAAAGGGAGTTGTGATTATTAAAATAATTTGCCAGCTATATAGCTGTATTCTCATGTTTCAAAAGAAGAATCATTCAGAACAGAGTCTAATAGACAAAATTAACAGCTGAGAATAGCAAGGAAGTTCCTTTTGAAAGATTCCCCCTGAAGATAAACCAAGACAAATGGTTATTTCTAGTTGTTGACTAATCTAAATCCCATAGTTGGACAGTTTCCAAGTACAAACTGAGTTATGGCACTACAGAGAGATTCTAGGGACATGAGAGATTCTTGTAGGTGAACAGGCACACATCCAGTCATTGCCTTGCTATCTACCTCAAAAAATGTTGTTCAGGACTTTTTCTCTATCTTAGAAATGATGCAGAGTCAGAAATAAGGTAGAGCCACCTGCATTCAAATTCTTATGCTCCTGTATTTCTCATCAGTAAAATGGGTACAAATAATGATACCTCCATCCTTATTGGTTAGCAATTAGACTCCCTAAATGTTAGCTTTTATTTTTAGTTTGCTACGTTTGTATTTAATAGAAAGGGTATGATTAAATGTCTACACAAGTCTATTCTAAATATATCTTTCTTAAATTTTGTTAAAATACATTAGCAATTTATACAATAAGTTAATGAAGTAAGACAAATTTAAAGTGAAATACTGCAACATGAGATGTGTATATTTCCACCAGATAATGACACCGATTTTTAAAGGCGGTAGCAATTCTAGAAACTCAGTTTTCATGCTCACAGATAAAAACACTACTCCAAAGAACATAGACTTGTATATTATTAAAATTCACCAAAATAAATGACAAAAAGGCAAAGTTTCAAAGATTTCATAAACTATTTTACTATACTAAGACCTAAAAAAAATTAAAAACTACTTACATTCTCACCAGCTAAACACAACTCCCCCACTCATAAAGCCTTGTATCATCTCCTGTTGAATGTCAGTCCCACCCACTTCTGAGCTCAAAGAAGAGAGCTGTCTCCAGGCTTCCATTTACTCCCCACAGATTCCAGTAAGCACCTCGCTCAATGCTTACTGGAGTAGACATGATCCACTGAGCCTCCCATAGACGAGGGGCATCGTCCTGTGAAAGCTGGCGAACCTCACCAACTAATTAATCAAAACACCTAATAAGAAGCACAATAATACATTTTTATAACCAATACAGTCAGCATTTATTGAGCTTAGTATGAACATTAGTTTATTTTTTAATTTATTTAATAAATAAATTTTCAAAGTACAGTTTATGGATTATAACAGTTCTTCCCCCCATAACCACCCTCCCACTCGCAACCATCCCATCTCCCACTCCCTCTCCCAACCCATTCACATCAATATTCATTTTCAATTATCTTTATATACAGATCAATTTAGTATATACTAAGTAAAGATTTCAACAGTTTGCACCCACACAGAAACATAAAGTATAAAGTACTGTTTGACTACTAGTTATACCATTAATTCACATAGTACAACACATTAGGGGCAGAGATCCTACATGAGGAGTAAGTGCACAGTGACTCCTGTTGTTGATTTAACAACTGACACTCTGATTTATGATGTCAGTAATCACCCGAGGCTCTTGTCATGAACTGCAAAGGCTATGGAAGCCTCTTTGTTCGCCAACTCCAATCTTATTTAGACAAGGCCATAGTCAAAGTGGAAGTTCTCTCCTCCCTTCAGAGAAAGATACCTCCTTCTATGATGGCCTGTTCTTTCTGCTGGGATCTCACTCACAGAGATCTTTCTTTTTTTTTTTTTTTTTTGCCACAGTGTCTTGGCTTTCCATGCCTGAAATACTCTCATGGGATTTTTTTTAAATTAAACTTTTATTTAATGAATATAAATTTCCAAAGTACAGCTTATGGGTTACTCTCATGGGATTTTTAGCTAGATCCGAATGCCTCAAGGGCTGATTCTGAGGCCAGAGTGCTGTTTAGGACATCTGCTATTCTATGAGTCTACGGTGTATCCTGCTTCCCATGTTGGATCGTTCTCTCCTTTTTAATTCTATCAGTTATTAGTAGCAGACACTAGTCTTGTTTATGTGATCCCTTTGACTCTTAGACCTATCAGTACGATCAATTATGAACTGAACCTGATCACTTTGACTATTGAGATGGCATTGATACATGTCACCTTGATGGGATTGAATTGGAATCCGCTGGCACATTTCTAACTCTACCATTAGGAGTAAGTATGAGTGAGCATGTGCCAAACTGTATATCTCCTCCCTTTCTTTTTTAACACGAATCACTTTCCAGTTAAACACCTAAGAATAACTGTTTGTTAATTAAAGAGTTTAACCAATGGCATTAAGTAGAACAAAAAAAAATAATAAAAGGAATTAGTAGTAACATGTTCCTGGACACTCAAGACAAGGCTGATCAAGTTATTTTTTCTCATAGTGTCCATTTCACTTCAACAGGTTTCCTTTTGGGTGCTCCATTAGTTGTCACCAATCAGGGAGAACATAAGAATATTTGTCCCTTTGGGATTGGCTTATTTCACTCAGCATGATGTGTTCCAGATTCCTCCAGTTTGTTGCAAATGACTGGATTTCATTGTTTTTGACTGCTGTAGAGTATTCTATAGAGTACATGTCCCATAATTTCTTTATCCAGTCTACTGTTGATGGGCATTTAGGTTGATTCCAGGTCTTAGCTAGTGTGAATTGAGCTGCAATAAACATTGAGGTGCAGACAGCTCTTTTGTTTGCCAATTTAAATTCTTTTGGGTAAATTCCAAGGAGTGGGATGGCTGGGTTGTATGGTAGGGTTATATTCAGGTTTCTGAGGAATCTCCAAACTGACTTCCATAGTGGCTTTACCAATTTGCATTCCCATCAACAGTGGGTTAGTGTCCCTTTTTCCCCACATCCTCTACAGCATCTGTTGTTGGTAGATCTCTGTATTTTAGCTATTCTAATCGGGTGAGGTGAAACCTCATTGTGGTTTTGATTTGCATTTCCTTGATGGCTAGTGATCCTGAATATTCTTTTATGTGTCTGTTGGCCATTTGGATTTCCTCTTTGGAAAAATGTCTATTGAGATCCTTGGCCCATCTCTTAAGTGGATGTTTGTTTTGATGTTGTGGAGTTTCTGGATCTTTTTGTAGATTCTGGTTATTAACCCTTTATCTGTTGCATAGTTTGCAAATATTTTTTCCCATTCTGTTGGTTGCCTCTTCACTTTCCTGTTTCTTTTGCAGTACAGAAACTTCTCAATTTGCTATAATCCCAAACGTTAACTTTGGCTTTGACTGCCTGTGCCTCTGGGGACATTTCCAAGAAGTCTTTTCCTGTGCCTATATCATGCAGTGTTTCTCCGATATTCTCTAACAATTTGATGGTGTTGGGTCATAGATTTAGGTCTTTAATCCATATTGAGTGGATTTTTGTGCAAGGTGTAAGGTATGGGTATTGCTTCATACTTCTGCACGTGGAAATCCAGTTTCCCAGCACCATTTATTGAATAGACTGTGCTTGCTCCAGGAATTGGTTTTAACTTTTTGATCAAATTTAAGTTAGCTATAGATGTTTGGATGGATTTCTGGTTTTCTATTCTGTTCCTTTAGTCTATCCATCTGTTTCTGTACCAGTACCATGCTGTTTTGATTATAATTGCACTGTAGTATGTCTTGAAATCTGGTATTGTGATGCCTCTGGCTCTGTTTTTGTTGTACAAGATTGCTTGTAGCTATTCAAAGTCTTCCGTGCCTCCATATGAATTTCAGCATCATTTTATTCAGATCTGAGAAGAATGTCTTTGGTATTTTGATTGGTATCACATTGAATCTATAAATTGATTTCTGGAGAATGGACATTTTGATGATATTGATTCTTCCAATCCATGAGCATGGAAGATTTTTCCATCTTTTGGTATCCTCTTCTATTTCTTTCTTTAAGATTTTGTAATTCTCATCATAGAGCTCTTTAACAACCTTGGTTAAGTTTATTCCAAGGTATTTGATTGTTTTTGTGGCTATTGTGAATGGGATTGATCTTAGAAGTTCTTTCTCAGCCGTGGCATTGCCTGTGTACAAGGCTGTTGATTTTTTTGCATTGATTTTATATCCTGCTACTTTGCCACAGTCTTCTATGAGTTCCAATAGTCTCTCAGTAGAGTTCTTTGGGTCCCCTAAATGAAGAATCATATCATTTGCAAAGAGGGATAGTTTAGCTTCTTCCTTCCCAATTTATATCCCTTTAATTTCTTTTTCTTGCCTAATGGCTCTGGCTAAAACTTCCAGTAATATATTGAATAGCAGTGGTGAGAGTGGGCATCCCTGTCTGGTACCAGATCTCAGTAAAAATGCTTCCAACTTTTCCCCATTCAATAGGATGCTAGCTGTGGGTTTTTCATAAATTGCTTTGATTGTATTGAGGAATATTCCTTCTATACCCAATTTGCTTAGAGTTTTCATCAAGAAAGGGTGTTGTATTTGATTGAATGCTTTCTCTGCATCTATTGAGATAATCATATGGTTTTTCTTCTGCAGTCTGTTAATGTGGTGTATCACATTGACTGATTTGCGAACATTGAACCATCCCTGCATACCAGGGATAAATCCCACTTGGTCTGGGTGGATGATCTTTCTGATGTGTTGTTGCATTCTATTGGCCAGAATTTTATTGAGGATTTTTGCTTCTATGTTCATCAGGGAAATTGATCTTTCTATGCTGCATCTTTTTCCAGCTTAGGGATTAAGGTGATGCTGGCTTCATAGAAAGAATTTGGGAGGATTCCCTCTCTTTCGATTGTTCTGAATAGTTTGAGAAGAATTGGAGTTAGTTCTTCTTTGAATGTCTGGTAGAATTCTGCAGTGAATCCACGTGGACCTGGGCTTTTATTTGCTGGGAGGGCCTTTATTATTGATTCAATTTCTGTCTCTGTTACGGGTCTGTTCAAGTTTTCTGTGTCTTCCTGGTTCAATTTAGGTAGGTTGCATGTGTCCAGGAATCTATCCATTTCTGATAGAATCATATGCCAGCAAACAAGGAAATCTTTGTAGAATTTCTGATGACTTTACTTCTGTGGTGTCTGTTGTTACATCCCCTTTTTCTTCTCTGATTTATTGATTTGGGTCTTTTTTAGCAAGTTGGGTCAATGGTGAGTCAATTATTTATTTTTTTCAAAAAACAAGCTCTTCATCCTACTGATCTTTTGTAATGTTTTTTTGGATTCAATTCTGTAAATTTCTTCTATAATTTTAATTTTTTCTCTTCTCCTACTAGTTTTGGGTCTGGTTTGCTGCAGTTTTTCTAGATCCTTGAGATACATTGAAAGCTCATCTATTTGGTGCCTTTCCAGTTTCTTGATGTAGGCACCTATTGCTATAAACTTTCCTCTTAACACTACTGTTGTTTTTTTCTATATGTTTTGACATGTTGTGTTGTTATCCTCATTTACTTTCAGAAAGTTTTTGATTTCTCTTTTGAAGTCTTCTATGAGCCACTGTTCATTCAAGAGCATGTTGCTCAGACTCCATGTTTGCATATGCTATACGGATTCCTGAGTTGCTAATTATCATCTTCATTCCACTGTAGTCTGAGAATATGCATGGTATAATTTCGATTATTTTGAATATGCTGAGACTTGCTAGTATATGGTCAATCCTAGAGGAGGTTCCATGTACTGCTGAGAAGAAATGTGTATTCTTTAAGTGTAGGATGAAAAGTTCTATAGATATCTGTTAGATCTATTTGGTCTATAGTGTTGATTAAATCTGCTGTTCCCTTGTTGATCTTCTGTCTGTTTGATCTGTCAATTGCTGAAAGTGGAGTATTAAAGTCCCCCAATACTATTGTATTGGAGCCTAAGTCTCCCTTCAAGTACCTCAACATATCTTTTAAATAAACCGGTGCCCTGTAATTAGGTGCATATACTTTTACATCTTCCTGTTGAATTGATCCCTTAATCATTATATAGTGCCCCTCTTTGTCTCTCAACAGTTTTTGTGTTAAAATTTATTTTGTCTGATATTAAGATGGCTGCGCCAGCTCTTTTCTGGTTTCTGTTGGCATGGAATATCTTTTTCCAACCTTTCACTTTCAGTCTGCATGCATCTTTGTTGGAAAGATGTGTTTCTTGTAAGTAGCAAATAGATGGGTTTTGTTTTTTAATCCATTCAGCCTGTCTGTGTCCTTTAACTGGAGAGTTAAGGCCATTTACATTCAATTTGACTATTGATAAGTAGTGACTTTGCCCTGCCATGTTCCCAAAGATATTTTCTAATATATGCTTTGGACTTCCTGTGATCTTTTACTGGAAGGTTTTCTTCTTTCATATTGATGGCCGTGTTTCTGTGTTTCTGTGTATAACACATCTTTAAGCATCTTTTGCAGGGCTAGATGAGTGGTGACAAATTCTTTCAATTTCTCTTTGCTATGAAAAGTCTTTATTTCACCTTCATTCACAAATGAGGACTTTGCAGGATGTAATATTCTGGGCTGGCAGTTTTTTTCTCAGTACTTGGGCTGTATCTCGCCATTCCCTCCTAGCCTGTAGGGTTTCTGATGAGAAGTCAGTTGTGAATCTAATTGGAGATCCTCTGAGATTAATCTCATGTTTCTCTCTTGCACATTTTAGACTCTTTGTTTCACTGTGGTGAGTTTGATTACAATGTGTCATGGTGAGGATGTCTTTTGGTCATGTTTACTGGGGATTCTATGTGCTTCCTGTTCTTGGATGTCCCTGTCCTTCTCCAAACTCAGGAAGTTCTCTGCTAGTATCTCACTAAAAAGGCCTTCTAATCCTTTCTCTCTCCCCATGCCTTCAGGAACTCCTAGAACCCGAATGTTGGATTTTTTAATAGTATCCTCTAGATTCCCGACAATATTTTTTAGATTTCCAATTTCCTCTTCTTTTCTTTGGTATGACTATATACTTTCCTATGCTCTGTCTTCTAAGTCCAATATTCTCTCTTCTGCTTCACTGATTCTGTTTTTAAGGCTCTCAAATGTGTTTTTCATTTGTTCTATTGAATTCTTCATTTCATTTTGATTTCTCTTCAATATCTCAATTCATTTCTACTAAACTCCTCATTTCATTTTGATTCCTCCTTAAGATTTTATTTTCACAAGAGAGATTTTGTGTCCTCTCCTATATGGATTTCTGTAGTTCATGCATTTGTTTTTGTTAACTTCTAAATGTCCTTATCATAATTTTTTTTTTAATTCCGTACCTTGCATTTCTTCTATCTCATCATCTTCATAACCTTGAATTGGAGTATCATGTTCATTTGGGAGCTCATGATGTCTTCCTTGTTCTTGTTTCCTTGGTTTCTGCATCTGTTGTTTGGCAGTGTGGAGATATTCTTTGGGTTCTTCTTTTTTTTTTTCTCACTATGGTGGCTTTTCTCATTATACTATGACTCTAGATTAAGTGGACTGTATGCTTTTGGTGAATTTCTAGAGGCTTGTGGTGGGTGTGGCCATAGAGCTCTATTCAGTTCTTCTTCAAGGTTAAGGGTGTGCCAAAGGTGACACACCCAGGTTTGGCGTGGTAAATCTTCTCTCCCTTTTTTTTTTTTTATTCAGAAGGGAAGTAACTCCACTCAGCTTATTTCTTCCCCTTGATGGCAATCAGTGCCTGAGCACTAGCCCCAGTGGGTATAGTATTCGTCTGCTCTGTCCCAAGGACCACACAAAGGATCTGTGCAGTCCTGAGTGTAAGCTCAGATTCCCCTGCAATGTCTCTCACTGGGTAGCCAAGGCCACTGAGTTTATGGCATCTCCCACCAAGACTACTCACGTCTCAGCCACACCATGCGTTCTCCCACACACCCTCAATTTTTTTTCACAGTCCTGGTTCATAAGCTCCACACATTCACTAGGTCTTAGTCTCCTGTTATTACTCCCAGCCAGAGTCAAGTTTTTCTGTTTGGTTGAGGGCGGGCGCAGCCCCAACCTGGCACAGCTGTTAGGTATGTCTAAAATGGCGCCTGCTCTATTGTCTAGCTCACCTTTATAAGGTGAGTGGAGAGAGAGAATTGTGTCTGTACTGTCCCTTTTGTTTTTTTCTCTCCTCTAGTTAGGATGGTGTACTTTCCCCTCAGGGCTTCAAGCCTCATTCCCTCTAAGCTCTTCCTGCTGCTTTTCCACCAGTGTCTCGGGCTACTGCAGTTTTGCCTCACCTCCATTTCAAGTGCTGGTGCAGGGGAGAAGATCCTCGGCAGCTGGGCTCCTGAGCCGTGGGCGCCCGTGTCCTCCATGTAGATCCACCGTGTCCCTCTAATTCTGGAAGAGTTCCCTCTGCAGTTTTTTCCCTATCTCTTCCCTGAGACTTCACTATCTCCACTTTTATTAAACTATCTTTTCCTGGACAATCAGTGAGCTCCCTCCCTATTCCACCATCTTGCAGCCACCACACAATGATATATTTTAATCTAGCATAACTTTCATGTTTTACATGTCTCTTCTTTGACGATTCTTTGCTAGACACCCTGGAAACCCGTGACATTCAGACACAGCTGATGCATACTCTGGAATTTCATTACCCAGACTCAGTGTCTGCAGCATGAAACTTCACACCAGTTAGAAAGACCAACTGACCAGGGTCTCTAAAGTTGTACTTCAGCTTCATCCTTCCATGGACTTTTCTCAATATGACTGTTTTTCTTAGTTTACTTCTACTATCATCTCATCATTTCTCCTTACTGCTCAGTAATAGAGAGTTCAGAAAATTCCCTTCTGTGTCAGTGTCGTGTGGTTCCTATCAAACAGGCTGGGTGGTGACCTCACTCTGAGCTATCTACACCACCTCACGGGGCCGTTCCAACCCTGAGTCTCAACCCAGTAAGACCCAGCATTATCATTCCTGTGCTTATTCTAATCAGAGTATTAAAGCAAGTAACAGCATAAAATTTAAGATGTGGCTCAATTTTTAAAAATAAAACTTACTCCTACCTACTTACTAATGTGAATCTCTTATGGCCTCCCAAGTTGCTCTAAGAACCCATTGTAATCCATTAATAAGGACAGGTTTATTGCAAATAATGCTTCCTATGTGTTTTTGCTTGGGGTGATAAAGCCACTGACATTCTTTAATGAATTCACATTCAATAACGCACACCCAGAGTTCCCTAAGTGGCAGGCACTGTACTAAACATGCATGTATTTAATTTGTGTATCCAGTCTTTGTAATAAACCCAGACATGGCAAATATTTTCCCCAACCACAGCCAGGGTCTTCTTATTCATAAAGGAATTCAATGAATAAGCAAGCTATAGATACTATCTATGGTTTGTGCAGCTCCCAGTCCCACATGAGGATCAACCCAAGATCTTGTCTTGACCCAGATACAAAGAAACTGAACAGCTGAAAATTGCTTTCTTATCTAATTATATTTTCTCTCAATTTTTCTATTTACAATATACTAAAAGCCACCTTAATTTTTGTTTTTCTACAAATGCTTTTCTGTTGAGGTTATGACCTTGATTATGGAACATCTAAACCTCAAAAGTAACTACTCCAGTTCCCTCATTGAACAATTTCTCTCAAGACGTGAAAAAGACAGAGAATATTTATCTAAAATAGTGTTTTGCCCAAATATGTAACAATTACCTTAAACTCAGAGCCATGATACCTGTGTTCGATATAGTCTAGAAAGAGCTTGACATAGCTTTTAAAGTGGATGCATGATTCCAAGCAAATCAAGATATTGGCACAACATTATTTCAAAGAAGTTTTAGAACATCTGTGTGTTTCAGTTTTGTGGTCTTTTCAGATCAACTTAAAAAAACTTCAATTATTTTTTATTGCAAAGATTAATTCAGGGTGGGCATTTGTCCAGCGGTTACAATGCTATTTTGGACACCTCTATCCCATGTTGGAGTGATCGAGGTTGACTCCCATATCTGTTTTGGATTCTGGTGCACACCCTGGGAAGTAGCAAGCAACTTTAGCCTGGCCCAAAACCCTGGTTACTATGGGCATCTGCAGGGAGTAGAACTACAGATACAGAACTTTCTCTTTCTCTCCATTTCAAGTCAATTAAAAAATTATTGAAAAGATTGAGGTTTCTACATGTCATTATTCTCAGTATTCTCACACAGAATTCTTCAATATTATAACCAGGAGTCAGGAGTAACACACAGGTATTCCAGGGACCACTGTAGTGGTACAGGAGGTTAAACCGCCACTTGCAATGCCAACATTCCTTATTAGAGTGTCAGTTCTACTCCTGGCTACTCCTCATCCAATCCAGCTTCCTGTTAATGCATCTGGGAAGGCAGCCGAGTACAGCCCCTAGCATCCAGGTGAGAGATCAGGATGGAGTTCTTGGATCCTAGCTTCAGCCTGGTCTAGACCTGGCTGTTCCAACCATTTGTGGAGTAAATCAGAGAATGCAAGATCTCTCTCTCCCTTTTTCTCTGTCATGCTGTCTTTCAAATAAATAAATCTTTATTAAAAAATGAGTCCCCCATAGATCCCTAGAAAATATGTGTAGAAGATAAGAGTAGAAAATATGTGTAACTTGAAATTTAGGGTTATATAATACAATCTAGTATAATTTATGGAAAGACTTGAAATGAATAAATTTATACACAATCTAATTCTATGTAATTTAATCATACATACTCAAAAGAAAACAGGGTTCAATGATTTCAAAAGAAATGGTTTAGATCCAAAAACATTAATTCAGGCTTGTTTTCATAAAATTCATTAAAACCTTGTGAATTTTATGAATTCTTTCAAGGAAGGAAGGATAGTAATCAGTTGGACTTCTAGCAGTGTAACTGCTAATGGGCATTTGTTTATATTTCCTATGATGAAGAAACAATATACTGAGCTCCAGCCTTCAAAAAGCCATCTGGAAAAATTCCAAGATTTAGTCACTTTAAGTAAATATTACACACACTGAAGAAAAGTACCAAGGAAGAAACTGTAACATGAGTTGAAACCCATAAAAATATCTATGGTTTGTATTTTTATTAACAAAGTAAAATTTGGTCTGAGGCAGAAGAGAAGAGGGAAAGAAGAAACTTGGCTAAGTGCTATGACCAGGAGATAGTCATCAAGAGTTGTTATGTAAAGCTGGGTAAAAAAATGGGAGAGCCTCATATTTTACACAAATTCTAAAATTTACATAAAGCTAATGCATGTGAGAATTCTTCAGAAGAACAGAAAAAGAATTCAGTGACATGCCAATATAAGAAGTCGTCCATGGAAAACAGACTACTGTTAGTGAATTAGGAAACGTGAATGTTTAGTTATGCAGTGGTAAGACCTTAATTTAAGATAAGGACAAGAGGAAGTGAGAGCCAGGGACAAACCTGCAATGTATTTCAACTCAACAAATGGTCTACTCTAACAATACATACATGATGAATTGCATATTTGCTATAGAAGCTGCGAGTTAAATAATCCCAAATTTTCAGTTCTATTAGAATCCAAATAAATGTCATTGGAGAAATTTGAGGTGAAAAGGGGAACAGATGAGGAAAAATTTGGGAGGTGACTTATCAACAGAATTCAAAGGAGACGCATAATGTAATTATGGAATATCCAAATGGATGTTAGCCACAGGTAGCTCAAAAATGAGTCAATCATGAGCAAGCAGTTCAGCTGGATACAGCAGACTTTCAAAGCATCAGCAGAAAGTTGGCCTGGTACTTACATTCCTGAATGTTGGAGATGTCCCCAAGATGTCCAAGAATTACCTTGGAGATCGCCACCATTGAAAATGGAGAAATAAAGAAATAACAGACTAGAAGGTCAAGAATAGTACAACAAAAAGCAAACTTTGAAAAGTGGCCACTTTTATCACCAAGCCTACCCCCCCTCCCCACTGGGCATTCCTAAAATACATTCGCACTATTTGGAAAAAATATATTGTTTACAAAAACAAAATGTTTTCTATGAATAGGAATTCATCAGTAAACCTGAGAATCTGTGGCTTTACATACTGGAAGTTCATTTCTTTACTCTTGGGAAATTAAAGAGATGTATTCCTTGACTGGAGGTCAGGCTGCCTAGCAGTCACACCCTGTAACAAATTATCTGGGACTCCTCCGCCCTTTAGAATTTGACCAACAGAGAGGAAGAGCGAATGAGGTGTATGATGTAGGTCTGTGGACCCCTGTACATGGTCTAAGTCACTTCTCACTCCTATTGGCTAGAGTTAAGCCACTTGCGCTAACCTAATTCCAGCTGTATGTGGGAACCCTAACCCATAGGCTCAGGAAGAAGAGCAATCTGGTTTGCCGGGCAGCTGATTAATCTTTATCCCTCTCGGCTCTGGGGTGTATCTCATTAATCAGGATCCTGAGGGAGGGACACAGACTGGATAAAATTACAACATGTATTTTTTATGTTGGTCATATAGATTTGGAATTCAATCTTTTTTCACCTGTCATAAAAATGCTCAACTTTTAATTTTCCTCTTGTCAAGCACTGCACAAACTTTGGCAAGTCGCATTTCCTCTTGATATTATAGTGTTACTGCTGGTGGAGTAAATGCTATATTTATAATGCTGAGCAATACTGAACAGAAATATATTGTGTTACATTGTGTTTGATAGAATATAGTATCGAGGGAACCAACGCACTATTCACCTATTCATTGTGGCCAAACAGACAAACTGCAAGGAAAGCTAGTAGTTCTGCAGACTGTATCGCATTCTTTGAACTGCGTGAGTGAACATAACCAAGATAAGAACTGAACCACGAGATTTTAGGTTTCAGCAGAGGTGAACAGTGGCCTCTCCTAGTTGTGCAATGAGAAAAACCACATACAGATGAAATAAATAGTAATTTTAATCAGATGAACAAGTATGTCATTTGCGGAAAGATCTCGAAAACAGTTTAGCACATTTATCTCTTAAGATGTGAAATAGCTAAAGGAAAGAATTTTCATAAAGATGATGAAAACTGATTTTGCATCCTCTCAGTCGCTGGGCTCTATTTATTGTTTTTCCCATCAGTTTGCTTTCAAGCAGTGGGAACACGCCAAAGGGCTGCAGCTCACCCTGGCTGACCCTCACTCTCATACTTCTTGCTGCCTGGCCCGAGCTGAGCTGGCAAATTATGAATCTCGTCGACCAGCATGATTTGGTGGGAAATTGTAGCAACTGTGGCTTAGGTCAGTGGATCCAAAACTTACCTACATATCGAAATCTCCTAAGAATTTTAAAACACTTGTGTCTGATTCCAGTTCTCACTAACTTGTTTTCCGTGTACAGCCAGGGAATGTGAATATTTTTAAAAAGCTCCTTAAGTGGTTCTCATGTACATCTAAGATTGGGAACCACTGCTTTGAATGTTTCTTCCTTGTTCCCTTTCTTTTGTCGGGTAGGTTGGACACTCTGAAAAGGGAGTGACAATCTAGGGAAGTGGAATAAAGAGTCAATACTGACCATTACCCCAATTATTAGATGGACCTTATTATGATTATCGAACATACCTGTTTGTGTTATGCTGAACATTGTTTTAGTCTTGAAATACACCAGTGAACAACACAGTCTGTCTTGTTGTGAAGCTCACATTAGCCCGGAGGAGAAACACAATACATTAAAAAAAAAAAAATTCCAGGAGAATCTAAGAGGCTAAAGCACCACATAACTATAGAAAGAAGTAGAACATACTGGAAAGGATCAAGATCTACTGTGAGGGAGGAAAGATCCACAGTTTTCAATGAGGCCATCAAGGAAACCTGTCCTCTGACCTTTGCCAAGCATCTTTATATCACTTCATTCCTTTTTCCCTTACAGCATTAAGATATCATCACATACATCACACAAATGAGTAACTGTGGTTCAGAAAGGTAAAATAATCTGCTCAAAACTGCATAGTAATTATAGATTGACAGCAGAGCTAGGAATACATCAGATTTGCTGCATTCCAAAGCCAGTGCTCTGATCAGTTCCACATGATCCCTTTTCCTTCGCAGTCATTTTTATCAAATTGATACAACTGGTTATGTTGCCTCTGTTTTTGCATCATCTGCTTCCTCCTAAATTTTCAATCACACCAGTGTTTCAAAGAAGATCATCCAATTCTAACACAAGGTTACTTCAAAATGTTTGTGAGGAAAATAGAAATAAAAAGCTATGTTTATTTTGGTGCAAAGAATTTTTGAAAGCCATCAAATATTTTTCATAATACACATTTTCCATGAACTCTTTAAACACCACTCACACTAGCCTAGCTGTCATCCTGGGGCAATGATAGTATACTGATTAAAATGTCCACACACTAGTCTTTAATGAGGTCCCAAAACCAGGTGATTTCTTTCACATCTTTCAGGCGGTCTCAATACATGCTGTTTTCAGTGACTGTCCAAAGTTCAAGCCACAACTTCTAACTTGCTGATGGTTAGTAATATGCAAACTTTCAAAGAGTCAAGGATGGAGTGGGACTGACCTTTGTAGGGACAGAATGATGATGTTTACTGCCCCATTTCCCATTGCAGGGCAGCTCTCCTCGTCTCTCACCCAGCCCCTGAGTGTGTAAGTAATTCACCTGGTGACAATGGGCAACATTTCCCTTGGAGCTTCACTTACATCTCTGACTACGGGGTTAATCCAGCACTTTCTGAAACTGCCGAAATGCCAGGTAGTAACGCTTCCATACTCAAAGGTGTGGTGGATGTAATGCATGGGTGTTTGTAAAATTATTTCTATCCTGCTACCATATTTCAGCTCCACCATGATAGAAGAAACTAATCTTAATAAGCATGTGTTGAAATACCTAGTGTGAAATTCAGACATTTTTGTCCATTTGCCACCATCTTTATTAGATAACCGATTTTACTGGAAAAAAAATTTCCCATAATGGTTAGGTGATCTCTGCTCTAGTTTAATACCCTAGACATTTAAAGAACTATCCTTTGTGCTATGTCTCGCATATCTTAAAAAAGTGGTTGAGTAAGTGAACATAGAGGCTATGAGTAATCAATCTTGTTCTACTTTTCAAATATATCTCTGGTATTTATCTGTTCCACGGAATTCTTGTCCAAACCTTTATCTTTCATTACCAAGGAAATTACTGCACAGGACCCTTCAAATATACATTTGTTTGCTTGCAGAACAAAAACGTAGTATCTTATATGGCCCACACGTCTTCAAAGTCCACCTCCAACCACGTCTTCAGCATCATCTCACAGCACTCTCATCTTGCCCACCATACTCCAGCCACAGACACAGCAGCCGTCTTTTCTCATCCTTAAAGATCCTCACCCTTCTAACCTTCAGACTCTGCTTCTGTTCCTTCTTCTGCTGGGCCTCACTGGGTCATTCGTATCACTTAGGTCTCACCCAAAATATCCTGTCACTTAAGATCTGTGTGTGTATCTGTTAATCAAAAGTAGCATCACAATCGATCTCTATTGCATTCTCCTACTGTTTCCTACCTACCATTTTACAATTTCTTACCATATCGCGTACGTGTTTTCTTGGCTATTTTCTGCTTTACTTCCTAGACAACAGGCATGTTTTATTTCCCACTTCTCTATTTATAGATTTCTGTACACCCACAACAGCTAGAACTCTGTCTTCAATAAGTGTTTGTTAAATCAAAAAGTGATTATGAGCACCAGCATGTGGCACAGCAGGTAAAACCACTACTTGCAGTGCCAGCATCCCATATGGGCACCCATGGCAGCTCCGTTTCCAATTCAGCTCCCTGCTAATGTTCCTCGGAAAACAGTGGAAGACAGCCCAAGTGCATTTGGGCCCCTGCACTCACATGGGAGACCAGGAGGAAACTTTTACCTCTAGCTTTGCCATCGCAGCCATCTGGGGAGTAACCAGCAGATGGAAGATCTCTCTGTGTGTGTCTCTCCCTCTCTAACTCTTTAAATTTTTTTAAATGCTAAAAGAAAAGTGATTATGAATGCCCCAGTAGTCCACAACAAATATTAAGGCCTGATATACTTTATCCAAACCATATATGAAAGAAAGAAAAAAAGTGAGAAAACAAAGCTTGTGTTTGGGTGTATCGTGTCTCTATTCTGCACGCCCCATGCGTGTAGAAATGTGGTCTGATCCTTGAAAGCATGGGTCTATAACATTACATGACACCTTAATGTGGTTGCTTCACCATTTAGTTAATGCCAGTTCCAATTAGTCATCCAATGATAGTATTTTTATTAAATTAACTTTATACTAGCTTCAGTGTTACTGTTCATTAGCATATTTGCTCTATCCCATAACCAATGGTGATAGGCCTCTGATAGTTACTAACAAATGCTAGGGAGTAATAAAGTATAATTTTACAAGGCATTCAAACGCACAAAGGAGGAACAATGTTTGACAGTTTCAAGCTTATTGTTCAAGAATTTAGATGCAAGCCTAAGTTATTTAGTACTATATTTAATGCTGCTATTTCAGGTCTGTTGAAAGGAAATATGGGTAGAAAAAAAAAAAAAGACTTTACAATTTTGCTAGTGGGCTTCCAATGCAAAGACAGTCGATGACAGAAATCTGACATTTAAAGAAATATTATTTTTTCAGCACAATTCCCAGGAGAATGGTACAGTTATGCAAAGGCTGTGTTCACCTCCCCAGCGAGGGTGTGGATTTATCTTGGAAAAAAAATAGTATGAAGGAAAATTAAGAAAGCATTTTTCTTGTTTGAATGACACAGAGAGAAATTGTTCATTTAAAAATCCCACAGGCAGCTTTTGACGCTTCTTTGCAGAACTCAGCAGGGCTTTGATCAGTCAAATATATCAGCAACATATGAGGACACAAACCGGAGCTATCGAGACACACTTTGTGCATTTACAGTTTCTCCATCTCTAGTGCTCTTATTTCTAGAGTCCTTTGTCAGCAGGCTGGATGAAATCCTATGGCATAAGAAAGTTCCCTTTTAAAATATTATTATCCTTATTTTTACAGATTATTTTTCGCTTTGGTCCTCAGCCAAGATACTAATATTATTCAAGTGCTTCAAAGATATATTGCTTGCACTTTCCAGACAATCTCAGGTATTGCCTCTGGTTAAGCCTTTATGAAAAAGCTGATTTTTCTATATAGGAGAAAACTTGTATAGTGGGACAACAAAAGACTTTCACACACATTCTTAAGTCTGAATGAACCTGCTGGATTGATAAGAACACTCAAACCAGAATTAGCATATTGCTCAAACTCAGCCGTTCAGCAGTGCCCCTGCACAGTGTATAAACACACACACACACACACATATATAGTACATTTTCTCTTATGCACTAAGAGGAAAAGAAAGCCTAATGTACATATTAATATTGGAGTTGTGTGAAAGAAAATCTAACTTTCTCTGGGAAGATGAATGGTGATAAAGTTTTCTACATGGAAATCTCATGAAGAGTGATGCGAGAAAGACCCTAAACTGCCAAACTTTGATTCCTTTTCTTAATTAGGCATCTGGACAAACCTTCCATTCTTAATTTAGTGCAAATTGTGCAAATGTCAAAAACTATCATTTCCAGACTTAGCCAACAGAATCATGTGCACAACTGAAAAAAGAAACACATTTCCAAAAAATATTTATTCACCTCCCAAAAAAATACAGGAAAACCTGTATATAGATTACAGGTTGAATATCCCTTATAAAATGTTTGGGATCAGAAGTGCTTCAAGACTTAAGATTTTAGAATATCTGCATATGTATAATGGCTATCTTGGGAATCAGGCTCAAAGTTATATGCCTCACAAACATAGCATGCAGATAATCTCATATCTTATTTTTAATAATTTTGGGTATGAAATCAAGTTTCATGACATAGAATTTTCTACTCGTTGTGTTCTGTCAGCACTCAAAAAGTCTCAGCTTTTGGATGACTTTGGAATTTTCATATTTATATGCTCAACTTGTATTGTAAAATCGTGTTTTTGAATTTTATTAAATATGAATGATTAACATACTTTTTGATACTTTAGGAAAATTATGCCTCTATCTCACTTCCATTGCTTCTTAGTTAACTCTGACTTCAGTCATTCAAAATGACCACTCCTCATTCCCAATCAGTAAAATCAGTCCAAAAAATTAGTTTACTTCAAAGCACTACTAAGTAAAACAATGGCTTGATATTTTACTCAGAGAAAAGCTTTACTTTAGCAAAGGGCCATAAAATGAGGATAGTTTTATGGCTGGCGTCATGGCTCACTTGGCTAATCCTCCAGCTGCGGCACCGGCACACTGGGTTCTGGTCCCGTTTGGGGTGCCGGATTCTGTCCCAGTTGTTCCTCTTCCAGTCCATCTCTGTTGTGGCCCGGGAAGGCAGTGGAGGATGGCCCAAGTGCTTGGGCTCTGCACCCACAAGGGAGACCAGGAGAAGCGCCTGGCTGCTGGCTTCGGATTGGCGCAGTGTGGCGGCCGTAGCGGATTTTGGGGGGTGAACCAACGGAAAACGGAGACCTCTCCCTCTCTCTCTCTCTCTCTCTCACTGTCTAACTCTGCCTGTCATAAATAAATAAATAAATAAATAAATAAATAAATAAATAAATAAAATGGGGATATTTTTAATCCATTGGAATCAAACAGCAAAATTTTAGGCATTCTTGCCTCTGCAATTATATTTTAGGGACATGGTCCTCTATGGTTAAGGTCACACAAGATAACGCTGGTCTTCCTTATGTAAGACAAGGGTCTTCCCATCACAGCACACAGCAGAACATCTGAACAGCTTCTTCGAGAACTGGGCTTTGCCTCCAGAGTTTGATTCAATGGGTAAGAAAAGAGCCAAAGGATTGGCATTTCTTTTGTGTGTTTTCTTCTATAAAGAGAACAGAGTTCACGTATTTTTACATATACAATTCTAAACCCATAATGATACTTCCACCCACCCACCTACCACCTCCCTCTTTGTCTTATAGTTTTTGTGATAACATACTTTAAATTTATAGTCATAGGCTTAATACTCCACTAAATAAAGAAATCAACAAGTAGAAAGCAGACCACATGTTCCCCATGTGTATAGACAATGGCTATAATGTCAATATCATGCATATACATTAATTCTCTACACTACATATTAGATTCAACAAAGCAAAAAATAAAGATAAAAAAGCATGAAGTTTGTCTTTGGGGGTCTAGCTTATTTCACTAAGAAAAATGGTCTCCAACTGCATCCATTTTGTTGTAGCAGATGGAATTCCATTATTTTTATGCCTGAGTGTAGTGTACATATACCACATTTTCTTCATCTAGTCATCAGCTGATGGACATTTGGGTTGATTCATAACTTGGCTATTCTGAAATGAATTGCTATAAACATGGGGGTACAGATAACTCTTTTATATGCTGATTTCATTTCCTTAGAGATGCACCTGCCACACAACAGGCACTTATGTAAGTTTGGCTGAATAAGAACATAATCATCATAACACGAACATGCCTTTTGATGTCATACAGCTTACTCTTGAATAGTACCCATGGCTTTAAAAAATGTGCACAGAATGACATGAGAATAGTCTACATGGCTGGAAGAATCCAAGGGAAGGGCAAGAAACGCAACTTCAAGTAGCCAAAGAAAACTTTCCAGAGGAAATTACTTCTAAACAACAACTGAAAATGAGCAGGCATCTTTGAAGGTAGAAGGTGTCAGAGTAGTGCACAGATGAGTTAAAAGAACTTTAATATAATTCAGTATGGATCTACTAAATTTCCATTAGGGAACAAAGAGCTACAGTTGAGCGATAAAACACACAGATGGGGGCCAGTGCTGTGAGGGAGTTAAGCCACGGACCAGAGTACCAGCATCCCATATGGGCACTAGTCCCATTCCTGGTTGCTCCGCTTCCAAGCCAGCTCCCTGCTAAGTCACCTTGGAAACAGCAGAAAATGGCCCAAGTGCTTGAGCTTGGGCCCCTGAACCCACGTGGGAGACCCAGAAGCAGCTACTGGCTTTGGTCTGGCCCGGCTTCAAAAGCTACAGCCACTTGGGGAGTGAATCAGCAGATGGAAGATCTAACTTTGCCTTTCAAATAAAATAAATATATCTTTTTAAGAAACAGAGATCATTCAGATTGAAATCTGAGAGCATGAGAACATACAGAACAGCCATCAGACTAACTTTTTGAATGTTTATAGAAGCTGTATTCCTAATAGCCAAAACATTGAAACAACCCAGATGTCTATCAACCAGTGAACAGATAAGCAGATTCTAATACATTCATACCATGGAAGACTATACAATAAGAAGTAAGAAACTTCTCCCATACCCAACAAGAATGACTCTTAACAGCATCATGCTAAGCACATGAAGTTAGGAACAAAGCTACATATTGTATCATTTAATTATTTTTCTTTTTGTCTGTAGTATTAAAAATATTTTCCTGGGGCTAGCATTGTGGCACAGCAGGTTAAGCTGCCAGCTAAAACACCAGCATCCCTTATAAGTAGCAGTTCAAGACCCCACTGCTCCATTTCCCACCCAGCTCCCAGCTAACACACCTGAGAAAGCACTGGAAGATGGTCCAAGTGCTTGGGCCTCTGCTACCCATGTGAGAGACCTGGATGGAGTTCTAACTCCTAGTTTTAGTCCTGCCCATTTCTGGCCCACCTCTCTCTCCTGTAACTCTTTCAAATAAAAATAAATCTTAAAAAAAAAAAAAAGGTTTAGATTATAAAGCAAACTCAAAGTTTATCACTGTAAAAGTTATAAGTTAAATAAAAAGTACTATGTTCTTAAAACTATATATATATGAGGTACTGACGCTGTAGAGTAGCAGGTAAAACTGCCGCCTGCAGTACCGGCATCCCATATGGACGCCAGTTCAAGTCCTGGTTGCTCCGCTTCTGATCTAGCTCTCTGCTATGGCCTGGGAAAGCAGTAGAAGATGGCTCAAGTCCGGGGTCCCCTGCACCTGTGTGGGAGACCCGCAAGAAGCTCCTAGCTCCTGGCTCCTAGCTTTGGATCAGAACACCTCCAGCTGTTGCAGCCAATTGGAGAGTGAACCAGCGGATGGAAGACCCTTCCCTCCCTACCTCCCTCTCTCTCTCTGCCTCTCCTCCTCTGTCTCTGTAACCCTCACTTTCAAATAAATAAATATTTTAAAAACCTGTATATATTAAATACAGGAAATTTTTCCCTTTATTTAAATTTCTTAAATATATGTAAAAATTTTCCCTTTCTACCATCACCCCAGAAAGTAATATGTGGCACATAGTAGGCTGTCAGTAAGAAAATTAATGAGTGAACAAGTACGTGAATGAAAGAACTGCAACTCACAAGAGATTCCAGGATGTAGTTCTATTTCCACATTGGCTGATACACAGAAAAGGTTCTAAAAGTAATCACTGATTGAGAGCCGCTAAGATGAATGACATGATACTTTACCCGAATTTTAAACTCACCACCTCATCATACATTATTGTCAACCAGATATTATTATTACTGTGTCAAAATGAAACAAATTATTCTGTTCCATTTTCTCCCCAAGCCACCATGAAATGTGACAATGTTTCTAGTGCTGATTTGATTTTATGCTGAATTTTCTTGCAAAAAATTATTCTGTAACTTATTTGGTACCAGATGATTCTGTACTAACTGAAAGACAATTTATCTTCTTGAGCCTGTCAATCCCACAGAATAGTACATACGGGTTTTGTAAACTTCTTATCTGACTTTTCATCTTGAGATACCTTGACAAATTCTAGCATTCTTTAACTGTGATACATTTTCTAAATGACACTACGGAGCAAACTAGAGAAAATACCTCTCTAGTACCCCAGGTTCAAAGGTAATTCAGACTTAATAAGCACTAACTCCTTTACCTTCAAGTCCCCTAGATTAGAATCTAGAAGGTACAAGAAACCTGACTCATGCCAACTGAACACTGTCAAATGAACCCATGCCATTTGTAGTAGGCAAACTCAAGTGGGCCCAGTGATTGCCAACCCTGGTGTTCCTGTTTTTGTGAAATCCCCTCTTCTTGGCTGTGGGCTGGACCTGTCAACTCACCATGGAAAACTATGTGTGTGTGTGTGTATGTCACATTCCAAGAATGTCACTTTCCAAAAACTGATTATAAAAGGCTGGGGCTTTCATACGGGGCACAATCTAGCTCCATATCTCTGTTGAGTAAACAGGTACCACATTGTGGAAGCATTCAGGTAGCCTGGGTAGGGTCCCCAGCATGGTGGTGCAGCCTGCCAGCATCCCCATGAGGTAGGAAATACGTCTTTAGAGGCTTCTGCAGGCCCAACTGAGCAGAGACATGGCTACTACGCAGGCGGACTGCTTGACTACAATGTTGTGACAACCCAAACCAGAAGCCCTTGGCTAAGCCACACCTCAACTCTGAGTCCTCAGAATTTATGAGATGGTAAGTATTCACTGGCATAGGCTAAGTTTTGAAGAAATATGTTGCTAGTAATTTGAAACTAATATAAAAAGAAATCTGCCCCCCAAATAATATCATTTGATTTGTATACTCTTGTTGTCGCCTAGCTCTTTCGCCACCTCTGTGTGGTACAGCATAGTGGTGAGGGGCCCTAACTCTGAAGCTGAACAGTTGTGTGGGGGGCACCACTCTCCTACAAGAACTAACATAGCAATGACACAATCCACACCACGAAGCTGTGGAACTCTGAAATGAGATGACCACGTAAAGTTTCTTAAACGCATGGAGTGTTCTGTGATCGCAGCTGCTTTCACCGTTCCTTCTTTACCGCACTACATTTGCATTCTCTACTTTAGTTCTTTCTCCTCTTTGAGTTACAGCCTTTTGCTTATTTTCTCTTGCCTTTAATAATGTTTTCAAAAAATATTCTTTGAATGCCTACTGTTCAAGATCTTAGAACAGAAAACAGGTATATAAGGTCACTGAACAGGTGGAGTTCAACCCCCTGTGACTTACAACCGCTTCCCCTCCCCTACTGTTTCACCTTAGGCCATCCTAACTCATCACCATTGCACCCCATATTTCTGAAGCTTCATTACCATGATTATTTTATTGTTAAAATTATCGTGCACAGAAATAGTTTGTGGCCAACAGCCATGTTTGTCTCTCTCATCTAAGAGTTTTGAGCACTGACTTAATGCCTTTATGATTTCACTGAGTCTAAGCTAAAACCTGTTCCAGTTACGTTCCATTTTAAAGACAGACTGAATAGAAATGCTCCCCTTCACCTTAAAATCCGCTTGCTTTTTCAACATCAAAACTCTACATGATTATATGCAGAAAGTTAAGTCCTATTCTATTATCAAATTTTAAGTTTTTACAAGCTCAACAAAAAATAAACTTTTCCACAGAGCATTTAATAATATGCAGCCCTAAGAATTGCTGAGTGATTCCTCCATGCAGAGATAGAAATATTACAAACTTATAACACAGTGAAAGTACTGCAGCTGAGTACTGGAGCCTGCCTGCCTTCAATCAAATTCTATTCTTATTTCTTAATAGTGTCACCCTGTCAACTGATTTCACCAGCTCACCCCTCCCCACACCTGTTTCCTCATCTGTGAACTGTGGATAACAAGTCTCTAAGCAGCGGAGTTCACATAAGGAGTAGATGAGTTCACATCTCTAAAGTGTTTAGAATCTGATACATGGTAATGATCACAGGTACTTGTTAAATAAAAACAGTGAGGTCAGAGCTCTCTGAGCTAGACTGTTTTCTAAGAAGCTAAATTTAAAAAGAGAAAGAGCTCTTGATGGTGATAAGTGCTTCGCCTGAGCCCTGCAAGGAGCAACTCTTCTACTCAGACACGGCGTGCTCGGCAAAGAACCTGCGTCCAGGAGAGCCAAGCAGGGCACCAGCTCTGCTCAGGAGCTTACAGCAAGGTGATTCTTCAAAGAACACTGTGACTGCTTCAAAATCTAACCTACTATGCTCTGAAGTATTAATTTGGACACACAGGAACTTGGAGGTTATAAAAAGGCATTCTTCACCTCAATTCAAGATTTTTCTAGCAAGTATGAATATCGGTGATCTAAAAATCCATTTGTGAGTTTTCTTATTGATTTAGTACGTACCAAGGACCTATTGTTGAGAGACCAAGATGAACAGTCAGTGCCTTCAAGAAGCTTACTCTAAGGAAGGAGAGTCTGGCCTAAAAGTTAAGATGCCCACATTCTACCTCAGAATACTTGATTTCAATACCCAGCTGTGGCTCCTGAATCCAGACTTCTAATGCAAACTCTGGTTGGCAGCTGGGATGACTCAGTTGACTGGGTTCCTTTCATACATGTGAGATAGCTGAATTGGGTTCCAGGTTCCCGGCTTTGGATTTGCCTGGTCCCAGGCAGCGTGGGCATTTGGGAAGTATATCAGTGGATAAGAATTCTCTCTCTCACATTTATATATGTGCTGTATACTAAAAGCAGACTGTGCTGTATACTCCAATGAAGACATAAATCACATATATGATAATGTAGTGAATATAGAAGGATATTATGAATCAGATAAAAAACATAAGCCTCTCAAAATACAGAAAAGATTGTAGTGCTAGCTGCAGTTGATCAACATTCCAGGCCAGGCAATCAGATGGCAAAAGCTTGGACAGGCACATGAATAAGACATGTCACAGAAGCTCAGAATTGCAGTTGAGGAATGCAAGAGGGAAGGGCGTCAGTAAAGAACCAAGGTACCTAGGCAGTGGGGAGGGTCTGGAAAGAGCTTGTGTGTCCTGGTAAGACATGCATAGTTCTTGTAGGCCAGGAAATCTTCCTCAAAGATGGACCCCTGGTCAAACGCTGAATAGCACAGCCTCCTGGGGAGCACAATGCATTTAAAGGCTCTAAGAAATCACAAAGAAAAGAAACCATTTTTCAAGGCTAATTCAAATGGAATTCCATTTTCTAGAAATGTGTCCCCAAGAACACAGTTCAGAGAATACTATTATAAGCGAGGGCGGAGGGTTACTTTGCTTTTGATATGGAAGACAGCCTTGAGAAAAAAAAAGACTCAGGGAGACCAGAAAGGAAATAAGTATACTGCCAAGTAAGGCAATGGTAGTCGAATGTCAATAATACAATCATTAGGAGGCAGAAGCTGGAGTAACAGGGAGAGAACAGAGTTCAAAGAGACCCCAGGCTTTATCCAGCACAACCACCCAACAGGTGCTTGTCACCCTTTAGCGTGTCAAACACAAAAAAGCTCAGAAAATTTCAAAGAAGTAGACAAGAAACACTGTCCTCCAGGAACTTAGACATGGGTAGAGAATGCTATGCCAAAAAAAAACAGAGTAAAATGTGTTAGACAGGCGTGGTTTCATCTGCAGGTGCAGACAGCTTTCTGAGTTATTTTTCCTGTGCCCTCCTCCTCCTCCTCAATCTCATGTATCATGGCCATTATGTTCTTTTCCCCAATGTACTTTTTTCCAGAAAAGATTCCCTACATTTTCACTTAAGCGTGAATTTAAAGAGATGCATTTTTCTCATAGGTATTTCCAATTTAAACCGTAAGTGCTAACACACATTTGGGTATAAAGTATTTTAACAAAGAGAAAAAGTGCAGTGCTGCAAGGAAAAGTAAAACAGTGAACTGCCCTAAGACACAGGCGCTGCCTCACTCCTTGTTAAGGGTAGCTCTGGACCTACAGGGGGAAGTAACAGACAATCAACCTGCCCACAAACACCCAGCCAGGTATTCTTCACAGCTTCTTTGCCCAAAACGTCTGGAATAAAGGGCAACAAAATGACCCACCATGATTTTCATCAGAAAGGGCACAGAGGTTGATTAAAAGATGCCGATTCTGAGACCCCATCCCTGAGAATGTCTAGAGTGGAGCCCAGGAATCTGAAGTGCGTTGACCAGTACCCCTAGATGACTCCTTGTGAACACTGACACGTAAGGACTATTGACTCAACACAAGATATAGAATTGCATTAGGTGAAAGTCTGTTATAAATATAGGCAAACGGCATGGTTAGTCAGTTTCAGCACTACTGTGGGGGACAGCGGTAAAGAAGCCAGGTTTTCATTCAGAACTTGCTTTGGATAAGTTAATTATAGAGGGATATACCAGTATTTCTCAGAATGGATTTAGTCTCCGCTTGGAACATTTTTATTAACTTAATTTAAGAACGGATTCAATTTAAATCAACCCAATTCTAAATAGCTAGTCAATTTTATCAAATTGTACCCAAAAAGGCAGTTAATTACTTAACATTAACTTTCCTATACATAAATTTGAAATAAATGAAGATCTTTTGGTACAAGACAGAAAAGCTAAGTTGAGAAATTATTTTTGAATATTTTTACAGCAGCAGCACAAAAGTGAATGATGATTTTGCTTTCCAAATAAGAGAACCTGCGAAGTCATCTCCTATATATTATTAATATATATAATTACTTGATTTTAATTTTTCACTAATAAAGAGCTATTAATACATATGTAGTGTTATTTACATAAAGCATATAAATTACATACTTTTCTAATGATAAATGCTCCATGCTTATTATGTTACACAGATGACATTCACTTTGGTGAACTTCAAAAATTTAAAAATTCATTTTACCCTGTTTATTGCATCTGTTCATTTTATTCTGATTAGAAAGCTAGATTTAACTCTCTCAAACTCCAATTTGCAATTAAATGTTTTGCAAGCAATATTTCCTATTCCTGGTTTGACAAACGGATCATCAGGGAACTGTTTAAAATATTGCTCTGCTCAAGGACCAGTGTGGGGGGTGCAGTGAGACTACTATGTGTCCTGGAAATTCCTTATGTGACACTTAATGTCTGGCCAAGGCTGGATACGTGGTTCACAGGAAAGTGATGTCAGCTGTACACATGCAAAAGACTCTACTGTTGTTAGAGTCTTATCATTTGAATAGTTTCAATTAATTCAATCCAGCTGTGTAAGCTCATTGGTAGTGGGTGCTTGGACACGTATTGGAATTCATTTGTTTGCTTGTTTTCATTGTTGGCAACAGATACAAATTTCTGGAAACTTTGATATTCAGGTGAATTCATCTTAGGATGGATGCTATAGTCAAAAATCATATTTTCCTGACATATGCAGGTTGCCCCCCCCCACCAAACATTACAAAGAAAAGCATTGAGGATATCCCTTGACTTGTTACATGTTCATAACATTTACCTGAAGTGGTTTCTAAACATATTGTCTGAAATGACACTCATACTTTCACTAAAACACAGATCTTTTAAAGACTGTAGATGTAAATTTCAGTTTTAACATTCAAATCAATACTCTGCTCAAAATAATATATAAAACTACTTAATAATTAAAACAATGAGACTATTGTCAAAATATATGAAAGCTAATATTTTAGCTGAAATATGTGATATAATCTGTTTCATTGGAAAAATGTGTATTAACAAATGTGACAAATATATAAAATAACACATTAACATTGCTTACTTCCAGATGATGTATCCTAATGATTTTAATTTTTATAATTTACAAATGTTTCAGCAATTAAAATTGTATGTGATAGGAACAAAGACTACATCCAAAAGTAAATTTAAAAGCCAAAATGATCCATTAAACACACACACACACAGCATATTTTCTTAAAATACAATATGAATTATTTCCATTTAAAAACTATAAAACAATTTGTATTATTCAGGATTTTTAAAGACTTTTTATTTACCTGAAAGGCAGAGTTACAGAAAGAGGAGGAGAGACACAGAGAGAAAGAGATCTTCCATCTGCTGGTTCACTCCCCAAATGGCCACAATAGTTGGGGCTGGGATAGGCCAGAGCCAGGAGCCAGTTGCCTCTCCTGGGTCTCCCATGAAGGTGCAGGGGCCCAAGCACTATGGCCATCCTCTGCTGTCACTCCCAGGTGCACCAGCAGAGAACTGGATTGGAAGTGGAGCAGTAGGACCCCGACCGAACTGGTGCCCACATAGGATAATGGCATTGCAGGTGAGGCCCAACCCTCCACACCACAAAGCTGGCCTCTCACTATTTTCTGACTATTAAATTAGTAAAGAAGGAATGAGTTTGCCTGCTTTTACTTTAAAAGAAAGTCTGAGTCGGATTGATTTGGCTCATGTGTCTCACTTCGCTGGATTCACACATTTGCGGAACCTGGGAAGGCAAATCTGTTCAAGAAGATAGAGCAAAACGTGCACAGGCCCACATATATTTTATCTATCTACTTTCTAACTTTTCTCCTTTCTTTTGTTCCATGCTTTTCTTTCATTTTTAAATACCTGTTAAAAAATACATCTTAAGGGGCGGGCTATGGCCACAGTTGTTATAGGAGTTGAACTGCCTGCATTGCATATCTGAGCGCCTACATAAAAGTTCGGCTAAACTTCTGATCCGTACTTCCTGCTGTTGCACCCCTGGGAGGCCAGAGGTGATGGCTAAAGTATGGGGGTCTCTGCCACCCGTATAGGAGACCTGGACTGAGCTCCTGGCTGCTGGCTTTGGCCTGGTCCACCCTGACCATTATAGGCATTTGGGGAATAAACCCGCATGTAAGCATGGGTCTTGCTCACTCACTTGCAAGCTCTGCATCTCAAACGCAAATAAATATTTTCAAGTACATTTCAAACTTCAGTTTATCAAAAAGCTATTGGAGGGGCCAGCACTGTGGAGTGCTAGTCTGGGCCTCTGCCTGCAGCGCCAGCATACCATACGGGCACCAGTTCATGTCCAATCAAGCTCCCTGCTAATGGACTGGGAAAGCAATGGAAGATAGCCCAAATGCTTGAGCCCCTGCACTCACATGAGATACCTGGAAGAAGTTTCTGGTTCCTGGCTCCAGATGGGCCCAGATCCAGCTGTTGTGCCATCTGGGGAGTGACCCAGCGGATGGAAGACCTCTCTATCTCTCCCTCTTTCTGTCTATAACTATCTCTCAAATAAACAAATCTTTAAAAAAAAAATGGATAAGCACCTGCACTATGCTAAGCTGCTAACGTAAGGCAAGTAGCATTCATTTGAAAACCTAAAAGCCAGACAAGAATGAAATGATTTTAAACTGCTGATTTCTCTGTTTTGTTTTACAATTTCATTATTTATTTGAAAGAGTTGCAGACAGAGAGAGAGAGAGACATCCATCTATCTTCCATACGCCTGTTCACTCCTGATTTAACCTTCATGGCTAGGACTGAGCCAGATAGAAGCCAGAAGCCAGGAGCTTCTTCTGGGTCTTCCACGTGGGTAGCAGGGGCCCAAACATTTGGGCCATTTTCTCCTGCTTTTCCCAGGCCAATATCAAGGAGCTGGACTGGAAGTAGAGCAACTGGGACACAAATTGGTGCCCATAAGGGAAGGTGGCATCACAGGCGGCAGCTTTACCCACTGTGCCACAATGCCAGCCCCTTATTTCTCTATTGTTAAAGGGTATAGACAAGATTAGTTGTCCAGCAATTATCCTTATGTAGAACCTCATAATTATGAAAAACTCTGCTTATTAATAATGTGAAATACAATTGGCATTTAGAACAGCAGTAGGTCAAGTGAGTTGACTTTTAGGAAAGAGCTATAGGACAATGATAATGGAGGTTGAAGGTGAGAGAGGGGAACAATAACCGGTGTGAATGAAGTACAAGAAATTAGTGGACTTTGGACATTTTATCAGAGCTGCATGGCTCAGACCTCACCAACTCTCAATTTCTCTTCCTCTGATTTTGTCATTCTAAGTGAGTTACAATGGCACTTAGTGAGCAGCCAATTTCCATCCACTGTTCTGAAAAAAGCATTCACACATAAATTTTAAAAACCTAATTGCTCATAAAATCATGTCCTTAATAACTGTGGATTAATAAAACTACAGTTAGGAATATTTTAATGGCATGTTATAATTCTCATAATTTAACAGGAACTGAAAACAGTGGGATAAAATCCTGTAAATATGGTGAGAGAACAATCTAAAAATAAGCATATTTACCTAAGGGGAAAAAAGTGGAAACACATGTACCAAACTGAATGGTTGTTGAGAAGCACCTGAATAGGAGCAAAAAGACTTTTGAATACTTCTGCATTATTTCCTACTTTCTAAAATGTACATTTCAAAAAGGAACTCACTGTTCATTAAAACATAGTATCATCAAAAGCATATATAGTTAGGTATAAAAATACAGCTCAAATAATTTGGAACAAGCTATCAAAAATGCTGCGTACATGCTAAATTTGAAGACAAGGAATCAACACCACTTACGGCCAGATAGAAGTCAACAGGGCAGTCTACAATCTGACGGAGACACCTTCTTCACTTCCCTAATCACCTCTGTTTGTATCCTAAGTCACATGGAATACGGGGAGTAAATACAGTTTACGAGACCAAAATCAAACACATAGAAAGCAAAACATGGAAAAAGTATGGTGCCACGTCTTCTCCAAAATGCTGATGAACGCTCAATCACTTCTAACTGATCATTAACAGCTCAGAAATAGAGGACCTGATTAAGGGTGACTGCGTGCATGTTTTAAGGTAAAAAAAAAATCACTTTAATATGCAAGAATATCCAGGATGAAAGGAGCTCTGGTCCACCTTCCTCTCCGGGTCTGAGCCTGTACTCAAACACTTCCTCACAGCCAGCCTACTAAATCAAAAATGTCTTTTCCTCATCTATGTTGTCCCCAGTGACCCTTCCCAAATAATTTTTTAAAAACTCACAAAAACGTATCCAAGCTTTCACCTACACAACAGGCCTTCAGCTACTGGTTGGAAGATATTATGAGCATTGTCAGACCCATTTTTTGGCTTCCCGTTTCTCTTCATGTTGCAGCTTATTGGTTTATTTCTTAAAAATTGGCACAAAAAAAAACCTAAACGTTACCTGAGATACTGCAGTCACACAAAAAGGAGAGCTTCCACAGGAAATGGTTGCTAGAGCCCCACAAAGATCCAGAACTGTGATGGTGAAATTCTCAGTGCGCTACTGTGTGTGTACACACACATTCTCAGTGCAAAGGAAAGGAAGTGAGCTGACTTTTAGGAAGAAAAAGTATTTCTGAATTAGCTGGGAAAAGGCTTTAAGAAAAGGATAATTTTGTGAAATAGTGATGGGTAAGTCTTGTCACTGGTCAAGAGCCAGATCTTAAAAGGCCCTGCATGTCAGCCCCAGGGGTACTGACTTTTCAGAAGCTATAGAGAAAAAATAAGAATTCTATACAGGACACTGTCAAGACAAGATTGATATATACAAGAATCACTCTGACAGCTAAAAAAAAATATGGCTTGAATGGTGCCAAGTCAAAGACAGGACAATTTATTAGAAGATTATTGCAATTGTCTGTACAACAAATGATGACAGTCTAATCTAAAATGATGAACTTGTAGGGAAAAAGGTTAGACTTGATAGATACACATAACTGGAGTCAAATTTGATGTGGAGGAAGGCGTTTGACATGATAGCTGAGACTCAGGTTAGGACATCCTCATCCCACATTGACATATGTAGCTTTAACACTCAGCCCTGGCTTCTCACACCAGATCCTGGAAGGCAGCAGTAATGGATCAAGTAGATGTGCACCTGCCACCCACATGAAAGCCTTGAATTGAATTCCTTACTGAGAGCTTCAGTCCCCTAATCATTAAGACCATTTTGGGAGTGAACCAGCAGAGAGGGGAGCTTGCTTGGCATGTGTGTTCTTTCTCTCTCTCTCTCTCCCATCTGCCTTTCTCACTCTGTCTCTCAATTAATTAATTAAATATAACCTCTGTGAAGGAGGCAACAAGGGTTAGGCCAGGCTTCATACCACTTTTTTAAAGAGTGGCATGTAATTTTTAAGTTTACAAGTCTGAGCTAATCAGCATAGCTAATAAGTTTTATTAGTCCATAAAAACAATTCTAGCAACCTATGGGTGCTTAATATCCTCAACAAAGTTGAAAGCATTTCTCCAAAAGAAAAATATTCAGAGAAAATAGATATCAACATGAAATTATAAAATGCTTATATACAGAATAAGCACATTTATTGGAAAACCACTTGAATTTATAAAGCCAGTTAGAGCCTTAAAAAATAACCTAAATTTAAATACATACTATCAGTTATAAAAAGAGTAGATCCATATACTCTCACATGTAGATTTCTGATAAGCACCTATCTGAAAAGGCCTCAACAAAATATTAGCCAAAATTTCATTCTCAGTTACTCAAATTATGTAAGTCAGCAGCTGAAGCTGCATGGTCTTGTAGAATCTGAAGAGAGAACACTTCCTGTGAGGTCAAATCAGTACTTTTAATGCCATCCCATGGGTTTTTCTCAGCATCGGCCTTATCCTTGGAGCATCCGTTCCACAGCACAACCATTTCAGTGGAAACACCACCCACACCCAAACATTCCAAAACGCACATCCTCTTCTATAACTTTGAAGATGACTTGCTGACTTTCTTAAAAGCATCCATTCACTGCTATACCACAAACTGCCTATGGGTTCAAGTTAAAAATCTGGTAGCAGATTTTCTGCTCCTGTTATTTCTCTAGCCAGACAATCAACGTGGCTCACAAAATACTCCCACAGCTCTAGGAGCTTCCTGTAATTCGTTGGAAATGCCAAGTGTTTAGACAACTAAAATCATCTAACACATTTTTCTTAAACCTGCAAAAGTAGTGCTAAAAATTCATTGCAGAGTTACTGCCACCTGAGAACCTCCAAGTACACAGTGATCCACAGTGACAGCAGTCAGCCAATCACACATCCGGATGTCTGCATTTGATGCCACAACAGGGCAAGCCTTGTTGCTCCTGCCAACTATGATGATATCTTACCTAGTTTGTGAGGACCAATCAATAGTTTGAGTGTTTTATACTTATAAACTTATAAACTTATAAAAGTTTCTTGTATCAATTACCAAAAAGGCCACCTTATGTGTGTGACTGCATTCCAATATCCAGTGACTTCTAGCATGAACAAGCAGAATGTACAGTTTGTTCTCAGGGTGAAGTCCCCGAGTTCTGGGGCCATTCTGCCTGATCTGACATCTTCAAGCTTCATGACCTTCAACAAGTAACGACTGTGTGCCTCAACTTTCCCAAATGTAGAAAAGAGACTATAATAAGACCGGCTGTTTGCATTTTCATAAGAAATATTTGATTATGAATTCATACATGGAAAATGATCCAGTATGCCTAGCTCATGATAAATGCCATATACATGGTAGCTATTGCTTTTATTATGTTGTTATTACCATTATTTTTCCTGTTAATCAGTACTTCATACAGAATTCTTGAGAAGTTGTCAAACAAAAAATAGTTTACTTAATAGTATTTTCAGCTTCCTATAATAAAAAAAAAGTGGGTGAAACCTTTCTACCTAATTCTGGTCTATTGGAAGAAAATGCTAAAGCTTTGTTCTATTATGGTGCCTGTACATTTATAATATCAATCAATAATTTAAAGATACATAATGAATATTTTATGGGTTATAACTGTGGTCAATCACTAATAATTCCCAGCTATGTGTAACTCCAATAAATATTTAACATCATTTGCCCAAGATGATCAGGGTAAAGACAAAAATAGCATTGTCAAGAAGAATACAGTTTATACTGAGGTTAAAAAGCACTCCATGTTTCAGTAGAACTGGTCATTAAATATAAAGATGCAAACAGCTTCAAGCTGCAGAATCCCCACGAGAGATAAGATTCTGTCAACATGGCGATCGCCACTTGCTCATAGATAGTGGTGCGCACTTGCCAGGCAGCCCCCACTGCTCACAACAGCATAGCCTCCTTTAAGGTTCTTACAGTATCTGGAAGACTTGCTGCTGTGTAGGATAATGATTTTCTTTTCAAGTAACACAAAGTACAACTTAGATTTTCTCATGCATATCTTGATTCTTATGTCTGAAGTGCACAGATGCAAAAGTGCTGCCTTTAGATATGACTGGTCACTCCGGAAGTTCCATTTGTCTACAAGTTTCTCTGTTCCAGTTTCATCTATGTATATTTAATTGTCAGCCTGTTGCTCATCATGGTAACGAGCAAGCCGAGAAAGCCTCAGATCCCATGACCAACAAAGTGCATCTTCTAGAACACAGACAACTTCTCTTCCCCAACCACCAATTAAAAGCGCTTTGATTTATTCAGCATCAACTTACTCGATCGATTTCTCTGCAGAAGGAAGGTGACTGTACTTAGTAGCTATGACTGTTACATATCAGGGCAAAGGCAAAGTAAATGATAAGGAGGCAACCAGTCATGAACACTGCAGTCATTCACTTAATTTCTTTAGCATGAAAATTGTCATACCTGCAATTTAATAAAATTTACATTTTTCTGCTTGGTATTATCAACCAGACATTAAGTGTTTTAAGTATGTTGTGAATTCACATTCCAATTAATCACTGCAAATTAAATAGTAATACACAGAAAAATATTTTTTCTTCCTTCCTCTCCCCTGATCAATAGAGATGATCACTAGTCAACATCATGTAGTCAGGTCTGTGGTTCCTATTCCTATGCCTATCAAAGGTCATTTCCTATAGCTCATGCAGTTAAACCACTATTAGTTAGATAAACACAAGAGTACTGTTTTCACAAATGTCATCAAGGCTCCAGCTAAGCCAGATGTCCAGTTTGACTACAAGCAACACAGATAAAAGTTCTCATATCTAAAATTTCTTAGATTCATACTTGTCCAAATAAAAGCTGCTGGTTAGAATCATACATGTATTGGCCGGCGCCGTGGCTCAACAGGCTAATCCTCCGCCTTGCGGCGCCGGCACACCAGGTTCTAGTCCCGGTCGGGGCACCGATCCTGTCCCGGTTGCCCCTCTTCCAGGCCAGCTCTCTGCTGTGGCCAGGGAGTGCAGTGGAGGATGGCCCAAGTGTTTGGGCTCTGCACCCCATGGGAGACCAGGAGAAGCACCTGGCTCCTGCCATCGGAACAGCGCGGTGCACCGGCCACAGCGCGCTACCGCGGCGGCCATTGGAGGGTGAACCAACGGCAAGTGAAGACCTTTCTCTCTGTCTCTCTCTCTCTCACTGTCCACTCTGCCTGTCAAAAAAAAAAAAAAAGAATCATACATGTATTATGAAAGTATATAAAATTTTATTTTACTAGTTAATGATGTTAATTGTTTCAGGTTAATCAGAACAAGGAGTATTTGTCCCATGAGTTTCTTGCCAATGTTTTATCAGAATATTGTTGGTTCTTTCAGCTGCAAATCAATGTAACACATTAGGTCTATGTTTTGGAGTAATGCTTGAGCAATTTTTGATTCAGCTTCTTCATATGTTTTTAATCAACTCATTTATGGAATTGTATATTTTCATTCATTTTTCAGAAATTCACCTTTGTTAGGTGTAATCTTTAACTGACTCAAAATCAGTTAACTCTACCTTTTTAACTATTTCTTATTATTTGTTATAATTAAGGTTTACTATAACACTGTAACTTCTAGATATTTTTAACCTGTATTTACCAAAAGCTAAAATAATAATTTAAATCAGTAATTTACACATTATATAAATATTTAATAAATCCTAATGACTCATTAAGACTTGATCTTCTTCATCTTGAATGTTTTCCAAAACTGGAAAAATGTTGCCTACATCACCTTTTTAAATACATGTTGGATCTCCTTGATGAGATCTGAATCAAAAATGTCACACTGAAGCGAAAAGTAAATAAAAGGTCTTTATGTTGCTTGTTTTTTCATACTGAATTGTAGTGGTGCATTATTGAAAAATGATTTAGCTTTTCACTTAACTTTATTATTTTCATGTTTCATCCAGTAATTCAGAATCCATCCATGCTGATATTTCTGAGTTGCACTAAACTGTTAAGAATAAAAGATTTATACTACTAAAACTTTAGGATTTGCTGCTTTAAAAAAAGCAATTCTGGATGTGTTGCATTGCTGCCAAAGATTGCTCTGATTTCTTCCTTGGATTACTGATTCTGGAGACCTCATGCTCTATCCTATGCCATTATTTTTATAAATAAATGTGGCATATTCTCATTTAGACCTTTTAATGATTTGAAGTCCTTTGTAAAATCTCTGAAAGGCATGAATATCTGCAGATAATTTCTCCTAGTCAGTATTCAATACTGGGGCTCCATGAGGATTTTTTTTTTCCCCAACATCTATAACAAAGTCACTTTGTTAAAAACATTTGGACTACTCATATACTTGATATGAGGCAAGGTCCTTCCGAATTTGGCTGAAGTGTGGCTACATAATCCCTCTTGCATAAGGCACGTTCACAACAGACATGCTATTATCTGAACTCATATTTCTTCAAAGTTGATTTAAAAAATCAGACATGAGAAAAAATACGTACAAATCACAGATTGTTATTGTTTTTATTGGGTGTATTCAAACATAATTCAAAACCATTTTGTTTGGCAAATTTACTTTATGTCTTTGCAAATAATAACAGAATTCACGTTGACAACTCTTTAATATATATTATTGTTCCTCATTACTCATCAAAATAAATGATTAAATAGCATGTGTATGACTGCTGTAGCTGACTTGACTGCGTGGCGTCCTCAATGACACCTTTCTCCTTGAATTCACATCCTGTGCAGTTTCTTCCCTTTAAGTGTGAGCTATCTACTGTGCTGCTTCTAATCAGTAGAATTTGTCAAAGGAGATAGGGTGCCATTTAAGTATTAATATATGTAAAATTATGACTGCTGTCTTGATGACAGATGCTGTTGCTTTCTTGGTTTATATGCTTTGATAAGGAAAACCCTATTGGATAGGCCAACATGGCAATGAACTAAGGGTGACCTCCAGCCAATAGTCAGCTAGGAGCCAAGACTTCATGGAAATGATTCTTAGAGAAATGCATTCCCTCCCAACAACATGAATTTGGAAGCCAATCCTTTCCCAGCTGAGTCTTCACTGGACCCAACCCTGATGAATGGCCTTAATTGTGAGAGATTCTGAAAGGTAGTATCAGAATAAGTTGTGCCTAGACCTCGGATCCAGAGAAACTGTAAGATAATATGGGGATTTTATAAAATCACAAAATCTATGGTGATTTATTACACATGAATGAATATCTAACACTTCAGAACACTTGACAGTTTTTAAATGGATTGTTTGTTTTCTTTTGTTGAGTTCTTGATGCATTCTGGATATTGATCCGTCATTGGATGAACAGTTTACAAATATTTTCTTCCACCCTGAAGGCTGTATCTTCATTCTGTTGGTCGCTTGCTTTGCTAGGCAGAGGTCTTCTCATTTTGTATTTTTTGTTTGTTTGTTGCTTTTGATGTCTGTCCTTTGGGACTATCCAAAAAAACCAAAATGAAACTTGGCCCAGATCTATGTCATGAAGCATTTCTCCTGTGTTTTCTTCTAGTAGTTTTATAGTTTTATATTTTAGATCTTTAATCCCTTTTGGCTTTATGTTTTACATTATGAGAAATAGTTTCTTTTTTCTACATATAGATCTCCAGGTTTCCCAGCACCATTTAATGAAGAGACCATGCTTTTCCCAATGTATGTTCTCGGCACCTTTATCAAAAATCTTTTGGCTATCAACACTAACAGCTAACATATAAATGAAACAATGAACAATATTCTTAATCATTAGGGAAAGACAAATCAACAAATTGAGACATCACTTAATTCCAGTTAAAATTATTTTCATCAAAAAGCAAAAGTAACACACTCTCATGAAGATTAAGAAAAGAGAAAACTTTATGTACTACGAGTGGGAATGTAAATTGATACAGCTGTTATGGAAAACAGTATGGAGATTCTGATAAAAATTAAAAAATGGAAATAATGTATGATCCAGCAATCTCACTACTGGGAATATACCCAAAGACAAATCAGTATGTCAAGGAGATATCTGCATTTTAATTCCTACTGTAGTATTGTTTTCAATAACTAAGAAGTAGAAACAGTCTAAAAGCTCATAAGTGAAAAAAATAACTAAAATGTGGTACACATACATAACAGACTATTAGCCATTTAAAAATGAAGGAAAATCTAGGGGCTGGTGCCATGGTGCAATAGGTTAATCCTCCGCCTGCGGCACCGGCATCTCATATGGGCACCATTTCTAGTCCTGGCTGCTCCTCTTCCAATCCAGCTCTCTGCTATGGCCTGGGAAAGCAGTAGAAGATGGCCCAAGTGCTTGGGCCCCTCACCCATGTGGGAGACTGGGAAGAAGCTCCTGGCTCCTGGCTTTGGATCAGCACAGCTCTGGCTTTTGTGGCCATTTGGGGAGTGAACCAGCGGAAGGAAGACCTTTCTGTCTCTCCCTCTCACTGTCTGTAACTCTACCTCTCAAATAAATAAAATCTTTTTTAAAATAAAATGAAGGAAAATATGTCATTGGCCACACAGGTGAACCTGGAGGGTGTTAAGTGAAACAAGACAAATTATGCATGATTAAAGATCTCAGTGTAACTGGGGATTTGGGTGTGGTCAATTTATTTTCTCTCCAATGGAGAATGGCATTCCTATCCATCGCTTCACAGTTTTTGTAAGGATACTTTTTTTAATCTAAGAAGCAAATGGAAGAAGTTAGTGGGCAATGTAGCCCTTGAGTTGTTTATTATGTAAGAAATCTTCTGGTAAGTCTTAAACTGATAATTATCAAATACTTGCATCTATTGCCTTTCCTCATCTATAAGTTTAAGGAAAGTTTCCAAAGAAAAATGAAGTTTGGTTTTCTACTGCTTACCTCATCACAGTTTTTTGTGTAACGGTCATGAGAAAGTGAATATGCAATTATAAATTAAGTTCTTTTCCATTTATCTGTGCATTAGACTGGTACAAGTAATCAGGTTATTTCCAATTAGGGTGTAGTCTTCAAATGTGCCAATTCAATACAAACTAAATGACACCCTGACATACTGCTTTTGGACGATGTGGACACCTAAAACGACAGCATACATCTTACGGAGTGCTCTCTCGGGACAGTTGCCAGCGTCTCATTATCTGTCTTGATATCTGTTAGTTGTTACTGAATATTTCCTCATGCCTTTATCACAGTGAGCAGTATTTTGCTAAGAGACAAAGCAGAGAGCTGGGAATCTACAAAGGTAAAACGGTCAGGATGAAATTTTCAACCCACATTACAACATCTACAGAGTTAAACAAAGGATGGAGAAACAAGTGTTTCAGAAAAGTCAAAGTGTTCATTTCTGGCTCTGAAGATGTTTCTTGTATTTTCGTCCATATAGAAGTTATGTCTAGATCTTGCCAACCTAAGGATACATAATGTCCACTCACCTCAATATGTCATCTCTTTCCCTTCTCTTCAGAATCACTATTAATTTTCATTTATTCACTTATCTTCTCATTGGAGGAACACAGAGCATTTCTGTATGCTGCTTCCTGCCCCACATGCCTCCATTGGCCTCCAGCTGGGCCTTTAGGCCACCCATCAGGGAACTCAATCCAGGTTGCCGAGTGGGTGGCAGGGTCTTGGCTGCTTCGCCATCACCACTGCTCAGGGTCTGCATCGTGGGCTCAGCCAGGAGTAGAACCCGGGCAACTCCACATGGGACGTGGGCACCTGCACGAGAGATGCCTCCGCCTCTCTGTGGCGCCTCCAGCAGCAATGCTGAGGCCCATCTGGTCTTTCCCCAGCCCAGCTCCCAAACTGTGAGCCAGGTAAACCTTTTCTCTTACAAGTGACCTGCCTCGTGGTGTGTTGTGGTGGGGAGAAGCCGACTAATGCAGAGAGGGAACCCAGACAAAGCTGGCTCAGCAGACCCCGGAGTTGTGGGGACGGCCTGAGAGTTCAGGGAGAGCAAGGCGGTCACGGTCCTCAGGAGGAGTTGAGAGGGGAATGCCATGCACAGAGAGCCACCCGGCTCTTCCAGGGCCTCCCCTCATGATTCTCTGGAGTACTGAGCGGCCCGAGGGTACAGGCAAAGTAGATGATGCCTGCGAGTAACCACATGATAGGATGCAAAGAAACATACCTTCACACGGGACTGGCAAGATTCCTCATTGCCACCAGCCAGGTGGAAAAAACCTCAAGATTTTATGGGTGTGGATTGGAATACGCAGAAATGTGTCTTCTTCATTGCTGGTAACAGTGAGGCCTACAATCAACAGTGCTGTGGTTCCTTCAAACAAAAACCATCTATGGGGCAAGTACTGCAGCCTACCAGGTTAAGTGGCCACCTGCGATGCCAGCATCCCATCTGGACACAGGTTCAAGTCCCAGCTGCTCCACTTCCAATCCAGTGCTTGGGGCCCTGCAGACACGTGGGAGACTGGGAAGAGGCTTCTGGCTCAGGTCCATGGCCTGGCCCCAGCTCCGGCTGTCACAGCCATGGAGGAAGTGAATCAATGACTGGGAGATCTGTTATTCTTTCAAATAATTAAATATATCTTTAAAAAAAATCTAAAAGTGTTGGTATTGTGTAGCAGCCAGTTAAGCTGCTGCCTACGATTCCAGCATCCAAGCAGCAACACTTCTAATCCAGCCCCCTGTTAATGTGCCCAGGAAAGCAGTCAAACATGGCCAAGTGCTTGGACCCCTGCAACTGAGGTGGGAGACCCAAATGGAGTTCCTCGCTCTTGCTTCAGCCTTGGCAAGCTCCAGCCATTGCAGCCATTTGGGCAGTGAACCAGCAGTTGGAAGACTGATCAATTGATCACTGCCTTTCAAATAAACATTTCAAGAATGAAAAAAAGCAAGGCCCCAAATTATCAAACTACTTCCAAGCAACTTAGTTGCATTACAGAGCAAAACTCAAAAAGTTTATGGTGCTCCAAAAATATCCAGATGATAAATTCGTAAGATTCTTAACTGGCTCCAGTAGAAAATTATGAGGCTTATAAATAAACAAGACAATGTCTCAAAATGAAGAAAAAAATCAATCGACAGATAGCAATCCAGAATGAAAAACTGGTACAATTTGAAAACTGATGATTTCTCTTGCACACATTAGACAATTTAGAACACAGAGCAAACCACAACCTGAACTCCAGAGATACAGCTGCATCCAGAGACAAAGCAATGCAAAAACCAGTAAGACAGAAAACATGGGATATATCATAATGAAAAGAACGCAGGTTAAAATTATTTTTTTTGACAGGCCGAGTGGACAGTGAGAGAGAGAGACAGAGAGAAAGGTCTTTCTTTTGCTGTTGGTTCACCCTCCAATGGTCGCCGTGGCCAGCACGCTGCGGCCGGCACACCGCGCTGATCCAAAGCCAGGAACCAGGTGCTTCTCCTTGTCTCCCATGTGGGTGCAGGGCCCAAGGACTTGGGCCATCCTCCACTGCACTCCCAGGCCAAAGCAGAGAGCTGGCCTGGAAGAGGGGCAACCGGGACAGAATCCAGCGCCCCAACCGGGTCTAGAACCCGGTGTGCCAGCGCCTCAGGCAGAGGATTAGCCTATTGAGCAGCGGCGCTGGCCAGGTTAAAATTAAAATTGTGGAAGCTGGCACTGTGACATAATGGGTAAAGGCACTGCCTGCCGTGCCAGCATCCCATTTGTGTGCTGGCTCAAGCCTCTGCTGCTCCACTTCCGATCCAGCTCTCTGCTACAGCCTGGGAAAGCAAGATGGCCCAAGTCCTTGGGCCCCTGCACCCATATGGGAGGCCTCAAGGAAGCTCCTGGCTTCAGCCTGGCCCAGCTCCATCCATTGCAGGCATCTGGGGAGTGAACCGGCAGATGGAAGACTTCTGTCTCTGCCTCTCTATAATTCTTTCAAATAAATATTTTTTAAAAATTAAAATTGTGATATAATTAAGTCAATTGTTCATATAATTTATGAACTTAAGATAAATCAATACGTTATTTTTCATTAATAAATATTTAATAAATTCATGCATTGTGAAAAGTAAATGTATTACATAATTTGTGAGGCAAGGAATATGATAAAATGTATTCATTTAGAGTGAGTGAGGAAGGGAGAGAAAGAATGTGTCTGTGCGTGTGTGTGTTTGTGTGTGTAGAACTCTGTTACTTGCCTTTGGGGATTATTTAGATAAGAACCAAGGGTAAAATCAAATGTAAATCCATTAGTTTTTTCCATATATTTCAAACAAATACTACTGTTATATTTAATGAATGAGATACGTGGTGCTAAAAACTCAAGCAAGTATGGCAGTTAACATAAATGTTAAAGTTTTTTTATACCCTAACATGCATGATCTTTTCATAAGATGCATTTTCCATTAACTTTTGAGACTCTAATTATGCATAATTTTCAATTTTTCGTACCAAATTGTACCAATTTTGTTCTATTTCTTCATGAGCTTTCTGAAGTATCCTGGTATGAATTGGAAAGTACAAAATATCTTCTGAAAATAACTATAGATGCCTACATGTACATTAGCATTTTATAATTAATTAGCGTGTCTTAGCTACTGCTTAACCCACACTCAATCTAAGTTACACAAAACTTTGTCCATTTGTTTTATCCCATGTGCTGTCAAAAAACTTCCTTATTCTAAAATTATTCCAGTGACCTGTAATAAAGCTAATATTGCCAATCTACTACTTTTCTTAAACTAATGTTAAGAACTGTCAAGTGTTGTTATATTTAAACATATAGAAAGGGTAATTTTTTATCATGCATTACTTCCTAACAAAATTCTCTTTTTATTGTTCCAAAATCAGCCATTTTTTGACAATACTCAAGGAACGGAAGTAGCAAACTTGCCACTTGGAAACTTATTTCCTATGCAACTCTGAAGCATCACATATCTGCACACATATCCTAAATGTTCTGAAACTCTTTTAAATCCATACTTCACACTTCACAAAAATACATGTGGCAGAGAAAGATTTTAAAAGTATTTGCTTAGTGTTTTCTGGTTACTTGGTATTTGCTAGATTTTAAAACCCTGAGGCAATATCTACTACCAGAATTTAAGGTAGATGACAGGTATGTTTAATGGCTAAAAAACGGAAGAAAATTCATTATGGACACAGTTGTTTTTCAAATAATCTTAAGGTTAACTCTAAGAACATATGTATATACAAGTACAAGTTGTGAATACAGACAAGTCTGAGCTTATAACCCAAACAGAAATATAGAATTTTATAAGTTATGTCTCAGAAATTCTTTGAAGTTACAATAGAATGATGGGAATATCTCACCTGTAAGACATCTCAAGTTGTGGAAAACCAGAGATTAAGATAAAGAAGAAGGCCGGCGCCATGGCTCACTAGGCTAATCCTCTACCTGCGGTGCCGGCACCCCGGGTTCTAGTCCCAGCTGGGGAGCTGGGTACTAGTCCCAGTTGCTCCTCTTCCAGTCCAGCTCTCTTCTGTGGCCTGGGAGGGCAATGGAGGATGGCCCAAGTCCTTGGGTCCCTGCACCCACATGGGAGACCTGGAGGAAGCACCTGGCTCCTAGCTTTGGATCAGCGCAGCACCAGCCATAGCGGCCATTAGGGGAGTGAACCAACGGAAGGAAGACCTTTCTCTCTGTCTCTCTGTAACTCTCCCTCTGTCTCTCTCTCTCTCTCACTAACTGCCTGTCAAAAAAAGAAAAAGAAAACATTTTTATTAGACGTTTAGAAATCGAGCCCTAATAGATGTGAGTTTGAGTGCAAATTACTGAAATACCAAAAATATCAGTTGTTGCTGTTATACATTGTGAAGACTAATATTTTAGCAGCCTTGTGGGTGCTATGTAGTAAAGGTAACTGAGAATGCGATACTGCATTGGAATTTTCATTATGCAAAGGTCTTCTCAATTCTCTCCCGGCCAAAGATGAGTTTAGCGAGAATCTGTATTAGGTTAAAGCAGGATTTGGAGCTGCCTTCAACCCACTGGTGTAAGATGACCACTTTAGAGCCAATTCAACTTATTACGCTTTCACCGGCCATCTCGCTCCAGAAAGAACACATTTTGAGTGAGACATGAACGACTCCGGCTTTCCTGCAGCCAGTTGAAGCTCTGATGTTTTTTCGTAGTTGAAGAGCTGCTACCCAGGAACATCAAGTGAAACAATTTGCCTCCAGGAACACATCCCCCACCTCTTGATCCCCGACGATTCTCTCAAATGGCAGCTCGCGATGCTTCCTGTGATAACCGAGAGTAAGTTGCTCTTATTTTTATCTTTTGCTTCCCACAAACCTACCGGGTTATCAGGGGAATGCCTGTGCTCCTACGTCCTTATCACTCAAAACTACTAAAATGACAGAGTATTTTGGGATGAGTCTCGAAGGACAACTTTTTTTCTGTGCTAATGTTTTTGTTCTTTTTAATAGGTAAGTCTATTGGAAATAAGTGTTCTGTCAGGTGAAATCGAAGCTCAGCATAAGACTGTTAAGGATTTCATTGCCTTCACCTGCAGGTTCAGTGAAAGCCAGGAAGAATTCAGAATGTCTTTTAGACTGAATATTGAGCTGCTCATCTGAACCAGAAGACATCCTTCCAATCTCCAGTATTCTCTGAACCTATGATGGCCTATGTGTTGTCGTAGTCATAGTCACATTCCTTCTGATCTAAATTATATTCAGACATTTTGAACTATGTACTGTCTCAAGATTTAAAGCTAGACCTTCTCACTTGAACTATTTTTTTATTCTTTTATTTATTTTTTTCTTTTTTTGACAGGCAGAGTGGACAGTGAGAGAGAGAGACAGAGAGGAAGGTCTTCCTTTTTGCCGTTGGTTCACCCTCCAATGGTCGCCGCAGCCAGCGTGCTGCAGCTGGCGCATCACGCTGATCTGAAGCCAGGAGCCAGGTGCTTCTCCTGGTCTCCCATGCGGGTGCAGGGCCCAAGGACTTGGGCCATCCTCCACTGCACTCCTGGCCAAAGCAGAGAGCTGGCCTGGAAGAGGGGCAACCGGGACAGAATCCGGAGCTCTGACCAAGACTAGAACCTGGTGTGCCGGTGCCGCAGGTGGAGGATTAGCCTAGTGAGCCACGGTGCCGGCCTCACTTGAACTATTTTAACCTCTCTTCTGTAACCCGTCCCAACAATTGCCCACTCCAACCATTTGCTCTCTGTTATGGCCTAGGAAAGCAGTAGAAGATGGCCCAAGTCCTTGGGCCCCTGCACCCACATGGGAGGCCTGGAATAAGTTCCTGGCTCCTGGCTTCGGATCAGGCCAGCTCTGCTGTTGTGGCCATTTGGGGAGTGAACCAGCACATGGGAGATCCCTTTCTCTTTCACTCTCTCTCTCTCTGTAACTCTGCCCCCCAAATAAATAAATCTTTAAAAAAATAAATATTTAAGTATATCTTAAAGGAAGTAAAGCAATTATCCATAAAGATATTTGGAAGAAAGAACATTGCAGGCAGAGATCCTGAGGCAGGAATGAAACTAGCCAGCTGCAAAAGTTAAAGCTCCCTAAGGCTGGAGCCCACCGGTCAGTATCACCTCCAGGTAGGGGAATCCAGCTAGCAGGGATGTAGGACCACTGTGAAAAAGGTGCCTTTTACTTTGAAACAACGGGAGCTGATAAAGGAGATTGACATAATCCATGTAGAATCCTCAAGTTACTATTTGAAAACAAGCAGGCACTACACAAGGTTATTTCAGTAATCAAAGGAAGAAATATCTGTGGCTAAATCAAAGATTTCAATACTAATTATTAGAGGTGATGAGATGTGATCGTAAAATTAAAGTATTGTGATATAACCAACAGGAATTCCAGGCCAAACAACACAGAGGAAGTAAAATGGAGACAAGGAAAAGAGGTCTCCAAGGGTTTAGATCTGCTAAGTCACTGATTCTACCATCAACCGTCATCACAGTATGGGGTGGGGGGGGTGTAGGGGGTGATGGAGGGGGCAGAGAGAGAGAAAGAAAGGAAGGTAAGGAGGAAGGGACAATCAGCAATGGAAATGAGATTTATAAATATGAAACATCACATATGTCTATATTACCAAACTGCGGATGGTATAAGCTGAGAGAACTGAGTATAAATACGGGGACTTCCATTATGCTCTTCTGTCTACCGTTCTGTACAATATTTATCATCTCCTTACGTACAGTGCCATTCAAATAACGTTGGATTCCAAAAAGGCAGAATAGGGAGGGAGCACACTGCTCCAGGCTAGGGGAAGATAAGGGAACATAAAACGCCCACCGTATTCTCTTCATTTTCTTAGCTGTTAGATATTACTAAACCAATAAAATAAACTTTGTTTAAAGGAAAGAAAAATATGTAACTACATTTTCACCTCAATAAACCAGCTCAGAAATTCTTAAACATATTTTTAAGCTGTATTAAACATTTTTTTCTGATCTACAAAATTAGGACTACAGTCCTTACATTTTCTCTCCTCATAAAAAGTCACCTCAAGCTTATCTAAAATGGTTATTTATTCCCTAGGCATAATGCATTGTGAAGAAAATTTGTATCTGTCTATTCCTATTGAGAACTGAGCCTCTATTACAAATTTGCTGAAGTTGAAACCAAATGGACACATACAGCACCAACTCAAAAAATAAAAACTCCACAATGGAGTGAGTTCACGGGCTGACAGTATTACCATGTGAAGCCGAATTTACATCAGGAAAAGTAACCAGAGCTTTATCAGACAGCTAAATGCAAAGAATCTCTCACTTCAGTATTGGTATCTCAGGAAGGTTTTTTAAAACTCTTTTACACACACTTAAAGCAAATGCAATAAAAGTTGATTTTTCCCTGAAATGTTTCAAGTTGTGTTTCAGACCATATGGGAAGTGGACCCCTAACCCACAAACACAGAAATATATACCTTGCCATTCAGATTGCTCCCAAATTATAAATCTAAATTCATAAACAAAAAGCCATTGCATTTAGAATACTGAGTTGCCATTAAATGATTTTACATACTTGTTAAAATATTGTACATAGTTTCATCTATCAAAGAGTAATTCAAATCACTTCATATTCAATGAAATCTGAAAAAAGACTACAAGATGGAGCAATGGAGATTACCAGATACTAAATAAAGTTTTCTAGGAAGAGAAAAATGTTTGCCACATGGGTATTTGGCACCACACAAAGGAGTAAGAAGCAAAAGAATGATCAAAATGTATTTTAATATATTTTTGAACATGGTCTTTTTTTAAGTTTGAAATGCATGGTTTCTGTACCCTAAATAAAAGGTTTCTGGGGAAAAAATATATAAAAATACTATAATTTTCAGATGCAATAAATTTATGCTCAGTCATTTTAAAAAAAGATAATTTTAACCAACAAAACTCAATAGTGTGTGTCATATAATTTATTACTTCTGTGTAAGTAAAATTGTCACAGCAGTAACTCAAGGCCAAGAATGGAAAATTGAACTATATTTTTCTAAGTTTCTTACATTATATACAAAGTGGTATGATACTATTTAAAATCCTTGAGTGTTAAGTTAAAGATTTATATAGGAAACCCTATTATAACCACTAGGATATTGTCTTAAATTGATAAAGTTAGTTCTGTAAATAAAATTAAATACAGAATATATTCAACACATACCAAAAAAGCAGGAAAAATGGAACGCATAAGGAGCAATTTACAAGAATATAGAAATAAATAGTCATATCAATAATTGCCTTAAATATTCATGTTCTACTTCCCAATGAAATGGCAGAGATTTTTAGGCTGGTTAAAGATCAGCCAGTACCCAACTATATCTTACCTCTATGAAACCCACGTTAAAACAGAGCCTTTTTAAAAATAAAGTAATGGAAAGGGAAATACCACCTAAATGCTAATCATAGCATCTGTATGTACTACGTATGCATTCAGAACAACAGCACCAGTAGTAGAGAAAGACTGTTTAATGATAAAGGGTTAGTCTATCAAAAAGACAAACATTCTAAATGCATACACCACTAACATAAGAACTTCAAAATAGGAGAATACTTCAAAATGTTCATGGAAAATGGATCAAGGTTATTTTGATACAAAAAAAATTGTTTGAGAAGCACACACAGCTTTTTCACATATGCATTTTCCATTTTTTTAAGTACCCTAGTATGAGGCAAGAACTGGAAAAAAACAAACAAAAGAAAGAAAGGGAGTCAACAAACCCAAATTTTAAGTTGAAGTCTTCAGCTCCATTCTCAGTAAGTAATCACACAAGTAGTCGAAGGCAGCAAGGACGTGTAGGAGTTCAACCAAACCCATAGACACCTTGGCCTGATTGGTATTGCTAAAACATCCCAACAAACCACAGCAAAGCACCCACAACAGGCATCACAACAGACCTCTTTGGGAGCCATAAAATGAGTCTCAATATATTTAAAATTAATCTGACAATAATGGAAATACAGAATAAATTACTAACAATTATAGAAATCCTCAAGTATTTGGAAACTCAGTCACGTGCCTTTAAGCAATACCTCTGAATCTAAGAAATGACCTGGGGAAATCAGTAAACAGACTGAACCCACTGATGGTGAAAACACAACTTCGCAGCACTCACTGGGTGATGCGGGAGCTGTACTTACAGGCTTCCCTGGTGACTCCTCTCACACATTAGGGAAGAATCCTTTCCCAAATGCTCAGAAAATACTGGAGTAGAAAGAATTCCACCAGCAGCTGTGACATCAGCATTGCCCTGCAATTAAAAAACAACATACAAAAGTGTTAGAAGAAAGTGAACTACAGACACGATAGTTCCCTAGCCAGATACTAGGATAGAAAGAAACATTCTAGTTCCTAGGACAGAACTGAAAGAAAATAGATTCTAGGAACGTTGAGAAACTTCCACAACATGATGGAACTCATCCATGCCAACAAATGTTGATGAAGGTCAGAATGTTTCCCCTCGGGAGTAGGAGAAAATGAAGAATGCTCACTTTCTAACCACTTCTACTCCACCTTGCAGAAGTCCTAGCCAGGGCAATAAAGCCACACAAATAAGTAAAAGACATGAAGATTGAAGTAAAGGTGTGAAATTCTCTTGATTCACAGTTTACAATGTCATGTGTTATAGAAAATCCTGAGAAATCCACAAAAGCCACTACAACAAACGACTTTACAATATTATGAGATAGAAAATCAGTATCTAAAAGCCAAAAATGTGTCAATATACTGACAAACAGTTGGAAAATAAAGAATCCAAGTAACAAAACTTCCTCAAATTTAAGATAGAACACTCAATAATATTTGATATCAATTTCCCCTTAATTGACCTTCAGAGTTAACACTGTCCCAATAAACTTCCTGGTAGGGCTTTCTAAAGATATGATGAGCTGATTTTAAAATGACTGAGATATAATAATCAGAGTGTATTACTGGTGTGACACTAGATCAATCAACGGAACAAGAATAGTGAATCCAAAAATTAAACTACAAGTATATAATAAATCGATTTTTGACAGTTTCTAAGACAAATCATTACACAACTGGTCTTTTAAACAAATAAAACTGTAAAATGTAAAATCTACATGAGGAAGAAAGGACTCTTGACTCTCTTGCACACTGTACCCAAAAATCAAGTTGAAACAGATCACAACCCCTAAAAACCTAAAAGGAAAAAAGATGAATTCAACAAGGATTTCTTAAACAGGAAAAAAAGCATAATCATTCAAATAAAATATTGAAAAATCATACTTTATCAAAAATAAAACTGTGATCTTTACAAAACATTAAAATAAAAACTGAAAATAAATACAAACTATAGACTGGAATAAAATTCAATATATCCTGAACCCATGTTTAGCAAAGAATTTCTACCAGAGTATATTAAAATGTTATTCCAAATCATTAAGAAAGGTAACACAACATACTCTGGCCAAGTTTGAATGTACATTTTATGAAAGTACATGTAAATGACCACTAAGCGCAGGAAAATCTGTTCAATATTAAATCACATAAATGCAAATTAAACAAGAACCGCTTGAATGGTCAAAACTTAAAACGACTCCAATCAAACTGTGATGAGGATTTGGAATAGCTTCAACTCTCACACATTGCTGCTGGAATGTCAAACTCACAAACTTCTTTTGCAAAACACATGTCCACACTAATGCTTGTACACAAATATTCACAGCAGCTTTACTTGTTGTGGTCAAAATTGAAGAATCTGGAGAGTTAGCAACAGGGGAATGGATAAAGAAATTATGGTATACTTGTTCAATGGAGAGTGACTCATCACCGAAGATGAACTGGTAAAATAATAAAGGAATCTCAAAACAGTATGCTGTCAGAGAAGCCAGATACAAAAGAATGCATACCGGGCGATTTTACTTAATTTCAGAAATAAGCAAAGCAAAACAAACAAACAAAAAAAGCATTTTCTCATGGTTCAAGTCTTCTGGAAACCTCTAAATGTAAACAGAGGGAGCTTGCACCTAGGATTAGAGAGAAGTTTCCTGCAAATAGATGTGGGAGAACTCTGGAGGTGATAGAAATTTCCAGAATCTTGACTGTGGTGATTACATGGACACGCACTTACAATGAGTGCAAGGAAAATAACACACACCTAATGACCTGTGGTCAAATCAGCCTTCGGTCTATAAACCAAACCCCTTTCAACCCACTCTGAATCACTTTCTCTATATGATTAATGAAATAATAGCATTCGTGACACCACGTAGCTCTCCAGAAAATATTAACTGCACTTTACCCAGTAACATAAAAGCACCTGGTTATTTTTATACCTGGAATACACTCTATGTTTGATCCATATTTAGAAACTGCTTATTAGACACAGAGTACAAAGGAAGCTACACTGCCTTTAAGTTTTCTTTGAGCATACAGGAATTTCTTCAACCCCTAAAGTCAGTGCCCTAAAGGTTTAATTTTCCAGTGTAATTAAGCAGTGCAGTGATGTGGATCACCGTAGCGGGCCCCTGCACAGCAGCCGCAGCCCGGAAAGCAAGTGATCCATCACAGAAAGTCAGCGAAACTGGGGGCACAACGAGTCCTCGCTCAAGATGCGGAGTTTGTACTTTCCAAGAAATAAAAAAAAAATGCAGAACTACAAATACACATTTAAAATTCTTCTCAAATACACAAAAGAAATCACATTTACAATAAAAAAAAAAATTACGACACCTCATTTCTGAGTTGGTGGCATTCCACCAGTAGATATTCCAGGCTTGTTTTTAGCAGAATGCGTGTCTCCCTGGGCTGCTGATCTCACTCCCATCATTAAGATGCCCTTATGTTGGACAGAATTTTCAATGCATTATCTACCAAATAATTTAAGATATATCTATACAATGTCAAAGAATTCAAGTTCAAATGAAAGGATTTAAATTCTCACAGATTCAAAGAATTTAAACCTTCAGTTTTTTGCACACGGCTTAAAGCCAATCAATCTCCAGAATTAATATTCCTACAAAGAAGAAAAAGAATGTACAGAACAGGCACATTCAGAACAGCTCATGGATGCTTCCTTATCCTTCCTCTCCAGTTACGGTGAATTCCACAATCATTAAATTCTTTCTCTATAGATGGTACCTGTGCTTGTGCAGAGGACACCAAGGCTAATAAAACACTGTGCCTATCGTCAGGAAACTCCATCTGTGGAAGAGCTGGTGATCACGTAACGGAGGAATTCATGTAGGAGACAACACGCAGAGTCTGCCTTCTCCCACCCGGTTCACTGCCTGCTCTAACAGGAGGGCTAATCGAGAAGAAGCTGAATGGGTTTTATACGTGATATTTTGTCAATAGCTCCTTTATCTGAGGAGCTCTCCTTTCCATAACCTTCTCTTCCATTTAGATAAAGAAAAGCTTTTTCAAGTTTCCCATGTTAGTCTTCTTTGCAGACTCTCTTGATATAGATCTTCTGACCTAAGAGATTAACATATCTTTCCTGTAGGACTGAAGCAAAGTTACCTAACAGAAGTCATTCCTCTCACACTATGATGGACCAAGAGCAAGCTTCTGGGGCCAGAGCCGTGGCACAATGGGTTAAGCAGCTGCCTGCAACTCCAGCATCCCACATGGGCACCAGTTCAAGTTCCAGCTGCTCCATTTCAGATCCAGCTCCCTGCTAATGCACCTGGCAAAGCAGCAGAAAATGTCCAAGTTCTTGAGCCCCTGCACCCATGTCAGAGACCTGGATGAAGCTCTTCCCTTCATCCACTGGGGATGAAGATCTCCTGTCTCCTCCTCTCTTTCTAAGTCTGCCTATCAAAAAAATAAATTTTTAATACTAAGCTTCTTTCATTAGCTTCCCCACAAAATTACACAGCATTACTATATATGGACACTGTGCAGCAAAAGCTGTCTTAGCTTACCAATATATTAAGACCTCCTTACACCAAGAAACCAGCTAAAATATATTGCAACTTCCTCAAACAAGAAAACTGACTTTTATTTGCATTAAAATTCTCAGGGAATATTAAGGACACTGCAAGTATATAATAAATACGTCTTCGGCTTGTCCATGGGTAATATATTTAGAATTATTTTTAGGAATAATGATCTTTATGCTGTGGTATTTATTTTGTTGCCTCCTCATAAATCATATCATAATGTCTAGTCATTCCATGGGAAATATGATACCTTGGGGTAAATATTTTGACTGCACAACAAAATTTTCAGCTTGCTATTTTTTCCCTTAAAAATAGCATCTCTGGCACTCAGGTTTAATCGCGTAAGTGACTATTCAGTTGAGGCTTGGCCTATCAGGCAATGCAGGGACAATAAATGCTATCTGGGCATGAAAATCAATAAACCTAGATTCTAGCTTCAGATCTTGCATCTCACTTTCCTCTTTCATAAAAATAATGGTAAGGTCACTGCCCCAACCAATCCAGAGAACAAAGTGAGAATTCACAGTAATAACTTCTTGCGGCTTAGGTGTTCTGGGAAATGCGCCATGTGAACAGTACTTGGCATGCAATGTCATCTCTGATTTTCAGTGCAAAATAGTGAGTCATCAATCATGTCTTATTCTAAGATGCATAATAATGGACGGGCCAGCACAGGTATTTTGCCAAGATAAGGGTGGGAAACAATTTAAATATTGTATGCTTCTAAAATTCCATCAGGCATTTTAGTTCCTGTTTCATTTTGTTTTTTAACTGACCACTCTTGTTATTCATTTTGTGATGGAAAATTTTGCTACATAAAACTAAACTCAGGAAGTAAAGTGTTGATCCTTAGTCACTGGATTCCAAATTTTTCAACACTTTGGAAACACTTGGAGATCTTTAAAACTATTGAGCCTGTATAGCACCTTCAGATATGCTAACTCAATTGGTGTGGGGTGAAAGCTAGATATTTGAATTTTTTGAAAGCAGCCCAGGAAAGTCCTATGTGTAGCCAACTTTGAGGACTGCTTTCCAGATAACTTAACTAGTAATGTTTCAGTTTCTTTCTCAACTCTCCTTTAGCTGATGAAGCTCCAGTGGAAGTTCTATTCATCCTAACCAAGACTTTAACTTTGTGAATGCTTATTTAAAATCACAGGTCATCTGCTTTACACACATTGCTATGATGTGCTAAAGCCTTAACATTTAGCTCTAATTATCCTTAAAGACTCTACTAATTCTAGGTGAATTCATAATTTTCCCTTATAAAACTAGCATTTCCATTTTCTTAAAATTCAAGAACCTGTTCTCTAGTTTTCAGGTTCACCCAAAATCGTTTTGTTCAATGACGGTTCTCTTTCTACGTACAATGTCCAAGATGTTGTCCCACTGGGTGCAGCACCTGGTTCTGATTTCACCAAGCTGTGCTCTACAAGGCATCAAAATCAAGCTCTGAGTGTACCGGTTCTTCAGGGTACCACAGCTAAGATTCATCTGTTGGAAAACTTTTATTTCTGTACCTTTGCTGAAGCTGCTCACTTTCCTTAGAATAATCTTTCCTTTTCCTATCATTGGGATTTTGAACTTTTGAACACAGGTTCATGTTGCAGGGCTCAGCAGAGATATCACATGCAGAAATGGGGTCTGCTCTGATCCTACTCTTCTGAAACCTGATTGACCCATCCTTAACTTACTCACTGGGCAGCTGATGCATTGTTCATAGACTTAGGCCAATAGTTTACCAACTGCCTCTTTTCAGGTTATAAATCACTCAACGTTAGGAAATACATCTCAGTTGTCTTTATGTTTCAAGAGCTCATCGGTGTACCTGGCACTGTAGATACTTGGTGAGCATTAATCTAATGAACTAAATCTTTTTTCAATGATAAAGCCATGGTTTTAGAATCAGATATGAGTGCAAATTCTATTTCTGGTTCTACTGGTATAATTTTCTAACCCCAAATAATGTACCCATAGAACGAGAGTTTGAGGGATGCTTGAGGATTATTTAAGATGATAGCTGTATAAATCATCTTTCATAACATCTTCTCCCCAAGCCTTATCTTGGTGAAGCAGTTCCAGTGGAATTCAGCATCAGTGTCATTTCTCATCTCCAAACCCATCTCTGTATTATAACTTTACCAGCACTATCTTCCCACAGTGTTTAAACAAACGTTGACTTTCCTAAATAACTTCAGTGACAATTTGACAACACACTCTCTTACTCTGTGATGTTATTAAATGATGTTGAGCTCTTTTGAAATATTGGGATTGACAGCTTATTCTTATCAAAGTGCACATAAGGCAAGAAAAAACAGGCATGCTGCTTAAACTATGCCATTAAATCATGAAGTTGACCCAATATCTTACAATTGTCAAGGAAATTTTGCTCGAAGGAAGAATAGCAAGGAGTGCACAGCACCTGGGTGCTTGTATCATCAGCTCCTACTTGCTGTGACTCTCAATTTAAGTTTACAAAATCTAATATCCAAGAAGTGAGAAGACACTGGTATTCAAGAGGAGAGAAGAACTGAGACCCTCTCCTTCTATGTTAAGGTCTCCCGCCTCCTGAATGAAGAGTTATAATAGCTAGAGCAAACATCAAGTGGATTGGCAACACTATTCATTAGGCTATTGGTTGCTTATTAGCTGAAAACTGACACATACTTGACAATCATTTATTTTTATAGATGATATTTAAAAAAGAAAAAGGACTATGAGGGGGGAAAGCCTAAGCCTCCGCCTGAGGTGCTGGCAACCCTTGTGGGTGCTGATTCGTGTCCTGGCTGCTCCTGTTCCAATCCAGCTCTCTACTAACATGCCTGGGAAAGCAGTGGAAGATGGTCCAAGTGCTTGAGCCCCTGCACCCATGTGGAACCCAGCTGCCAAATCTCCTGGCTTTGGATCAGCTCAGCTCCAGCCGTGGCAGCCGTTTGGGGAGCGAACCGGCCGATGAAAGACCTTTCTCTCTCTCTCCCTCCCTCTGTAACTCTACCTCTCAAATAAACAAAATCTTAAAAAAAGAGAGGGAGATAGGGGGAGAGGGAGAGAGAGACAGACAGACAATGGTCCCATGCCTCTACTACAGAGAAGTGAAGAAGCATCTCTCATTGACTTCGAATTCTTTTAAAGCATCTCGATAATTTGCCACATTATCTAGGTAATACGTAAGTACCTTCTTGATGACTTCAGAAAAATTCCCATGGTGGACAACTAGCAATTTATAAAGGACCCGTTCCATTTAAAATTATGTACTAATGTTGGAAAACAGTACTTCCCCAGTTTGCTTATCTGCTGTGAAATAAAATAATACATGCTAGAATTCTCAAAGATAAGTTAAATGACCAAAAATCTAGTCAGCTCAAAATCTTTCCATTACATTAAGAAATTCTAATTCTGGTTCCCAGGAAAACAGGACATACTCATTTTGTGGTTGAAGACAGACAGATAGATAGATAGATATAGATATAGATATAGATATAGAAACATAATGCCATTCACAGTGGATTGTGTGTCCTTACTCAATGACCTTATAATTAGCCTGTAGGTCCCAACTAATGTGTCACTTTATATATTAAAAAAATTAAAAAGGCATACTCTGACCATTCCTCCACACCAGGAACACATTAGGTGCATATCCACAGAGCCTAGTAAAATTAACCGTTGAAAATCACTTAAGGCCGGCGCCGCGGATTAACAGGCTAATCTTCCACCTGTGGCACCGGCACACCGGGTTCTAGTCCCGATCAGGGCGCCGGATTCTGTCCCGGTTGCCCCTCTTCCAGGCCAGCTCTCTGCTGTGGCTCAGGAGTGCAGTGGAGAATGGCCCAAGTGCTTGGGCCCTGCACCCACATGGGAGACCAGGAGAAGCACCTGGCTCCCGGCTTCGGATCAGCACGATGCGCCGGCTGCAGCAGCCATTGGAGGGTGAACCAATGGCAAAGGAAGACCTTTCTCTGTCTCTCTCTCCCTGTCCACTCTGCCTGTCAGAAAAAAAAAAATTACCTAATAAGTATTGGATTCATTAACTGAGACATAAAAATGATATTGAAATAAACATGTTTATTAACAAATGAGGCAAAAACAATTCACTGCCTGTAAACATTCACTGTAAGAAATGCTAAAGGAAACTCTAGTGAAGGATGGAAATTTAGATCCTTACAGCAAATAATATGTGAGAAAAGTTTTAAGGTAACCACAAAAGACACTCTATATTTTAATTCCTTTAAAGGATAATTGCCAAAAATTTAACAGTTCATTATAGGTTGTGTAAAATATGTATGAGTATAATGTACAAAAATATAACAAAGGATTAAGTACAGGAAACAGAACTACTCATACTGTTAAAGATTTTTTCTTCTAATATTTACTTATTTATTTCAAAGGAAGACACACACACTCACACACAGAAAAAACAGAGATCTTCCATCTGCTGGTTCACTCCCCAAATGGCTGCAATGTCCAGGGATGACCAGGCTAAAGCCAGGAACTTCATCTGGGTCACCCATGTCGGTGGTGGGGTCCAAATACGTGGACCCTCTTCCACTGCTTTCCCAGGCAAGCAGCAGGGAGTTGGATGGGAAGTAGAGCAGCCAGGACTTGAACCAGCACCACTTGGGATGCCAGCATCTTAGGCAGTAGCCTAACAGACTGAGCCACAGCATGGTCCCCCAGACTACATAAGAATGGCATTATATTTTGAGGTAGATTGTTCTAAGTTAAAAATACGCATTGTAGGGCCTCCCACTAACTCTTTCAAATGATAAATCTTAAAAAAAAAAAAACTACTTTAAAACTATTATAAATGATCTTAAAAGAAGAGGTTTAACTAATAAATCAATAGTGGAGATAAAATACAACTATAAAATTATGCAATACAAACAAAGCAAGAAAAAAGTTATTAAATACATACAATTCAGAAATAACTAGGATGGCTGATTTAAATGCAAATATATAATTATATACAATGTAAATGGTCTAAAATTGCCAGTAAGAAGACATAGTTATCATATATGCTGCCTATAAGAAACTTACTCTAAATATAAAGATACTACCTATAAGAAATGTATATTTAAAATAAAGGTATAGATGGATTGAAAGTATAAAGACGGAAAGTTATGTGAAAAATTTATTACACAAATCTGAAATGACTAAAATAAGACAACCTAGATTTCAGAACAAGAAACGTTACATGGGGCCAGCGCTGTGGTGGAGTGGGTAAAGCCACCACCTGCAGTGCCGGCATCCCATATGGGCACCATTTTGAGTCCCAGCAGCTCCACTTCCGATCCAGCTCTTTGCTATGGCCTGGGGAAGCAGTGGAAGATGGTCCAGATCCTTGGACCCCTGCTCCCATGTGGGAGACCTGGAAGAGGCTCCAGACTCCTCGCTTCAGATTGGCCCAACTCTGGCCGTTGTGGCCATTTGGAAAATGAACCAGCCGATAGAAGACCTCTCTCTATCTCTGTCTTCCAAATAAATAAATAAATAAATAACTTTTTAAAGATTTATTTATTTATTTGAAAGTCAGTTACATAGAGAGAGAGAAGGAGAGGCAGAGGGGGAGGAAGGGAGAGGGAAAAGGAGAGGGAGAGGGAGAGGGAGAGGGAGAGGGAAAGATGTGGGGGGGGGGGGTCTTGCAACCACTGGTTCACTCCCCAATTGGCCGCAACAGCTGGAGCTGCACCAATCCAAAGACAGGAGCTTCTTCCTGGCCTCCCATGTCGGTGCAGGGGCCCAAGGACTTGGGCCATCTTCTACTGCTCTCCTAAGCCACAGCAGAGAGCTGGATCAGAAGTGGAGTAGCTAGAACTCAAATCGGTGCCCATATGGGATGCCAGCACTGCAGGCGGAGGCTTTTCCCGCTATGCCACAGCACCAGCCCTAAATAAATAATTTTTTTAAGTATTAAAATAGATCTGTGGCCTGAAATTTAAGAATGTAGCTTGGAAAATACAAGTTTCTTGAAAAATATAAAAATCCTAAAGCCAACTTAACACTAGGTAACCTAAGTAATTCTCCATCTATTAGAGCATTTGAATTTGAAGACCTCCAAAAAGTCTTCCAGAAAAACAGAAAAAAACTCATTTTATAAAGCTGTTTTTTTTTTCATAACAAAAACCAAATAAAAAAACAAAAAAACTAAAGGCCAATATCCCACATAAATCTAGGCACAAAATTTATTAAATATATTAGGAAATTAAACCCAACAATATACTAAAAAGTAAATACATATGGTCTAGTGGAATTTATTCTAGCTATTGAAATTGGTTCAACATTGGAAAAACTAATGAAATTATTCATAGAAAAAACTTAAATATCACATGAGCATTACAGTAATGATATTGAATAAAATCTAATAATTGTTCATAAAAAATCTGTCAGCAAACTAAGAATGGTCATCCCTCAACCTCATAAAGGGCATATATAAAATAGTTATAGTTTACAGTAAATATTATCCTACTAAAATCAAGAGAAAAATACTGGTATCTCCTCCCACATCACTCTTCATCATTTCAGTGGTTGTCTGAGTCAATTCAATAAGAAAATTATGAGAGAAAGACAGTCATATTAGAAACAATGCAATAAAATTGTCTTTATTTGCAGACAACATGACTGGATAGAGAATCCCAAAGCACCTATAAATAGGCAATCATAACTAATGAATGAGTCTAGTCAGTTCACAGGGTACAAGGTCAACATACAAACTCAGTTCTATTTCTATTTATAAGAAGCAATTGGAAATTAAATTGAAGATGTATCATTTATAATAGCATAAGAAATATAAACTTTTTATACATAACACATGTATAATATTTGTAAGCTATAAATTATGGTTGAGATAAAATCAGGAATATTTAAACAGAGAGAAATGCTGTGCTCATGAGTTTCAGGACTCTATATTGTTGAGTCTGATTTATCGCCCAAATTCATCTCATAATTTAACATGATCACAATTTTCTACCAGAATTTTCTGTAGAAATTGACAAACTAATTTAACATTTATATGTAATATCAGAGGACCTAAAGCCGTCTAAAGAAGGAACAAAGTTTGGAGACTAATATTGATATTACCTTTTTTCAAGTCATCATTTCAAGCTACGTTAATCAATACAGGGTGGTATTTGCCTAAGGATGGACATAGAGCCCTAAAATGGAAAAGATCAAACAGAAATAACCAACACATATAAGGTCAATTGAGTTGCAAAAAAGGTGCCAAACTATTCCCATAGAAAGTGAAAAGAGATTGCAACAAATCATTCTGGCTCAGTTGCACACGGATATGCAAAAGAAAGCAAGAAATGAACGTAGACCCATATCTCACATTTGAAAAAATCAATTTTAAATTAATTATAGAATGTAACATGAACCCTAAACCTTCTAGGATTAAAACATAGAAGAAAAATTTAACCTAGCACTAATTTAAAAAATTTTTCAGCTGGGACACAGAATGACTGAGCCATATTTAAAAAAGAAAAATACACATTTTGCTAAGTATAAGAAGGTGGTCTGAAGAAGATGCACACAGTATGACTCATTAACGTGATATTATGCAATAGGCAAAACTTCTAGGAGCTTAATTCAGATCAGTGTTGCCTGGAGTTGGAAGTAGGGAAGAAGGTTTAGTGATGAAGGGGTGCTAATATTTAGAGTTAACTATTCTGTATCTTGATTGCGGTCATGGAAACCCAATTATATATGTTTATCAACTTTGTCTAACTGTACACTTAAAAAGCATGAATGTTACACTATGTAAATGATACCTCAATAAATCTGACTTGGAAAAAGTACATTAGATGTTAAAGCCATGTTAATAAGCTGGTCAAATATTTTTCTTCTCTTAATACACATTAAGAAGAGGTATAAACGTCCCTTTGGAAATATATGTCAAGAGGCTCTGCATTTCAGAGCTAGCATCAAAGCCTGGGCTTCTAATGCTATTAATTTTCTCTGGTTCGGCTCTCAGCACCCTGGAGGGCACTAAATAAATGGTCCTTGCTGAACGGTGATTCTTCATAGCTCCTGCAGCACAAAGTTTAGAAAGCAGTGACTGGAAAGTGGAAAAGGAAGGATGCAGATCACAATTTTTTAAAAGGGAGAAGCAACTCCCCATCACCACCACCACCACCGCCACCACCCCAGCACTGTGTCCCTTGGAATTGAGGCACCACCAAGAGGAAATGCAGCAAAGCACCCAAGCATCTGTCAGTCCCAGCCTCTTTGTTCTGTCATATTCTCCTTCACTGGTGGCTCACCTCTCTCTCTCTCTCTCTCTCTCTCTCTCTCTCACACACACACACACACACACACATATAGGTACCAGTGCTACACAAACCGAAACTCTGAATACCCCTTCTTCTCAAAAAAGCACAAACATCCAAAAACAGACTTGGTTGCACTTTAATGGGATCAATGGGTTAAATTTTAGCTACTAGATTGAAATATCACTTAAAGAGGAAGGGTTCGTCTCAACTTCCTAAATCCCATCTGCATGATGGACCACTCCCAGAACCACAAGGCAGGCTAGTTTCACTCATCGTTACCCTACATTCCAAAGCACGTAAGCCCAGTGAAGATGGACAACGCTGTATGGATATGAAGGAGCTCACAAAACTAATTTATGGAGATACCATTCCAAGGGGCCTCATGGAGTAAGGCTTATGCCTTAGAGCCAACTGACCAATCCCTAGAATCTCCTAGGAGCTTATATGGAAATCATCCAGGATTTCACTTGGCCAAAATTTATTATTCTGTGAAATTTGGGCCCCCAAAATAATAATTTCATAGATGATCTGGCTAATTTATGTTCATTGTGAAACAAACTCACATTATCAGTAAAAGATGAATTGTAATAAATGACCTGCTCAGTCACAGGGCGGGCAGACGCACAGGGTACTATCATTCTGTTCTGCTCCGGCTCTACCTCCTCCTTCCTTCATTCCTACATGTCCCTGATCAAGGAGAAAGGATACATACATGCCCTTGGAATCAGGTTCATCATGGGAATATCTGAGACAGGGTGGATACTAAAAATGCACATTTCTAAGATAAGCCAATGAGATCCCACTTCATTCGGGCTGGGGAGAACGTTGGGATACACACACATTTTGAAAGCCTCTCTCAGTTCTGGTTCTTCTAGGAGAGAACACATCATTTCCATTGAGGAGAAGGCTTAGCCGTGGGAGAGTATCCGCCTTAAACTACAACCTACTTAACTTTCAAGAATCATGCATTATGCCAAGTAAGCTAAACATGGTTCAATTTGCTTCTCAAAATGTACACTTAGAGTTCAGATTTTAACTTTTCATCTTTTAATAGAAAAAAATCATCTAGTCTATGAAAGTTACCATGCTATTCCAAGAGCAGATCTGAATGGAGTTCCCATGGACTAAATAAAATTTGCTAATGAACGCCTTTAGAATCTGTCCTGTACACAAGGAAGTGTTTGTGTCCCGATGCAGTCCAGTCTGCTAATGTTTGTTTTCCTCATTGCTAATGGTAACCTCCTTATGTTTGAAATGCTAACACAAATGACAAAATATGCTCAGTCCCACCAGTTGCAACTGCTCGAAACTCTAATTATAATTCCACCAAAATATACTTCCTAAGTGTTTACGTTTTCCTCAGGGCACCCTCTCTGAAAATCAACCAAAACTACTCTGCTCCCTTAAATCATCGGTCTGCCCTGCACTGAGCTGCTCGTCTTTGAGCAGTGCTGTGACAAAAGCTGATGTCTGCTTCATACCCTAGTGAAGCAATGGTCTCCAGGTGCAGAACACCATGAAGTGGAAGCGTCTGGGCTTTGCAATCACGAGCAAACTCAGCCCGAATCCTGACTCTTCTGCTACCTGGCTGTAGGGTTCAGGGCAAAGCATACAAGACAAGGTGCATCATGCATTATTATTCCATCAATAGATAAGTTAAAGCAAACCATTCTCCAACCCTTGTTAACCTTACCAGTCTCATCTCATCAAGCCAACCCACTCCTTCGCCACTAAGTACCAATAACAGGCAATGACCTAATCCAGGTTTCCCGGCATGCCAGGATCTCACTAGGCTCCAGCTTCTTTGCACATGCTTGGTGTTCCTCACCTAGCATACTCTCACCACCACCTCCACGTTTGCTAACTCCTACTACAAAATAATGCCCACAGGTGATTTTGTAATACAATGAACAAATGGAATCAAAAAAGACTTCACAGAGGAAATAAGTCTCCAAGATGGGTAGGATCGTATCGAGCAAATTGAGAAAGAAAATTAGCCTGTGCAAAGCACTGATGGAAGAAGGGAGAGTAAGTGGAACAGTTAAGAAAAATTTAGTGAGACATTTAGTACAGTGTGACTTAAATGATGGTTATTATCAGGACAGGATCAATAATACCCAATACAGCAATTCTCTTGGCCACAGAAAAGCCTTCCTTCAAGTACAAACTACTTCATTAGCTAGCTTCTGTCACTCAAAATTTCCAGTAAAGATGCGTCACCACGTCCCTGCCTCTTCTCTATTTCCTTCTGTCCTTTCTGCATGGTTCTTCAGGCTGACACCTCTGCTAAGGTTGGCCTGGTTTCTTTCTGCAGTTTTTGCATGAAGAAATCACACATCTCAACCTCAATACTATTCACCGCTGCTGTAGTACAATCTGCCCCCTTTTTTTTTTTTTATTTTTATTCTTATTTTTATTTTTTGACAGGCAGAGTGGACAGGGAGAGAGAGACAGAGAGAAAGGCCTTCCTTTGCTGTTGGTTCACCCTCCAATGGCCGCTGCGGCCTGCGCACCGCGCTGATCCGAAGCCAGGAGCCAGGTGCTTCTCCTGGTCTCCCACGGGGTGCAGGGCCCAAGCACTTGGGCCATCCTCCACTGCACTCCCTGGCCACAGCAGAGAGCTGGCCTGGAAGAGGGGCAACCGGGACAGAATCCAGCGCCCTGATCGGGACTAGAACCCGGTGTGCCAGCGCCGCAAGGCAGAGGATTAGCCTAGTGAGCCACGGCGCCGGCCTGCCCCCTTTCTTTCTTTGGCAGTCTTGCAGTTCGACATACCAGACCACTGTCAGTGGACAGGGTTCCCTCCTATTAGGGGTAGGATGATGTGATAGAGAAGAACCAGACACAAATCAATTCAGCAATCAAGTTCACATTACAAAATAATTCCAGGAAGCTTAATGCTTCAATTAATTAAATTATTAAGTCACTAGAATTATTCACTTTTAATATGTACATTTAATTTCCATTGAAATTTTCTACAATTTCAATGTCTCTTGTGGATCAATTTGGCCTTGAGCATGCAAAGCGTTTCTGAAAGTCAAGTTTCTAGCAAGGGTTTTGCATTGTCAATATTTTATAACTGATTCTGTCTGTGAGCTCAGTTATGTGCTTGACAGCCCCATGTGAAGACTGGCGGGAGATCAATATTTTCCATTTACTAAATGAGCAGTTAGCAGCACCCTACCACACCAAAACCTGACAATTCCACGCAGTATCTTACTGCCCTCCTTCAAACATTTAAAAAAAAAAAATCACACATACACAGGACTCTCTAAAAACTAACGCAACAAGAGATAGACAAGGCGATGTGGAGAGGGGTCTGAGAGGCCCAGCTTTCCTTTGATTACACGCTCAGCACCAACCCAGCAGGTGTGATTGTACTGCGGGTAGGAAATGAGACGCTTTGTCCCACAGAGAACCTCCTCAGGACCCCAGAAACAATACTGTGAGACCAGTTAAACACTCATGAAGGATTATCTTAGTTTTTTTGTTTTTTTTTTTTTTTTTTTATTCTTTAAAAGGTGTTAGAATTTTCAGGCTCCCAGGACTTTTCTCCAACTACATCTTTTATCTACTACCTTGCAAATTTATTTGAGAGTATAAATCAGCTAAAAGTCATAATAAAGTGAAAAAGGACCAAATGATATCAGTTTTTCACTTTTTATTTATCACCTCTGTCACAAACCTACACTGCCCAACCATTGATGACCTCACAATTTTCAAGCTTTCTAAGAAACTCCTGTCCTCCAAATTAAGTTACTATTCTGAAACTAGTCCTACAACACTTTTAGGAAAAGATTTGATTCTCAAGAAAACTAGAAAAAAAGGATAAAATAGTATTTTCAAAAAGTTTTCCTGAAAATATCTCCTTTAATAATGCATTATTTTGTTTTACAAGCAACAAAAACAGAACAAAATTACCTTTAATCCTACCAGCCAAAAATAACTTGACACTTTTCTCTACAGCATTTTGTATTTTCCTACACATAATATATCCATATTACAAATCAGATCATACTGTATACATTATTTTAGTCTGCTTTATTCACTAAGTAATATATCAGACACATCTTCCTCTGTTAGCAAATATAAATCTAAAACAGATGACGTTCCTCCTGGAACCTGCTGGAACTCCAGAAATGATGATCAAGTCTGGCCTATATTATGTCATGATGTTAACAGATGCAATTTCTATGATATATTTTAAGCCTTCTTGACATCTTTGACAGGTATTCAAAAATCAAAGTTCCAAATTCTTTGGACTTTGATATTTCCAGCTGGGCCCCTGGAAATGTCAAAAGATCTCTCATCTTGTAGAGACACTGACTAATCAGGCTATGTAGATTATTTTAAAGGTACTGTCAAGATGTGAACTGGTGCTAAATTTTGAGTTATGATGATGTAAAATGCTACTGAAACAAATGTCCAAAAGGTACAAAAGTCTAATGATCCTATTGTATTGTTATCACTCATGATGATTATCTTAATGAAAAAGGCCCAGAAGTCTAAAAGGGATAAATGTTTTATAAAATCTTACATGTGATTTTTTTTTTTTTGACAGGCAGAGATAGCCAGTGAGAGAGAGAGAGACAGAGAGAAAGGTCTTTTTTCCATTGGTTCACCCCCCCAAGTGGCCGCTACGGCCTGCACATTGCAGCCAGCGTGATGCACCAATCCGAAGCCAGGAGCCAGGTGCTTCCTCCTGGTCTCCCATGCGGGTGCAGGGCCTAAGGACCTGGACCATCCTCCACTGCACTCCCAGGCCACAGCAGAGAGTTGGACTGGAAAAGGAGCAATCAGGACAGAATCCGGCGCCCCAGTCGGTACTAGAACCCGGGGTGCCAGCACCGCAGGCAGAGGATTAGCCAAGTGAGCCGCGGCGCTGGCCACATGTGCTTTTTAAAACACTACATGCAGTAAGCAAGTGCCTCTAGTTGGTTAATGTGTTTATAATTTTAAACATGGATACTTAGAGTTTCCTCCAAACACTAACAATCAGATTTATAGCTCATGGCAATTAAAATGTTGGCTCTGTGTTAAACTGTGTCGTCTTCTAGGTTCTGAAAGACTTTTCCCCTGATCTCTATTGTATTAAGTATTTGGGGAGTTTTGTAAGCAGATAGACAATAACGGACTACAGGTTCCAACTAAAAAAAAGTATGGTTAATTCAGGTTACTAAGAGTGCTGGAAGTAATTCTAATCAAGTGGTCATAATTTTTTAAAAAGCAGTTAAAGGTTTTAAAAGGCTATTACTGAAACTGCTTTGTTGTTCTATCCTGTAATGTATGTTGGATGTTATATGTTTGTGTATATTATGTTTACATGGAAAAATTTATTGAGAGAGCTGTTTCAATTAGCTTATAATTATGTTAGATATTGAAGAAGTATTTCCAACTACCTTACTCTTAGAATTTATAGAAGGCATTGGACCTTTGGTTTATATAAGTTATTTAACAGTTAAAATTGTTTACTAAGTTTTCACCTGATATTAAGTTATTGACAGAGAGCAATCTGGGAAGCCTGACTTGTTCCCTCATTTCTCTATGTTCTTTGAGATGGGAAACTGATTCTACTCTGAAGGACTCTCCATCAAGAGGTAGCGTTTGAGTTTCAGACCTTAGAAAAGGCACGGCTAACATTTTTCTGTAATAACAGCCTGGCCCATATAGAAGACCAAATTGACATCCTAAGTGAGGGCTTAATTATGATTTCACAGCTAGATTTATTTTGCCATGGGCACAGTAAACAAGCACAACATCCCTTTTCAAACAAAACTAAGTAAGGGTTAAAAGTCTTACTGATTACTTCAAAATTTATAGACAGTTTGGACAAGGTGGTCTGTATGTTTGATCTCACTTAGGACACAGCTTTCCTCCTCTTGGCCATCGTATCTCACAGGAGAAACACTGTCATAGCATGCCTGTGACCACAGATTTCTAGTTCAGGCCACCAAAGATTAGGGATGGGATTGAGCACTCCCATGGCTGACATTCCTAAATGCTGCACCAGTGTTCTATTTAACATACGCCAGGAGAAATAAGAGTGAGCCAGACAGCAGGAGCAATGGAAGGATAGGTGACAGGCCAATTAATAACAGCTTTAGACACTGATCTGCCATCAAGGAGACCCAACAAGGCCATTCCACCCCAAATGGCAATGGTTTTCAATGTGGAAAACCAGGGCTTTGGGCAGACAGCAGTCATGACTAAAGCTGGTCTCTGAAGAGTCCGGTCACCTCTGCCAAGAGCTAGACTACTGGACAGAACTGCCCCAGGATCCAAGTGTTGTAGGCAGGCATATAAAATAAAATTCAACAGGTTTGTGAGCTGGAAGAGCACGCCTTCACCATGCCCCTGTGTGACCTCACGCCCCTACCTGGCCACACCTGTGTGCCCAATGGCCAATCAGACTAATTAACCACTCTCTTTTGGAAATGAATTAAAGATCTGGAACACAGTGGGCCCAGACTTTTTGTTTGTTTCTTTTGGCCTGTCTTCCTTTTGCCTCCAGGGCACATGGCCTTTGGGCCACCCACCCCATGTTCCCTGACCTGCATGCTCCTGGTGCTTGGTATGAATTTAGATTTCCCTTTTTTAGGTAGGGCCCTCACTCTCCTATGCCTTTCTCTCACTAAATGAAAAGCTTAAAAACTTATCATGCTGCCTTGTTCCTTTGTGCCATATTCAGAATTCTTCTCTGAATATTAGGCAAGAACCCACCTAGGCTTATTAATATTGGGAATTGATTAATAAGCTCAGGACTCCCAGGTCAGTGCTGCAGACCCTGTTGGCCCTCCCCAAGCTGAAAAAGCCCTTTACTCTGCCCAGCTTCCAAAGTAACCAACACCATGAGGGGACAGCCTAGGATCACTAACATTGCAGGCAGAGCTGTAAATTTGCTTTTAGAGATGCGACCTATTTGATACTAACCTATTCAGGCCAGCCTTCCTCCCAGGTCAGCTAGGTAGATTTCTTCCGTAAGGAGGCTCAGACCTCCCTTATAACGTCTCTTCCAGTAACCCACATCAAGAGATAGATGAGTCTGTACCTCACATATACCTGGCCAGGCCTCCAAGACCACCTGATTATTATCCAGCCCTTCTTGTCAGTTTCTGTTTGCCTCTCAGTGGGAAAACTTCCTTGTGGTTTGGACATCACCTTTTCTAGGTCCTCTAACAATGCTCTGTCCTTTTTTTGTATTGAATCTGCTTGTTAGATCTATTTCCTCGAAAGTTGAAGCAGTGAACTTCTAGAAGGCCGTGGACATGAAATCTCAAATGGGGAGAGTTTCTGTGAGATGGCACCTTCTGCTGGAACCCTGTCTTGCCCATGGGTCCTACTGCAACCCTACTGAGCTTGAGTCAATCAGAGCAGTCCTCACCCTACCCCGACAGCAGCCAGGGTTTCCAGAAGCAGAGGGAGGGAAGGAGGGAACCCCTGACTAGAAGCAGGCCAGCCCAACTCCACCCCACCAGCACCTACGCTAAGCAAAACAGCAGTGTTCTGGTGCATCCCTGGGTCCCTCTAACTGGACATGAACTTGTACTCTTGCTCTCCTATACCCGCTTTGTCCTTCTCGTGTTGGCCATCTTTTCCACCATGGCCAATGTTTCTAATTTCTCCTTTTATCCTCAAAATCCTAGTGCTCCTATCCCCACCATGTCTAATTAACATATTTCAAATGTCCTCATAGGAGCGAATGACTGCTATATCCCAAGCCATCACACAGAAATACCACAAGCAAATATTTCCTAAACACATATTCTTTGAGCATGAAATAAATCCTCACTCCTTCGCTTAGAATCATGTGCTTTTCTTCAAAGCACAATGGAAACTAGCTGTCTATCTGTAAGTAAAACTGAAATATACAAGAAATACAAATAAAAATGTTATTTGCAATTTTCACACTAAAAGCAAAAGGCATTTTTACTACGAAGAGTTAAGAAAAACCATTCAATACTAATGATTGATGTGACTAAAAGGTACACAAAGTCCATCAAATACTTTGCCTGTCTTTAAGATAATATTCTGAGTGGTTTACATTTGCCCTACAACTTAACCATATGAGATAGGTAATATTTTTATCCTCGTTATCGGATAAGAAACTTCATGCTGAAAGTAGATGGCTGCCTGGATTTCTAGGAAATAATGCATATATTCAGTTAACACTCTGACAAGGGGATATGCAACAACTGTATGTACAATGTACATGGACAGTACAATGACTTACGTGTGTTTCTTTAATATAACTTAAATATTAAAACTGAAGACTGTTTTTGGAAAGACTACAGTTCCTCTTAACCTCTGAGTCGAGTAAGGTAACACTGTTGCATTGTAGTTCATACGTTGGGAAAAAAACATTATTTCACATCTTATAAGCATATTACTGACCTAGGTAGTGTCAATGAATCAATTCAGCTTCAATACTTTTCTCTACACAGGAATATGACATTGTAATGTGTTTACAGAAATACTGCATGTGATTAATATAAATTAAAGTGGCATGCATGTAAATTTTATGTGGTGATTAAGGTGAAAGTTCATTATCATTTTCATTAGGTGAAAAATTAATTTTATACTTTGTAAAGTAACTACAGACACATCTTCAAATTTAAAGTACATGCTTGCAATTGATGCAGAACTAAGTGAAGAAGTAGGAGCATTACAAAAACAGTTAAAAAGAAAAAAAGATTGGAGCAAAGTATATTACAAGCTTGATGACAAATGTCTATTTCAATTCAACATAGAATAAAAGGAAGTTATTTATTGTGTAAAAAAATAAATACTAAGAAATTCCAAGTAAATAAATTTTACAAAAAATTGAAATGTACATTCACCTGCCCAACTTATCACATATTTTTAAAATTTCCTCAAACAGAACTAAGTTAGTAACCATAATAAGAATTAAGTCTAAAAGTTTCAGTAATTATAGAAATTTTCCAAAGAAATTATGACTACAGAAGACATTTTACAAAAGTAAAAGATCTTCAATTAAGTCACCAGATTGTAACATATAATATAGAAAAAATTGACTCAAAATTTGAAAGAGTTTTTTTTAACCTTAGATGAATCACACAGAATTCTTATAACCCACATGGTTTAATTAATATGTTAGGGTACTTTCAAACAATGTGCAACTTCAAAAAATCGCTAACAATTCTCAATTTACAGGCTAAAAAACTGAACCTGTAACAGATAATTTTGAACCATTTACATCTGTCAAAGAAGAATCATAGCTAAATATGAACAGTTTATTTCTATCATGACAGATGGTGTTCTAGCTACATTATTTCAAAATCTGGATTTATCATAATTTTACAAGAGACTGATGTTTTCTCTATTGCTTTGTTCAAGGATTTGATAAATATTAAAAATATTTGTGTTCAATTTTCTGAAGTTGATTGTATAAAATGTTTATACTCACAGATATTTGTGTGTATGTGTATAAATGCTATAAATTATTCCCAATAGATAAAATTCCCATGTATTATATAATAAAGGTAATGATTTTGAGTTCTGAGTTTCATGAAGATTCACTGTCTTCAATTCCTAAATGCTCAGCATATTCAATAAAGACAAAAAAAAAATCACAGTGCAATTTAACTTTCTCATCAATATCACACTATCGTATAAGTGAGTTATTTTTGAAGTTCCAAAGAAAGTTTATTGATGACTTAGCTAGAGAACTACATGAATTTCCACTGAAAATAGTTTCTCATTTACAAACAATGCTTTAAACATATTCCCAGCATTAACCAATTTGCAAAAAATGTTATAGTCATTGAAATTATACCAGTTGGTTACCAAATTACCAGATATTTTTGATAAGTGCTTAGAATTGATAAATTTTGAATTTCTTAGTAATTTATTAAATAATTCATTGAACTGTGGTAATTGACCCAAACTAGCCTTTGTACTGGAAAGGTGCTTTGTCCCAAACATGCCTCCCCTGGACTATAAACAAGCTTGAAGCCCAAGCAGCTTGTAACCTAAGAATCTCATCTGTACCTATGCAACTGAGTCTCAGCCAATCCCAGGCAGAAGGATGCTAAATTATGCCAAAATATACCCAACACCAGACTCCATCAGACGAGTCATCTCTGGACATCATTTTTTCTCGTCTGTTTATAAAAGGAGCTCACTACAATCTTTGCTCTGAAATGTTGCCTTGCTCTAGGAACTTTTTCTGGCTGAAGTAGACTTTGTTAAACTGAATTAATTTGTTTTTCTTTGGATATATCTTTTTAAGCCAACACTGCTGAGTTGAGATGGCTGTAGTATTTTTAATTTGCAAAGATGTATTTTTGAAAGTAATGAGTGGGAATATTAAAAAGCAAAATTGTTTTTGTGGTTGATTTCCTTATTTGCTTTGATCAATCTGAGTAGATAATTTTATTTTCAATTGTCAAGTTTTTGACATTTGAAAACATTTCAAGGAAAATATATATGTTCAAAATGAGATGTGTTATAGATAAAAGTATTTATTAGATATAAAAACATATTGCCATAAAAAGATGTAAGGATCTCATTGTAAGGATCAACTTTATGTTGATTGCATACTATGGTATAAAATAATATTGTCATATTGTTAAATATTATTTTCAGCTTTACCAAGCTAGGATAGATAAGTAAATTTTGCCTATAATTACGGTGTACAACATGATTTTCTACCTATTTTTAATTTATTTTAGAGGCAAAGAGGCAGACAGAGAAGGATACAAACAGAGAAGTCCCATCTGCTGGCTAACTCCCCTGGATGCTCTCAACAGCTAGGACTGGGCCAAGGCCAGAGCCAGGAGACGAGAACGCAGCCTCTTGTTCCTTTAACAGTAACCCAGTTACTGGAGTCATCACCACTGCCTCCCAGGATACACATCGGCAGGAAGCTGGAGTCAAGGGCCAGAGACAGGAATCAAATCCCAGCAACTGGGTGTGAGAGATGCATTATTGACTGCGTTGTTAAGTGCCAGCTCCTGACATATTTAATCTCTATGAATTTGAATTGCTCTCCTGCAGTCTTAAAAATGAAAAAAACTATGTCAGTGCATTTATTTATTTATGCCTATTGTATAACACAGACATTGGATTTTTCCTTGTTTTATTGAGGTGTACTTGACAAAAACATGTTTAAAGTATGTAACATGACACTTCCATGTACATATGCACCATCATGATCAGCACAACCAAGTTAGCAGGTCCATCACTTCACATAGTTAGGACTGTGTGTGAGATGAAACTTCTGAGTACCAATTCCCCTGGTGAATGTCAAGTATGCAATACAGTATATATTTTTTTTTGACAGGCAGAGTGGACAGTGAGAGAGACAGAGAGAAAGGTCTTCCTTTGCCATTGGTTCACCCTCCAATGGCTGCTGTGGCAATACAGTATTATTAACTATAGTTGCCATGCTGTATATGAAATCTTCAGAAGTTATTCATCTCATATAATTCAACCTTTGTATCCTTTGATAAATATCTTCAATCTTGGGCGGCCACCTGCAGTGTTGCCTTCCCATATGAGCAATGGTTCGAGACCCCAGATGCTCCACTTCTGATCCAGCTCTCTGCCACAGCCCAGGAAAGCAGTAGAAGATGGCTTAAGCACTTGGACCCCTGCACCCCCATGGGAGACATGGAAGAAGCTCCTGGCTCCTGGCCTCAGATCGCCTCACTCTGGTCACTGTGGCCATTTAGGGAGTGAACCAGCAGATGCAAGACCTTTCTCTCTGTCTCTCCCTCTCCCTGTCTGTGACTCTACCTCTCAAATAAATCTTTTTTAAAAAAATCTTCAATTTTTCCCCAACAACCATCGCCTGGCAACCATCACTCTAATCTTTGATTTTATGAATTTGACTTTAGATTCCACATTTAAATTAAATCACATAGTATTTGTATGTCTGTGTCCAGCTTATTTCACTTAGTTCCTCTGCTACTACAAGTTACAGTATCTCATTTTTTCAAAGGGGAATAGGCGTATTTGTGGTATCTGCTTCTCCATCCTGGACTACTAGGTCATTTCTGTATCCCGCCTATTATGAATAATGGTGCAGTGAATATGGGGTGAAGACACATCTTCAAGGTATTGATTTGATTTCCTTTGGGTATAAACCCAGATGTGGGATTCCTGGATCCTAGGGAGCTTCCATCTGACTTTCTCTAACTGAACTATTTTACATTCTGTGCAATACAAAGAAGTTCCCCGTCCTCAACATCCTTTCCAACACCTGTTATTTTTTGTGCTTTATAATATCTATCTAACAGGTATTAAATGATACCTTGTTTGGTTTAGATTTGCATATCCCTGATCATCAGTGATGTTGAAGACCTCCTTCTGCACCAGTTGGAAATTTATATAACTTTTGAGATATAAACCATTTTAATTTGTTTCTCTGCTAATGAGTTCTATGAGTTTCTTACAGAGTTTGGATGCTAAACTTTTCAAACATATGGATTGCAAATATTTTCTCCTTTTCTATAGTTTTTCTCTTTTCTCTATTGATGGCTTTCTTCACAGACTCTTTCCAAGTAATCTATGCATTCAACATACTCTCTAGTTAAATCTGAATGGTTCTCTTGACAGAAATAAGAAAAAATAATCCCAAAATTTTATGGAACCACAAAAGACCCTGAATAGCCAAAAAAAATCTTAGGAGAAAGAAAACAAGCCAGAGATATCACAGTTTCTAATTACAAAGCTATGGTAATCAAAACAGTGTGGTACTAGCATAATAATAGTGAATCAGACAAATGGAAGAGAATAGAGAGCTAAGAAATAAATCAGCTGAACTTCAACAAGGATGTCAAGAATACTCGGTAGAGAAAGTTAGTCTCTTTAATAAATAAGCTTGGAGAATTGGATAGCCTTGTGCAGAACAGTGTAATTAGATGCTTAACACAATATGAAATGCATTACAGACTTAAACGTAAGACCTGTACCCTTAAAATTACTAGAAGAAAACAAAGAAAGACCCTTTTGGTCTGTGAAGTGATTTTCTAAGTCTGACATCAAAACTAGAGACAAATAAGTAGTATTGCATCATGTTCAATTTTAGGCCCTGGCAACACAGCATAGCAGGTAAAGCAGCTGCCTGCAACATTGGCATCGCACTTGGGCACCGGTTCTTGTCCCAGCTGCTCCACTTCTGATCAAGCTGCCTGCTAATGACCTAGGAAAGGCAGCAGAAGATGTCCAAGTGTTTGGGCCCCTGCCATACACGTGGGAGACCTGGAAGAAGCTCCTGGCTCCTGGTTTTGACCTCACTCAGTGCTGGCCATTGTGACCACCTGGGGAGTGAGTAAGCTAATAGAAGATCTGTCTCTATCTCTGTACTCTAACTTTCAAATAAATAATTTTTTAAAATCTGATTTTATTCTTAAAATAAGTTTCATATTTTTCTTATTATCTTTTTAATGTGACTAATGGATAGTTTAAAATCTCCCATGTGACACATACTTCTCCGGTTAATACTGACCTATAACAATTATTCTCAACTTGAGAGCAAAGATGTTTTAAACTTCGTCCTTTTCCCAGAGTGATTTTAGTAACTTTGTCAATAGGAACATATTTATTATAGAAAACTTTGGAAAATACACAAAAGCAAAAAGAAAACTATAAGTCACCCATAAGTGAATTTAGAATTACTATTAATATGTTGATATGTTTTCTGCCAGTCTTTTTCCAAAATACATCGTAATCCGTCTCTCTCTCTCTCCCTTCCTTCTCAATAATCCAAAAGATTAAAACTTTTTTCCCAAAAAATATTTGCACCACTGCAAAGAATTTCTGTAGCCAAGCAAAGATTAGAGCACCCATGCCTTTTTATTAAATCCACAATATTCTATGTCAGCCAGGTGAAAAAATACTGTCAATAGAATGAAAAGACAAACCACAGACTGGGATAAACTATCTACAAGAGATACATCTGATGAAGGACTCATCTCAAATGCACAAAGAACTCTTAAAATTCAACAACAAAAAAATAAATAAAAAATCAGCCAGAGACCTTAACAGACTAACTTAAGATATGTGAATGCAAAACAAGCAAGTGAAAAGATTCTCTACAACAGGTATCATCAGGGAAATGCAAATTAAAACAATGAAATATCACCAGACACCTAACTGAAGGGCCACATCCACACCACTGACAACACCGGATCCCAAGAAGGATTCTCGTCTAATGCTGGGGGAATGCGAAGTGCATAGCCACTCTGGAAAGCAGTTTCTTCCAAAAGTAAACACACTCTCACCACATGATCCAACAGATCCAGCTCTTTTTCTTTACCCGGTGAAGCTAAAAACATATCTCGACACAAGAACCTGCCCACAGATATTTATAGCAGCTTTATTCATAATTGCCAAAACATGGGAGGAATCGAGCTGGTCTTCAGTAGTTGAATCTATTGTTGGTAGTCCAGATAATATGCTGTTATTCAGCACTAGCGAGACATGAGCAGTAAGTTAGGCAAAGACAGGGAGGAAACCTATTAAATGCTCACTTCAGTACTACTAAGTAGATGATGTCAATCTGCCCAGGCTGCATTCTAACTGCATTACATTCTGAAAAGAACAAAACTGTGGAGGCTGTAAAATAAATAACTAAAAGTTACTGCTTGCCAAGAGCTATGGGGGAGACAAGGATGAGCAGACAGAGCATAGCCGACTTTTAGGGCAGTGAAATTTCTCTGGGTGATATGAGGGATATGTGTCGTTACACACCTACCCAAATCGACAGAATGTCCGATTCAAAGAGTGAATTCTGGGCCGGCGCCATGGCTTAATAGGCTAATCCTCCGCCTTGCGGCGCCAGCACACCAGGTTCTAGTCCTGGTTGGGGCGCCGGGTTCTATCCCGGTTGCCCCTCTTCCAGGCCAGCTCTCTGCTATGGCCCGGGAGTGCAGTGGAGGATGGCCCAAGTGCTTGGGCCCTGCACCTGCATGGGAGACCAGGAGAAGCTCCTGGCTCCTGGCTCCTGGCTTCAGATCAGCGCAATGCGCCGGCTGCAGCAGCCATTGGAGGGTGAACCAACGGCAAAAAGGAAGACCTTTCTCTCTGTCTCTCTCTCTCACTGTCCACTCTGCCTGTCAAAAAAAAAATTAAAAAAAAAAAAGTGAATTCTAGCGGGGCGTCCACTCAACTGCATTAAATGCTGCAATTCTGGAGAGGGATAGGATAATGTGGAAGGCTTATATGTGTGTGGGCGTAGGGGCAACCTTTGTGCCTTCTGCTCTGTTTACCTGAGAATCAAACCTGCTCCCTGGGAGGTTTTTTTTTTTTCTTTTTTTCAGCAAGATACTCTCTTTTTCTGAGGTTTGTTAGAAACTTTGTTTTTCCTGTATTTTGTCTCTGGACTCGCCAAATGAAGTAACATTCCTTGGGAGTTGTGTGATATTCTAGTTAAGCCTATTGTAAGCTCCTTGCAGAAAAGATGACAGAAGTTCAACAGTTTAGACTTTCACAATGTTAGCTCTTTGGAAATAATAAGTCCTGTCTTCAAATTAAGTCAATCATAAACTCTTCTACAGATACGTTGTATGTATTTCAAGTGATCATTCAGACATGAAACTTTACCATCACCACTCCTATTAGCAGCTGACGGACTATGTTTATGTGTAGAGCATAAGCCTTCTGCCATCTTTCTATTTAATTTATTCACCAAACCCTTCACACTATATTCGAAATACAGGTAATTTCTAACAATCCTTTTAGCCACTGCATGATAATAAAACCTGGGAAGAGTGTGTGCATGTTCCTGTCTGCATAATAAACCACATGGACTACTTTGTCCCTGCACTTGAGCCTATGTCACAAATTCCACTGGAGAATGAATTTCTAAATGATATTCTTGTCTGTCAGTTGGAATCAAGTTCTTCATCTCAAGATAACTGTCGATTATTTAGATAGTTTTCCTCTTGTTCTTCGACTCCATACAGGCAACATACATATCAGTACGATAAACTTTCAGAAATAGTATATATTTCAAACCACAGAAAATGCATCCTGGGCAAGCATTTGGTACAGTGGTTAAGATACTGCTTGAAAGACCTGCAGCCCAAATTGGAGTGTTTGGGTTCAAGTCTCAGCTCAGCTCCTGACTGATTCCATATTCTTGTTAATGCATACTCTGAGAGGCAGGAAATGATAGCTCCATTATTTAGGTCACTGCCACCCTTGTGGGAGCCCTGGATTAAGTTCCTGGCTCCTGGAGCTGGTGTTTTAGCTCAGCAAGTTACCCACCAGCTGGGATACCTATGTCCCACAGTGGAATGACTATTTGAGTACTGGATACTGTTTCTGATCCAGCTTCCTGCTGAGGCACCTAGGAAGGCAATCAGTGATGGTCCAAGGACTTTTGTTCCTGACACCCATGTGGGAGACCCAGATGGAGTTCCCAGCTCCTGGCTTTGGCCTGGCCCAGCCTCAGCTGTTGTAGACATTTGAGGAATAACCCAGCAAATGGAAGATCTCCCTCTCCCTCTCCAACAAATAAATAAATTTTTTTCAAACAATGTATCCTCTTTCTCTAGACATTACTCTAAGGAGTAAGGCAGAGTTATAAATTCATGAACTTTCTTAAGTTCTCTAAAAGGTGTAATTCATTCTGGATTTGTGTTTAAAGACTATCTAGTGTCTTTGGAACTATAACTGAAGTAGTTATAAGCTAATGATAGCATGACTATGACTATTTTTAAAGAGTTCTTATAGTACTGTAATAAATAGAAAAGGTTCCCTACAATTTTCTTTTGATGTTTAAAAATGATTCATTTCATCATTTTAGCTGCATATCTTGGTGTCAAAGGAGCTGATTTTGTATTATATTGTATTAAAGTTTTGCATCTGTGGCCTTTTCTCTCCATTTATTGCTTGGTTTCTTACATCAACAAGAAGTGATGAAGTTTAATTACTTTCATGAAAATGAACTTTAAAGTATTATTATTTTACACAAGTTTCGTGGCAAAATCATGTTAGAATGACCCACAAAAGCTTACCACCTCATAGTACTTACAGCATGCAAAGGAATAGAAGGGAAAACATACTTATTAGAACAACATTAGCCTTTTGTGGAAGAGAAAACTGACTATCCTCCTGATTTGTTTGTTCTCCCCATGCTCTATGGGGCCACTACTTCTTTATAATTCTCCAACTTCTTATTTCCCACTCAAAATACAGCAATTTCTTTCCCAGATAACACATAATGGTGACTTAAAATGTAATCAAGTAAAACTCCTAGAATGTAGGATTCTTAAAACAATGAAAAATACCATATATTAAATGTCAAACAAAATAGGAAAAGCAGGTTCTTCTGCTTGATTTGGGTGCAGGTGTTCCAGGAAATTCAGGAAGGAGCCAGCTGGGGAGGAAACTGAACAATTTGCTCATGACTTGAAATAGTGTTTTTCTTTCTCTCTCATCTGATTCATGTATTTCTGATATCCAATAACTAAAACATAATACCAAATTAGCATTACCAGAACTTGACAGTTTTAGAGAGGGAGAGAATATGCCTTGTAATGCTTAGTGAGTGTGTATATAGAGGGAGAGAGAAAGAATGTTCAATAGCAAGTCCTGAACAAATATTGAAGAAATAGTCTTTGGAGTCAGATAGACACGGATATTAAATTTATCTCAAATATTTACTAGTTTTGTGGCTTAGACAACTTATTTCACTGTAGCACCATTTTCCATAAAAATTCCATAGATTTTTACAAAGATTAATATATTTAAAGAACTTAGTACAAAACTTGGCTAGTAGATGTTAAATCCACATTTATTTCATCATTACTACTGTTATTATTGTTAGTTCTCTGATCCTTAATAACCACCATTGGTAGGCCCTCAGTGGATGTTAGTTTTTATTACTGCCACTGTTGTACTATTATTCTGTCTTCCTCTCATGCTATAGAAACAGAATCAATTCTGCCCTGTGGCATTCTTATTATTCTTCCTATGAGGATGGCATTTCCACTCTGAGAGTACTAACTCTATTTGTTGCACTTGCAGCAAGGGGAGAGGAAGCAGACATTACCTGAAGTTCATACATCAAAGATCATATTGGTGGCAATAGCAAATTAAAGTGTTAAACGTCTGCTTTGTTCCCTCACAGCCTTATCTAAAATGGCTTTAAAGGGCTTCAAACTCGGAAAGGGGAATGAGCCCTCTTCCAAAAACTTTCAGAACGAAGTTGGAAACCTTAAAAATGTGTGCTAGCTTCAACATAGCGCCGATTTTTGAGTAAAGTTGAAAACGACAAAAATCCCAATAAACTTTGCTGCAGCTGAATTTGATCTGGAGCAGCTAAGACCTTCCCTAGAATGCATTATAATTCTAGGAATTATCCTAGATGAAGCAAGCAAAGGACAAAGAATATCACTTCAAAACAAAGATTATTTTGCCCACAGAATTCTTATTAAATAGTAAAAGACTTTTAGAGATGCATTTGCCATTTGATTTTCTTGGTAAGGCACACAGACGTGTGTTTGATTAAATCACTAGGTGATTTAGTGTCATGTTTGAGTGTTCATTCAAAACTCTTCAGGGGCAGGTGTTAAGCCTGTAGTGAAGGTGCTGGTTAGAATGCCAGCATCCCATATCGGAGTCCCTGGGTTTCAGTGGCAGTTTTACCATCAAGCCCAGCTCCCTGGTAATGCACAACCTGGGAGGTTGTGGTGATGGCTCAAGTAGATGGGTCCTGGCCACTTATTTGGGACTTCCTGTCTCCCAGCTTGGGTCTGGCCTAGCCCCAACCATTGAGGGTAGTCAAGGAATTAACCAGTTGACAGGAGTTTTCTGTTTCTCAAATCACAACAACAAAAATCAATCGTTCATGAACTGAAATAATTAGGTATGAATAGGGAAAAAATAAAAGGAAAGAAGAACAGAAAATAGGGTTGCTGAGATAAATAAATAAAAACTGAGACTATTTGAGAGGTAGAGTTAGAAAAAGAGGGAGAGACAGAAAGGTCTTCCATCTGCTGGTTCACTCCCCAGATGGCTGCAACTGCAGGAGCTAAGCTGATCTGAAGCCAGGAACTACTTCTGGGTCTCTCGCATGGCTGCCAGGACTCAGGCACGTGGGCCATCTTCTTCTGCTTTCCCAGGCCACAGCAGAGAGCTGGATGGAAGAGGAGCAGCCGGGTCTAGAACCGGTGTCCATATGGGATGCTGGCTCTGCAGATGGAGGCTTAGCCCACTACACCACAGTGCTGGCCCCAAAGACAAAGCTTCTTGATGATGTTTCATCCCTCCTTTTTCCTCACTCATCCAAAAGAACAGACAATGCCCATTATGGTAAAAAGGAGGAAAATGCTGACTGAGGCATGACACACAAAGTAAGGAAAAAGAAACCTGAGTAAACATGTAAAGTTAAAGATGGAGAAGAGGAGGGGTAGGGGAGGGGAAGGGAGGGGAGAAGAATGTTAGACCTGTAGAACAGAGGGAACTCTTAGACCCTAACTACAATAACAAAGGAAATGGGGGGGAGAATATCTCAGATGAGAGCAAAGGAGAGCTAATTAAGATAGCAGCATAAAAAATCAAGGGACAGACCGGTGCCATAGCTCACTAGGCTAATCCTCCACTTGCGGCGCCGGCACCCTGGGTTCTAGTCCCAGCTGGGGCACCGGTTCTGTCCCAGTTGCTCCTCTTCCAGTCCAGCCCTCTGCTGTGGCCCGGGAAGGCAGTGGAGGATGGCCCAAGTGCTTGGGCCCTGCACCCGCATGGGAGACCAGGAGGAAGCACCTGGCTCCTGGCTTCGGATTGGCTCAGCACCAGCTGTAGTGGCCATTTGGGGAGTGAACCAACGGAAGGAAGACCTTTCTCTCTGTCTGTCTCTCACTGTCTAACTCTGCCTGTCAAAAAAAAAAATCAAGGGGCAACTAGACATTCTGAGGAATGAAGAAATGAGGGTGAAAACAATAAAGCTCAAAACAATCACAACAAATTCCTGCCAGAAAACAGCAAAAAAAGATTCAAAGGGGGCAGGTGGATCTAGAACATGTTTTTCTTAAAATGGATTTAACATAAAAACTACAAATAGTCAACTACCAAATAGTAAATTCCCAAGCTACAAGGAGTAATTCAGATAACAACCAGGGTCAGAGAAGGGCAAGTACTTCCACAGAACAAAGTCAAGCGTAGAGTCCCGGCTGCTCCACTTGTGGTCCTGCTAATGTGCCCGAGAAAGCAATGGAAGATGGCCCAAGTGCTAAGGCCCCTGCACTCATGTGGGCAACCAGGAAGAAGCTCGGGACTACTGGCTTGGGCCTGGCCCAGCCCTGGTCGCTGCAGTCATTTGGGGTGAACCACTGGATGGAAGATGTTTCTCTGTCTCTCCTTCTAACTCTTTGAAATAAATAAATATTTTTTTTTAAAGTGTGTGAACTCTTTTGTGAATTTAAGTTCCCAAGCCATGGAGAGGCAGGGTGCTGGGTGTTGCCACGCTGACTTTTTATGGAATCACACAATACGAGACAAAAGATGTCCCAGACTTGGGATCAGCACTGTGGCAAAGCAGGTTAAGCCCACTTGCGACACCAGCATCCCATATCAATGCATGGGTTTGAGTCATGACTGCTCTACTTTCAGTCCAGCTCCCTGCTAGTGCACCTGGGAAAGCAGAATACAGTCCAATTACTTAGGCCCATAGCACTCTCCTTGGAAGGCTGTATGAAGTCACAGGCTCCTGGCTATGGCTTGGCCCAGCCCCATCCATTGTAGCAGCAACTTGGGGAGTGAACAAGCAAATGGAAGATGTGATCAGTATCTCTCTCTCTCTCTCTCTCTCTCTCTCTCTCTCTCTCTCAATCAATTATTTCAAATAAATAAACCTTTTTAAAAATGTCCCAGACTTACCAAAGGGTCAAATAAATCAACTCTTCCTCCTTGGACTCAAGAAAGCGAGGGCAATGTTATCCATGTGGTGATCAGGATACAAATGAATAGATGGTATGTCTCTTCAATTGAAAGGAAGCTCAAATTAAATATTGTATTTAGGAAAAAGATGTAGAGCTCAAGAAACACTTGAAAACACATTATACAGACTCTCTTAAGACAGGAACAGGAGTGCAGGCACTACGGCACAGTGAGTAAAGCCACCACCTGCAGTGCCAGCATCCCATATGGGTGCCGATTCTAATCCTGGCTGCTCCACTTCCCATTCAGCTCTCTGCTGTGGTCGGGGAAAGCAGTAGAAGATGGCTCAGGTCCTTGGGCTCCTGCACCCACATGGGAGACCCAGAAGAAGCTCCTGGCTTCAGATTGGCTCAGTTCTGGCTGTTGCAGCCATTTGGGGAGTGAACCAGCAGACAGAAGACCCCTTTTTCTTTCTCTCTGCCTCTCAAATAAATAAATCTTAAAAAACAAAAAAACAAGAACAGAGCCAAGGATAAGCAAAATGATAATAATTCAGAGGGACCCAAGCTGGAATCCTGGTTCTGCTACTTATCTGAGGAATGATGTTGAGCAAGGAGCTCAACCCCTCTGTGCCTCAGTTTATACAACCATAAAATGGAAATTATAAAGCTGTTCTAAAGGCTAAATGGTATGTTGATTATCAATAACAGCACAGTGCTTGAGATATAGTAAATATTCAGCAGCTTTTATCACAGTTGTTATAGGTAAAAACAGAGCAAATGGGCCAGCGCCGTAGATTAACAGGCTAATCCTCCACCTTGCGGCGCCGGCACACCGGGTTCTAGTCCCGGTTGGGGTGCCGGATTCTATCCCAGTTGCCCCTCTGCCAGGCCAGCTCTCTGCTATGGCCCAGGAAGGCAGTGGAGGGTGGCCCAAGTCCTTGGGCCCTGCACCCGCATGGGAAACCAGGAAAAGAACCTGGCTCCTGGCTTCGGATCAGCATGATGCACCGGCCGCAGCGGCCATTGGAGGGGAACCAACAGCAAAAAGGAAGACCTTTCTCTCTCTCTCTCTCTCTCTCTCTCTCTCTCTATCCACTCTGCCTGTCCAAAAAAAAAAAAAAAAAAGCAAATGCTTACAAATAATGGTAGCAGATGTGAGATAACTAAGACTTTTCATCCAGACTTTTTAAATCTCTAATACTGTCTCAGTGAGCACCTCATGGTTACACAATCTAACTAACTTCACTACAAAGTCTGCAGGTCTCACTCAACCTTCCATTCCTCATCAAGGCAGTTGCTAGGAATGACCCTGAACAAGGTTCACAAAGTTGAGTTACCAGGCTAGGAACACAGTGGAATGAGTGAAGCTGTAGAGCTAAGATCTTCGTTAAGGGGAGAGGTGGTGCCTCTTAAGAGAAGGGCAGCTGCCATCCGCTACAGCCCTGATTTCACGCTTGAATCTGAGGTCAACTTTGTCACATCTTTAAAAAACTTAGCCAAAATCCCAAGTGAAATTTCCCGATTTTGGCATGTTGGCAACTATTTCAAATTATTCAGAGAAAGTTGCTCGATCTAAAATACTAAGATATGTAAAACACTGGGTTGATCATCATCATCTACTTGGGATGGTTCCAGAGGGATTTCCATTTACCAGCAAGTATGTGCACCAAATGAAATGGAATTTGTATACTAGTGGTGTCTCCAAAGAAAGACCCAAAGGAAAACACCTTTTGGATAGTGCCCTTCCTGGCTCTGTAACCATCTCCGACTTTATCTAGTTTAAACTTCACATTCTCTAAAACCTTGGAATAATTCACATAATGAAGATGATGATGAACTGATTCAGAGGAGGTAGATGACCTCCTTAAGATAGCTTTTATTGTTGTTGCTGTATTATTTATGTACTAATTTTCCCGATTGATTATATCTCATAAAGGTACATTAACATCACAAGCTAAATTAAGGTTGATGTTCAGGAAAATTAAGTAAAGTTATATGTAGCTTAGACAAATAGATTACATCTTTATTTAAGCTTTCTAGTAGGCAAAATATAACACACATTTTTATGACAGAGTACCTACAAGCAAAAAAAAGAAACTTCTTAGGAACTTTTCCTTTTGGAATCTCACGGCACAATCATTGTCAATCAAGGAGCTTCATAAAATTATTTCTTAAGACCTATGTACAAACTTTTGATATTTTACTGTCCTGAGACAAAGAAAGTACTCATCCATCAGCAATCTATTTGTTGATGAAGAAAAGACAGGCTGTTCTTTTAGGACAATGTAACATACTCATTAAAAGCTATGCTTTTAAAAAATATGTTTCCATAATCATAATAAGAGAAAAAACACATGTATTTATATTAACACTGACATTTAAATTTTTCTCTAAATTCCTTTCCAAATTTAAGTTCTTCTAATAGGAGCCTAATAGGAACAGAAATATCATTAAGTGGTAATGGGATCATACCTCTTTCCTACAGTAACCATCAAATGCTAAGAAACATTTTAATAATGTCACAAAATATCAATATATTAATATAATTAAGGGAATATGTACATTCTCTTTCAAGTGAAAGTCTTCTGACATTTTATTTCACCAAGAGAATGGAGTTGGCAATTAATCTATCATCATAGTATCTAAATTCCAATTTGCCGTAATACCATATGACCTTAAAATGCATAATAGCACTGTCCTTCTAAAGGTAATACATGTGTGCTTTGATAAAAATAGGAACCCAAGTATTGTACGGAACACCCTTTCTTCCATTCATTACCATTTCCCTGACAGGTCAAGTAGCCTCAGGGCGAAATAATTCATTTTAGGTCACCAAGCTCATAATTCCCAGTTCCTGGTTGTCTAAGCAGGAAGAATCATCACACCTTCCAGATAACATAAAGCAATATTTTCAAGCATTAGGAATCTGACAAAGATCCAAACCAACCTTTTCATTACTGCAGTTGAATTTAATGACACCCCACTTCTAATTGGCTCTTTCAAACCCAGGATTTACACTACGTGACTCTGATGTCTTTCTCTACTTAACTTTTATCCCTTTACCACAGCTCATTAGTCAGGGAAGAGAGACGATAGGAGACACAAACTAAATGGTTTCATGGTTGGCCCTTTAGGCAAGATACACATTCATGCTCTCTAGAGAATTATCTAGACCCCAGAGGTCAATAGTTCTGTCTTACTTGCTTTCCATTCTACATAATGCGTATTTTTCCTACTGTCCTTGAAAATTCTTCTTTGGATAAACATTATAGGATTTTTCTCTAATTACATACTCAGAGAAGAACAGTTGGCAAACATACAAAAGCACAAATTTAAAACGTTACCATTGCAAAATCTGGGTATATCTATCGTTTTTTCTAGCAAGTAAAAATACACGTGTATTTAAAATTACTGTATATCATACATATCAGGGTCTTCAGCATTTTGTCAACTTTAGCACTATATTCTATAGCATAAGCCTTAATAGCTAAAATTATTTTACTGTGTAGCTTTTCTGTCATTTACCAAACATTAAAGACTTTTCCATATGTTTGCTCTTAAAAGTAAACTGCACAGTGCAGTTTTGCAGATACATCCTCTTATGCATGTGTTTTCTTATAAATTACATGTATTATAAATTCAATCAAAGAAAAGGTTTATTTGATTGTCAAAATACAAGTTTTTGTTTTTTGTAGTTCTGTTGCTTTCTGCTCCTTGTAGCATTGTGAAAGGGCTAATCTCCAAAAAGTCTAGCAAACAGATTTTTTGGTTAATTGATTGGTTAAAAATTGCATATCCTGGAGCTGGCACTGTGGCATCATAGGCTAAGCTTCAGCCTGTGGCACCGGCATTCCATACGAGCACAGGTTTGAGTTCCGGCTGCTCCACTTCCAATCTGCCGCTCTGTTCTCCTGGGAAAGCAGTAGAAGATGGCCCAAGTGCTTGGGCCCCCCCTGCACCCACATGGGAGACCCAGAAGAATCTCCAGGCTCCTGGTTTCGGATCAGTTCAGCTCTTGCCATTGCAGCCATCTGGGGAGCATATCAGTGGATGGAAGACCTTTCTCTGTCTCTCCCTCTGTCTGTAACTATCTCTCAAATAAATAAATGTAATCCTAAAAAAGAAAATCCATCTCCTAAAGCCATTTTCTTAGAGTAAAAACAAAGAATTAATCTACACTACAAAAACTCTACAATGAATTTTATAGGTAAAGGAAAACCGTGTTAGATAGAAACCTAATTTTGTGAGAAGGAATAAAGAACAAACACAAAAAAGAAAGTTGTTCACTGAAGAGTGGAAGCCTTTGAAATTATCATTCCTCTACCTACAAATCTGTCTACTTATCTCCTGAAAGTAATATAAATTAGAAAAATAAGTTTTTCATAAGATTTACAAGTAAAATGTTTGTCAATTGAAAATGCATTCTTATAATTTTTTTTTATAAAAAACTATTTGAAAGGCAGCATTTACAGAGAGAGAGAGGAAGAAAAGGATCTTAAACTTCTTGGTTCACTTCCCAAATGGCAAAAACAGACAAGAGCTGGATGGATGTGAAGCCAGGAGCTGCTATCTGGGTCTCCCATGTGGGAGGCAGGGTCATCTGCTGCTTTCCTAGGCACATTAGCGGGGAGCTGGCTAGAAACTGGAGCAGCTGGGACTCCAACTAGCACCTATATGGGATGCCAACAAAAGCAGCCCCTAAAAATTTCTTACATGGCTCCTGAGTAGGATTTTTTCATTCTAAGAAATTACATATGCATATTTTTCTTTGAATAAAAGTTTATTATGACATCATTTAATATACTTTAAAATACCTTTTTGAACAAATTTACTTTATAATGAAAGTAAAATATTCAACAAATGAAAATAAAGGAATAAAAAAGCTGATTCACTATAAGATGTAACTAGACCTCAAAAATATTTGTTCCATTTGGTTCGTGACTTTTTTTTTAAACTTTTATTAAATATAAATTTCCAAAGTACAACTTTTGGATTAAAGCGGCTTTTTCCCCCCCATAACCAACCTCCCACCTGCAACCATCCCATCTCCCACTCCCTCTCCCATCCCATTCTTCATCAATATTCATTTTCAATTATCTTCATATACAGAAGATCAATTTAGTATATACTAAGTAAATTTAGTATATACTAAGTAAAGATTTCAACAGTTTGTACCCACACAGAAACACAAAGTATAAAGTACTGTTTGAATACTAGTTATACCGTTAACTCACATAGTACAACACATTAAGGACAGAGATCCTACATGGGGAGTAAGTGAACAGTGACTCCTGTTGTTAATTTAACAATTGACACTCTTGTTTTTGGTGTCAGTAATCACCCTAGGCTCTTGTCATGAGCTGCCAAGGCTATAGAAGCCTCTTGGTTTGCCAACTCCGATCTTATTTAGACAAGCCCATAGTCAAAGTGGAAGTTCTCTCCTCCCTTCAGAGGAAGGTACTTCCTTCTTTGATGACCCATTCTTTCCACTGGGCTCTCACTCACAGCAATTTTTCATTTAGGGTTTTTTTTTTTTTTTTCTAGAGTGTCTTGACTTTCCATGCCTAAAATACTCTCATGGGCTCTTCAGCCAGATCCGAATACCTTAAGGTCTGATTCTGTGGCCAGAGTGCTGTTTAGGACATCTGCCATTCTATGAGTCTGCTGTATATCTCGCTTCCCAAGTTGGATCGCTCTCTCCATTTTTTATTCTATCAGTTAGTATTAGCAGACACTAGTCTTGTTTATGTGATCCCTTTGACTCTTAGTCCTATCATTGTGATCACTTATGAACTGAAACTGATCACTTTGACTAGTGAGATGGCATTGGTACATGGCACCTTGATGGGATTGAATTAGAATCCCCTGGCATGTTTCTAACTCTACCATTAGGGGTAAGTACAAGTGCGCATGTGCCGAACTATACCTCTCCTCCCTCTCATTCCCAATCTTATTTTTAACAAGGATCACTTTTTAAACTTCAACACCTAAGAATAATTGTGTGTTAATTACAGAGTTCAACCAATGGCATTAAGTAGGGCAAAAAAAAAAAATACTTAAAGGAATAAAGTAGTAAGGTGTTCCTCAACACTCAGGACAAGGGCTGATCAGGTCACTGTTTCTCATAGTGTCCATTTCACTTCAACAGGTTTCCTTTTGGGTGCTTGGTTAGTTGTCACCAATCAGAGAGAACATATGATATTTGTCCCTTTGGGACTGGTTAATTTCACTCAGCATGATGTGTTCCAGACTCCTCCAGTTTGTTGCAAATGACTGGGTTTCATTGTTTTTGACTGCTATACAGTATTCTATAGAGTACATGTCCCATCATTTCTTTATCCAGTCTTCTGTTGATGGGCATTTAGGTTGATTCCAGGTCTTAGCTAGTGTGAATTGAGCTGCAATAAACATTGAGGTGCAGACAGCTCTTTTGTTTGCCAATTTAATTTCCACTGGGTAAACTCCAAAGAGTGGGATGGCTGGGTTGTATGGTAGGGTTATATTCAGGTTTCTGAGGAATGTGAAAACCAACTTCCATAGTGGCTTTACCAATTTGCATTCCCACCAACAGTGGGTTAGTGTCCCTTTTTCCCCACATCCTCTACAGCATCTGTTGTTGGTAGATCTCTGTATTTTAGCTATTCTAATCTGGGTGAGGTGAAACCTCATTGTGGTTTTGATTTGCATTTCCTTGATGGCTAGTGATCCTGAACATTCTTTTATGTGTCTGTTGGCCATTTGGATTTCCTCTTTGGAAAAATGTCTATTGAGGTCCTTGGCCCATCTCTTACGTGGGTTCTTTGTTTTGATGTTGTGGAGTTTCTTGATTTCTTTGTAGATTCTGGTTATTAACCATTTATCTGTTGCATAGTCTGCAAATATTTTTTCCCATTCTGTCGGTTGCCTCTTCACTTTCTTGACTGTTTCTTTTGCAGTACAGAAACTTCTCAATTCGATGCAATCCCAAATGTTAATTTTGGCTTTGACTGCCTGTGCCTCTGGGGACATTTCCAAGAAGTCTTTTCCTGTGCCTGTATCTTGCAGTATTTCTCCAATGTTCTCTAATTTTTTGATGTTGTCGGGTCATAGATTTAGATCTTTAATCCATGTCGAGTGGATTTTTTTGTAAGGTGTAAGGTAGGGGGCTTGCTTCATACTTCTGCATCTGGAAATCCAGTTTTCCCAGCACCATTTGTTGAATGACTGTCCTTTACTCTTTAAAGAAACATCCCCCGTAATAGAAACAGGAATGACTGAAATGACATGTAACATAAGAACATTTTACCTGAATGCCCAGAGGAGCACCACACACTGATAAAATTTGATAGTCCTTTTTTGCCAGGTGGTGGAGAGCGGGCTCATCCCCTAAAGAACTCTCAGCCCTGAAGCTCAAAGCAACAGGGTTTATAAAGACAAAAACCACAAGGAGGGGAGGAGACATACATGGCTGCTAGGGTCAAGCTGACCTAAGGCCTATGGGAAACTACTATCAGTTACAATCTTGACACAAGACAAATTACGATCTTCACATTAACCCAGGTGCAGCCTGTTTTAAGCTTGAGCGATCATGCTGGGGGTTTCTGTGCTTTGCCAAGTGTGATGTAGTGGACTGCTATTGTCTGAGTGTTTTAGGTCATGGTTTCAGACCAGTCTCTGCTGGGAGGGTGCCTTCTCAAGATGGAGTCTTAGATGCTCCAAAACGGGATCCCTACTGTCGAGTGGTTACTGGAGTAAGATAATATATATGTACTCTACCTCAGAAAGCAAACAAGGAAGCAAAGATGGAGCAGACATTGCTAAGATGCAGCCTGGGACACCCTCATTTCATATGAACTGCTGGGTTCACGTCTCAACTCCACATCCGATTCCAGTTTCCTGCTAATGCATACATTCCCCTGAGAAACAGCAAGTGACAGTCTCATAATTAGGTCCCTGGCACCCGTCTGAGGAGACCCAGATAGGGTTTCTTGCTCCCAGAGTTGATCTGGCCCAGACCTTGCTGTGTAAGTCATTTGTGGATTAAAAGATCCCTTTTGGCTGGCGCCGCGGCTCAATAGGCTAATCCTCCGCCTTGCGGCGCCGGCACACTGGGTTCTAGTCCCGGTCGGGGCACCGATCCTGTCCCGGTTGCCCCTCTTCCAGGCCAGCTCTCTACTGTGGCCAGGGAGTGCAGTGCAGGATGGCCCAAGTCCTTGGGCCCTGCACCCCATGGGAGACCAGGATAAGTACCTGGCTCCTGCCATCGGATCAGCGCAGTGAGCCGGCCGCAGCGCACCTACCGCGGTGGCCTTTGGAGGGTGAACCCACGGCAAAAAGGAAGACCTTTCTCTCTCTCTCTCTCTCTCTCTCTCTCTCTCTCACTGTCCACTCTGCCTGTCAAAAAAAAAAATAAATAAATCCCTTTCTCTTTTTCTCTACCCCCCTCTCCCGCATCTCTGCCATTCAGGTAACATTTAGAACTTTTAAATGAAATATCTAAAAATGATGTACAAGGAACAGATGGGACAAAAATAAAGAAATCAGATCCCAATATGGTAGGAGTCACAAATTCAGTCATGTTGATAATGATTTTTTTTTAAAAAAATGCTTCCACTAAAGCAGAGTAAAAAGACCCAACATGCTTACTCACAAAAATGAACAATCTGAAGAAACAGTTTATGTCTAAATTTTTAGATGGGGTGGATATCTTAACCACCAAAGATTTCTTCATACCCTAAATTGTAAACTTGTTTATGAAAAAGTGAGGAGTTCACACATGTGCTTATGTAATGTCTACTGTAAGATTTCCTGATCTGTAGGAACTTTAAAAACAAAAACTATTGCCCCAATTTGTTAAATGGGTTATTATTCTAAATTCTGGTGTCAAATGTTAATAGAGAAGGAGATTTATCATGACAGGTAATATCACACTTACAAACAAAATGAATTCAGTGGTAAAATTTATTTAGCTCCATGTAATTTTGTTTTGCTGACAATGCATGTTTCATTTGTTTCAAATAAAAATTTTAAATGAGTCGTAGAAACTGCAAAGTGTAACGTGAAATATCAACTGTCATAAATGCCGTTTCAATAGATATTGTTTCTCTTTTCAACAGATGCTATTGGGTGTACCAATACCTGCACACAGCCAGGACTCAGTAAAATATTTGCTGAATGAAGACATCTTACAACTGCTTAGAAAACACTAGTGTTTACAACTTGGTCTGTTTAGTACAACTTTCTCTTGCCTCAGGCTCCTGAGAAAAGGATCACTGTTGTGACTACAAAACTTGATATTCCACTTTTTAAATTTTTCTAGATCTAACTTGGAGCTTTAAAAACTAAACATGGCTAAGAATATTTGTATTCCCTGTTGTTTTAATTTTTATTTATTTGAAATGCAGAGGGAGAGATCGATCTTCCATCTACTGGTTCACTCTCCAAATGCCTGCAAGAACCAGGGCTGGGCCAGGATGAAGCTGGACCTTAAACTAGATCTGGGTCTCCCTAAGGAGTGGCAGGGACCCAAGTATCAGTGCCGTACTTGCTGCTATTGGAGGGCACGTGAGCAGGAGGCTGGTGAGAAGCACTCAGGACTCGAGTCTGGGCAACCCCATGTGAAAACAGGTGTCCCGAGCAGCAGTGCAACCGCTGTGCCAGAAGTCCCACTCCTGCCTGCTTTTTTAGCTAAAAGAATAGTAGCAGTAATTCTCATTCCATCATACTGAGAGGAGTTACAGGTTAATAGGCAGTTAGATCATGTCCCAGCTGGAATGAGTAAGGGGCAAGGTTCCTTTAAGAGTGGAAAGTGCTTGCTTCTTCCCTGAGGCTGCCCTTGGAGACACTCAGTCTGATCAGGAAAGCAGTCTAGACGAGTTACTAACCCCTGCCTCCTGACTCTGCTCTTCTGGCCTCCAGATGAGTGTGGATTTAACCAACTTCTCAAAAAAGGGGCCAATCAGAAATCAAAGCGCCAGTATGCAAGCTTCCTTCTCAATTCCTGCTTGGAGTCCAGGCTCCTGAGCACGGCAGCAGGAAGTTTCCTGCTTGCAATAAACGTCTTCTTTGCTCACTGTCCCTGCACACAAAGAATTCTTCCATGAGACAAGACCGGATACCATCTTCACCATTCCGCAATGAGACTTTTAAGTACAGACACAGATTTTTGCTTCCATATTGCTTACAATTTTAAAGCCTTAGAAATAATCCTAATGCCCTTTGATCAGTTTCTACTTAAATACATTTTCATTAAGCAATACAGGAGAACATTTGTAGCCATGAAAAAAAAAAAAACAAGGGAGACCTTTACTTGCAATCAAAGATGGATAACAATGTGCAAATGGACCTTACCTGAACTGCTTGATAGCTACAGCAATACAGGAGACAAAGGCTCTCAAAATAATAGGCATTAAGCCGTGAAGACAACCAGGTGAGCTTCCTGCTTGGAGAGTGCTCCCATTTAATGACTCAGGGACATAAAAATCCAGGCAGTACCTGGCCACACACTTAAGACCAAGGTAGGAGTGAAGAGGAGCAAAGGAAGCTGGAGTCTACAGACCTCAGTATGGTAATGCAGAGAGGAGGGTTACACACCTGGGCACCCACCTGCCCTCCAGACTATGTAACCACTCCCCTTTGGAAAGCATGTAAAATGTGAGAAATGCCCCCAAAGTTGCGCTCTGCCTTTGCTTCGTTACCCATGATAAACTGCTAGTAGCTGCCCATAACCAAATGCTTGCTGCATGTGGCCCTGGCCTGCTCTCTGCTTGGCATGGCCCCAACTTAATTCCCAGACTTCCCTTCCCCTTTAGATAGAGCCCTCACTCTCCTATGCATTTCTCTCACTGAATAAAAAGCTTAAAAACTTAGCCATGTCATCCAGTCTGTTTGAGCCAGTATTCAGAATTCTCTGAATCTGTGGCAAGAACCCACATAGCTTATTAATTTCATAAATATTAATAGGCACATTGGTTTCATTAACAATGGCCTTATTCCTGTAGTGTGAAAACATGAATTCCAGACCAACAGAATAATATTTCAACAGTTACATCTAACAAAGCTTAAAGCAATAGCATCAAAGATCAACATCGTTGCAGATAACTGTATCCAAGATCAAAGTTCAGCAATATTTTTAGAAGTAGATTCCTCAAAAGCCAAATTTCCCAAGTTTGGGGCCTGCCATGGGGCATGCAAGGAATGGGAGAAACACAACCAGTAATGAGGGGAGTCATCAGTCACTTGGAAATGAGCCAGAAATAACAGACGATGGAGTCAGCAGACAAAGACATAAACGTTGTTATCATACCTCCACTCCTTACGTTCAGGGAACTTGGGAAGACTCAGTAACTTTCCTAAAATAAAGACAGGGGAAATGTAGAAAAGAACCAAATTGAACTAATGTAGATAAAAATGAGAATGATTAGCCAGCACTGTGGCTCACTAGGCTAATCCTCCACCTGCAGTGCTGGCACCCTGGGTTCTAGTCCCGGTCAGGGCACCGGATTCTGTCCCGGTTGCCCCTCTTCCAGGCCAGCTCTCTGCTATGGCCAGGGAAGGCAGTGGAGGATGGCCCAAGTCCTTGGGCCCTGCACCCCATGGGAGACCAGGAGAAGCACCTGGCTCCTGGCTTCGTATCAGCGCACTGCGCCAGCCGCAGCGGCCATTGGGGGGTGAACCAACGGAAAAGGAAGACCTTTCTCTCTGTCTCTCTCACTGTCCACTCTGCCTGTCCAAAAAAAAAAATGAGAATGATTGAGATGAAAATACTCTAGATGGTTTTCATAACAGATTGAAGATTGCAGAAGAAAATACTGAACTGAAAGACATCATAATAAAATTATCCAAAATGAAATACAAAGAAAAAGAAGCATCTTGAAAAGAATAAATGAGTGATCTGCAAGAGAACTTCAAGCAGTTAAAATCTATTTTGAATTACAGCCTCCTAAAGTGGGAAGATCAGCAATTTTTCCAAGAAATCATCGCCAAATTTCTTCAAATGGTATAAAAATTATCATCACATGGATGGCCAAATCTCAACACATAAAAAGCACAAAAATATGAAGAAAATGAGAAAAGGCCATACTGTGACCAAAATTGTTCAAATCAATAATAAGACTGTATTATAAACCAGTCAGAAAAGGTTGTGCACAAGATTAAGGACAAACCTGACAGATTTCTCATCAGAAAAAGCAATGCAGGCTAGAAAATCATGGAACAACATTTGAAGCCTCCAAAAGGGACAAAGTGGTCCCTCTGCCAGTCTTGAACCAGCAAAAACACTTTTAACAAAGGCAAAATACTTTTTTACAGATACAAAAGCTAAAGGAATTCATCACTAGCATGTTGACATCTCAAACAGTAAAGGAAATTTTTCAGGCAGGAAAAAAAAAAAAACTATGGCATATTTTAAAACCTGAGTCATTACAAATGAATGAGCAACATCAAAAATGGTATATACATGATTAAATGTCTTATTTTTCTAAGTATCAATATTTACTTATATGGTTTTTTATAAAACCATCAATTCACACAGAGGACTAAACCATTGTATACCTGCATGCACTTAGAGCCTCAGAGTCCAAGCTAGCAGGAGACTTCAGCATTCCTCTCCCACATACTGCTGATCCGAGTAGACAAAGGATAAGGAAGGACATTATGGTTATGGATAGCATTTTAACCCACCTCATCTAAGCAACACCATTGGAACACTATACCTAACAGGAAATACACGTTATTTTTCCAGTGTCCAAAGAACATGTATCACTAATACAGAGCCATAAACAAGTCTCAATCAATATAAAAGTACAGAAGTCATGTAATGTCTGTGACTAAAAGGAATTAAATTTGAAATCAGTAACAGAAAGCACTCTCAAGTATCCTCAAATATTGGGGTATGGGTGGAGTATGCCACATTTATAAATAATTTATGGGTCAAATAGGAAATAAAAAGGGAAATTAAAAAGCATTTAAACTCAATGAAAATGAAAATAAAATTTATAACATGTTGTTAGAGAAAATATTAAGAGAATTATAGCAACAAAGAAAAAAAATAATTCTAACTCTGGAGCTTAATTTTACATCTAAGAAACTGGTAAAGTCAAGCAAACAAAACCCAAAATATGAAGGAGAACCAAAACAAAAAAAAAGCAACACAAAACAAAACAAAAAAGATCAGAATGGCAATCAACAGGAAGCCGATAGAAAAAAACCAATTGAATCAAAAGCTGTAAACCTCTAAGTAGGCTGTTCACACACAAGACAAAACACAAGTTAACTGTGTGGGAAATGAGAGCAATGGCATCACTAAGTATTTTACCAAATAATCAAAGTATATTACAAACAGCTCTATGCCAATAAATTGAAGAACATTGGTAAAATAGACCAATTCCATGAATGACACAAATTTCCAAAGCATGGTCAAGAATAGGTAACTTTTGCCGGCGCCACGGCTCACTAGGCTAATCCTCCGCCTTGCAGCGCCGGCACACCGGGTTCTAGTCTCGGTTGGGGCGCCAGAGTCTGTCCCAGTTGCCCCTCTTCCAGGCCAGCTCTCTGCTGTAGCCAGGGAGTGCAGTGCAGGATGGCCCAAGTGTTTGGGCCCTGCACCCCATGGGAGACCAGGAGAAGCACCTGGCTCCTGCCATCGGATCAGCGCGATGCACTGGCCACAGCGCACCAGCCGTGGCAGCCATCGGAGGGTGAACCATCGGCAAAAGGAAGACCTTTCTGTCTCTCTCTCTCTCACTGTCCACTCTGCCTGTCAAAAAAATTTAAAAAAAATTAAAAAAAGAATAGGTAACTTTAAAAACCAAGGAGTGTTAATTGTTAAAGTCAACAACAGGAGTCATTGAGCGCTTACTCCCCATGTAGGATCTCTGTCCTTAATGTGTTATACAATGTGAATTAATGCTATAACTAGTATTCAAACAGTACTTTATACTTTGTGTTTCTGTGTGGGTGCAAACTGTTGAAATCTTTACTTAGTATATACTAAATTGATCTTCTGTATATAAAGATAATTGAAATGAATCTTGATGTGAATGGAATGGGAGAGGGAGTGGGAGATGGGAGGGTTGCGGGTGGGAGGGAAGTTATAGGGGAAAAAGCCACTGTAATCCAAAAGCTGTACTTCAGAAATTTATATTTATTAAATCATAAGACCCTCAAGGCTTCAGTGGCAAATACTAGCAAAATTTTATGTTAAGATAATACCGATCCTAAACCAAATTTGAAAAGAATACCTTCCAGCTTATTCTGTAATTCAGTATTACTGATCACAAATCCAGAATCACAACAAAATCTCATGCCAAAATCCTTCATGATTCTAGGGCAACAGCTTGTAACAAAAATTTAATACCCTGGGGCTGGTATTGGGGCAGAACTGACTAAGACACCACTTGTGACCAGCATCCCATATCGAAGTGCTGGTTCCAGTCCTGACCACTCTGCTTCTCATTCAGCTTCCTCCTAGTGTGCCCAGGGAGGCAACAGAAGATGCCCCAAGTACTTGGACCCCAGCAACCCACATGGAGACCTGAATGGAGTTCCAGGCCCCTGGCTTCAGCCTTTCACAACAAGTAGAGAATTAACTTGGCAATTAATTAATATGAATAAATGGTCTTGAAGGATTAGGAACGTCTAACTCATGACTTGTATTTCATTAAGTGTAATTATTACTTTTACTTCAAATTTATACCAATAAGGGAATTTTTTGCCTTTGCTAAGATTTTTCTTTAATTTTTTGCGTTAGTCTTGGCTACTCCATTATATCAATATAAACTCAGTTATATTTTTTAATTAAAGAAACTACCAAGTAAATAAGAGAAATAAATACAAAGATAAACTAAATCTATATAAAAATATATTTTTTCCACTTCAACTAGAAGTAAATTAAAATGTTGGTTAAATATTTAGGCTCTGGAATACATACAGATGGTCTCTCTGCGTGAATACAATCTGAAATAAACAGAACAAAGCAACTAAAATAGCCAAAGTGACCAAGTGAAGGCTCAGAAATCTGGCTGCCTTTAGGGTACAATTGTATTTCTTTCCAGGGAACCTCACACCTTGAATTAATGAGAGCATTTGTATATTGTTTTTTAACTATCTCCATGTGATGTTTAACAGATTAAAAGAGAAGTAACCACAAAAAATGTTTTTTAAACCAATACCAATTCTAGGCCAAATTTTTTTAGCATGTAGGTCAGTATTAGGATTCAATTCTTTACATCTAAAGAGCCAACATTTCAAATGGCTATGACCTCGCAATGTTATGTAATTCTTATAGACTAATGAGTTTAAAATGCCAAAACGCACTGCAAAATATAAATCTATTGTTCCTACCAAGACAGGCTTTACAGAAATCATTTTTCAACACAGTCAATTGCCAGCCTATTCAATGCTTGTAACAAATACTTTTAGCTCTAAAAGTTTATTTACAAATCTTATTGCCTGAGAATAGGGATATACTCTTGTCTTTGCTTAAAAACCAATGTTAGATTTAGTTTTGGGTGTCTAAATTTATAAATATGGCATATTCTAAGATTACTAAGGAATAGAGATATTGTTTTAAAGAATGATTTAAATAAATGACAGAGTTCTAACTGGTGACCTGAGAAATTCATCATCACTTGAAAACATGGTAGCTAGGGCTTCCTGTTTCTGACATGCTCCTGTCCTTAATGCCTTGCAGAATCAAACAAAACTGTGAAACACATTATAAATCGAAGCATACTTCTTAATCAAGGAAGAAAATGGAATACATTATTTCGTAGGAAGTCCTAGATGTATTAAAGGGATAATAAACAAAAAGTATTGGTTCACTGGTACTCAAGAGATTTCAGCAACATTGTGAAGACTGGAAAGAAGTCCAGCAGATCAACAAAAATACAGGCAGAGGGAACGCATCAGGGGCTTCCCCTGGCAGGGAGTCAGAGTGCTAGCTAACCCCTGGAGAAGTCCTGCACTCAGAGCTGGGAAAGCACTGGCGACTGGTAGTAAAGCCAAGAGCTGAAACTTGCTGATTCCAAGTTCTTTACACAAACAGCTACCCTACATAGACAATTTTCTGCAATCAAGCATTTATTTCAAACAAAACTTCAGGCGGTCATTTGCTATGCAAATAGACACCTAAATTGCAGCTAGATGAGGAAAGCTCTATGTATACCCAGAATGCCTAGCAGTGAGAAAGACTTTTCTGTGCATGTGCCTTGGTTGCCTTGAAACTAAGACACACTGTGCATACCTTGGTGGTTCATGATGTCAGCGTAAAGCAGGTACCGTGCAAGTGAGAGATCAGAGAACCACATCTGCAAACTCAGACAGCTTCAAAATTGCCTTGCCATTACTTATTTTGCTAAACTTTACTTCCACTAAAGCCTTACCTGAATACTGAATATACCTTCTGAACCCTGGCGAATTCTTTCAGTTATCTAACCTCTGCAAATTATACAATTGTTGGATGAGAAGAATAAGCTGTATGGGCAGGATTTAGCAAATTACTACAGGTATAGCATTCCAAAGCCATATTCTTGTGTTTTTAGCATTTGAAAGACACAAATAAATGGAAATTTACTCTAAAATCAAACAGTCCAAAAAATCTTTCCCACTTGTGCAAATCTTATAATTCTTCTCTTAAATACATGAACAAAAATAATCTCTAAATTTTTGAAATAAAATTACTTGACATGAAAGACAATTAAGAACATGAACAAGAAGAAAAACTGATGAAGGTACAACATATATAACCCAGGGTAATAATGAGGGGAAAAAAACACCCTCAAGAAAATATGATGCCTTGAATTATGACACTTTGTAATGAAGTCAAGTCAAAAACATGACTGAAAAATGTTAACAATATCAGCAAGATGATGAAATGGAAAGCCCTGCACCATCCATTTCCTCCCAAACTCACTAATTTAGCCACAATCTAAAAACCAATTCTCTTTATGAGAAATACAGAAACTGGTTGAAACATTCCTGTACCCCAGGAGTTTCTAACATAGGAGCATGAAATCACATTCAACAAAGACAGTAGGGAGATCTGGAACATACTACCAGAAAACCACCATCCCCAGCGCAGTGCCATATACTCAGAAAGAAACCTTAGTTTCAAGCCCCTACAAAGTGAGTGTAGGAGTTGGTTTACACATCCAGTGTCCTACTTTGCTGAGTGAGCTTCCCAGGGGACTGGCTTCAGTCTTGCCAGTTGGAGCGCTAACAAACCTCATACCATCTAGCTTCCTGGAGGAAACTGGAGGGCATGACTCAGGCTTGGCATAGGTCCCTCCTCCCGCTCAATACGGAAGAACAGATTTTAAAAATCAGCTCTCATCTTTGCCCCGAGGAAGGAAAATGTTGATCCATGGATCCAATAGTCCAGTGTCTCATGGGATGACTGAAAAGCTGGCATATGATTTGCCTCTCTTGAAGCTCTGCAGGAAGATTAATATGGCAGCTTTGGGGTTGGGGTGGGGGTAGATCATATGGCTCCCTACCTCCAACTCAGAACAGGGTGTCTAGACAAAAAGCAGCTGCATACTTCTTCCTGGTGAGTTTAAGAACTGGTAGAAGCATCCAGAATCTGTTTCCAGACTGATTCGCACAAAGCTAATATGTAAAGGTTTGGGAAGACATATGCTTTGTGCAATGTGCAGAACCAACATAATCAAGGAAAATGAACAATCAATCAAAGACATACCAACAAAAAAAAACATCTAAAAGCCAACCCACATGGCACTCACATGGTTTAACTGATAAAGAATTTATAATAACTGCCATAAATATGTTCAATGAGGACAACTATACATGGAAAAGAGATGATTTCAAGAGATAAGAATCATTACAAAGTGCCAAAGAGGAAACATGGAGCTGAAGAACACACTAAGTGGGCTAAACAATTCATTAGATAAGTTCAATAGCAAAACAAATCAAGCAGAAGGAAGGAGCAAAGGTGAAAACAGTTCGGAGGCCAGCGCCGTGGCGCACTAGGTTAATCCTCCACCTACAGCACCAGCATCCCATATGGAAACCAGGTTCTAGTCCTGGCTGCTCCTCTTCCAGTCCAGCTTGCTGCAATGGCCTGGGAAAGCAGTACAAGATGGCCCAAGTGCTTGGGTCCCTGCACCCGCATGGGAGACCCAGAAGAAACTCCTGGCTCCTGGCTTTGGATCAGCGCAGCTCCGGCCATTGCAGCCATTTGGGGAGTGAACCAGTGGATGGAAGAACTCTCTCTCTCTCTCTTTCTTTTTCTCTCTACCTGTCAAATAAATAAAAATCTTTAAAAAACAAAAAAAGAAAACAGGTCTTTGGAAATTATTCAATCGGAAGAACAAAAAGAAAAAGATACACACTAATGAAGGAATCTCAAGACTCTTACGGGATACCATAAAGCCAACCTATGTATGCATTAGGGGACTGAAAGAAGAAAGGAGAAGGAAAGCAACCAAAGTTTCCATGAAATACTGGCCCCAAAATGGACAAATTCTAGGGAAGAAAGCAGACATCCAGATCCAAGAAACGCAAAACCCATCAAATAAGATGAGTGCAAAGTAATCAACACTGAGAAACATTATAATCACATTTCCCAAAGATTGAAACAGGAAGAGGGGCCGGCACTGTGGCACAGCGGATTAACGCCATGGCCTGAAGCGCCAGTTCGAGTCCCAGCTGCTCCACTTCCAATCCACCTCTCTGCTATGGCCTGGGAAAGCGGTAGAAGATGGCCCAAGTCCTTGGGTCCCTACACCTGCGTGGGAGACCTGGAGGAAGCTCCTGGTTCCTGGCTTTGAATTGGCGCAGCTCTGGCCAATGCAGCCATCTGGGGAGTGAACCAATGGATGGAAGACATATCTCTCTCTCTCTCTCTCTCTCTCTCTCTCTCTGCCTATCCTCTGTGTAACTCTAACTTTCAAATAAATAAAATTAGTTCATGCAAAGTGATTTTAATTATTATCAGCTTAAAATACTACTATAACTATGACATATCAAAGCTCCAAAGTAACCACCTAAAAGAACCTACAGAAAATATGCAAAAGAAAAAGGAATCAAAGTATATCAATACAAAAAAAAATAGCACAAAGCATGACAGAAAAAGATGAAAAGACTACAATCTAGTAAAAAGCAGTTAACAAACTCAACAGTAACCCTTCCTCATGGATAATGAGACATAAATAGATTAAACTCCAAGTAAAAGAATGGCTGAACGGATTTAAAAAACAAAAACTATATGCCATGTATCAGAAATTCATTTTAAGGGGCCGGTGCCGAGGCTCACTTGGTTAACCCTCCACCTGTGGCGCCGACATCCCATATGGGCACCGAGTTCTAGTCCCCGTTGCTACTCTTCTAATCCTGCTTTCTACTGTGGCCCAGGAAGGCAGCAGAGGATAGCCAAAGTGTTCGAGCACCTGCACCTGCGTCGGAGACCAGGAAGAAGCACCTGGATCCTGGATTCAGATTGGCGTAGCTCCTGCCATGGCAGCCATTTGGGGGGTGAACCAACAGAAGGAAGACCTTTCTCTCTGTCTCTCTCTCTTTTTCTCTCACTGTCTAACTCTATCTGTCAAAAAAAATGAAAAAAAAAGAAATTAATTTTAAATTTAAAGACACACAGACTGAAATGAAGGCATGGCAAAAGGCATTCAGTGCCAGTGATAACCAAAAGAGAACATAGGTGGCTATACTTACATAAAATGGAATTAAGAGCCGGCGCCGCGGCTCAACAGGCTAATCCTCCACCTTGCAGTGCCAGCACACCAGGTTCTAGTCCCCGTTGGGGCACTGGATTCTGTCCCGGTTGCCCCTCTTCCAGGCCAGCTCTCTGCTGTGGCCAGGGATTGCAGTGGAGGATGGCCCAAGTGCTTGGACCCTGCACCCCATGGGAGACCAGGAGAAGCACCTGGCTCCTGCCATCGGATCAGCGTGGTGCACCAGCCACAGCGCGCCAACCGTGGTGGCCATTGGAGGGTAGACTAACGGCAAAAGGAAGACCTTTCTCTCTGTCTCTCTCTCACTGTCCACTCTGCCCGTCAAAAAAAAAAAAATGGACTTTAGGTAAAAAATTGTTAGAACAAAGAAAGATGTTATATAATAATGAAAGAACCAATCCATCAGAAAGACATAAAATGATTGATAAGAGGCTACTATGGGTCCTCCAAGATGGCGGAATAGGGAGGGAGCACACTGATAGTCTGGGAAAAGATAGTTTAATAAAAGTGGAGATACTGTAGTTTCAGGGAAGAGTTACGGAAAAAACTGCAGAGGAAACTCTTCCGGAACTAGTGGGACACGGTGGACCTACGTGGAAGGCGTGGGCACCAACGGCTTGGGACTCCAGCCACCAAGTCTATGCACCAGCGCTGGAAAGGGAGTTGAGGCAAAACCTCAGTAGCCCAAGACACTGGCAGGAAAGTGGCAGGAAAGTGGCAGGAAGAGCCTAGAGGGAACAAGGCTGGAAGCCCCTTGGGGGAAAGTTCACAGCCTAACTAGAGGAGAATGAATGAATTAATTAATTAATTAATTAAAAAAGGGACCAGTACAGATACAATCCTCTCCCTCCACTCACCTTACAAAGGCGAGCAAGACAAAGAGCAGGCACCATTTTAGACATACGTAAAAGCTGTGCCTGCCATCAGCCATGGGAAAAACCTTGTGGGGAACCATAGGCCGGCCGCTCATGACAACCATTCCCTGCGGCTGGAGGTCACGTAGCCTGGCTCACTTAAACCGAAACAACGGACTGAAGTACATCCTGTTTTTCATGCAGGACTCAAACTGAAACAATAGTTTGAGGAACCACATCCTGTTTTTCATGCCCATTTTTAGTAATCGGGCTGTGGACTATAAAAGGGGGTTGCTGGAGGGGACAGAAGGAGAGAGGAGAAAGAAAAGAGTGTGGGGACTGCAGCGCTGACAATAAAAAGTTCTATGAGAACCGAATCAACAATGACTGTGTGGTGATTTTGTTGGGCTCTCGCGGGCGAGGGACCGACAAACCTAACTCTGGTGGGGAGAAATAACAGGAGGTTAGGACCTAGTGAATGTGTGGAGCTAATGAACTGAGACTGTGGAAAAAAACTGAGGTTGTGTGAGAGAACTCACGGAGTCCTCAAGAATTGAGTACTCCAGGGAGAGTACACAAACTTGGTAACCTTGGCAAACAGATGGGAGACTGCAGGGGAATTTGAGATTACACTGAGGACTGCACAGATCCTTCCTGTGGTCCTTCAGACAGAGCAGACAAATATTATACACAGGGACCAGAGCTCAGACATTGACTACCGTCAATTCTGCTCAGCTGTGCGGAATTACTTCCCTTCTGAATAAAAACAAAACAGAAAGAGAGAGAGAAAGTGTGAGAGCAAGAGAGAGAGATTTACCACGCCTAACCTGGGTGTATCACCTTTGGCACACCCTGAAAAACCAAACAGAGCTCTCTGGCCACATCCATCACAAGCTTCTAAGGATCCATCAAAAGCAGACAGCCCATTTAATCTAGAGTCATAGTATAAAGAGAAGAAACAACACAGCGAGAAAAAAAAAAAGAAAGAAACCAAAGAATATCACAACAATGCCAAGCAACAAATACAGAAACCGAGGAAACAAGAATAAGGAAGACATTATGACACCCCCAAATGAACAAGACACCCCAATTCAAGATTATGAAGATGATGAGATAGAAGAACTGCAAGATACGGAATTCAAAAAATTTATCATAAGAACATTTAGAAGTTAACAAAAACAAATGCATGAAGTACAGAAATGCTTAATGGACAAGATAGAAAATCTCTCTCATGAAAACGAAATATTAAGGAGGAATCAAAATGAAGTGAAACAACTGGTAGAACATGAAACTGTTATAGTGAAATCAAAATGAAATGAAGAACTCAATATATCAAATGACAAACACATTTGAGAGCCTTAAAAACAGTCAGTGAGACAGAAGAGAGAATATCAGACTTAGAAGACAGAGCATAGGAAAGTATGCAAACAAAAGAAAAGAAGAGGAAATTAGACATCTAAAAAATATTGTTGGGAACCTACAGGATACTATTAAAAAAAATCAACATTCGAGTTCTAGGAGTTCCTGAAGGCATGAAGAGAGAGAAAGGATTAGAAGAAATTTTTAGTGAGAAACTAGCAGAAAACATCCTGGGTTTGGAGAAGAACAGAGACATCCTAGTACAGGAAGCTCATAGAACCCCTAATAAACATGACCAAAAGAGATCCTCAACATGACACGTTGTAATCAAACTCACCACAGTGAAACATGAAGAAAAGATTCTAAAATGTGCAAGAGAGAAACGTCAGATCAATCTCAGAGGATCTCCAATTAGACTCACAGCTGACTTCTCATCAGAAACCCTACAGGCTAGAAAGGAATAGAGAGACATAGACGGGGTACTAAGAGACAAAAACTGCCAGCCCAGAATATTGCATCCTGCAAAGCTCTCATTTATAAATGAAGGTGAAATAAAGACCTTTCACAGAAAACAGAAATTGAAAGAATTTGTCGCCACTCATCCAGCCCTGCAAAAGATGTGTTACACACAGAAACACAGCCATCAGTATGAAAGAAGGTAAAGGAAGAAAACCTCCAAGAAAAAGATCACAGGAAGCTCAAAGCTTATGTTAGAAAATATCTTTGGGAAAATGGTAGGGCAAAGTTACTACTTATCAATAGTCACATTGAACGTTAATAGCTTCAACTCTCTAGTTATAAGACACAGACTGGCTGAATGGATGAAGGAACAAAATCCATCTATTTGCTGCCTACAAGAAACACATCTTTCCAACAAAGATACATGCAGACTGAAAGTGAAAGGCTGGAAAAAGATATTCCATGCCAACAGAAACCAAAAAAAAAAAGCTGGCGTAGCCATCTTAATATCAGACGAAATAAACTTTAACACAAAAACTGTTAAGAGAGACAAAGAGGAGCACTATAAATGATTAAGGGATCAATTCAACAGGAAGAAGTAACTATTATAAATGTATATGCACCCAATTACAGGGCACCAGTTTATTTAAAGATATGTTAAGGGACTTAAAGGGAGACTTAGACTCCAATACAACAGTGCTGGGGGACCTTCAATACTCCACTCTCAGCAATAGACCAACCGGGCAGAAGATCAACAAGGAAACAACAGATTTAATTGAAACTATAGCCCAAATGGATCTAACAGGTATCTATAGAACTTTCAATTCTACATTTAAAGCATTTACATTCTTCTCAGCAGTACATGGAACCTACTCTAGGACTGACCACATACTAGGCTATAAAGCAGTCTCAGGAAATTCAAACGAATTAGAATCATATCATGCATCTTCTCAGACCACAGTGGAATGAAGTTGGAAATTAGCAACTTAGAAATCCCTAGGGCATATGCAAACACATGGAGACTGAACAACATGCTCCTGAATGAACAATGGGTCATAGAAGACATCAAAAGAGAAATCAAAAACTGTCTGGGAGTAAGTGAGTATAACAACACAACATACCAAAACTTACGGGATACAGCAAAAGCAGTGTTAAGAGCAAAGTTTATAGCAATAGGTGCCTACATCAAGAAATTGGAAAGGCACCAAATAAATGAGCTATAAATGTATCTCAAGGATCTAGAAAAACTGCAGCAATCCAGACCCAAAACTAGTAGAGAAGAGAAATAATTAAAATCAGAGAAGAAATCAACAGGATTGAATCCAAAAAAAAATTTAAAAATCAGCCAAAAAGGAGCTGGTTTTTTGAAAAAATAAACAAAATTGACACCCCATTGGCCCAACTAACTAAAAAAAAGAAAAGACCCAAATCAATAAAATCAGAGATGAAAAAGGGAATGTAACAGACACCACAGAAATAAAGTCATCAGAAATTGATACAAAGAGTTGTATGCCAGTAAACAGGGAAATCTATCAGAAATGGATAGTTTCCTGGACACATGCAACCTACCTAAATTGAAACATGAAAACATAGAAAACCTAAACAGGGCCAGCGCTGTGGCTTAACAGGCTAATCCTCCATCTTGTGGCGCCGGCACACCGGGTTCTAGTCCCGGTTGGGGCACCGGATTCTATCCCGGTTGCCTCTCTTCCAGGCCAGCTCTCTGCTATGGCCTGGGAAGGCAGCGGAGGATGGCCCAAGTGCTTGGGCCCTGTACACCATGGGAGACCAGGAGAAGCACCTCGCTCCTGGCTTTGGATCAGCACGATGCGTCAGCCACAGTGGCCAATGGAGGGTGAACCAACGGCAAAAAGGAAGACCTTTCTCTCTGTCTCTCTCTCTCTCACTATCCACTCTGCCTGTCAAAAAAAAAAAAAAAAAACCTAAACAGACCCATAACTGAGACAGAAATTGAATCAGTACTGTCTGGTAGTAGGACATTTGGAGGTTATGACCTTGAAAAGGATTAATCTAATCCTTGTGGAATCCCTAGTTATTTCTGTGGAGTGAGTTGTTATAGAAGTGAGCCTCAACCCTCCCAATGCTCTGGCTTTTTGTTTTCTCTTTTGATATCTCCCTCCTGTATGTACTCATACTATGATGCGGCATAGCCAATGTGGTCCTCAGGAGAACCAAGTTAATGCCAGTGCCTTACCTTTGAATGTCCAGGACTGTGAGCTAAATAAACCTGTTTTCCTTAAAAGTACTCAATCTCAAATGTATTATTAAAGTAACAGAAAATTGACGAATACTATAAACTGCATAAACTGGAAAAAAATAGGCAAATTCCTACAAGCATACAATCTACCAAGACTAAATCACTCATAGAAAGTCTAAACAGGCCATCACCGCAGCTCACTAGGCTAATCCTCTGCCTGCAGCGCCGGCACACCGGGTTCTAGTCCTGGTCGGGGCACCGGATTCTGTCCCAGTTGCCCCTCTTCCAGGCCAGCTCTCTGCTATGGCCCGGGAGTGCAGTGGAGGATGGCCCAAGTGCTTGGGCCCTGCACCCCATGGGAGACCAGCAGAAGCACCTGGCTCCTGGCTTCGGATCAGCACGCTGCGCCTGCCACAGCGTGCTGGCTGCGGCGGCCATTGGAGGGTGAACCAATGGTAAAGGAAGACCTCTCTCTCTCTCTCTCTCTCACTGTCCACTCTGCCTGTCAAAAAAACGAAAAAAAAAAAAAAAAGAAAGTCTAAACAGACCTAAAACTAATATGGAGATTAAATCAGCAATGGAAACCATCCCAACAGAGAAAAGCTCAGAACCAGATGGTTTCATTGGTGACTTCCAGCACTCATTTAAAGAATTAACACCAATTCTTCCAAAAGTCTAAAATATTTAATATTTAAGAGGAGGCAATACTTCCAAGTTCATTTTATGAAATCAGCCTTATGGCTATATCAAAACTAGACAAAGGGAAGACAAGAGAAAGCCACAGGCCAGTGTTCCTGATGAATATAATATAGATGTAAAAATTTTAGCAAATGCCTTGCAAAATGAATACAACAGCTCATTAAAAGCTTCATACACTATGATGAACTGGGATTTATCCTAGGATGCAATGATTCTACAGAAATCAACGTGATACACCATATTAACAGTGTGAAAGATAAAAATCACATAATCCTTTCAATAGATGTGAGAAAACCACTTGATAAAAAAACTCTTAATAAAACCTAGGTTTTTACAGTTTTACCATCTCCAATCAACATGGTAGAAGTCTTAGCTAGAGCATTGAACAAGATAAATAAGTAAAAGGTATTCATATCAGAAAATAGCTATTGTTTGTATGTGCAAATGACATGATGTTATCCATATGTAAACCCTAGTGACTCCATCAAACAGGTGTTAGATGTATTAAATAAAGTCTACAAAGCAGGACACAAAAATCATACAAAAGCCAGATAAGAGATTCACTTCGCCATCAGCGAAGTATACAGTAAGTAGAAAAAAACCTCCCTTTCAGACCAAAGGGAAAGAAAGTTTTAAAGTGAGAATATAATTTTCCTCATGGGCATTGTCTACCTTAGAAAAACCACCACAGAATATGCCTGTGATTATAGACTTGTAGTTCAGGCCACCGAAGATTAGAGATGGGACTTGGGCACTCCCTTGACTTGCATCCTCTGGTCTGCTTTAACAAAAACCAGGAGGAAAAGAAAGCTACGCATCAGAAGCAATGGTGGCAGGCCTATTAATGGCTGATCTGTACAGTGATCTGCCCTCAAGGAGACCCAACAGGCCAGTCCACTGCAGTGGCTTTCAATGTGGTAAGCCTGGGCTTCAGCAGAAGTCAGCTTGTGAAGAGCCCTGGCAGCTCTGCCAAGAGTTGGATCACTGGAAATGGACCTGCCCTGGAGTCGAAGGATGCCTAGGTCAGAGCCACAGATCTTATTGGCTCTAAGCTGAAAAGCCCTTCACTCAGCCCAACTTCCAAAGTGACCACTGCAGCTGAGGGGACGGCCAAGCAGGGTCAGCAATATTGCAGGCAGAACTGTAAATTTCTTGTTAGAGATGCCACCTGCCTTGACCAGGCCAGCTCTCCTCCCAGGCCAGCCAAGTAATGAAAGTCAACAGGGTGCCTTCCCCTAGGAGGTTCACACCTCCCTTAGGATATACCCCATGTGAAGAGATAGATAGGTCTGGGCCTCTTAACTTACAAGGCCTAAAGCCCAACAGATTATTACCAGGCCCCTACTGTCAGGTTCTATTTGCCTCTCAATCAGAAAACTTAATTGTAGCTTAGACAGCACCTTTCTTAGCTCCTCTAATAATGACTCTGTCCTTTGTTCTAGACCCTGTCTAGCGCACTTGGGCCTCATTCCTTCGTAATCATAACCTCTACTCTACCTCCAACGGCTCTACTCCCAACCTGTGTGTACTGATGGTCCTCTTCCCCACTTAATGCTGTATAATCGTTCAGACCTGGTTAACGCCACTCTTAGGAACATTGGTTACTATCCTCACCCTGTCTTTTATGACCTTGTCTAAATATGATCAGAGTCGGCGAACTTGGAAGGCTTCCATAACCTTGGCAACTCATGACGACAGCCTAGGGTGGTCACTGGCACCATAAACTAGAGTGTCAATTTGTTGGGTCAACAACAGGAGTCACTGTGCACTTGCCCCTCACGTGGGATCTCTGTCCTTAATGTGCTGTACATTGTGATTTAATGCTATAACTAGTACTCAAACAGTATGTTTCACTTTGTGTTTCTATGTGGGTGCAAACTGTTGAAATATTTACTTAATATATACTAAACTGATCTTCTGTAAATAAAAAGAATTGAAAATGAATCTTGATGTGAATGGAAGGGGAGAGGGAGCGGGAGAGGGGAGGGTTGCAGGTGGGAGGGAAGTTATGGGAGGAGGAAGCCATTGTAATCCATAAGCTGTACTTTGGAAATTTATATTCATTAAATAAAAGTTAAAAAAATAAATTTAAAAATTGCAAGTAGTATGCAAAGAAAAAAAAAAGCCAGCTAAGTTTCTATGTACCAACAATGAACTAACTAAAAAGGAAATTAGGAAAATTATGTCTTTCATAATAACATCAAAGAATCCTAAGAAATAAACTTAAGAAGTGAAAGACTTGTGTACTATCAACTGCAAAAAATTGATGAGAAAAATTGAAGATACAACAGAAATATTTAAACCATTGAAATGTCTACATTACCCAAAACAACATCCAGATTCTATAAAATCCCTAGCAAAATCCCAATGATATTTCATATAGGAAAATAAAAACAATTTTACTATTACGTTCTATGGTCTGAGTACTGTAAAATAATTCTAAAACTAATAATTAGATGGTTTGGGGAACTGTAGGCTTTGGTAGTATGATTAGATCATGATGATGGAGTCTTCATGAGATTAGTGCCCTAACCAGATTGGTCCATGGGAGCTCATTCACTCCTCTAATCATGTGAGGCCAGATTGGGAAGGTGCCGTCCATGAACCAGAAAAGATGTCCTTATGAGATAGTAAATCTGCCAGTACCTTAAATTTTGTATTTCCCATACTCCATAACTGAGACATAAATTTTTTTGCTTATCACTTATTCAATCTATGTTTTGTTATAGCATTCTCAATAGTCTGAGACAATAGGGAATGACAAAAGACCAAGAATAGTCAAATCAGTCTTGAGAAAAACAGAGTGCATTATAGAGGATGTTCACAAAAACTTAGTTTGGCAAAGGCATAACTTTGTAGATCAATGTTATGATAATTTGAGTGAAGATTATGGTATAAAAGAAGAGAATTAATGAAAAGAAATTAGAAAAAAACAAAAAACTAACAAGAAGCTATACAGAAGCCATGGTTCAAATATAAGCCAATGGTTTCAAATTTATGCCATCATCTTTAAGAAAAACATAATGTTCTCTAATATATAGACAAAAATGACTAAGCTGAAAGGTAACAAATGGTAATAGTGACAAAATTTGTTTATTCTCCCAAAAAGAAAAGATACAATAAGAAATATTGTAAGATAAAAGTTGTATAAAAAGATTGTTTTCAGAATATGATGCAAACTAAATGTGGGTTGTGAATAACTGTGGGAATTTCAAAAGGAAGCACACATTTGAATCTGTTACTAGACATGAGCAACTACCTAGTATTGGGATTTGAGAACACAGAATACGTTAGCGAGGCAATCTGCTGTTCACCAGATACTGTTTGCATTTTCAAGTTTTGGAACTAACCTACAGAACAAAATTCAAGATGGGTGTTTGACCAAGTAGTTAGGATGTCCATGTGCCCTACCGAGTGCTCACCTCCAGCTCCTTACTCCAACGCCCTGTGATGCAGACCCTGGGAGGCAGCAGAGATGGCTCTTGTAATAGAGGTCCTGCCATCCACATGGGAGACATCAATTAAGTACCTGGCTCCCTCCTTCAGCCTCAGCCCTGGCTGTCATGGCTACTGGGGGTTATGAGGCTGGCAACTGTAGAGTTCTGTCTTCCCAATAAATGTGCATTATCACTTTAAAAATAAATAAGTAGAATCTGAAAGTTAATAGCCTTTGACAATGTAAACATATGTCTGACAAAATTTGGGAGAAAGAAATGGGGAAAAGTATGTCCAAAAGAACAGAAATACTAATAGTTTTATTATAAAAAGTACAGTATCAAGAGATTGTGCACAGTGAAAAAGAATAGATATATATATTATAGATATTCTTTATATTATATACCTGGAAATTTCATCAAAAAAGAAATTAGGAAGGCCGGTTCAAGTGTGCCGCAGAGACTAGATTTGTCCTATCATAATAGGAATGAAACAAATCATTTATGATGCTGAACAATCCAGAAATAGCAGCATAAACATTCTGTCTGCAGATACTAGAAGATTCCCAGCAAGGAAACAATTGGAAGATCTCTCTCTGCTTTGCAGCATGAGTGATGATCACAGGTTTTTCTTTTTTTTTTTTTTTTTAAATTATACGTCTCTGTGCCATTTGACTTTTTCTCTATCTGCATGAAATATTTTAAAGTCAAAAATATTTTGTGTGAGGGGCTGATGCTGGGGAACGGTGCATTACGGCCTCTGCCTGAAACCCTGTCATCCCATATGGGTTCTGGTTTGAGTCCTGGCTCTTCTACTTCAGATCCAATTCCCATCTAATGCACCCAGGAAAGCAGCAGAAGATGGCCCAAGTGCTTGGGCCCTGCACTTGTGGGAGATCAGGAAGAAACTCTTGGCTTCAGATCAGATCGGCTCAGGTCGGGTCATTGTGACCATTTGGGGAATGAACTTACTGGATGGAAGACTTCCAGTGTGTGTGTGTGTGTGTGTTTACCTCTCTTGGTAACTTTGTCTTTAAAAAAAAATAAAAGATAAAGATTAAAAAATATTTTGTGTGATTAAGGGGAGATAACGGATCACATGTATTCAGAAGAACAAGTGGGAAATAGCAAGGAGAGCAGGCCCAGTACCATTCTGATCAGGACTGCGTGAGCTCAGGCATGGTTGGCAACTCCAGGAAAGCACAGCCCCTCAAGTACAAAGACCCTGGAGACAGTAAAATTCTCTTGCCTTTTTAGAGATTTACTTATGTGAAAGTCAGAGTTACAGAGAAGCAGAGAGCGCGTGCTACCGAGAGAGATCTTGCATCTGCTGGTTCACTCCCCAGATGGCCACAACAGCTGGGGCTAGGCCAAGCCAAAGCCAAGAGCTTCATTTGGGTCTCCCAAGTGAGTGCAGGTATCCAAGCACTTGAGCTATCTTCCACTGCTTTTCCCAGGCCATTTGCAGGGAGCCGTATCAGACAGCAAATAGCTGGTTCAGATGCCGCCATCACAGGCAGCGCCTCTAACCGCTATACCACGGTACCAGCCCCTCTCTGCCCTTCTCTCTGTTCAATCACACTCAGGGTTTCCACACCACTGATGAGCAGAGCACCTTTTAAGAAGTGTTTGTGTGCCAATTATGGATAGACACTCTGTCAGACTTCAAAGTCAGCAGCAGTTAGTCAAACCTTTTAAGAACATCCTCCTTCAGCCTCTCACTGGTAAACCATTTCTGTCAGATAATCTGAGAATCTGTAGGCACTTTCATCTATGAAAATCAGTCCTGCTTCAGAAATGAAATTAACATGCATTGTCTAGTTTTTCTAAAATTACCTACTTTTGACATTATAAAGATCCCTTTTAAAAAACTGATTCAGACAAAAGGATCAAAAGTGAGGATAAGAAATGCTCCCTATTTTAATATGGAAATTAGCCCCCTTATTATTCTAACACATGTATTACATTCACATAAGAAGTTTTATGCTTTAGCCCACATGATCTTTGCAAGAAAAAAATCTAAAAAGTGCTGCCAGAAATCTTATTGGGTCGGAAAATCCATTGTGGCGTTACATATTTACATATTAGCACTGTACATAACAGAATCCTTGAACTCTCATGTTTAAAAAAAAGTACAAGGAGAACACAAATAGCTAAAAAATCAAAATTCAAATACATAAAAAGTGGTTAAAAGATACTGTTTATAGGGGAAACTCAAGATCAGAGAATGGTTAAAGTCTTGAGTTTATTTGACAATTATCACTTAAAAGAGAACTATAACATCCCATGAGCTCCTTAAAAATCTAAGAAGTTTTAATCTGAATTAATCCATCTATATAAAATTAAAGTAACAATTCATCCATTAAAGAATGAGCTTTAATTTTTTAAGTAGTTTAAAAAACACTTCATCCAAAGGAAATTATTTTTGGTCTCTTTTTTTCCACTTCTAGCCTATCAAATCCAAATTTTCAAAGTCCAAATTATTTTCAAATAATTTTTAATGAATTTTTTTTTCTAAAACCTTTGTTCCTATTTGAAAGAAAAGGAGAAATAGGAAAGAGGGAGAGCGAGCGCAGAGCACTTTGTCTCTCATTCATTGGCTCACTTTCCCAAATGCCCACAACACCTGAGCTGGGAAAGGCTGAAGCTGGGAGCCTGGAACTCAGTCCAGTTCTCCCACACTGATGATAGAGACCCAAGCACTGCGGCCATTATGTGCTGCATCTCAGAATATGCATCAGCAGGGAAACTGAAATCAGAAGCAGAGCGCAAGGCAGACTTAGTGGCACAGTGGTTTAAGCCCACCAGGGATGCCTGCATTGTATTGGAGGGCTTGTTATATCCTTGCTACTCCACTTCAGACCCACTTTCCTGCTAACGCCCCTGCAAAGGCAAAGGATGATCCACTTACTAGAGTCATGGCCACCTACAAATGGGAGACCCTGCTGGAGTTTCACCTTCATGGTTTCAACTTGCCCGTCCCAGCTGTTGTGGACACTCGGGGAGCACACCGGTAAATGGAAGATATTTCTTCTCTCTCTTTCCCTCCCTCCCTCTGCCATTATGACCTTCAAGTAAGTAATTTATTTTAAAGCAGCAGCAGCAGGGACCAACATTGTCGCATAACAGGTTAAGCCACCACCTGGAACACCAGCTTCCCACATGACCACCGGTTTAAGTCCTAGCTGCTCCACTTCCCATCCAGCTCCCTGCTAATGAGCCTGGGAAAGCAGTGGAGGACGGCCCAAGAGCTGGGGCCCCTGCACTCACATGGGAGACCTGGCTTCTACCTGCTCAGCCCTGGACATAGTGGAGTGTGGGAATACACCAGCAGATGGAAATCCCCCCTTCCTCCCTCCCTCCCTCCCAAATAAATAACATAAACAACAATAAAAGCATCAGCAGCATGGAGCCAAGACTCAACCCTAGGCACTGCAAAATGTGATGTGGATATTCTGTCATCTTAATCAATGTGCCAGCTGATCATCCTGAATTCTACCTTTAGGGATAAAGCCGGCAGTCAACTTTACTAGACTTCTCAAAAATTGTAGTCCAACAGAGTTTCAGCATGGTTTCAACAATTAATAGCCTTTCAAAATGCAAAGTGTATCAAGTGGCTTAAAATGGACTATATTGCTTTATGCCTGAAAGCAGTTAGGTCACACATACGTCTGCGCACCTACAAACACACTGGGACAAATGCTTAATGAGGCACAAGAAGATATGAGTTGACTCTACTTTTTTTTTTTTTTTTTTTTTTTTTTTTTTTTTTTTTTTTTTTTTTACAGGCAGAGTTAGACAGTGAGAAAGAGAGACAGAGTGAAAGGTCTTCTTTCCATTGGTTCACCTCCCAAATGGCCACCACGACCGGCGTGCTGTGCCGATCCAAAGCCAGGAGCCAGGTGCTTCCTCCTGGCCTCCCATGTGGGTGCAGGGCCCAAGCACGTGGGCCAGCCTCCACTGCCTTCCTGGGTCACAGCAGAGAGCTAGACTGGAAAAGGAACAACTGGGACAGAACCTGGAGTGCTGGCAACACAGGCAGAGGATTAGCCTAGTGAGCCACAGCGCTGGCCTCTACTCTTGATGAATTTATTACTTGCATCTTGATAGAAAATGGTACTCAAGCAAACACAACTAACAATCTTTAAAGTATAAGCAGGGGCCAGCATTATGGCATAGTGGGTAAAGCTGCCGGCTGTAGTGCCAGCATCCCATATGGGTGCCAGTTCTATTCCCAGCTGCTCCACTTCCAGTCCAGCTCTCTGCTATGGCCTGGGAACACAGTAGAAAATGGCACAAGTACTTGGGCCCCTGCACACACATGGGAGTCACGAAAGAAGCTCCTGACTCCTGGCTTCTGATCGGCCCAGCTCCAGCCGTTGCAGCCATCTGGGGAGTGAACCAGTGGATGGACGACCTCTCTCTCTCTCTGCTTCTGCCTCTCTGTAATTCTGCCTTTCAAATTAATAAATAAATCTTTTAAAAAAAAAAGTATGTAGGATCTCTGTCCTTAATGTGTTGTACTATACAAATTAACGGTAAAACCAGTAGTACTTTATACTTTGTGTGTCTGTGTGGGTGAAATCTGTTGAAATCTTTACTTAGTATATACTAAGTTGATCTTCTAGATACAAAGATAATTAAAAATGAATCTTAGGAAGAATGGGATGGGAGAGGGAGTAGGAGATGGGATGGTTAGTGGGTGGGAGGGTGGTTATGGGGGGGAAAGACCACAATAATCCAAAACTTGTACTTTTGAAGTTTATACTTATTAAATAAAAGTTTTAAAAAAAGGAAAAAAAATTTTAAAAAGGCTAAAAAAAGTATAAGCGAATTTTCACTGCCAAAATTTTACTAGTCAAAATTTAGAATTAAGAGGAGAGACTGCAGGTAAAGACGAACACTTTGAAGATCATGAACCTACTTATGAAAGTGTCTTTAGCTGGCAAATATACTTTACATATGTAATTGAAGGAAGGAAGAGGAGAATAAAGAGGAAATAAGTTTGTCTTTAAATCGAGATACTGCACAGGAGCACAGTGTGAGGCACATGGTAAATTTTCAGTACATATTTGACAAATAAGAAATTTAATCTTGGCAGCCAAGTATTTAAGAAAACAGTTCAGTTTACTATACAGGAGACTAAATTGTCAACTACTCCACCCTACCATCTGCCTTTCAGTGGAAGCTCTACTTATAATATTTGTGTATTTTCTTAAGCTTTTAAGCAATCCCCAGAGCTAGTATGGTGACATCACCCATCCTGGGGTCTTATTTTTCCTCCCAACACATGTCCCTTCCCCAGCCTTGCAATGCAGCCATTCTGACACCAGGTCTGGAGGGATGCAGTATTCCACAGGTTAGGACAACTGTCAGCTGACCTCTCATTTCTGTGACTTCCCTACCTTTGACCTTCACTGATGACCGCAGGCCTGTACCTGGACACCACACATTTCAGCGGCCACCATGCACAGTACTGGCAATTCTGGAAGCCAGACTTTCTCATACCAACCCGATGTCCAGCGCGTGCCATGCTTCCCAGCAGGCTGCAGCGGCTTTTCCCTGGTGAACTCCCATCTCCCTCCTGGGCCCTAAGGCAGCGTAAAGTTCTCCACAGCTCTCTGCCCATCTCCTTGCAGCTTGGAGCGCTCTAGAATTGTTCCTACAGCAAGGATACGGTAACCACCTGACATTCTCCCACTTCTTTACACTTCAGGGGGTTCTCTTTCAGTGTGTTTTCAAAACAGCACAGGAGCTACATGGCTACCTCTCAGCTCTGAGAAAGTATAAGGCCATCTTCAGAAACTTCGTGGAAAATGTCTGTTAAGAAATAACTGCACGGTTTTCAATTTTCTTTTTGCACCAAAACAAACTTGCTATGCTGTCCACAAACTTTCTGGAGCACCCTCCTACATGAATCTTGGTATCCCAGTGCTTGACCTGCTGGGAGACATCAACTCTACTATCTGTGAGAAACCCATGTTAATAATCTTAGAATTCTCACCTTTGGGGAACCCAGGCTCATTGTGCATGCTCCCAACTCCCCAGTCTCTACCTACATGTTCTAACCACACTCACTGATAAATAGGAGCTGTAGTTTTCAGAAGCATATGCATAATTTATTGACCCCTGTACTCCACATCGATCTCCCTGGGGCAGATAGCCCTTTCAGAATTACGGACTAGAATGAAGCCTTCACCATGCCTCTGACAAGTTACTCACCTATGCGCTTATATCTGGGGTTGATCCAAAAAGGGATATATAAGAACAAAATTATTTTTATAGACATGCCCATTTATTTAACCAATGTTATATTATATATTATATATATATATATTATATGTCAAACACTATTTTAGACAGTTCTGTATGTCTGTGGACAAGCTCCCTGCCCGCCTGAAGCTTGTACTCTACTGGAGATAAAGACAAACAAACAGGGTTGGGCATGTGGCACCAAGGGTCATGTTGCTGTTTGCAATTCCCGCATTCCCTATGCCTGGTTTGAGTCCCAGCTTCTCTGCTTCCACAGCTTTCTGCTAATGTGCGCCCTGGGAGGCAGTAGGTGGTGGATCAAGTACTTGGGGCTCTGCCATCCATGTAGGAGATCCAGACTGAGTTCCTGGTTCCTGGCAATGGCCTGGTCCAGCTCTGAGTGCTGCAGATAGTCGGGGATTGAAGCAGTGGATCAAAGATCCTTCTCTCTCCCCCTCCCCCCCTTTTCATTTCATTTGAGAGAAGCTTAAAAAAAAAAACCCATATATGTAATGGATCGCAAAATATTAAAGAGAAAACAAATAATAATGTGTTGACCTTCTTGATCACTTTTCCAAGGACTTAAAAATTTGACAGCAGGGGCTGGCACTGTGGCATTGCAGGCTAAGCCTCTACCTGTGATGCCAGCATCCTATATGGGCTCCAGATCCTGTCCCAGCTGCTCCTCTTCCGATCCAGCTCTATGCTATGGCCTTGGAAAGCAGTGAAAGATGGCCCAAGTCCTTGGGCCCCTACACCCACATGGGAAGACCTGTATGAAGGTCCTGGCCCCTGGCTTTATATAAGCTCAGCTCTGGCAGTTGTGGCCATGTAGGCAGTGAACCAGCAGATAGAAGACCTTTGTCTCTGTCTCTCCCTCTGTCTGTAACTCTACATCTGAAATAAGTAAAATCTTAAAGATTTGAAACCAGAGAGGCAGACAGATGAAGGCATATGAAGGAAAACATCCAAGGCAAAGGGAATCACAATGCAAAGATCTTCAAGATAGAGCAGGCCTGGCGTCAGAGCAGCTGGGATGGGGATAAGGCAGAATTCAGAGTCAGATCATTTGAGGGCATTGTCTAACTGGGGTGGTGGAAACAGATCACACAGACACGTGCTGGTCACAGCTAAAACACTGGATTTTACTCCAATGATTGGAGAAATGATGGAGATTTTTCAACAGAATGAAATGAATTGATCATACCAGCCACAGCACTTTTCGTAATCTGACACAGGCAAATGTGGGAGCGTGGAGACAGTGGTGGTGATGTTGAGAGCCTGAATTGGCCTTTACTTTGAAGGCAGAATTGACAGGTAAGAGAGAGGTGGGACCAAGCATTGGATCAAAATTTTCAGAATAAAACCTGGAACAGTGATGGTGCCACTCACTGAATTACAAAAATCAAGGAGCAGAAGTTTTGCAGAGGGTATGTTAAGAGTACAGATTTTATACAAAATTTTATACAAAATTCAACTTAAATCAGAGGAAGGATCAAAACCCAAAACCTGAAGCCATCAAACTACTAGAGGGAAACTGGAAAACACAAAACATTGGCCTGGGCAAAAACTTCTTGGGAAAGACCACAGAAGCACAAACAATAAAAGCAACAACAGACAAATGGGATTATATCAAGCAAAGACGACTCTGCACAGTGAAGCAAGCACTCGGCAAAACAGAAAGGCAACAGAATGGTGGAAAATATTTGCCACTTATGCATCCAAAAAAGGATGAACATTAAAAATATATAAAGAGCTCAAGAAACTCAACAAAAATGGGCAAAATTATGAACAGAAAATTTTCAAAGGATAAAATACAAATGACCAACAGATAGATGAAAAAATGCTCAGTATCACTAGCCAGAGAAATGCAAATTTAAAAACACAATGCAGTTTTACCTTACCCCAGTTAAAAAGGCTTTTACCCAAAAATAACAAATGCTGGTCAGATTATGGAGAAAAGGGTACCATAATACAATGTGAGTGGGAATACAAATTGGTACAATGACCATGGAAAACAGAATGGAGATTCTTAATAAAACTAAAAATCAATCTACCATACAGCCCCACTATCCTACTCCTGGGAATATATCCAGAAGAAATGAAATCAGCATGTGAAAGAAATACATGTACTCTCATGTTTATAGCAGCTCAATTCACATTAGCAAAGGTAATATAAACCTAGATGTTCATCAGCTAATAATCAGAAAAAGAGTATGTAGTATATACACATGGTGGAGTATTATTGAGCCATAGAAAAGAGTGAAATTCTGACATGTGCAACAAAGCGGATGGAACTGGAGATCATTACATTAAGTTGTAAAAACAAACAAACAAACAAAAAAAAAGGCCCAAAAGACAAACATGTGTTTTCTCTTATTTGTGGAAGTTACTATATATAGAGAATATCAAAATTGTATAGATGTCATTTCATTTGGTATATAGTTATAAATATTGCTTTAGTGAATCATACCACATAAATGACAATATACCCCTCTTTTTCCACACTACACTGTCATGAATTCCTCACATTGTGATATCAATATCTTTATTTTCTTTTTTTTTTTTTTTTGACAGGCAGAGTGGATAGTGACAGAGAGACACAGAGAGAAAGGTCTTCCTTTTTGCTGTTGGTTCACCCTCCAATGGCCGCTGCGGCCGACTCATCACTCTGATCCGAAGCCAGGAGCCAGGTGCTTCTCCTGGTCTCCCATGTGGGTGCAGGGCCCAAGGACTTGGGCCATCCTCCACTGCCTTCCTGGGCCACAGCAGAGAGCTGGCCTGGAAGAGGGGCAACCGGGACAGAATCCAGCGCCCTAACCGGGACTAGAACCCAGTGTGCTGGCGCCGCAAGGCGGAGGATTAGCCTGTTGAGCCACGGCGCCAGCCACATTTTTATTTTCAAGAAAAAAATAGTATATATGTCTACATTTGTGGTGAATGTGGCAAAATGTTAAAAATTTTTAAAAATTAAAGAATATATATCAGGGGCTGGCGCCGTGGTTCAACAGGCTAATCCTCCGCCTTGTGGCGCCGGCATCCCAGGTTCTAGTCCCAGTTAGGGCGCTGGATTCTATCCCAGTGGCCCCTCTTCCAGGCCAGCTCTCTGCTGTGGCCCGGGAAGGCAGTGGAGGATGGCCCAAGTCCTTGGGCCCTGCACCCGCACTGGAGACCAGGATAAGCACCTGGCTCCTGCCTTCGGATCAGCGAGATGCACCGGCCACAGCGGCCATTGGAGGGTGAACCAACGGCAAAAAGGAAGACCTTTCTCTCTGTCTCTCTCTCTCTCACTATCCACTCTGTCAAAAAAATAAAAAGAAATATATATATATATATATATCAGACTAGAATAAAGAGATCATATCTATATTTTCACCACAGTAAATATCTGAGAGAATCCAAATATTCATTTTGGGAGATGAAAACATGATCATTTTAATATTTCTGAAATTACTGAGTGTTGACACTACAGAGTTCTCTTCTAGGCCCATATCTAGCCCTCTCCTGTCCCAAATACGTACGACAGGAGGATCTACCAATAATGTAGTAATTAAGTATGCAAATAAGCAGCTCATTTATTTGGTCCTGGGAAAATATCATTAATCAAATTTATGGATGTAATGAAATCACTTCTTCCATGCTTATTAAATTCATTATGAAAATGTTATCTCTGGACTCAGCTGACAGTTATAAACTTAATGTGACTTTTAATCAACAGTAACAAAATCAATTATGTCACTACTGGGCATCTTAAATGAAGGTAAATTACTACCAATCAAAGTCTTTCTCCCAAGATTTGTATCTTCACACATTATGTATAAATACACACACACACATATATGCATTCAGACCCACACACACAGGTTGTTTTAAGGTTAAGGGGCAAGCATTTGGCACAGAATATATTAAGATGCTACTTGGGAAGCCTACATGCCATAATGGAGTGCTAGAGTTCTAGTCCTAGCTCCACCTCCAACTCCAACTTCCTGCTAACGTGCACCTTGGTATGCAGCAGGTAACAACCCAAAAAGAGTGAATCTCTGCCACCCATGTGGACACATTCATTGGGTTCTTGTCCCCTGGCTTAAACCTGGCCCAGCCCTGACCAGTGAGAGCATCCAGGGAGTGAACCAGTTGACAGAAGTTCCATATGTTTATTTCTCAAGTGCATAAAAGTCAATAGATGTTTTAAAAGAATGCGAAGCTAATTAGAATCATTCTTGGCATGTATGTCGTCGTGTGCAATGGGAAGTGCCGTCAGCAGGAGAAAGCAGCCTGGGTGCTATGGTCCCCTGTGCACTAGCAGAATCATCTTGGCAAAGTCAGCTGGTCCGATTGGACAGCAGATCCCACTCTTAGAAATATCCTATCACATTACCACCCCACAAAAACATAAAATTGCATTGCAAGTATTGTAAATTACATGAAGATGACTTATAAAGTTGGGAAATGCTTCACATTTTTAACCCCAGAACTCCCTCATTTGTGGACCAGTTTAAATATTTGCTTCTTGCTTACGTCCAGTCATCACCTGCTAGGTAAGGGTCAGATGTGAGTTCGAGGCAGGTGAAGGACAGGCGGTTGGACGAACAGACAATTAGAGGAGTCAACCAATGGCTTCGTAAAATTGAAAGCATTGAAGCTGCTTTGTAAAATTAGAAGTATTCTTCTAATGTCCATTTTGTACATTTAGGTACAGCATTCACTTGCTTTTATAATATATATTCTTCTACTATAAAGGTAGAAAATTATTATTTCAAATGAATCTTGGCAGTGCATTAAGTTCATGTCAAGCCACACTGCCACCTGATCAGGAAACTTGATCTGTTTTTCTACTCCTCCTCCTAAGTGATATCCAGTCATGGTGTTCACTATGAATCAAAAAATGACAGAGACAAGCATCTGGTACAGCCATTCAATGCCACTTGGACACACACATATTGTATTAAAGTGCCTGGGTTCAAGTGTTGGTTCTCTTCCTGATTCCAGCTTCCTGCCAATGAATACCCCAGAAGGTAACAGTAATGTCTTAATTATTTGGCCACTCATGTGGGAAAGCCTAACCGGACTGTGAGCTCTTAGCTTCAGCTTGACCCAACCCCAGCCATTGCTGGCATTGGGGAATGAACCACAGGATGGAAAATCTCTTTCTAGCTCTCTGACTTTAAAATAAATCTATCTCTAAAATTTAAAATATATATATATATATATATATATATACACAATGTGATTAAATGATATTAAGACTCTCCAACCTTCATTTTTATTTATGTATAGACACAGGAAGATGTCCTCCATCTGCTGGTTCACTCCTCAAATGCCCATACAACCCAGGATTAGGCCTTGCCAAAGCCAGTAGCCATGAATCCCAACCAGGTCTCCCATATGGGTGTCAGGAACTTGAGTACTTGAGACATTATCTGCTGTCTCCCATGATGCGTTAGCAGGAAACTACATGGAAAGCAGGGAAGGCAGAACTCTCACTGGCACTGCACTGTGAGATGCAGGCGGTTCAAGCGGTGGCTTAACCCACTGTGCTACAACGCACACTCCTCTTCAACCATAACATAGAATATAGCTTATGTCCCAACCTACATGCAGTCTTCAATAACATTTCTTAGGAAGAAACAGTATAAAATCTGAAGTGCTTTTTACAATTATAAGTCAAAGAATTCAATTTTACTTCCCTTATGTGTTAAAATATCCAAGAACTTAGTAGCCCAAAATGCATCCTGCTCAATGTCTTATTCAACTCTGTCTCCATGAAGTAGATTGTCAATGCTGGAACAAAGCAGCCTTCAGCAGTTCCATCCTTAGTAATTCTCTTTGTTTTTTTTTTGTTTTTTTGTTTTGTTTTGTTTTTTAATTTTTGACAGCCAGAGTGGATAGTGAGAGAGAGACAGAAAGGTCTTCCTTTTGCCGTTGGTTCACCCTCCAATGTCCGCCGCGGTAGCGCGCTGCGGCCGGCGCACCGCGCTGATCCGATGGCAGGAGCCAGGTGCTTTTCCTGGTCTCCCATGGGGTGCAGGGCCCAAGAACTTGGGCCATCCTCCACTGCACTCCCTGGCCACAGCAGAGAGCTGGCCTGGAAGAGGGGCAACCGGGACAGGATCGGTGCCCCGACCGGGACTAGAACCCGGTGTGCCGGCGCCGCGAGGCGGAGGATTAGCCTAGTGAGCCACGGCGCCGGCCATAGTAATTCTCTTTGTGACACAAGACTGGAACACTTATTGATAAATATCTTATTGGTCACACTTTTAAAGGGTTAAAAAATTAATAGGACATATGAGGTTATCGCAGTATTTGCCCCATATCTGTGAAATTTAGGAGAAAAATCATTACCTAGCTCTTGAAGTTTATCATCAACAGAAAGTGTTTCCAAAGTCAAAGCTTCTGCCATTTATCACAATAGGGCCCCAAGAGCATCTGGGGGAAGGAAAGTTGTGGTCATGTGGACAAGATGCCATTCAGACAATAAGAGACACTCAGAATGCAAAACCTGTGAGATCAGACTCATTTTACCCAAAGGGTCATGACAGCAATATGTTTACCTAGCAGAAAAGTCATCCCAAAATACCAGTTCCACCCTCTGTTATTTTTTCTGTGTGTGCATTTCTTTAATATTTGGAAACGGCAACCCTGGCAGCCTCAGTAACATAACATGCCTTTTCTTTCCCATTCAGCATATTTGAATTTCTTAATTTCATTTCTCCTTTGAGCCCTGTGTTTCTGGCACCCCAGTATTGAATTGTCAGCACTGTTTAATGACACAACCTCCGTACTGCCTAGTAATGGATATTTTCAGTCCTGGGTCTCAGTTGCTCTGGCTTCTGCTTATACAATAGTTTGAATCTATCTGCCTTTTTTTAACATTTATTTATTTTTATTTATTTGAAAGAGAGTTACAGAGAGAGGTCGAGACAGAGAGAGGTCTTTCATCTGCTGGATCACTCCCCAGATGGCCGCAATGGCCAGAGCTGCACAGATCTGGAGCCAGGAGCTTCTTCTGTGTCTCCCAGGTGGGCACAGAGGTCCAAGGACTTGGGCCATCTTCTACTGCTAATCCAGGCCATAGCAGAGAGCTAGATTGGAAGAGCAGCAGCCAGGACAAGAACCAGTGCCCATGTGGAATGCCAACGCTTTAAGCCAGGGCTTTAACCCGCTGTGCCACTGTACCCGTCCTGAATCTATCTGCCTTTTAACAAAGATTCGTCTTCTTCCCACCCTTATTTGAGATGAGTAATCATCATTACTGGACTTCATATTAAGGTAGCTTTTGATTCTTGGGTCTTCCCATCACAGTCAAGTGAGGACCAACAGTGCTCCTCACAACCCTGTCCTTCCTAGCATTTCCCTTTGAAATTTCCCAAAGCCCCATCTGACTCTATAACAACTCAATTTTTTACAAATGTGCCAGGGGATTCCAATACAATCCCATCAAGGTGGCATGTACCAACGCCATCTCACTAGTCCAAGTGATCAATCTCAGTTCACAATTGATGGCTCTGATAGGTCTAAGAGTCAAAGGGATCACACACACAAGACTAGTGTCTGCTAATACTAACTGAAAGAATCAAAAAGGGAGAGAATGATCCAACATGGGAAGCAGGATACACAGCAGACTCATAGAATGGCAGATGTCCTAAACAACACTCTGGCCTCAGAATCAGCCCTTAAGACATTCGGATCTGGCTGAAGAGCCCATGAGAGTATTGTAGGCATGGAAAGCCAAGACACCCTGGAAAAAAAAAAAAAAAGAAGACGACCTAAATGAAAGATCTCTGCGAGTGAGATCCCAGTGGAAAGAACAGGGCCATCAAAGAAGGAGGTACCTTTCTCTGAAGGGAGGAGAGAACTTCCACTTTGACTATGACCCTATTGGAATAAGATCGAAGTCGGTGAACCCTAAAGGCTTCCATAGCCTTGGCAACTCATGACTAGAGCCTAGGGAGATTACTGACGCCATAAACAAGAGTGTCAAATTGTTAAGTCAACAACAGGAGTCACTGTGTACTTACATCTCATGTGGGATCTGTCCTTAATGTGTTGTCTAATGTGCAGTGATGCTATAACTAGTACTGAAACAGTATTTTTACACTTTGTGTTTCTGTGTGGGTGCAAACTGATGAAATCTTTACTTAGTATATACTGAATTGATCTTCTCTATATAAAGATAATTGGAAATGAAAAAAAAAAAAACCTGGTGTTAAATTGGAAATTGCATAGAAAGTTAATCAATTCTTTAAAATATCATGTAGGATCTCTGTCTTTAATGTGCTGTACACTGTTATTTAATGCTATAACTAGTACTCCAACAGTATTTTTCACTTTGTGTTGCTATGTGGGGGCAAACTGTTGAAATCTTTGCTTAATATATACTGAACTGATCTTCTGTATATAAAGAGAATTGAAAATGAATCTTGATGTGAATGGAAGGGGAGAGGGAACGGGAAAGGGAGGGTTGCGGGTGGGAGGGAAGTTATTGGGGGGGGGAGCCATTGTAATCCATAAGCTGTACTTTGGAAATTTATATTCATTAAATGAAAGTTAAAAAAAAGTTTTAAATTTATGGGAAAATTATAAAGTACAGAACCAGACCTATCCATGCCCAGTTTCCTCGGGGGCTAACATGTGATGTTAGTACTGCACATTTGCCACAATCATTAGCCATCATTCATATATTACCAGAGTTGTGCTTGTCTTCGGATGTCTGCATTTCTTACCTGGGACCTTTTTCTGTGCATTTTCTCAGCACATCATGTCATGTTTCCTAAGACTCTTCTTGGCTGTGACGTTTTCTCAGATTTCCCTTGGTTTGGTGACTTTCAGTGTTTTCAGAAGTACTGGTAACAATACCATCTTCCTTTCTCTGCTTGACAAAGGGCTCACACTTTATACCATGGGTTTCAGCGACTTCTATTTGTTCTTGTTGTGTTTTTCTAGCCTTATCATTTTTCTAAAACACCTCTCCAGATTTCACCTTTTAGAGCCTCCCACGACTAGAAATATATTAATGGAATGTCCACAATATCTTGGCTATTGTCATCTTCCTTTGTTGGATAATCACAACTTGTGGAACATTTCTCTTTAGAAAGACATGAAGACAAGGCCCAGTCAGCTGGTGTTCTATCTGCTTCATCTTACTGTGTCTTTCTATGGAATACAAATTCCATCAATTGTTCACCCCTGTTCTCTTTGGACAAAGGCAATACCTGACTGCCACCCTATACTAGCTGTCGTTTTGAAATTCATCTAAGGGTTTGACTATTTTGCACGTTCCCTTTTTCTCCTTTCGAATGTAGCCAAATATTCTTACGACAGTTCTCACCACAGTCAGCCTGATCTTCCAGGCGTATTTACTCAATTTTATGTGGAGTCTCCATTTTCAGCTTTGAGAAGATAATTTCCAAGGTTGTAGGATCCTTCTCCCTCCAGCAGTTACTCATCCTGCTCTCCAAGACACTCTTCTTCCTCTATCAAAGCTTTCAGTCCCAGTCACAATTAAACCAGCATCTCTCTCTCCACCTTCTCAGGCAGTCAGGGATCATCTGACTGCCTTTCCTTCTATATGTGACTAGTATTGTTTATCAGATTACAAAGGGAAATATTTGTTTATTTTGTCGCCTAAAATATTTTTCCAATAAGCAACCATCTTCAGCTTATGTAACAGGAATCTCTTTTTTAACTAGCCATCGCAGCTTTTTCAGTTGCCTAAAATGACTTCTATATTTAAAAAGGACAATGCTTTTTAATGGCTGTCTTAGACTATCGATTTGTAACACATTAACTTTGAGTTATTTCTTTACCTCATCCCTGGAGCATAACATACTCTATTTGTAATAAAGACTCCCTTTCATTTGTAGTTGTTCATTCAAAAATTTTACTACATATTTCTAGAAAATCCAGTTTGAGTCTCTCAAATTGGAACCCATAGCCAAAGTTTAGTCACTTGTCAAGATAACGCACAGACACAGGGATGATTCCTTCCACACATCCCACCCTTGGCCTTGAAGGCAAGTGACATGTGATAAAGACAAACAGAATGAGATACAACTGGTCCAGCACCATCTACACAGCCCCACTACCAATGATGCAAAGCCTGAACCTCATTAGTGTTCTATAGAACATGCAAACCTCAGTGGCCTTACAGTTTTATATAAAAAAATCATTGCTCCTTCCAAGTTTTAAAAAGGACTAATTGCAATTCAGCTTCACCTGAAATATCAGGACATCCTGTGCCTATGAATTTTCAAGGTCTTATTATTGCAGTCTCACCTAGGGCTTCTATATACAGGAAGGCTGAGGTCATCTATGTGGCTAGACTTTGTCAAAGGCACAGGTGCTTGCTGCCTTGCCTGAACGAAAACTGTCACTTTCCTGGGATAAAGTTAATGTTCTTCAGTGACCCATCAAAGTCAAAATTCCACCTGGCCAATTTACTAACGCCTGAGGCCTAATGCCACCCATCAATGGTGCATGTGCCACAAGCCAATAATGAACTTAAAAAAAAAAAAAGCAGCCATATGGCATGCTATACAAAGTTACCACCCACCAAAGTGAAGGGGAAAAAAAAAAACTGACTCCTATCTCTCCTCCTGCTTGGTGAACCAAAACCCAAAATCACCCTTTTGGATCACTTATGGTCTTGCTTCAGCAAAACATCTCAATCTCCACTATTCTCTTTCTTCCCCACCTCTACTCCTTACCTATTGTCAAGGTGTCCAGTCTAATGTGAAATATTTGGGGGTTGCAGGTTTATTTTAACACTCTTCCTCCATGTTGAAGTTCAGAGCTAACCAAATGCGAAAGGGGAACAGGCATTTAGCCTAGTGGTTAACAGATCTGCATCCCAGAACTGGGGTCTGACTCCTGGTTCCTTACTCTAGCTTCCTGTTCATGTAGTTACCAGGAAGTGACAGCAATGGATCCAGTCATCAGGTTGCTGCCACCCACGTGAGAGACCTGGATTATATTCTCTGCTCATGACCCTGGTCCAACCTCGGCTGTTGCAGACAATTGGGAAGTACACCAAAGGATGGAAGATCTTTCCTTCCTCTTGGTCACTGTCTTTCAAATAAGTAAATACATCTTGTTAAAATAAAGTAAAAAGATGAGCCAGAAAAATAGATACCTCAGCTTTATTATCTGAGGAAATTGTTGGAGCCATAGCTTAGACCCATAGCTGCAATGCATTTCTAGTAAGGAACCCCAAACCCCCATAGTCAGGCCACCTACGACACGTTAGGAAGCAAGGCAGGGTACCATATTTCATGTAATAAAATACACGAGGTTTGTAAGGCATGACATAATTTTGATAAAACTTCCTTGTCATTTAAATTAGGACCTGCCATCAATCATAAGATGTATACTTATTCAGAATCGTTAAAGTGTTTTTAAAAATGTCTTAGAGCAGAAGAAATATGAAATAGGATCTCTACCAGCAGGGAGGTCCCACACAAGGAAGGAAAGGAGAAACTATGAAGCTCATTCTTCCATGTGTGTTACTCATATGATCATTGACTGGGAAGCAGGGACAGATAGCTGTGAGGACAGGTAGTGCGGTACTCAATTTTAAGTGCCTGGACATTGAAACAAGGACCAAAGAGAGTCTCTTACTCAACCAAGAAGTGATGCTGTTTTTCAAAAAAATTGCAGAAGATGATACCTAGAGTGATCGCTAAAGTCTTTGATGCAGGAAAGCATCCTGCCTTTCCTAAAAGAAAAATTCCATAGGAAAAATGTCTCAATATAAAGTAATATTTATTTCTAAGCAGTACAAACTCAAGAGAACGATCAAGCATGTGAACATTTTTGAACTATTTGTAACTTCCAAACACTAAACATTTTACAACAGAAATAGGACCTAGAACCTGATTTTATCAGAAGAGCACAATTTCACATTTAGCCTAATAAGTGCAATGAATTTTGACTGCTTCAATGGTCTCTTGGTAACTTCTCCTTTAAGTCAAAACTACTTCAGAATTGCCCTAAACAGCAAAAACAGATTGCTCATTTTCTACTTTGTATTTGCTTCTAAAAGAAGGCTTTCTTAGTATCTTGGAGAAAAGGACATCCAGAGACCCAGTGAGAAAGGCCTTCTAAAGCTGATTAGCAAAGGACTGATGGAGTTTGATGGACACACAGGCATTATATAAAGGCAGTATCACACAATAACCAACATGCATCAACACTGGAATCAGGCTCATCTGAGCCCTAATCATGGCCCTCTTATCATTTAGTAAGTGGACGACAACTTAATTCCACATCACTTTGGTTTCTTCACCTCTACAAGAGTAAAAACAATAATATCTCCTTCCCAAGATTGTTGTGTGAATTAATGAGGCAATGTATATAAATTACTATTGCAGTGCTTGACTCATGCTTATTTTTTATATCTTGGGAGAATTCACAACACAGAAAGAGCTTGCACATAAGCTAAACACTCTTTTACCATTGCGGTAGTCATTAGTGTTATCCAGAATTCTTCCCAGCTCTGCCTTCTGGGCTCAGGGTAGGATTGCATGGCTGGCCCCCTTGTGGATGCCAGTAGTAGTTCTCCCACTGAGTTGTTCCTAGAACTGATGCATGGACAGAGCTTTTAGGTGCCGATGTGAAACCCTGCAGAATTTTTTTTCCCTTTGCCACAACCAGCTAAATTCCAGACAGTGGCTGCTCCACTAGCCTGAGCCCCAGAATAAGGACAACACACAGCAGAGATCCCAGTCAACCCTCAGTCAACAAATGAGAGCTGCATGAGGCCAAGAGATGTACAGATGATTCATTACCAGAGAAAAATGTTGTCTGACAGACACACCTAGACAACCTCATCTCAAACATTTAGATTACAGCATCACAATTTACACTTCAGACTTTACATACCCCACTGCATCCTTATGTGGCTATAATCAAGCAGGTTGTTGGAAACATTGATGAAGTTCATTCATTCACAGATAAGTTCCAGACACTGCACTGGGTTGAGAGGGGAAAAACACCTAACAAGCAAACACTCCTTGTCTCATAGCTCATCATGAGGTTGACTGATCATGGGGACAAGAGGTCTTAGATGTTAGCCAGACAGTCTCAATATTTTGGCTTACTTTATTTTATAACACGTGGCAATCTGCTACCACCAAGCTCCCAATGATCATATTTATGATAGGTTTCTAATCCTATTGCTTTCCAATGTACTTGAAATTCTCAGAAATGATACTAGACCTTCAAGTTCCTTGAAGAACTATTACCTGGTTAAATCCTTTATAGAGATAAAAACTTATGCAATAACACTTTTCTACATTGTATAGCCATTAAAGATTAAATCCCTGTGGGGGAAATAAAACACCCTCAGAAGAATCTTGAGGCATGTGCTAAGGTTGGGCTATAGGGAACCATCTAAGTGCATAGGATGCATAGCAGAGAGCGGTTTGCAGTGGGGAGGCATCATTGAGTGGCTGGGGAAGAAGCAGCAGGGCAGGATGCTGGAATACAGACTGGGTTAAGACCAGTTAGCTTGACTGAAGATCTGGCTTAACTACAAATTTGCTATACAACCTCAAGTTGGTCACTTCACATGTTTTAGCCTTAGCTAAAAAGTAAGAATGGGATTTTTTAAAAACTCAACTATCTGTCTTAAAATCTAGAAGTGAAAGTGCTCTGATAGCCACAAGTGCTAATCAAAGGATGAATATGAATAATACAGAGGGGTCTTAGCAAAAGACTTTGTGGACTTCACAGATTTACCACGGGAATGAGCATTTCTGCACGAAGGAAAGAAATGGAAGAAGTCAGCAGTCCTTATAATAAGGTGGCAAGGCTTCTGAAGGTTTTCCTTTGCCTCACAGCATGTTCCTCCCTCTCAGAACCTGTCAGAATACAAGGCTCTGGTGTTCCTAGAATGAAGCTGCATTTACTCACCTACACTCCAAAGCCTCCTTCGGTAGAAGGCAAAGAATGGAGTTCCAGCCAACACAGAATTTGAAATGACCTTGGAGATCACTGACAACGGCTGGCAGCTGAAACATCATCTGTCACGGGTTCTGGGCAGACAAAGCAGCTTGAGAAGCACTGGAGTGGCTCTCTTCTCTGTGTGCCTTTCGTTGTTCTTAGTCAGCAAGCCCGGATCTAACCCACACTCCCTGAGCATCAAGGAAATCGTACCCTTCCCTCCAGGTCAGCGTGAACAAAGCAATTTCATCCCTGGAAGAGTAACTGAGGAACAGAATTAATTCACTTCAGAGGGACATGTGCTCCTTTCTCCTTGCAAACCATAAACAAGACAGACAACATCTTGCTACACTCTAATCATTGCAACTAATACAGCACATGTTAAAACTTTCAGAATAATGATTGAGGAAAAACAACGACCAAATAAGGGTCTGTAACTGACACTAATTTTAATAAACATTTCCTCCAGAACTTTTATCCAATCCTTCTTTTCAGTATGAAATATTCATATTTGAGTAGTTTGGATTTTAATCTAGGGGAGAGAGAATTGCCGTAGGTCGCAACCAACTTGACATACATCTAATTGAAGGACTGCACCCACAGTCACTGAATCCCCACTACCAGACTAAACCAGAGAAGAGAAGCAATTACCTTTTAAGGTTTTTAGCTCAACAGCCAAACTAATTTAAGCATGGTTTGCCTTCAAAAGTACACTCTTCTGAAATCTTGAATTTATTTCATTAAAATCTAGCTGAGAAATGACAGCCAATCTTCATGTCTTATAATTATATGTGTGTGCTATCTCCAGAATCTTTCCTCTCCTAAGTGGTCTTTGCACTAGACTGGAAAAAAACTGCTGGCTTTATTATCAAGGGTCCTCATTTTCCTTACAGTCAAGGTTTCCCAGGTAGGTACACTGCCCTTCACTCAGGAAAACCACTTCATTCGAAACCTGGAGAACTTATTAGATGTTGTTCAAACCTGTGAAAGGTCAAAGGAGGAAATTAGTAGATTGAGAATGGAATTTTTTTGTTTTGTTTATAATGAAAAGAGTATTTCCAAAAAGTTGCAAAAGAAAGAAAAGACCATAACACTGTGAATTACAGTAAAATAACCTGAAGTGAAATACTGAGAGCTTGTGATCTCCCTCTCGGTCATAGGACCTACGGTTGGAACATTCCTAAAAATAAAGCTCCATACTGATTGATTGCATTCCCTGGCTCTGTGCTGCACAGCACCCAGAGCCATTTTGAACTTCTCTATCTTGCATACTCAGCATTTAGCAACACATTGCCTGGCACAAAGTAGGCCCCCAATAAACACTTATTTTTTGAATGAATTCCCAAGAACAGAACAACTACAATTATCTCAGTGTGCAACATTCATGGGTTTCAAAACACCTAAATTATGGGCTACCTATCTCCAATGCAGAAAATGTGTAAGACATGGTTATAGCGCCATAACTCCCAAGGTAGCAGTGACAGACACTTATCTACAGCTGGCTGGTCAAACAGCCAATCCCATTCACTCCACTCTTGATGCCTCAACTACAGTGTCTGGAATGCTAATTACACACCTCTCCCGCCTCATCTGCGCTTAGAGGCAGTCATGTGAACAGGTCTGGCCAGTGAGATATGAACAGTACTATGCTGTGCTATTCGGAGAGAGATCACACACTACTGATACACAGGCAAATATAGCCTGAACTACTGGTCCTGTTTCTTTCTGCCTCCTGAGTTGGTGATTATGGCTACAGCAGGGGCATTAAGACAAAGATAGTTATGCCGGCCCTGTCAATACAGAGCCATTAAAGCTGCTTGTTTCTGTAGTCTTGGTAGGTGATGATAATCCAGCGAGGAAGATCCCATTTGTTTAAATCACTGCTTGTGGTGTTCTAAGTTCCATGTTTCCAAAGAGCATCTCTAACCAGTGTGCTTCCTTTTTTTTTTTTTTTTTTTTTTTTTTTTTTTTTTTTTTTTTTTTGACAGGCAGAGTGGAGAGAGAGAGACAGAGAGAAAGGTCTTCCTTTGCCGCTGCGCTGCGCTGATCTGAAGCCAGGAGCTTCTCCTGGTCTCCCATGCGGGTGCAGGGCCCAAGCACTTGGGCCATCCTCCACTGCACTCCCTGGGCCACAACAGAGAGCTGGACTGGAAGAGGGGCAACCGGGACAGAATCCGGTGCCCCAACCGGGACTAGAACCCAGTGTGCCAGTGCTGCAGGCAGAGGATTAGCCTATTGAGCTGCGGCGCCAGCCTGTGCTTCCCTTTCTTACACATATGTATTTCCATCCTGAGTCTGGGAATGTGAATCAGAATCAAAGGCCATTGGAGCTCAGGACTAGTATCTTGAGTATTTAGTGGTCACTTCTGCCACGTTGCTCTTCTTCCGCAAGGACCTCTCCTGTATTCTATGATGTCATGTTTAATGAATCGACGATGTATCTGCTCAGCATTATCAGAAGACAAACCTTCAAGGTAGGACTCTCTTAACTCCTTGGTATCAACTACTTGGCAGGGTGTTTTGCCCATTATATTTTCCAGTGGATAGTACGTGAATACACACATATATAACTAATTACACCTTTGAAAGGAATGGTCAGCTTCCTTCTTAAGGATGACACACTCAGGTACCATCACCAACAGGCAGGGAAAACAGACTGAAGTTTTCAGAAAGGAAATAATCAGTGAGACCAAAGTAAATAATTTCAACATAGGAGGGGTTTTCAAAAAGTTCATGGAAAACATGTATTATCTAAGAGGCATGAATGCATTTCAGGAAGGTTTTTGTACTAACACATGATTAAAAAAAAAATTCTACAGTTCATGTCCTTTTGAAGTCTCCTCATATGTCATATCTAAAGTTCCCCCCGAAGAAAGCTATGCCAAAATCTCTTAGAACAAACTTATAGGTGGAAAACCAAACCCAGTTGGCATGCTTTTCTGTCTTCTGAGTTCCTTTGGTGTTTGTTCTGCATCAATTTTTTAGACAGGAGCTAGAAGCCTAGATAACAGCAGAGACTTGGCCACACATTACCCATCCTCCAAGCAACGGCTATAGTGAGAAGCTTTAACTCCCCTACCATGCTTATAATATTCATTAGATCCTATTATCCCACCCCCCCCCACTGCCAGAAAGATTATTTAAGAAATTCTTAAACTGAAAACAGTTTATCTATTATGAAAATACAGAATTGAGACAGAACCCCTGGGAAGGCCTCTCAAGCATTTCATCTTTCATTCATCAGATGCTGCGGAGCTCTCTGACATGTCTAGCACTTTGCAGGCACTCAGGACGGACGGGTGAGTCGCAAAAGTTTCCCTCCTCTAGTGAAGGTTACAGTTTCATGAGCCAGACTGATACTATCAAACTCCTCCTACAAAGAAATTCAAGAACCCAAGCTATGTCCAGCACTCCATTTGCTCACCTATAAAGTAAAAATCTGTAAAAGTTAACTCATTCACTCAACAGATGTCCTCAGAGCAAGTCTTCCCCATACAACTTCCCCTACCAGGTATGCACTTGCGTGCACAAACACACATACACATACATACATACACACACACACAGAGCAATTCCTTAGCACCCAGAATACAGCAGACGGCAAAGGCTGTAGTGCCTGCCCTCTTGAAGGACCACGCATTTATTACTAGAAGGAAACACTTCAATTGCTGAGAATGAGTATTATCAAAGCACATACTAATTTTGTTAGTGCTGATTTGTATGTAATCGGAGAGGCTTATAAAAGGCCATAAAAACAAGCTCACTCTTTTCTCACCATCACCCCTGCATATCTTGCCTCTGGGGTTTGTTCTTCTCCATCCCCTTGGATGCAATTCAGGGCCAGTGCTTTCACTTTTGGATTGTTCTCAGATAAAAACTCTTCCAGACTCAGGTGAAATGGGGTCTAAGGCAGAGTAATAATCCAAACTCCAGCATCTATCTGCATTAATGCTTCTCCCTTCATTCAGCCTTGGAAGGCAGCAGGAGGGAAGCCTGCAGAGGACCTGGCTCTTCCCTCGGCTTGGTCAACAAACCTCGTCCCCATCATCCCTCCAGCACCTCAATGAGCATCTGGGGCTTTTGATGCATTTGAGCCGAAGAGATCAGAGATGGAAAGCATGAGTGGACAAGAAAGATCCTACTCGTCCAGGACTGATCAAGCACTGCTTTTTTCCTGGGCTTAGCAGGTGTTCAAAGCAGACTTTCTTGATCTCAATTTTGTCAGTTCTTTGAAGATCGTCAGGCTCCAGGAATCTCTCAGCGTGGAATCTGACCTAATGACTGGTCACTTACTACCACACTGAAGCCTCTAGTTCTCTGCACTTCAGCTTCAGGTCACTCCTACCACCCTTCATGAGAATGACAAGTTCTCCAGATGGTGAAAGTTTGGCAGGTGCTCTGCCACTGGGCTAAAGCAGTCATGTACAAGAGCCTGGACAAGCAACCCCATCTCCCCCTTCAGCCAGGTGCCCTAGTGAGTACAATCTGCAAGGTTATTGTACTGCCACCACCCTGTGCCCCCCACAGCCCACTGGGACCCACCCTTCTCTACCAAGCCCTCCTGGGTAGGAGCTGAGAAAACACATCTCATGCTCCATAATCTCCCCACATACAGTGGATAAGAGTCCACCCACCAAGGGTAGATGGGAGCACTCGTACTGATGAGCAGATCTAAACGATGGCTTGTGTTTCTCTGCTGTGAGCCTATAAACTGTCCATAACTTCATACTCACCCCTAAGAAATGTAGCAACGGTGACCCTGCAACAGCAGCACCCCACATTAGGGTTCAAGTGCAGTTAAACACATCCCCCACAGCCGGCCCTCGTGTATGTAGAACGTACCAAAGCTCTCCACACTCCAGCTTCCCACCTCCCTCAGCTTCTTGGACTTGAGCTCTTTTCTATTCGGCTTGAAGGACTCCCCACACAAACCCAGCATGGAAGTCTGGCAACATTCATTTTGGGATACGAAACAGGTGGCTCCTCTTTGCCTTGGGACTTCACTCAAAACCAAGGCTAGAATACTTTCAACTTTACATCGTATATGCAACAATTAAAGTCAGAATTCACCGATGACTTAAAGAAAAACATTTTCAGAAAGAAATTGAAAAAATAATGCAAGGATGCTTAGAAACAAAAGAATTTTAAACATCTTATCTGTATCTTAGATACTCACAAAAACCTGTGAATAAGAATACTTCAAAAATTCCATGGAAATAAAATTAAAAGAACTTATTTTAGGGAAAACTATTTTGAAATTCACACATAGGATTCTCAAAAAGCTCACTGGCAATGTGTATTATGAAAAAACTGAACATGGATTCAGAAAACTTTTACACTATAATTCACTTATCTTCCCACATTTTAATTCCACTTTCCAAAAACTTTTTGATGTGTTCTCGTGTTATTTCTCCAGAAGTTATTGTTCATGCCCTGCATATGGTATGATACAAATTGAACAGTCATAGGGCACATGAACAAGTGATGACTAAAGCTAGAGGAATGGCCAGAAGAGAGTTTGAACAACCACGTAACTTAATGCCCATACCTGACACTTCTGAGACATGAAGTGAGCACTGTGAGTACAGCCAGACAACAGACATGAATCAGAACTACTATGTTTGGGGCCAGCACTGTGGCACAGCAGGGTAACACTCTGGCCTGAAGTGCCAGCACCCTATATGGGTGCTGATTCTAGTCCTGGCTGCTCCACTTCCAATTCAGCTCTCTGCTATGGCCTGGGAAAGCAGTAGAAGAGTCCGTGGGCCCTGCACCCACATGGGAGACCTGGAAGAAACTCCTGGCTTCAGATCAGCGCAGCTCTGGCCATTGCAGCCAATTGGGGAGCAAACCCTCCCTCTCTCCCTCTTTCTGTGTAACTCTGACTTTCAAGTAAATAAATAAATCTTTAAAAAAAGAAATACTATGTTTAAACTCTACGATAATAACTGTATATCCAGAACTTGGAATAGAAGTTATCCAGGAAATTGATTTCCAGATTCAGTCAATAGAGACTTGCTCCAAAGGAAACATTCGTGAGGGTGAACTATGGACAGCCCCTCCCATAAAGTTTTTTAAAGCATCTTTAAAATGCACACACACATCTGTCAAAAAATAAACATTAAAAGCTAAGCTATACTCCAGTCAATGATAAATTTAAGTGGTGAAAGAAGAATTAGAATTCAAGATGAACTGCTTTCAAATAATTATTCTATATGCTCAATAATTAAAGTATCAGTGGTTAACTATAAACCAGAGATGTGTAATAGCAATTAATGCTTACATGCTGCCCACATGAACTTACCAATTCTCAACCAGTAACTCAGGGATGAGTGGTTACTATGCATTTTACCAGGGATGAAATTGAGATGCAGCCATGCTGGCTAAGAAACTTGCCCATGCACAGAGAGCTAGGAAGCAATCAAAGTTCAGGACTCAAATTCAGGCACTGGACTTCCTCCAGGCTGAGCAGCCTTTCGCTTACCCTCTCTTGGCGGTGGAAGGTGGAGTGGGGTGGAGGAGGGACATAGGTGTCCCCTGAGGCCGTAGGTGGCCACAGATTGGCGGTTTTCTGCAGTATCTCTGCCTGGGATCCTCACACACACAGGTGGATTAAGCAGCCTACTACAGGCTATGGAGATGGACCTCAGCCTCTACATCAGCACTCCCGTGAACAGCTACTTCTTTTTTTAACGAGATGAGAACGCCGATCTTTCCTACTTCTTTCAATCCCAACTGATTCTGTTAAGACCTTGGACATGCATAATGGTATCTTCTGGAACCTTCTAAGGGAGATCAAAAATCTGCCAATACGACTTCCTGAATATCTCAAGCCCTTGCAGCGTCTAAATCTTTGCCTTCACCCCAGTTTGTGTCATTGTGCCTGGAGCAGACACGGCCCAAGCTTCTCTCCTGGGAAGGTCTAAGAATTTGCCCATGGGGAGCTGCACACGTTAGGCATTGACAATGAAAAATAAAGGAAGGACGAATTTTGCTTTTATGCTGGCCGTGCCATCGCATTCCAGAAACAAGTGCTGGGGAGGCCCTTTTAGGTTTCACTGCTCAATAACGTCTTGTTCGTTAATATATCCAAATTCCTGGGCTTGGCTGTACTCGTGACGCCACACGTTGGGCGCATGTGACTTTTAAATATCACCAGTCCTCGGATAGAATCAGTACATTATCTCTGCCAGCTGCCACGTTCTGACAGCAGTCGTTCTACAACTTAGCATGAAATATTAAAGAACACACGTAGCACTTAAACGCGTCGAGTTTAACCGTGCACCGTGCACCTGGCTTTGCATAACTCCCTCCGTGGTTCGCACGGAGTTGGTGCATCGAGGTGCAAAGATGAATGAAGTTTCCGTTTTGGAACGAAAAACGCTGTCTCGAAGCTCAGGAAGACGCCTGGCATTGTACCTGCACGGTCCTACCCGTGGCTCGCAGCCTATGAAAGCTATTTCCGTGTGCCTTTTTCTCTTTTGCGCCTACGTCACCGACCTAAGGGGTTTTCATTATTTATTTCATTTTTAGAAGAAAGAAGAGGTGTTCTCTCCCGAACACCGGCAGGACCAGTGAGGGCCGACGCGGCTTTGCAGCCGGGCGGCTGCGAGGGGGCGGTGCGACGGCACCGGGGCTAAGGAGGCAGAGGGCGGCACCGGCTCCCAGTCCTGTTCCACCCAAGAAATTTGGGAGAATGGGGCAAAGCAGCAGCCCTGCGTTCCGGGAGGGGCGTGGCCGCTCTCCTGGGGCCGTCCAATCGGATTCCTGCAGGGGCAGCTCTCCGGGGAAGATTGATGAGCGTTGCTAGGAGACAGGCGCGTGTCCCTCCCACCGGCTCCCGGCCGCTTCGGCCCCAGCCCGTCCAGGGGCTTGCAGCGTGCACTTGGGCTGCGCGCGTGGGGCAGTGCTGCCTGCCCTCTCCCGGTCTCCGCCTGCCCGCACGCCGTCCACGGTTCAGCGGGGCCACAGGCCGGTCCTCCGCGGGAGTGACTGTCAGGCCCCGCTCACCGCAAGCAGAGCTTCAAAGTTGCAGCCACCACCCCTCCCGCCCCACGCCCCTGCACCGAAACCCGCCGGCCTTTGCACGCACTGCCCAGGGATTTCAGTGGGAGGCAGAGCGCGCAGCCGGCAAAAACGCTGGCGCTCCACAGAACCCTCCTCTCCGCCAGGTAGCCCGGCTCGCCAAGGACTGCGGATACACCCCTGCTCCAGGGGGGGAGGCGGGGGGCGGGGAGAGCAGGGAAGGAGAAAGCCGGGGAGCCGGAGGCCGTGGCGCGGGGTCCGCGCCCCTGCCCTGGGTCTCAGGGCCAGGTGTCAGAGCGGCCGCGGGGACGGAAAGTTGCTCCCGCGCCTGGACGCGCGTTCGCCGGCACCAGTGAGGAGGAGAGGCGCCGGGCTCCGAGGGGCTCCCTTCCCTCGCCGGAGACCCGGGGTCCCCCGCCCCAGCCGCCTCCCTCGCCCCCTCCCCTCCGACTCGCAGGCCTGGACGTTCGCCGGCGCCGGGGTCCAGCGCGCAGCCCCGGGCGGCCGAGGCGACAGGAAGCCACGCGCACAAGTTGGCCGTTTCGGGGGCGACCCAAGTTCTCCCTCGAGGCTGGCAAGGACAAAGCCGGCGAGCTCCCCCTTTTGTGTCGGATGAAGAGCACCAGCCATGAGGCAGAGCCCGGGTGCCGGCTCCCCGCCGCCGCTGCCTCGGCGAGCAGCGCCAGCCCCCGCCCGGAGTTGCCGGTGTCAGGTAAGGGGCGCGGGGCAGGGCGCGGAGGCTCGGGCGCCGCCGGGCAAGTTGAGGCCCCAAGGTCCTGCTGGGGGCGGGGTGCGTGGGGGCAGAGGCGAGGTGGGTGTGTGCGCGGGGAGTTTGTGTGTGCGCACCAGGGGGCTCGCGAGGGCGTGGGCTCCGGGCACTGATCTGCAGCCAGGGCGCAAGAGGCAGGGGGACCGGCGGTGCTCTCGGAACCCCGGACAGCCCAGGCTCGGGAGAGCCGGCCACATTCCCTCTGCCCCGGACTCGGGCTTCGTGTCTGTGGCGGGTGCCGGCGAGGCTTTGTGCACGAGAATCGGGGCGATGGCGGGCGGGTCCTGCGGGGCAGCGCGGATCCGCAGGTGACCGCGCGAGGTGGGCAGCGGTGGGCGCGCCGCGGGCCCCCCGCGCTGCCGGGACGCAGCACCTCGCGCGCTAGGGCTGGAGATTTGCCCTCCTGCGAGCGCGCTGGAGAGGAGCCCTGGTCGCCGCCTTTGCGCCTTTTGGCTTGAGTGAGGAATGAAAGACCCAGATTGGGAACAGATCTCTCCATGGATCCTGCTCGATTTCCTTATCTGACAGTGAGATAACTCCAAGAGGGCGGGAGAGATTGGATACCCCAAAACAAAGTAGGCGATCTATCCAATAAGCTTGGTTCTTAAGAATTTGATTTAGATTCCTCTTCTGATTCTTCCATGGCTTACCACAAACGTGACAGATGCTCCAAGGGCTAACGCCTTCAGATAGATGTATTAAAGGGGAGGCTTTTTAAGTATTTCAGAGCACGGAAATTTTTGAAAAACTGCACTTTGAAAGATCTGTGGTGAAGTATACCCAAATGGCTTGCTTATAAAATATTTGCTGTTATCACAGTAGTAGATACTCCTGAAGCATAGCGAGATCACCACAGGCATATTCAAAGTTCAGACTGTACGTTCAATTTGCTGTCAGTGCAAGAATTCAGCAATAGTTCATTACTTGGAGTTTCTTTGCTTGAATTCCTTTGTGTAACTGGCTCTTGGAATGGTTCAGTAGAACTGTATCCCGTTTCATTGTGGAAACAATGTAGGAAGGAACATTATTCATTTACCTAAATACAAGTCTACTTTGGTTTATGTGATCATAATTTTAAGGCTGCTACCTGAACTCCAATTGTTTGCAAAAGTGTACTCAATAGTCATTATTCAAAACATCTAGATTGTCCTTGTACTAAATGCCTGTGGATAGCAGATCCTACACAGTGATGTTTAGGATACTCTAATTATCACTTAGGATTCTATACATTGCTATGCCTTTTTTCTAAAAATAGAATTTGAATCAGTTTGGAAGCTATTGTACACCAGATCTTAATAAAGTGGCATATCCCCTTTAATAATGGCAATGTCTTTTACTTACAAAGATGCACCTGCAGGTTTGAGCAACTCACCCGCTTGGGATCTGACCACCCAGCAGGAGTACACAGATACTTTGAATAGACACGTCCTAAGACTATCTTAATTTATGTTCAGAGTAACCCATGGGCTAAAGATGGAAAATGATGAGATCAAGTCTTGAAACTTATACTTTCACAAATAAAACAATGTGAAATCGAGAATATACTCATTGTACTAAAACAAGAATATAGTATAAATGTTTAGTATTGCTAAGTCCTCTAATCGCCACCCCCAAGTCTTAGCATGAAACCTGTAGTTTTGTGAGCTGCACTCTTACCAATGAAATTTGAGTCCTAAATGTCAGAAAATTACACCAGCATACACACAAAAGCCTCTGTATTTTAACTGCATGGTATATTTCACACTTCAGAAGGACATGATCACCAGGACAAGAAAATGTATAGAAAACTCTATGAATAAATGATATTACATGTAAATAGAGTACACTCTGAACCACTCATTTATGTGTGACCTACTTTTCAAAAAGTTGTGTACATATAAAAAAAGTGTAAATCAGATGACTTACTTCGTAATTATGAAATAGCAAAGTGAGAGTTCATCTCTGATTTTATGTCACTGCAATTAAAATAGGTAAATTAAACAAATGTGAAGAAAACATGAGTGGCATTTATTCTGATTTAAATTGAAATTAATATTTATATTGAATAAAACTAGAGTAATCAACCAAAGGCCACCTGTCTCACTTCACTTTATGACAGGTGATTAGTTGAAACTACACAAATTGAAGATGGTCTGGATTTCAAAGGTTTCTAGCAATATTATATGACTTCCCTGGGTACATCCTCATCTTTGTCACATGAAACCTATTTCTTTTCCAAATTAAACCACCTTTTCTTTTTTGTCCACTCCTCTAACAGTGACCAACCACAAAATAAAGCATCGTCTTTTCCTATGGTCTTAGCAGCCTCCTGCCAAAATGTAGTCCATTGGCTTGGAGATGAAATAGTACCATTTGTTTCCTGGTACTCAACATCATCCCAAGACACCACTAAACAAAATAAGTGAAAATTAATACTGATCTCTACTGTGAATCCAAGAAGGCAAGGTGCATTTCTGCACATGGGAATGTGGCCAGAATTCCATGGAGAGGCTTGTTTTCTCCAGGTGTGACTCCTAAAAACCAAGTGGGTGTTTACTCATAGTTGTTTCACTTTGCTGTTTCATACGGAGTTTACCATATATTCTTGCCTCCCTTGAGACTCTGCTAAACGCATCCAATTTTGCATTACATGAATTTGTTGAAATTGCTCCAAAGAAGTAGCATAAAATGAAACAAGACTGTCTATCAAAACTGAGCACATAGAATGAGTACAGTCGTAGTAACCACTGAGACAGCTTAAACTATGAAGTCATCCTTGCCCTTCAACTTCGAATGTAGACTTGGTCCCTATAGCATACTGTTATTTTGTAGTACTTTGGTCCAGCCTGATTTTAAATAGATCATATAATGACTTTTCCCAGTCTTTGGAAAATCATTTCACAATGCAATGGCAGTCCCTATTAAGAACTTTGTTAGGATATTCAGCCTAGTTTTTCTCCAATTCTATTTTATCTTGTTACTTACTCTCAGTCATAATCTCTCTGAGCTACTCCACTTCTTGCTGATTTAATTGTACTCCAACTTTTAAATAAATGGCTTATAAACACAGAAGCTTTCCAGTTATTGGAAAGAACATGAGGGTAACAGTCCTATATCCAGACATCTCTGCCATTTACATATATGTACAAGACTATATAATCCTAACATGTTACTTACTTAAGAGTGAGGAAATTGCCTTCTCTGACAATAATGACCTATGAGAATTTTGAGATGATCCCTCCTAAGTATTGCTCAGTGTAGATGCACATTTTTGAGACATTTTCATTGCAAATTTGTTGCCAACGGAACCCTGTCAATACCCAACCTACAAGGGAATTCTGTGACAGGGTCTGATGCTCACTGAGCCTCAGAAGCTATTGTCATGCAAATCCCACTATTGGAATAGCAATGATTTCCGTAATTAATAGGATGAGCTAGGAATATAATGGTGTATGTAGTTCAGCTGTATGTGAGTACAATACAGTAGTTCTGTTAGAATCTGCAATAGTCCCTCTATATTCAAACAATCTGAGAAAACCGGTGGAATTAAGGTGAAATTCCTCACTGTGCTGTATCATGAAAAGCAAGCTTGCATCATGCATGTATCCATGTGGAGTGTATATGGACTTATTTGGAGGTACCATATGTGAAGGTTATTTTAAAAATAGAAAAGCTTGAAATAACTGTAAGGGAAAAACAGATTTTCACTTTGTTCAATTAAAATCTGGCTCCAAGACATCCACATGTAGGCTTAAGATTGTTAAGCAAATATCTTGGTAGACTCACCATCCCACTCAGTTGTTCCTCCAAATCCCAAGCATTGCAATGCAGGTTCTGCTAGACAGTAGAGGAGTAAATGATATAAATCAGGAATTAAGTTCCTAGGTTACACTTGGCAAGTCCAGGAAATACAGGACCGAGAGGAAGGCCAATCGGCAGCTAAGATGACGATGCAGCTATGTCATCTTCACTCTTTGTTGAGCACTAGATGGCATGTAGTAGTAGTCAGGTAGTTAGTTAGGTTAAGGAAACAAGGAGAGAAATGTCATCCCAAACCTCAATCTGTTTTTGAGGGAATACAATTGGACTCATGAAATGAACAACTTTTAAACCAGTTTTCTCCCTCCAAAAGGCCCAAGGTGTTTCTGCAGGGCCATTCATCACCTAGTGGTGAGTATCCTCAGAATGATTTTCCTTAGAAACAAAGGGGAAATCAATTTTCTTGGTACAGGAAAAGTAGGCCATTAATGTACTTGCAACTTTACCTTGGAACAGAGAGGCATTCTAAGAAATCAGAGTCAACACAGAATACAGTAACTTCTCATCAAATGAACAATCTTTTTACACAGAACTGGAAGTTGTATGCTGAAAGGAGAGAAATCAACTTGGAAATGTTAAGATACTAAGTATACCAGCATAGACTACAATACCATATAAAGAAAGCCCCATAGCGAGAATCTCCACAGGAAGCCTACGGTAGCTGTCACATTTAATTCCTGGTCAGGTTTTAGTTATTATTTCCTGTGCACAACGCACACACACACATTAATTTAAGCTAGAAGGATATAGATAGCCACCAAATAGAAATTTTCAAAAACTTCATACTAGATAGCTTGAAAAAAATTAAAACCAATATTGGTAGAATGGGAATTATGAATATAACAATTTCCAGATAAGGGATTAATTTTATAATAGACATAGGATTTTAGTAAATCCTCTAAGAGAGAGAATATGATCAGAAAGAAAAGGTAGCTAATAGGAAAACACTAAGTGTTTATTAAGCACCTATTATGAAAAGATTTAGGACATGCAGTAGAGACACGCAAAATATTACAAGACATATGGTAAATACAAAGTGCTTTAGGAGCTGTTGTGGCAGAACAGATTAAGCCATTCATTGCCTGAAGTGCCAACATCCCAGATGGGCTCCAGTTCCAGTCCAGCCCTGGCCATTGTGGCTAGTTAGGGAGTGAACCAGTGGATGGAAGCTCTCTCTCTCTGTTTCTTCCTATCTATCTATAACTCTTTCAAATAAGTTTAAAAAAAAATCTTTTAGGCTGGTGCTGTGGCTTAACAGGCTAATCCTCCACCTTGTGGCGCCGGCACCCCGGGTTTTAGTCCCGGTTGGGGTGCCGGATTCTATCCCGGTTGCCCCTCTTCCAGGCCAGCTCTCTGCTGTGGCCCGGGAAGGCAGTGGAGGATGGCCCAAGTCCTTAGGCCCTGCACCCGCACTGGAGACCAGGATAAGCACCTGGCTCCTGCCAGATGCTCAGCGAGATGCACCGGCCACAGCGGCCATTGGAGGGTGAACCAGCGGCAAAAAGGAAGACCTTTGTCTCTCTCTCTCTCTCTCACTATCCACTCTACCTGTAAAAAAAAAAAAACCTTTTAAAAAAAGTGCTTCAAAAATCAAGCCTGAATTTCCCAAACAGAAAACAGGTTACCAGGATTATCAACTGAATAGAAAATACATTTCCTCCATTGAACCTGAATTTATTCAGTTTTAAGATTTTACACATACAGATAGATACATGCTCTTTGGAGACACCAGATGCTGTTAGCTGACCAAAACTAAGGATGTGTCTTAATAATAGATGGATTTTACTGACCAACTGCCCGTGGCCTAGAAGTCTGCTGTAACATTTCATGGACTGTATGATGCAGTATACAAGGGACCTCTGTGGTTGGACTGCCATCTTGTTTTACAGCAGAGGAAATGGAGACCCTGGGAGATAAGTCACTAGCCCAAGTGTAAGTAGGTCATTAACAAGGCACGAATCGGAATGCAGAAGGTACTTTCTTACTCATTTTTATTTACTACTAAGCTACGTTCTCTCCCAATTTACAAAGGTTTTTTTTTTTTTTCTTTTTCCGTGTCATAAAGTGAATAGTTTCTGAGCTCCGAGAAGGAGGACACGCTTTGGAAGAGAGGGGGAGCAATGGACAATGAAAAGGATTCCAGAAGGGAGTTCTACAGGCTCCACCCTAGAGAAACACAATCCCCTCTGAGGGCCAAAGAATAAGATTACAACATTGCTTACCATTAACGTAGACTGAGGCTAAAAGACATTGAGAAACAGAAAAATCTATGAACTTGATAGATTCATTAACAAGCTGAGAAATAAAGATCAGCTTCGATAACGTGAAGGAGCTACACTTGCAGAAGCCAGCTTTCAAGGAGCATTACAATTTTTAAACATTAAGTACAGGGGCAGGTGTTTGGCCCAACAGTGTAGACACCCACATCCCATGTAGGAATGCCTGGGAGTCCATGCTCCACTTCCCAGTCCAGCTTCTTACTAATGTACTCTAGGGGGGTGGTAGGTGATGGCACAAGTAGCTAGATCCCTGCCACTCCTGGAGGAGAGACCTGGGTTGTATTCCCAGCCCCTGACTTTGCCTTTGAGGACTCAACTAGCAGATGTCAGCACTCTCTCTGCTTATCAAATACAGATTTGAAAAAACAAATTTTAATGCCCTAAATATAGTGGCAAGAGTACAGTCACAAATAGCCAATATGGAGGAAGAGCATTTTTCCTTATTAGGGCTCAAATGCTGATGTTACTGTCCTCTTAAAATCTAATTGCTTCCCACCAGAAAAACCAAACGGTAAAATGTTTTTGTAGACTAGTAAAATTTACAATTTCTCCACCCAGCTGGAGCAGTAGTGGTTCATCTTTCTGTTAGACACTGCTTTACACAGTGCAGCATTTATCCATGATATATACCACACATGAAACTGGGGGTCCTTCGGGATCGCAAATTTTAAACACACCAAGGAAAGTGACCTGCTAGCGATTCCAAAGATTCAACTAGTAGCGGGTAGGGCTGCCCTCGGAAAACCAGAATCTCACAGTTCTCTGACCTGGGTGCTTTCCTAAAAGCAGGAAATGCACTGATTTGGATCACATCAATTTATCGTTCTTTCCACAAAACTAAAGAGCTGAAAAGTGAGCCTTTACATCGGGGTTGATGTCCGATTTTTGATTTATGCTAGTGGTTTAAGGACCTTAAAAAAAAAAAAATGAACAGACGTTACAGACCCCTCTCTCCACCTGGCAAAGGCTATTCCATTCAATTGTTAATACATAGCAAGTTGGGCTGACTCTTGTGGCTCACTTGGTTAATCCTCCGCCTGCAGCGCCAGCATCCCATATGGGCGCCAGTTCTAGTCCCTAGTACCAGTTGCTCCTCTTCCAGTCCAGCTCTCTGTTGTGGCCCAGGAGTGTAGTGGAGGATGGCCCAAGTGCTTGGGCCTTGCACCCACATGGGAGACCAGGAGGAAGCACCTGGCTCCTGGCTTCGGATCAGCGCAGCACCGGCCGTAGCAGCCATTTTGGGGGTGAACCAACAGAAAGAAGACCTTTCTCTTTGTCTCTATCTATAACTCTACCTGTCAAAAAAAATAATACATAGCAAGTCGATTATTAGTAATATTTTGTATTTTGTCTAACAGTTTCAGTGTACCATGTGTTGGTGAATACAGCGTAATGGAAACTGCTTCCACAAAATGTCAAAATGCATGCCAACTTGAGAGATGGCATTACCAGGTCAGAAACAGTTGGAATTTCTGTCTGCTTCAAGGAGAGGATGAAGTCTGGAGAATGTAATTAACCATTTCTATTTTGAAATGTCTCCTTTTTCTTGCAGAAGCCAAGCCCCTCCAATGTGCTGATGCACTAATCCTAGTGATTTTTGTCAAATACAGATTACTAGTGACCAGCTCACCCCTCACTTCAGAACTGACACAGGACTTACATTGCTAACAGATCTGGTCCCTGGACTTTGCTCAAGGTCTGCCCTTGGGAGACAAGTTTTGAAGAATGCCAACACCCCTGCTTCCTCTACCCTCATGTCTCCAAGTCTCTTCCAGTTCCTACCTCGTTCATTAAATATTCCAACTTCCAAACTGAAGTATTTCTTCCAAGAAGTACAGAAACATATTTCTAGATCCATGTAATGGACTAACCCTCCAACCTACTCTGAATTTACAGCCTTATGGTTCACGAATGCTGGTTTCACCCAGGTTGGCGGGGATTGGCAATTAATAATTTACAAATTCTTCCCTACTTCACAATTTTGCCTGAGACAATCTCTTCCCTGGCTGCAATTTCCTGAACACTCCTAATGTAGAAATTTGAGAGGAAATAGGCCTTCTCTGCAGTTCTCGGACAAATGATGCACTGGTTAGAAAGGATTGAGGTTAGAGAGTGCTCCAGCACTCTGCTTCCTGAGATCCTAAATTTGTATTTGTGGCTATGTGATGTAGGAATGAAGCTGCTCACTTCAGCCATGCTCTGCAGATGGAAAAGCTTGTCGTGTTTTAAGTAAGCAAGAAGCAGAAAGTTGAAGGATCCAGTCAGAGGCTCCCCTCTCCTTGGGCTGCCCAGCCTCTGGCATGCTGAGAAGCAAGCAATCCACCTGCTTACCTCTGCTATCAATAGTATTCGTCAGATCAGTGACCACAGAGCCTATATGAGGACCATCTTAAAGTTCACTTGAAATGAAGAACACTGTGACAGATGCACCCCAAGTTAGTTCCAACAAAGAGTGTTTAAGCAAACTTCTGATTGTTCTTGCACGCATGCAAGTGTGAGAGACACTTGCTGTCTTAGGCTGCTTAAGCTGTTACAACAAAATGCCACAGTCTGGGTGGCTTAAATGACAAACATTTACTTCTCACAGTTCTCAAGAAGTCCAAGATCATTTCCCAGTGGGCCACTTTTTTTTTTCCTGGCTATATACCCTGCCCCCTCTATGGCAAGGAGAAAGAGACAGGGCTTCAGGTGGTCCTTCTCTTCTCATAAGGACACTCATGGGGTTGGCATCGCAGCATAATGAGTAAAGATGCCACCTGCGATGCCAACATCCCATATGGGAGCTGGTTCAAGTCCTGGCTATGCCACTTCTGATCCAGCTGCCCGCTAATGCACCTGGCCAAACAGCAGAAGAGGGCTCGAATGCTTGGGCCCCTGCATCCATCTGTGGGCCCAGCACCAGCTGTTGCAGCTATTTGGGGAGTAAATCAGTAGATAGAAGGCCTCTCTCTCTGATCACTAACTCTGCCTTTCAAATAAATAAATACATAAATAAATAAGTAAATAACTCATTCCATCCTGAGGTCCCGCCCTGCTGACCACATCTAAACCTAATCATCCTCCCAAAGGGCCTATCACCAAATTCCATCCCATTGGCGATTATAGGCTCTAGCATCGGAGTTTTCTAAGGAGACAGATTTTTGGTCCCTAGCAATCTTATATAAAATGATGGTCATACAGAAAAATCAATGAATGGCTTGTTGAATGGTTTAACCAGTTGTCTATATTGAATTCTACAAGCCTGTATTTATTAATTAAGCTTAACTAACCAAGTATGGTACCTATGAGTTGTGTAAATAGATTTTATAAACTTCATATTCGTATTGCAAAGGAATTCTTCTACCATGTATAGTATATTCCCATAAGATATACAGGCATTTACAATACATCTCTTCTTGATACTCTTAGCAGGAATTTTTTTCATTTTACCTATTAACTTTTATTTAATAAATATAAATTTCCAAAGTACAGTTTATGGATTACAATGTCTTCCCCCCCCCCATAACTTCACTCCCACCTGCAACCCTCCCCTCTCACTCCCTCTCCCATTCCATTCGCATCAAGATTCATTTTCAATTATCTTTATATACAGAAGATCAATTTAGTATAAATTAAGTAAAGATTTCAACGGTTTGCACCCACACCGAAACACAAAGTGTAAAATACTGTTTGAGTACTAGTTATAGCGTTAATTCACATTGTACAACACATTAAGGACAGAGATCCTACATGAGGAGTAAGTGCACAGTGACTCCTGTTGTTGACTTAGCGAATTGACACTCTTGTTTATGGTGTCAGTAATCACCCTAGGCTCTTGTCATGAGTTGCCAAGACTATGGAAGCATTATGATTGCTTTGATTTTATCTATTATCCTATGTATTTTATCATTGTGATTTTCTAATTTTTTATTTGAAACACAGAGAAGGGGAGAGAGGTATCTTTCATCTAATGGTTCATTCCTCAAATGCACAAACAGGTAGGGCTAGGAGAAGCTGAAGCCAGGGCCCTGGAACTCCACCAGGGTCTCTCACATGAGTGTCAGAGACCCGAGTACCAGAGGCATCCCTGCTGCCTCCCATGACATGCACTAGCAGGAAGCTAGATCCAAAGCACAAGTAGGACTCAAATCCAGGCATGCCAAGTGGCACGCAGGGGTCCCAAGCTACTGCTTAATATCTGTGCCAAATGCTTGCCCCTCATTGTGATGTTGAAATATTAGAAGTTACTTCTGTTTGAAGAGCATCATCAAAATTCCTAAGAACAGAAGCTTGTCTGAGTTTAGGTAACTGTCCACTTCAAACTCTTTGTCTTTATAGCTACATCCTCGTGACTGAGGGGATGTGAGAAGCCACTGTTCTGTCCCAATTCTCCCCACTGCCCTCCAATCTTTAGAGCTTGGGGTGGGTGGGAAGGAGTGGTCAATGAGAACTTTATTTGGCAACTTACAGATTCTCCACTCAAATTCTACTAAATTCAAGTAAACGGTGCTTAGCTAAAGCTGGCAATCCTCACAAATACTGGTATACACACTTCTCTAAACAGTGTTCGAAGTCAATGGAGAAAATGCCGAAGGAAGAACAAAGTCCCTGCAGCAGGGAATGGAAGGCTCAGACCAGGTCACCAGATCCACCTCTCCTAGCGGTCTCTGCTCCCTGCCCCCCTCACTTAAATTCCACACTTAGTAAGTACGTTCATAAAGAGGGAAGCAATGGAGAATGTCACTTATTCTTCCTTATGTTTAAAAAAAGTTTGAGGCCAGCGCCACGGCTCACTAGGCTAATCCTCCACTGCAGTGCCAGCACTCCGGGTCCTCATCCCGGTTGTGGTGCCGGTTCTGTCCCGGTTGCTCCTCTTCCAGTCCAGCTCTCTGCTATGGCCTGGGAGTGCAGTGGAGGATGGCCCAAGTGCTTGGGCCCTGCACCCCATGGGAGACCAGGAGGAAGCATCTGGCTCCTGGCTTTGGATCGGTACAGCATGCCGGCCATAGCGGCCATTTAGGGGGTGAACCAACGGAAGGAGGACCTTTCTCTGTCTCTCTCTCTCACTGTCCAACTCTGCCTGTTAAAAAAAAAAATTGAATTCTTAAAACTTGGTCATCTCAGACACTAATTGTCAAATTGTTCAAAGTTATGGAGCACCTCCAGCAAAGCCTGGCTTTCTCAGCTTCTGATGGTGATGGTGCTTATCCTGAATCCTGGCACTAACACAGCAGGCTCTCTATACCTCAAGTCGAAAATCTACCATCCACATGCCAAGTGTTCGCCTTCCTCCTCATTCCAGATTCTATGACAGGCACCATAATATTCCCCCAGGAAATAGCTCAAAATCTTGGCATTGGTAAGATACTGCCTTTCTGTTTGGTTCTCTATTGGCTCCTGTTTAGTAACTTCAGTAGTAGGGTATCTTCTCCCCTAGCAGTGCCAAATCTTGGCCCACTCCAACTTGGTCTTCTATCAATTTTCACTCTTCCCTCAATCACTCTTCTCTCAACCTTAATTTATCTTCAAGCCTCTCCCCCTCATTCAATTATTCACTTATCTGATATTTAATGAGTGCCTCCTATGCATCATTTTTTCAGAGATACTATAGCATGAATAATAAGAAAGACTTGGAAGGATTTTTCCTGTCATTCACCATACTCTAAATAGTGAGAGACAGCCAATAGGAAAACTAAGGTGCTATGAAAACCATATAACCAAGACTCGTGGGGAAAAAAAAAAAAAATGGAGTAGAAAAGTGTCACTATCCCATTCATCATGAATGATTAACTGACTTTTTCATTCCAGGGTCAGGATTTAAAAGCTTTAAATGTAAACTTAGCACTTACAAAGAATTCCCTAGCTTGGCCATCAAGGCCTCTTACAGTCGAGCCTCGGGATATACTTCTCTAATACAAGCATCTGCTCTGTTTGCACCCAAAACAGACCTTGAGCTCCTTTGCAGGCTTAACTTCATTTAGAATGAATTTTCTTTTCTTTCTTTCTGCAAATCTGTACTTAAGTCATATTTCAAAGTCCTACTTCATCTTAGCCCATGCAAATGATGCTTTCCATCTTACCAAAGCAATTTATATCCAAAATGTCTATGCTGTCCTCATCATATGCAGGCCTGGGTGGTGAAAAGTTATGGCCCAAGCAGTAGATAGAGCAGTAACTTCTAAAATAAAAACAAGAAAACGTCTTTGCATTTCTCAAAATTTTTTTAAGGCCGGCGCCACGGCTCAATAGGCTAATCCTCCGCCTTGCGGCGCCGGCACACCAGGTTCTAGTCCCGGTCGGGGTGCCGGATTCTGTCCTGGTTGCCCCTCTTCCAGGCCAGCTCTCTGCTGTGGCCAGGGAGTGCAGTGGAGGATGGCCCAAGTCCTTGGGCCCTGCACCCCATGGGAGACCAGGAGAAGCACCTGGCTCCTGCCTTTGGATCAGCACGTTGCGCCGGCCGCAGCGCGCTGGCCGCGGAAGCCACTGGAGGGTGAACCAACGGCAAAAGGAAGACCTTTCTCTCTGTCTCTCTCACTGTCCACTCTGCCTGTCAAAAAATAAATAAAATAAAAAATTTCTTTAAAGTGTATTCAAAAATACAGTACACTTGTGTAATAAAATAGACTGACTTGCAAACAGTCTGCAATCAAAATTCATATGCTTGCATTACTGTAATTACTGAACTATTGTACATTAAGTTGGAATCTTCTCCCACTCCCCATCAGGATCCTGTTTTGGATAAGATGAAGAGAGCTCCAAAGCTCCTAAAGTTACTACCCACCCTTCCTCATTGCTCTAACTAACTCAATTTCTGACTCCCCAAAGTTCATTGTATAGGGTGGGAATAAGCAAGAATGTTACAGCAAAGAACTTCTTAGACTGGCTTCCTGTTCTCCAGGACCCAGATTTTAAGGCCAGGTCTCCTTGCTTTTGTAGGTTGGGAGTCGCTCACCTCATTTTCTTAGGTCTGACTGCACCTCCTCAGCTGTTACTGTCTCTACTCAGCTACACACTGTGGGAGTCCCACTGTCTCTCAAAATGCCTTTACATGTAATCTTCCAGGTCTAAGCCAGGGACTGCACAGTTGGGCAAGATTTTGATTTATCCAAGTGCTTATCCATGGGTTGGGTTCCTTTTGCTCATAACCAACCTTTGCTGCACAGGAAATACTCACACATTCTTGTATGAAAGGGCTTAGAAGCATAGACCGAACAATGTGGTAATATCTGCTCTTCTCCTTTCCACTTCAAAGCTTCTATGCAGCTGGGCCTCCCCTCCCCCTCTGTATTTCCCAGCCTGCAGTGGGAGGTAATCCATCTTGTGATATGACACTGTCATCCTTAGGACATGCTGGAATGCGGGGTTCTCACTGGCTTCGATATCTGTTGTCTCCTCCTTGGTGGTCAATGTTGGGATTTTGCAAAGCACCTAAGGACTCTAACTGAATAGAGGCTGATTCAGTGTAGCGATACAGGCTAAGTAAAAGATTCTGACTTTTTCTGCAACCCAGAAGAAAACATTTCTATATGGTGCTACCTGCACAAAGACTTACAGAAATCAGTGTCCATAACATAACTGAAGTTGTGGCTAAAACATTTTTCTCTCTGACCAGAATTAGTCCCGAAGGAATGAGATTTTGTGAAGTCTACTTTTGTTTATTTGAGACAGAGACACAGAGATATTCCATCAACTAAGTCAGTTGCCAGAATGCACCCCCCCCCCCCAGGACTGAGTCAGGCTAATATGAGGAGCCTAGAACTCAGTCTGGGTCTCCTACATGGGAGGCAGAGATCCAACTGTTAGAGTCATCACTGCTGCCGCTCACAGCACACATTAGCAAGAAGCTGACATTCAGGCAGAGTTGGGCCTCAAACCCAAGCACGCTGATATAGGATGCAGGCCATAGCAGTCAATCATTGGCCAAATCCCTGTCCCCAGCAGTACCTATATTAATACATGGAGCACAATAATATATATATATAATGAATGAAAAAATATTCTACTTTATTTTGTTTAATTTATTCAGTGGGTATTTTCCATACTGAGATACTGATGTGATTTCTCCCCATCACATGCTTTACTTTAAAAATTGAAATTATTCTTAGGGTCTTAGTTTTAATTCTCGTGTTTCACCATTTTGCTGAACATCATTTTGGATATCAAACAAGACCAGTCCATGTGACTTTTTTAATGTGGCATTAAAAAGCGAAATCAGCTCAATCAAGTCAATCTTGAGTGTCTGTCTGCAGAGTGGCGGGAAAGGTACTGAGGAAGAGAAAGAGAAAACGAAGTCGGCGACACTGTGCCTGCCCTAAGTATTCACACTTTCAAGAGTGAGATGAGATACAGACTTCTATAAAGGAAAAGTCAGAAGCTTTTCCCCAAGACTCCCAAGCGAACATATTTCTACCTGACTTATCTGCAGAAGATACCCTGTCTGGACCCTGAAAAACCATCAAGATTTCCACAAGTGGAGAATGTCATTCGAGACTAACGCAAAAGCAGAGAAATAGTGTGTGTGAGTTACTGATGTGACCTGGCTTAATTTAAGAGTGGGGTACATGGGGTTTAGGGTAGAAAATAAAGCTCTAGGAGCAGATGGAGGAATGGCTCACACTTCCCCTTGGGCAGAGAGAGGTCTCTGAAGGTATCTGTGCCAGGCAGTCTGAAAGCACAATGTGAAGATAAATATCAGGCAACGAAGGTTTGGGCAGCAGGGAGATGAGCTGGCGGCTCGTGGCAATAGTCCAGGTAAGAGGCAATGATGGCCTAAGCTAGGGCAGTGGCAGTGGGAATAGAAAGCAGGGGATAAAGCTAATAGACCTAAAGATGAACGGTGCTTGGTAGGTAGGAATTCACTGTTGGAGGAAAAAGACCAGTCGAAACAATTAAGCTAATCATTTTCCTTCCAGAGTAGAAGTGGACATGCTACATCAAGGAAAGGGGAGTTGAAAAGGCTGTTTTTCAGAAACTTGGGTCAAAGGAGAATTTAACAATCAAATGACAGCTCTTTGAAAATAAGACTTACAAAGGGGGTCATTGTATGATGACACTGATCCATATAGAATGAACTGCCATTCTCTCCCCCCAGGCTCTGCAAGAGCCACCCAATGGCCTTGACTCTCATCTTAACCCCTCTACATTCATCTACCTGGTACAGCAAAAGTTACCTTCACAAAAACAGAAGTCTAGAGCAGACATTTGGTATAGCAGTTAAGAGTGCTTGGACACCTGCATTTGCTTCTGATCCAGCTTCCTACCTAATGCAGCCTGGGAGTCAACAGGTGATGGCGCAAGTGTTTGGGTTCCTGCCAACTGTGTCAGAGACCCAGATTGAGTTACAGGTTTCTGGCTTCAGCCCGACGTAGTCCCAGTTGTGGACATTTAGGGAGTGGATCAACAGTTTGAAGATCTCTTTCTTTATCTATCTCTCCATCTTTCAAATGAAATGAAAATAATTAATCATTTGTTTAAAAAAAAATACAAACTCTAGCATGGTGACTTCTGCTTAAAATTCTTCTAGGATTTTTCATTCTCTTTGAATAATCACAATGTGGTTGACATGGCTCCCTGCGATCTGAGTTTGTTCCCAGCTTTAGGTCTCATCCTTTTCTCCTCACCCTTCTTGTTCCACTCAAACCAATCAGAGTGCATTTTGTCCTGTGTCTTTCAGGCCTCCCCATTGGTCCCGCAGCTTCCCAGTGGGGAGCCTGTTCTACCCCCTGCTGTACCAAATGTCTACTTTGGATTTGTGCTTTTTAAGAGTCATTTTGGTTCCCCTTAAATTTTACACCACTTCTGACTTGCTATAGTAGGTGAGTTCTTCCTGCTAAGTGTTCTGGAGGGTCTCCGTGCTTCCCTCCATCACACTTAATTCTAATTCCCTATCTCCCCACCGCGGTCCAGAAGTGCTGAAAAGACAGAGGCCACAGGTACCTACTCTAGCTGTGTCTCTATTACCCAGAAGAGACCATCACAGAATAGAGGATCAATCATTAGTGACTGAGGGAGTGGAGCAGTGGTTAATTAAATCACCTAACATTTTCTTATCTTTGCAATTGAGATATTAACCTATGAGCTTATTTTTGGCCATATAATTTTTATCAGTAAACTTAGTCAATAAAGAAGACAGAATTCAGTATCCCATGTTTGAAACATTACCATATTATTCTCCAAAAACAATTGGGCTTTATTTTTAAGTCTAAATTTTAATTGCTGCCAAAGTAGCAAAGTCATTAATAATGCTAGAACTATTTTCCTTATTCCTCCATCTGTCCTCATTCTGCAGACATTTCACCTGTTCACATTACCTTGGGTAGTGAGATGGGAGAACCAGAAATAGAGGTCAATGGCCATAAAATCTGAGAACTGAGTAAACTTTCAAAGAACACCAGCTCCCAGGCCAATTTCCTCCACCTTGGAATTCCCATTAAATAAAAGTACAGTTCAGGCTTTTTCAAAGCAAATTCATAAGTCTTGTTTGATTACACTAATTCCCTTCAGTACCAGTAAATAACACCACAGCATTTCCCACTGAATGTGAACTCTGTCACAATGTTTCTCAAAATAAAATCAATTTGGTTCACACACAAATTCTCTGGAGCATTTTTAGAAGAATGAGAGGAATGTTATGGATACGAACTTATTGAATGTTTACATTATATCACTTTTTCCTATGCTGTATTTATATTAACTCATTTAATCCTTATTATAGCTTTATAAAGTAGGCACTATAATTGCATTTACATACTAAGGATATTGCTAGGATTCAGACCTGGCTTTTGGCTCTAGAGCCCGTGAACTTCACCAGTTCACTATACTCCCTCTCTTGGGATATCATCGTAAAGCTAGAAGGCATGATATGCCAAAACATTTGCTGTATCTTATAGTCCTTAACTGAAAAATTTACAAAACATAAAATTTGGTGATTTTGAGCTCTTTTTAAATACGAAGATTAGTAGTATAGTTAACTATTGAAATCCATTTGCTAGTATTATAGGGAAGAATATATTTAACTTAATATATTAAAATTAAGATAAACTGTTAGCTACAGTTAACTTTCAAGCTAACTTGAAAGCTTAAGATAAGAAACATATCTTCATTTCAATAGTTTGAAAGTTAACTGTAGCGGCCGGCACTGTGGCTCACTGGGCTAATCCTCTGCCTGTGGCGCTGGCAACTCGGGTTCTAGTCCCAGTTACTCCTTTTCCAGTCTAGCTCTCTGCTGTGGCCCAGGAGGACAGTGGAGGATGGCCCAAGTGCTTGGGCCCTGCACCCTCATGGGAGACCAGGAGCAAGCACCTGGCTCCTGGCTTCGGATCGGCACAGCACCAGCCATGGTGGCCATTAGGGGAGTGAACCAACGGAAGGAAGACCTTTCTCTGTCTCTCTCACTGTCTATAACTCTTTCTGTCTCTGTCACTCACTAACTCTGCCTGTCAAAAAATTAAAAAAAAAAAAAAGTTAACTATAGCTAACAGAACCACATTCTATGGCTTTATTTGTGTACATATTACTTGTTATTTAGGTCTCCAAAATTCGTCCATTACTTGAAGATAATGTTTTTGCTCTTTGAAGAGATGAGAGAGAATTTAAACCAAAAAGGGAGGGAAAGTCACTTCCCTCATTTTCTGGTGGAAAAAATGATTCCTCTGTGTAAAACGAAAAAAGTTGGTATATTGATGAAACAATTAATCAGGAAAAGAAACTGCCCTACTTTCTTCTTCTACCTGTCCATCTAGCTATCAGAACAGTTATGTTTACATGTAGCTAATCCTTGAATTGATTTATTAAGCTGAGTTTACAAGTTGCAAAGGAAGAGGTCCTGAGGAGATAATTACAAGAATACAAATCAAGACAGACAACTCAGAAAGAATAGTAATTTTACTTCTTGAGACTGACCTTAAATCCCTAAGAGGAAAACAGAACAGCTTAAAGCAACCTTCTCTCTCTATTCAGAAGTGATCATGAATTAATTGTGCAGTTTAGCTGAACTTTGCCTTTGCATGTATCCTAGGAGAAGATCTCTGGCAGACTGGGAATTTTTGCTTGCAATGTAAACTCACTATCTAGAGATGGTTCTTGTCACATGGACTCACTGGAAAGCCCTAAACTCCCATTACAAAGAGGAAAAGGTGAATAAAATAATCTACCAGCAAAAGGGGAAAAAGAAAACAATGTTTGCAGATCTTTGTTTTGATCATTTGGTTTTAAGCTAATATCAAGGAAAGATCCTTGGTGATGTCAGAAATCTCACAACAAAATCCAACCCTGCCTGTCCATAAAGATATTAAGGTTGGAGTTTACATGACTTCATTTGTTGCATTTAGTGGAAAGTTATATCTGTTTTTTAGTGGCAATAACAAGGATTAAACATTTGCTGATAAACTGCAGTACCACTAAGTGGTAATTTCAATGGTAAAAATTAAAACATCAGAGTTCTCACATACTCAAATAGGCTAGTCTGATGCACATATACCATTTTAGTTTGCATTGACCTATTATGCTCATTCTGAGTTCTCTTTATTTAGCCATGCCAATTCATATTAATCCCTTTACCAGGTGTGAACTGAGCACATATATCAAGTTTGGTCCTGTTCCAAGCACTCAGTACATAAAGGGTGAGCAGAACAGCAACAAAAAGAAACTAAACACTTGACCTCAAAGATGTTTATTTACAACATTAGAACATTTAAGATTAAAAAACCAAAAACTTGTAAATGGCATCTTGCTCCTTCATCTAATATTTCAGCCAGAAATGATTCAAAGTCTCTAGGAGGACAGACCTCCTTGGCTTCCCTGAAACCATGGACAGCGCGTCCTGGTAACTACATATGCTTCAAACTTGTAAAAAGAGAAAGTGATGTGATATAAAATACTGGGGAATGCCCTCGGAGGTGGTAATTTAATTTCTTAGCCCATGTCAGAATGCCTCTGCTTTACCTGAGCACATTTTGGTGCAACCATCTATTCTTTCAGAAAGTTGTACTATATACCCTCTGTATCTGTTGCACTCTGTGATGAGGATCTGTAGATCTGACCTAAAGTGTTCTAAAGGTACTATTTTGCAGAACTTATTAAAAAGTAAGCTATAGGTAGCATTTAACATCTTAATGACCGTGAGCTCAAGTTATTAAAAAGTTTAAGAAGTACTCATTGGACTACAGACTCAGAGAACTATATTTTCTGAGTTTTTTTTTCCCTGAGGTTAGAGAAAGAAATTGTGTAATTATGGAAGCAAAGTATGTTGACAATTGTAAAACAGAAAGTAGTACTCTGAATCAAATGGTGCCAGACAATATAGATGGAACCCATTCAAATTTCACAGAATAAAGAGTATTTTTTCTGCAAGTGTTCTGAAATTGCCAGATGTGTTTTAAATGACTTACCAAAAAACATAAAGCCAATCAGTAAGTCAAACCAGGCTAAAAACCACCATCAGCTACTAAATTGATTTACTATCTATTGTAATTTCTCCATAAAGCACAACAGGCACTTTTCTTTCACAGTTGAATGTTTCCATAATTGATATGTAAATCCAATTTATTTGTACATGTTATGTAATTTTTTTCCAGAAAGCTGTTCTTATACTCTTGGTAAATCTTAAAACAAATAGTATTAGAGTTAATATAGAGTTTTAATATATAGAGTTAATTTATATAGAGTTAATTATATAGTTAATATAGAGTAAATATATTAGTTGCAAACACACTGCCTGTCTTGGAAATTATATTCCAAAATTGATGCAAATATCTTAACCAGATTTACTGCTAAGTGCTTTACATTTTGCCATAAATGGAAAGACAAACTCTCCTCTTTCATATGTTTTAAAAAACCCAAATCACATGCCTTGAAAATATTTCGTAAGAATCAGAAACTCTTAATATCTTCATTTATTTCTCTGCTTGAAAATGAGAATGTTGTCTTATTAGTCTCTATACATTTCCTACTCGTTGCTGTAATTGTGGAGTCTATTTAATAATATGCCTTAAAATAGCAAATGATTATTGAATGAATAAAATGGTGGAAGAATGGAGGAATAAAATCTTAGATACAATGAACCCTGAATAAATATTCATTGAATCACAATGAGCTGCTTACATTGACTGACAAGAGTATATTATCATGGTTCAATGATAAAATTTTAGTATATTTCTGTAGTGTTTTTCTTTGTACCACAGCAGGAAATTAATTTTAATGTCAAAAATTTCATTTTAATATGTGCTTTAATATATATCTAAGGTTGATTATTTTAAAAATCGTGTTATATCAGTCATTAGCTATCATTCGTTCCGTGTACCCAAATATTTTTAAGATACTGTCTTTTAGGATATTTTGAGTAACTTTTATTATAAGTTTTTGTTTTAAAATTTAGCAATTTTTCAGATTTTACCTCATTCTCTTCATATGAAGACATCATATACATATAACATACTATCCTTTCTTGAAAACATTAACATCATGAAGTGAGAGCTTTGTGACAATGATCATTAATTTCTTGAAAGATAAATTTTGTAGCTATAAATTTCATTTGAATCATAACCAGTTTCAGTGATTATTTTCTAAACATATTCTAAATTATACACACACTCTCACACACACACACACACACACACACCCTGGCCTCAGCACACCTCAGTACCAATACTCTAAGAGTGTCTCAATCTAACATTTGTTTTCCCAGTGAACTTATCCATTCAGATTTTTCCTCACTTCTGTTGTAGTTTTTATCCTGTTGCATTAAAATAGCACATTAAACTGCACAGAGAGGTAAACTGGATTGAAGGAAGTAGAAACAAACACTGACTACTCCTGATTTTGTAGCTTTACATTAATGGTGGGCAAGAGATGGAATCCTAAGAACATAGGTCAAAAGAGAATCTACCAGTATATCCTTGGACCAATTTATGTCTCCCTTGGCAATGAGACTGAAGCAACAGTCTTGGCACCAAACCAAAAGGCCTTGTAGAGGTTGTTAACAAGTTTGTTTGTAACATTTTAGGCTTAATGTTAAGCCATATGAGTCCTTGATCCTGCAGAACTTGTTATCTAGTGGGGAAAGACAGAGACTCATCAAATGTTACAAAGAAATATAAAATTACAACTATGATGCATGCTATGGGAAACCAAAAGGCTTCATACTATAGAGATGAGGATTCGAAGAGAAAAACAACAAGAAGATGAGTAAAGTTAATTAAAAGGGGAGGACCAAGTTGGAGTCAGCAATAGCACAGTGGCCAAGATGAGTATGGCCCCCATGGGGAACCCAGAGGTGAATACAGCCTGACGTTGATAACTATGAGCAGCAGTCAGCCTCATCCTAAGAACAATGCAAAATCAGTGACTCAAGGACTGAAAGCAGGAGCTGCGTCACTCAGCAGTCAATTAAAAAAAAAAAAAAAACCCACTGCAATGTGTAGAATGGATGGGAGTGGAGGGGTCAGAATGGGTAAAAGTAGACTTTTGCAACTGTAGAAGATGGTAACTTGGCAAAGTTGGCAGATGTTAAAATAAAGACAAGTGGATGATTCAGTAAGTATTGGAAGTACTTGCTGATGTATGGCTTGTGGATATTAGGTCTCATCTTGCTGTTTGCACACTTGTTCAGGACATACAACATTGAACCAACCAATGTGCATATATTGAGTACTACGATTTAATCAATATATTGCTTTTACTTAAAGCTCAAAGTTACTCATACATTACAAGTAGAGATCAGATTCTAGGCACTATTTATCTCACTTGTTTTTCACACATGAGAAAGCAACAGGCCATTGTTGATGGAGATCTGTTGTGTCCTTGGGGTTTTGGAACAAGGAGTACATTCAGAAGCTGCACTATTCTCATCCAAAAGAGATGACAACATCATCTGCACCCAGCACAGCCTGCACAACTCTGGGGCAAGCAGATGAGGATGACATTTGGCTGAGAAGCCCATGGAGGGCGATGCATCGACACAACTGCACAGTTCAGCTGCAGACCCATCTCTTCTTGACACAGGTGCGAGCAAACCCAAAGTCACTCCTGTAGTTACTTTTATTCTTAACCAAACCTCCTAGGATGGAGGGGTCAGTGACAGCGTAGCCCTGGGAAGGTCAGGCCATTATCCAACACCAACAAACACTGCTTTTGAAAATATCAAGATCAGCTTTCTTGTTTTCCTTTTCTCTGCTTTTAGGGAAGGATAGCTAAGACTAAGTTTTAGAATCCCAGAGTTTTATTCTAGGTATCATTGATTGTGGCAGCTGTGAAAGTCTGTGTTGGAAGATTTATTTTTCATTAGTCCAATTATTGCCTGATATATGGGGAAAAATTTTTTTTTAGTTCTGTTTTCTTCCACTGTTACCAAACAGAATCCATTTGTGGGAGATCACGTGGCAGAGTAGTTGAGCATGATCCTTGATATTAGCAGGACACGAGTTGAATCCCATCTGTCACTTAGAAACTACGCTATGTCAAAAGCTACATTAGATTTCTCCAAACTTCAATCTATTGTCTGCCTCACAGTGTTGCTCAGATCAAGGTAAGGATTAAATATGAAAATACCTTCTTATAGGTGCTCATTAAATGCTAACCAAGGGGCAGTTTCCTGATATTGCAGTTAAGCCATACTTGGGAAGCCCACATCCCCAAGTGAAGTGCCTGGCTTTGAGTTCCAGTTCTGGTTCTGATCCAGCTTCCTGCTAATGTGCACCCCAGGAGGCAACCCAGGATAGCTCAAATGCTCAGGTTACTGCCACCCATGTGGGAGACCCACAGTCAAAATTCTTGTCTCCTGGCTTTGCCCTGGTCCAGCCCTGACTGACTGGGTGGGTCTCTGTCACTGTGCCTTTCAAATTAAAAAAAAAAAAAATTCCAATGTTTTTAAAAAAACATTAGCCAAATCTGACCAAGTCTGTAGACGAACATCCACTGACATAAATTTCTTGTCAGCCCTCTTTTTCTGTCTCATACAGATTTTAAAATATATCCAAATGTTTTCTGTTTATAGAATTTCCCTTAGATACCTCACAATGAATTTCATAGTCATTTTCATAAACATTTCTTCTATCTATGAGGATTATGTGTGTGTGATACTCAGATTCATAGGGTGATATAAATTATCATTTGGTGTAAGGAAATCAAATAATGCAGAAAATTTCTTGGCTTCTTTTATGTTCAGCTGCTGTAGCTTTAATAACTTCTGCACTGCAGTGATTATGAAACTAATGCGTATTTTTAAACGCTAACTCAGAGTGTCAGACGTTTACTTATATTTGGCAAAATCTTAAGAATAAGTTTGAGGACTACACAATACTGTGGGCTGTTAGACATATTTTCTGTCATTCACATTTAGGGCATACTCTTGCCCTCTAATCATTTCTATCTAAATTGTATTGTAATGTTAACTTTCTAAGAGCCTTGAAGTTAAAAGTAAGAACTTGATGTTAATGTTAATTACAGGAGCAGTTTGAAATGTATTTTAACAAATCCATGAGATACTGAAAGTCAAAAAAATCCCTTGGAGGTTTTAAGCTTTACTTAATAAGCAGAAGAATCTAGCATACGTTTTTGGGCATTAATAACCCATTTTATCAAGAGAATGAATCTTATATCTCACAAAACAAAAAATGATCTGATTATCTTCCCTTCCTCTGTATTAACTCTAGAAAATGGCTTACTCATAGAGTCAAATGGAAAGATACTTCAACAAATCATACTGCTGTCATACAGCCAGAAACATGACCCCTGCACAAAACATCACCTCCTTCAAGCTGAATGTCCTTTACCTGAAGAAAATGTGAATGAGTTCTTTAGAATTAGTATGTGTAACCATGGCTATGTTTATGGTGTTTCTTTCACCTAAAACCTGAGCTATGCTGAATGAAGTTTTATGTTTTAAAATGGGTATCCCTCTCTGGATGAGCTAGAACTTGGAATTTTGAAACCACTTTTCTCTAATTGTTCCCATTCCTCAAACAGCTTTTTAAGCTTAAAAATCCCTCTTTTTTTCCTAGTGAATTATAGTAGCCAAATCAGCTATTACTTTTTTTTCCAGGAAAAAAAATTGGCTTGATGGTGAAGCACATCTTACAAAAAAGATAGACTGAGGCATTGATCAACCTAATGTTGCAGATGAGCACACTTTTATGTATTTCCAGGACTTCTGTTTATTCCGTGTGCATACCTGTTCCTGGCAAGTTATCCGGTTGAATTTCTTGCCAAAATTCCCATCAGATATTTTGTTGTGTAACTTAACTACCCAGAATAAATCTTTGACGCTAAGGTTGTCATTGGAGACTAGGAAATAATGTGAGTAGGAACACTTATATAGAGCATACTTCTTTCTGGAGGTTTGATCTCATTTTCAACCTTAGTACCTCTGACAGGAAGGAGGAAGCAGGAAGCAACTTATCAAATCCAAGACTTGTGGATCTTCTCTATTGCAAATGTCAAAAATCCCTCAAATTATTTTGTAAAATGACTGATGTTGTATATATACGAGCTAACTAACACTGCACATCTGACCCACATAGTAGAGATGCCTGCTGGCCCAGATTGTCACAGAACTAAGGGCATAAGATAGTGGATGATTCAACTTGGTCCCTCAAAGGAGGAGGAAACACCTGTGGTTTAAGACACGTCATATCAAATAGTGATTGCTTCGCCTTTAGTTCAGGAATGCCAGCACATATCACAGCCAGAATCCAGATTTATCCTTAGGGTTCTCCTTAGCCTTACTGTGCTCTCATCTCACGAACAGAGTTTATCACAAGGAACACTGAGCAGAGCTTTATCTTCCTATACTATCTCTCCAGATGATCAAGTTTTCAATGAAGCCACAACCTAGCACTTCAGTCATTGGGGAGAGTGGAGGTTGCATTACTTTATTCTGTCCAGAGGAGGGGTGGACAGCCTATGTAAAACTTAGGATGCACAATAACTCATGGACCTTGGCCCCAGCCTTTCCTGTTAGTGACCTCTGCTGAGGCCCAAACCTCCAGGAAACCCTTAAGAATCTTTTCGGCTCCTCAAATCTGTTCCCAGTGGCATGAAGTTCTGTAACACCAAAGAGCATTTCTTTTGAGTTGCAAAGCTATTACTATTACCCGCCAAGCCCTCTACTCACTTTCACCCAATCAATAAACAACAGGCTCTTTAAGCAGACGCTGGAGGGAGCCAAACTGTTGACTTGAAGGGAAATTCGGTTGCTCACCAGAGTGCTTTATTTCCTGCCTTCTCTCCACCCCCACCCTCTGCTGCCAAGCCATCCCACTCCTTAATCCTCCAAGTCTGATCCTGTTTGGTGGGAAACTTTTCCAATTTATGGTTACAAATTTAAAGTAAACAGTCCTTGGATTGCTAACCCAGCTCTGCCTGTCTCACTGCCATGTTTCTGTGTCTTCATTATTCCCATTGCCATCACACTGGTAACAGTCACTTGTTACAATGAGCTGCTTCCACATTCTTAGCTTGGTGCTGTGCTTCCTCAGGATTCTTCTCGTTTCCCAAGGACAGCAGAGATGTCAAAATATTTTTAGTTTTAGTTTTATTATATAGGCCACCAATTATCAACAAATATAGGCTATCAGCAAGTCTGTATTTACATGAACAGATACATACCTTCACTCACAGGCAGGCTAAATAGCTATTAAGGAAATAATTCTCCCTTCATTCCTGGTGGCTTTAAAGTGATTTAAATTAATTCTAAGCACCCCCTCTTCACCCCACCCCATTGGATTGGTTTAACATCCTTTGATGGTGTTGTTTGGGCTTTTCTCTCACATGCTAATGAACCATTCACTTTCAGTGCCACAACTTCATATAATCCTCAGGCAATTCTCACCCTTTCTAATGACCTCTTCTTAAGAGAGCCGGGCATCTTGGAGAGGAGAGTGAGAGTGGTCTAGTATAGACTTTTAGTGAAAATAGAATTGTATAGCAGGCTGCTGCTTCCCTGGAAAAGTAATTGTCACCAAAGAATAGGCAACCCCTACCCTTGCCAAGCACAAGCAAACCACCGTAGCTCACAGGCAGCCTGGTGGCTCCACTGGTGTTGACTTTAGAAAAGGGAGGAAATCCATTTCCTGGGAGTCTCTCCCTATTCTGAGATTTTTCCTTGTACATGGATTTTTTTCAAATGTCCCAAGATAAGCTGTTGCTAGTGTGTGCTTCCCCACAAATTTCAGTGAAAAAGACTAGATTAAGCTGGGATAAAGGAGAAATGGAGAACAGCTCCTATTCTACTATCCCATGGGAATGAATATTTCTCCTTGAAATCTAAGAGTCTCAATACTTCGGCTACTGACAATACCTTCATCAAGCAACTTTTGCAAACCACCTAGAGGGAATATGTAATCCCCAGTGGAGAAACTCAAGCCCAAAGTGAATATGCTAAATCAGTGATTCTTCACACTGGCTGCCAACAGCATTGCCTTGGAAACACTCCATGCCCATATCACATCCCAAATAAATTAGAATCACTAGCAGGGAAGTCCAGTTGGTGGTATATTTTAACAACCTTCCCCATGTGATTCCAGTGGACATCCATTGTTGAGAAACACCGCATTAGAATCAGGGAGAAAATAGGCATTGAGAACCTAGAACACCAAGACATAGAGAACATTTGTTACATTTTCCCTAACTGCTATTGTGTTTGTCATTTCAACCGTCTGTTCTATGCTGATGATTCCTTAATCCCCACCCCTTTCCTGATAGACCCTTTCTGTCATCACATGGACATTTCAAACTTATTGTTTAAAATGGAACCCATGCTCTTTCCAAATGCTCTTCTCTGTGTCAGTATCACCACACCCCCAGTTGCTCAAGAAACCTGACAATTGACTTTCATTCCTCCGTCTATCACCACATTTAACTATTCCAAGTTCAGATTATGTTTAACCCCTGGTTTATATCTGTTGTCTCCTTTTCATTTACCTTTAACCTGCCCTGGACTAGACCTTAATCATTTCTAACCTGGTCAACTACAACAGCCTCCTAACTTACCTGCCTACACTGAAATTCTATACCACCATAGAACCGTGTATTAATTATCTGTGGGCACTTAAAACAACAGGCATTTATTACTACACAGGGTTCCCCAAGATTCAGATCCAGGAGCAACTTAGCTGGGTGGTTCTGGTTCAGGTCTCTCCAGAGATTGCAGCCAAGCTGTTGCCTGGGTCTGAAGTGGCCTGAAAACTTGACCAGGACTAAAAGATCGACTTCCGCGGTGGGCTTGTCATGCAGCTATGGTCAGGAGGTCTCAGTTCCTTCCCACACAGGCCTCTACAAGGTTTGTAAACAACACCAGCTGCTGGTGTCCCCAGGGACAGGGATCCAAGAGAAGGGGAACCAAGGGCAAGCCAGGGTGATCAGTCTCACTCTACCACTCCTGTTTTACTGTATCTCAGAAGGGATTGGAGTCATTAAGGCTGGCCCACACCCACGCAAAGAGATGGTAGGCTCTACTGTCTGAAAAGGACTTTCAAAGAATTTGCAAATACCTTTCAAAATCACCACAACCAGAATCCTTAAAGTTTTCAGAACAATATACTGAAATCCAAAATCCATCCATGTCACATCCTCTACTGAAAACCTAAACTATGTCTCATCTCGCCCCAGGCTACATTCAAAATGTCTACCCAGCTTAAAAGACTCAAAATGATCTTGTCTATAGCCCCCATTACCATGTCTCCTTCATATACTATGTTCTGAAAACACAATTGCTCATTACGCATCAACCACCATGCTGTTTCTTGACCACAAGACTTTTTTCAGACTACACTTTCTGCATAGAAATTCCTGCCCTTGGTGACTAAATTATATTCATCTTTTAAGTTCCAATGCATTTATCATCCTCTTCCCTCAAGAAGCCTTCTGAGCAATGCATCCACTCCTACTCTAGGGACTCTTATTTCCTAACGCTTGTCATAATAACCATTTTCTGTTATAATAATTTGTGCAAAGTCTTCATACAAATGAACTGAAACCTCACAAGTATGTAAACAAGTGAAGCATATTACTTATCTGGTGTCACTATATCAATTAGGATAACACCAGCTACTATGACAGTCCTCAAAATCTCAATGAACATCTAGATTTCCGTGACATCATTCAGCCTCAGAGCTTATCAGAGAACCAAGTGTACAGTCAGGGTGGTCCAGGAGTTGCTGAAGAGGTGATCTTTCATCCTTTCTGAAAAGACACCACCTCATCCAAGCAGACCTTATGGACCCAGGCCACCCTCCATGGCAGATCAGAAGTGGTGGGCCGTACTCAGTTATACGTCTGTAAGGAATATACCACAACCTGGCTTCCAGAGTACTCTGGATCTTCCTAAATTGGAAACCTCAAGACACCAAGAAATTAATATTCAATCTCAGACTGGGCATGAGCAAATTAATCCAAGTACATCAAGCTAATAAGCTACCAGTAAACCTAAGAAAGTAACCCAACACAGAGGGTAAGGGCCCACATCTGTAGCCACATCCAGGCTTCTTTGGCTAGCTTGCAAATGGGATCAAGAATGAAGGTCAACTGTTATAATCAGTGTTCTAAAACTATTAACTTCAAGAATTACATTTGAAGCAGAATAACGGTTAGATCGATTTCTAGTCAGGTTTGTGTTCCTCATTTTATGGTAGATTTAAATGCAAAGAAAAATGAGGAAATCAAGATTCTTCTTGCTAAAGTTTTTTTTTTAATTTTCCGATAGATCTAAATGTTGCAGAATTTTTTCTCTGAAATATGTTCAAGAAATAAAAATCCCAAAAATAATTCATGATGTAGATTTTAAAGTGATATTTAAATTATCTTTAACTTTAAGGTTATCTTTATTCTGCTAATTCTTCCAACAGTAAGAAAGAGACAAGTGTTAAGAAATATGCAGAAGCAGTGAATATGGTCTCAAATAGCAAAAGAAGGACATGACCATATTCAGCAGTGTACTGTCTTACAGGCAAAAAACAAAAACAAAACCTCTTAAGCCTTTGTCCCCCCCCCCCCAAGCTAAACTCTCAACAGAAGCTCCTTGATTCCATCAATATGTTTATGCTTCCAAGCCAAGAAATTCTGTAAAGATTACCCAAGTATCTGATATAGCTTCTGGCAGGGGATGAAGCACAGCTTACAAGGACCTGGGGAAAAAGTCTGTTAGAGTTGCTGTACTGATCAAGCAGATTTTAGATTAAAATCTGAAGAAGAGAAGAAAATTATCCCACGGAAAATAATAAATATATTAACATTAAAAAACAACACATGGAAATTTCAAGTAATTATAGGAAAGCAATAGGATGTGGGAATGTGAAAAATAGATCCTCCTGTCAGTGGATCAGGGCAGAGTGAATAAAGCTGATAAACAAAAGGAATTTTATTTCAGACAGATACAATCTTCTACATTAAAGATACATCCTACATCTAAAGATAGGATGCAACTAATGACTAAAATATGTAAATTAAGAAATATACCTGGTTTAAAATTGAAAATGGGTCAGAGATTAGTTTTTTCTTTTAAGAAAATGCAGTGAATCACTAAAGATCATAGATGTAACCGTAAGCAAATTTGATGGAAGAATAGCGAAATGCACTGGAATAAGCATAAAAGCAAAGCTATTGGGAGTTAGACAATAATGTAGGCCATATATTTATAGGTAGTGTTTGAGTAAAGCCTTTCCAATAGATTCTTATACATAGGTCAGGTAAAGTAATAACAAAGAGACAGTACTTAACAATCTTTTCATCTTCTGGAAATCTTTTCTTGCCCAAATTAGAACAGCTAATACAGTTATGCCTTGATTTGAGTCATTCCTGCCTCTCTCCATCACAACAAGGGGCACCAGCCAAGCCCTTCATGCCCACATGCCCAAGCTCAGACTGTCCTTACACCAATCTCGACTGAGAGCAGATAACTTTTATTAAATTCAATCCTACTAGCAACCCACAGCCCAGTGCCGATGCAACTAGCCCTAAGCATCTTTCTGCTTACTATCTCTGTTAACTGATTTTGCATTTCTGCATCAGTATGAATCAACTTTCAAGTTTCATTTTCCACTCAAGGCCTTAATGTGATTAAGAGCCCCAGCTTAAGCACTAATCCACTTGGTGCCTCCGAAGCTTTGAAAGTTGCAACTTTTAGACAAAGAATCACAGATTCCTAGATTTCCAGTTGCCAAATGATGCCTGCTTAAATCTGGTGAATCCATCAGTACCATCCTCTTCTCCTTACCATAATCTAGAGGTTGTGTGCCCATCCCCTAATCAAGTTAGGTTTTCTAGTCCCAGATTTCTTTGCGTCCCACTGGCCTTCAGCTGGGGGTCAAGCAGGTTTTATCAACAGCCCTATAAAAGACTTGTCACTCTGTGATCAGTTTGCCCCTTTAGAAGATCATGGGACAATAGCATATTTATCTGAAGACAAGGGTATCCTGAAAGAGAATTACTACGACCTTTATCAATTCTAAGACTCTATCATTCTATATTTTGCATACTGGTCAAAAAGTAAATACTGATTGGGCAATTGATGGGTAAATTAGGAAAATGCAAATATGTTATCTTCCCAGATGAATATCAAAGTATTTCAAAGTTCATGGAAAATTGGAGTTGGAAGGTAAGTTATTTTATGTGTAAAGTGAAATCCATGGATAGAGTTTTCTTAATACAAATTTTCCATGAACTTTTTGAAGTTTCCACATGTAATCTTGCAAAAAAGATTTCTACAATGTCAGGGAAATAGTAGAAAGACTTTTAGATGAATAAAATGGCTTACAAAGGATGGAACACTCTAAAGCTAAATGGTGATTAAGGTATAAAATTGCATGATCACATAACAAAATTGATAGTCATCTAAGTTATTGTAGCTCAACAGCAAACAGAGCGAGATTTTCAAACTGTAACAATATTCAACACAATTTTGCTCACGAGAGTAAAACATTAGATGAGCTTATGTTTCCCCAAAAAAAAAAAAAAAGACAACTGAGTGCATTCTAATGTAATAATATAATACGTAGAATTTCTTTTTGTGTTTTGTCATATTAAAATAGTGCATGCTGGGGCTGGTTCTGTGGCATAGAAGGCTAAGCCTCCATCTGCATGCTGGCATCACATATGGGCACTGGTTCATGTCCTGGCTACTGCTCTTCCAATCCAGCTCTCTGCTACGGCCTGGGAAAGCAGTAGAAGATGGTCTAAGTGCTTAGGCCCCTGCACTCACATGGGAGACCCGAAAGAGCCTCTTGGCTTTGGCTCGGCAAGCTGTGGCTGTTGTGGCCATTTGGGGAGTGAACCATCAGATGGAAGCCCTCTTTATCTCTTCCTCTGTTACTCTACTTCTCAAATAAATAAAAATCTTTTATATATATATATGTGTGTGTGTATATATATATATACACATATATATATAAATAAAAAACAGCGCATGCTGGGGGGGGGGAATCTCACAAAGATAAAAATCCAGGATAGAAATATGAAGGTGGTCCTAGCTTTAAGAATGTGTATAAAAAGTACATTAAAATAGGCATAATTATAATTTTCAAGTGGTAAAATTAGAAATAATTTTTATTTTGTTCTTTATGCTGGTCTAATTTTTAAGTTGCTTCAGTAAGTATTTCTTTAAAAACAGGAAAAAATGTAAAGGTCATGTACACCAGGTGGAAGAAGGAACACACAGTATGAACGGAATACAAAAGAATGGCACAAACCTTCAAGAACAGCATCAGGAATGCAGAAGCAATAACTTGGGCTTATAAATAATGCTAAGGCAATGAAAAGAATTTTGAAAGTATGGTTTAAAACAAGAAAAAAATGGGCTAAACCCATTGCTCCAAGCAGAGGAGTTCTTGTTAACATTGCTTCTCATTTTCTGTCAAAGTGAACAATCACATAGGAAGGACCGCCCATGGCTGAGGGCAATTCCACAAAGATGGTGAGGGAGCACCTAATTATATAAAATGATTTCACATCTACAGACCTAAGTAATTTACAGTAGAGGGCCTGGGAAGAATTTAAAGATACGTTCATGAAATTCCAGGTATCAGCCCCAAGAAACAGCAATTAGGAGAGGTGAGAAAAATATGGACATGGACAAGTATCTACCCACTTTTCCAACAAGGAGATAGAGATAGGTTATACAAACTTTTATCACTGATCTTAAAGTTTCTAGAAAAGACCTTTAAGGAGATTTTGATCGCCTACAAGGTGATATGGAGCTCTTGACTCAGCATATTTGCAGTGTAAAGCAGTTCTGCTTTTATGATAACGTTGGCAGTTAGTCGATCAATATTTTCTCCAAGTTGAGGATAGGGCACATGACTCCTAAGCTCCTTTCCAATTCTGAAAGTCTGTGATACGTTACAGCTTTCTCATGGCCTTTGGAAAAGTCTCTTGCTGTCCGTGAGAGGAAGATCGACTGTACAGACTAGTGAGAAGGCTAGACATACATGTTAATGGCTAGGTAAATGGTCCACATCATACTGATTAATATGTCTTGTAATGCTTAAATCCTCTTACTCTCTCTAGTGATTTTCCATAGGGCTGCAATCTCTTGTCTCACCATTTTATTAACTATCAAGATAACGATACATAGGTGACAGGCATATTGTATCTATAGATGTTATCAACTCATGGAAGGAAATGTATTTAAATGAGTGAATTTAACTCAAAAAGATTGATCTCTTATGTGGCAAAACAAATATTTTGATGAAATATGAAGAACTATACTTTATTTAAAAATGACTAATACAGGATGAAGGATTGCCTTCTTAGCCTTTCTCCTGAGAAAGCACTATAAACTTTAGTTATCTGCAAGTTCAGTAGAGACGAATGTTTCTCAGGGTGATGACACTAAGCCATTGAGAGGAACTGGGGATGAAGGGGAATTAAACATGTAGCCTAATCCTACCTCAGCCCCATGGGCAAACAGAATCGAATGTACCAGTCAGTCAGTATTTTAAAGGGAAAAGTGATCATTATTGTGCATGTCAGACTAGGAAGAAAATACAAGGAAGTAACTGTGCTGGGAACAGCTGGACACTCTGCAGCCCTGGGCCTGCCCTCCTTCTCGTTCCCTCAACTGACACCTGTTCACCTCCATTTGAGATGGCGTCTTTTCCCCAGGTCCCTCTTTCCCACGGGTCATACTTTACTGGGGCATTTTTTCCAAGACCTATCCAGAGGAGCTCAGGTCTACTCATTCAATTGAATTGTTTTGCAAAAGATGGCAAAATTACCTAAAAATAGGAGTCAAACTATTCTGATGACTAGGTCAGACTAACTGGTACAGAAAAACTTATCCAAAGCCATGCATTTAAAACAAAATATATTTTTTGGTGCCAGCACCATGGCATAGTAGGCTAAGCCTCCACCTGCAGCACCGGCATCCCATATGGGCACTGGTTCATATCCCGGCTGCTCCACTTCCAATCAAGCTCTCTGCTAATGGCTTGGGATGGGCAACAGAAGAAGGCCCAAGTGCTTTGGTCCCTAAGCCCACATGGGAGAGGAAGAAGCTCTTAGCTTTGAATTGGCCCTGCTCTGGTGGTTGTGGTCATTTGGGGAGTGAGCCAGCAGATGGAAGACACCCCCCGCCCCATCCCTCCCTCTGTCTAATTCTGCATCTCAAATAAATAAATCTTTTAATACTTTTTTTTTGCTTATGGAGGAAGATGTTGCCATTATTCTTTATGAAATTCTCTACATTCGAGCTGAAGAAATCAATCAAAATATAGACTTGAGCTTTACTAATAGAGATCTAGTTTGCAGAACAAGAAAATCAGGGGCCTCATGGCCGGGCTAGAGTGTTTCTGAGCAGCTCTATCCCACATTTGCAAAGTCAGTTGAGGTTCTAGAAGTGAGGAATCGTGTTGACAAAGCACTTAGGAACTACAAAGCATGAGGACTGCTGAAGGAACCACGGCTATTTTGAGAGAAACTAAGAGGACTACTAGAATTACAATGACATTGTTCAAGACTCATCACATGATTTTCTACTGATTTGATTTGCAATTTCCAGATGGAAAACTCATGTCAATGAAAATAATGTATGGAAAATTTATAAAGAACAATCTCAAAACAACCTGGTCTACTTACAAAATTCAAGGGGCCAGCATTGTGGGGCAGTGGGTTAGACAGCACTCGTGGTGCCAGCATCCCATATCAGAGTTCTGGTTCAAGCCCTGGCTGCTGCATTTCTCATCCAGCTCCCTGCTAATGCATCTGGGATAGCAGTAGAAGATGGCCCAGGTACCAAGGCCCCTGCCACCCATGTGGCAGTTCAGGATGGAGTCCCTGGTGCCTGGCTTCATCCTAGCCCAGACCTGGCATTGTGGCCATTTGGGGAAGTGAACCAGTGGGTAGATCTTTATTTCTCCCTCCCTCTGTTACTCTGCCTTATCAAATAGATAAATAAATAATTAAAAAATACAAAACTCAACCTTCCAAGACTCAGTCATAAAGGATAAGTTTGTGGACAGTGAAAGGACAAGCAGTACTGCCTCCTGGTTTCTTCTTCCACTAAAACTTCCAAGTTCTGATTGTCTTCTCCTGCTTTTATATACCCTACTATAATACACGATTTTGGCAACATCACTTTTCCTAGACATCCTATAGTATAATTTAGACAAACTTTTTAATAATATTTTATTAAATACTCAGTGAAGACAGAAGAAGAATCCCAAGAGAGAATACAAGAAATAAGCCAACATGAAGCCAAAGGTCTGGGATCAAGAAACTGACCTGTTCTGAGGGCTCCCAGGTCTCAGGTGTTAACTACTCTTTACCTTCCCGGGGCAAACCATTTCATAGGTCTTTCTCTTCATCCCATCACAATTCCTAAATCTCTTCCTGCTTCTATGGGAGGCATTCTCCTTAGCAGTCCACAGCAAGAAAATCTAAGTTTTCTCTCCTCTTTACCCAGACTCTTTCCACCCTATGGTTCAGTGTTCCACTACACCTTAAGGCAACACAATTATCATAGACAGCATTTAGAACAGAATTAACACACCACACGGTCCACAGATGAGTTCTTCCTTGGTATACTTCCAAACAGAGCCAGAGCAACATTGACACAGCTAGGGCTGGCATGGAGGCACAGCAGGTTAAGCCACAGTTTGCAATGCCAGCACTCCATATCAGAGTATGATGGCCAATGTGCTTGGGCCCTCTTCACCCATGTGGGAGCCTGCATGGTTCCTGGCTCCCAACCTCCAGCTGGTCCAGCCCCAGCTATTATAGCCATTTGGGAAGTGAATGAGTGGAGGGAAGATGCATTTTCCTCTGCCACCATGCCTTTCAAATAGGTCTTAAAAATAAATAGGTAGACTGATAAAACACCCCTACCAACACAGGAAGTTTTCTACCAGAAATGATGGGACCCACAACTCCAAGTATCGGAAGACATCTTTGTGGGCTAGAGAGTTGAGCCACCTGGGCTAATGCTTCCATCCCCTCCGTGTTTAGGGTTAAATGATGGCACCTCATTTACCTTTACCATTGTCTCTGGACACTTTCTATAGCATGTTACATTGCCGGAGTTGAATAGCTAGACATGAATGTGTCAGCAAGGAATGGCATGCTTTTTTCCCTCCACTGTAGCGCATTATTTATCATTAATGGCTCCCTTTAAAAAAAAAAAGATTTACTTATTTCAAAGGCAGAGTTAGAGAGAGAGAGAGAAGGGCAGAGAACAGAGATATTCTACCTTCTAGTTCACTCCCCAAATGGCCTCAATAGTCAGAGCTGGGCCAGTTTGAAGCCAGGAGCCAAAAACTTTTTGGGGTTTCCCATGTGTGCAGGGACCCAAGCACTTAGGCTGTCCCCCGGTGCTTTCCCAGGTACATTAGCAGGGAGCTGGATCTGAAGTGGAGTAACCTGGACCCAGCACCCATATGGGATGCCCACACTGCCAGCTGCAACTTTACCTGCTCCACGACAGAACCGGCCCCAATGGCTCCATTTTCAATGCAGTGAAGTTTTTAGTGGCTGGAGGATAAGGTGGGATGGCAGGTTCATATCAGAAGTAGTTGGCAAACGTGGGCAAAGGGAGCTATGGCCTAACATCTAATACATGCCTGAGGAAACACAATGTCTCTGAAGCGCATTTGCATGCCAGAGCAGTATCTAACATCCGAGCTTCCCTGGTTCGGATACTGTCTTTTCTTCCTGCCCTTTCATCTCCACGCTTTCAGCAAGCACAGGAACACTGACAAAAGAGGAACTCTGCAGAGCTCTAGCCCTTCATTTCAGACAAATAGTAACCCACCTAAAAGCATAAGCTTAGGTTGCTTTCCTGAGAATGGCGTCCTTGGGACAAGTGGGTGGATGCCGCTCGGCAGCATGTGTCAGAAGTGAAGAATCACAGGCACTGACAAGGGGTACCCTGAGCATCAGTGCACAGCCTGGAGTTTCCGCCTCACACCGCCATGCCAACAGCCTCAGCAGTTCATTGATTCTCACATGGGAGTTGAGTGGTTGTGGGGTAGGGAAACAAATCCAGGATTTTCAGTTACCATACTGAGTGGTTTAACAATTCTCACCCTTAAAGAGTATGTTTGTCAAACCAAATTTTACATACTTATCATTTATGAAACAATAAATTGTATTATTAAAAATCTGTGTAAAATCTATATGTAGCAGTACAATTTATTGTTTCACAAAAGTATGTAAAATTAACAGTGTCAATAGAACAGTATTTGTTACAAAAAAGCAAAGTAACAAAAGTACCACACAGTACATGTCACGATTATGTATTTGTGTAAATTCCATCATAATACTAAAGAATCCACAGTTTATTGGATTCCAAGTCCTTGTACCCAGTAAGATAAATTACAAGAAAAGTATCATAATTAAATTCAGGTTAGTGCACACTAAAAGGAAATCCTGCTTGTTAACTTCTGGGTTTGCATCATGGGTAGGTTTTTACTTATATAATTTTATGTTTTTGGAGGATTCTGGTGGAGGAATTATGAGGACTAAATGGTAATAAAACCCATGTTCCCAGGAAGAAAAAAAATCATTCAGCACGCCCCCAAACTGAACCAAGTTCCATTTTTGCATTTAGAAGGGTGAATTCTTTATTCTCAGACTTGTTTGTAGATCCCTGTTAAACAGCCTTGATCCATTCATTCAGCAACTGTCTGGGGAGTCCTTTCAAAGTGCCCAAGAATGGGCTGGTCATTAGGGTCCAGAGAGGTGCTTTTCTCTTTCAAAATAGTCAACAAAGTAAGAGAAGACAGTCGTGCAGAAGATTAGACTCCAGCGGGAAGAGGACACAGATCACGGCTATCGTGCCTACACGGTGCCCTTCAGGCCTTCATTTGGATAGCCACTTCTCCAGAGCTTTAATTATCACAGTGCCAAGTATTCTCTTCCTCCTTCAAAGATACTGAAATTGCACCTCAATTATGATATGTACCACATTCTTTTTACTATTCATTTTTTTTCTTACCTCCCATAGCAGGACTCTTTATGGTCCCAAACTGTGTCTTTTCCCTCTGGGGACAGCTACCCCCTCCATCAATGCCTGGACCCAGGGCTTCCCAGCTTGAGAGCCTTGCTCTCGGAACCATTCAGTCCTGTGCTCCAAACTCATCTCAATCACTGGCACAGCCCTTATCTCCCTGCTGGTGCACGAATTATTAAAGTCCCCTAAGCCCTGGTTTCCTCAACCAAAGACGGGAAATACACACTGCACAGAGCACTGATGTGTTAAATATGATAAAGTTTATAAAACTACTTAGTACATGACCCGGGACATAGTAAATAGTCACAACTGGTTTTCTTTCTAGGCAGAGTGTATAATAAGTAAACATCTGCAGCCTCCGTGAATTGGAGGATGACCCGATGGCAGCTAGTCTGATTCCCATGGTGGTGTTCAGATTCCTTTAGGATTCTTCAGAAAGACACAACTTACATAGCTAGTCTTCTTCCACATCCATAATTTCCCTTGTGTCTCAAACCTATTTTTTAAAATATTTGAGAGGCAGAGATACAAAGAGAAAGGGATAGACAGAGAGAAAAGTCTTCTATTTGCTGGTTCACTCCTCAAATGGCTGCAACAGCTGGAGCCGGGCCAATCCGAAGCCCGGAGCTTCCTCTAGGTCTCCCACATGGGTACAGTGACCTAGGCAGTTGGGCCATCTTCCACTGCCTTCCTAGGCCATCCAGAGAGATGGATTAGTAGAGGAGTAGCTTGGACACAAACCAGTGCCCATGTGGGATGCCAGCACCACAAGCAAAGTTTAAATCTATTATACCATAGCACTGGCCCCTCTCTCAAAACTAGTATTCCTAGAAAATTTGCCTTCAGTTATCCTATCTCCTACCTCCTTAACAGTATCTAAGGGACATAGTATGAAATGAACTGGTAATTCTAGTTAGGATAGCAAAAAATAAAACTGAAAATATGATAACTTAACCTCATCAGAAAGTCCATTAATAGCATCTCATTCTTCCACTGAGTGTCAGTATTTCTGTAGAAAAGTTGCAGACAGTGAGGCTTCCAACCCCTGTCTGCCAACTTTCTCGCTTTGTGATCTTGAACAATTTATTCACCTCTCTACACCTGAGTGTTAAGTGAGTGTTAAGTGGCGAGTACACGATAACCCACATCAGAGAAGTGGAGGGAAGCTTCGATGCATAAAGTAATAAAATACCCAGCACAAGGCAAGCATGTTGTAGATTTTATCACTTGTTATTTCCTATACATTTATTCAAACTTTGGTGCATAACATTTTCTACTCGAAGTTGTTACTGGGTTCAACTTCTCATTTAAACTGTCTCCATTTGCTTATACATGCAGCATGTCTCCTAGTCTCAATTAATGAGTTGCATGAGACAAAACAGAAAGTGGTTTAAGACATTATTGAGTTATAGGAAGATTTCCTTAAGTACCAATTAAAGCAGGGAAGACAGAGGAGATGACACAGTGTTTCCTCAGAAGTGTCCCTAGATAAAGCTTTGAGAACACAATAAACATTTTTTTGTTTTCTTACTGCTGTTTCATATTCCCACTCAAGCTTATAGAGATCTGTTTCTAAACAGAAACAACCTAAGTCTATGGAGATAAGGCATCATCAGTCCGAACAGGGAAGCAAGCCCTGGTGTTCTCAGGAAGAGACCAAAACACGCTCTGATGCATTGCTCTGCCCTCTCCCATAGAGGCTATCACCTTTAAAAGCCGCGTCTGGCTGCCTCAGTGCCACGCTGATTTAGATAAGCAGCTGGTGCTATCTGGACCAGTTCCTTATCCTAAGTCTGTTTCCTTATCTATAAAAGTGAGAATAACTATTTCCAATACCACTGGGCGGATTAAAGGAGGTAATACAATTAACTCCCTGGGTGCCACAGTCAGCACATAGTGAATGCTGAATGGGCATACCTTAAAAATTATCAAGATGGGTTAGTTATGCCTGACTAGTCCTCATGGACCAACACTTAAAATCCTGGACAAAGATATTTAAATACAACTCTTTGAAGTCCATGAAAGACAACTATAGGAAACTTCAGACGGAGACAGCAAGCCCTCGAGGAAGGAAAATAGAGTCTCTGATGTACAATGATGCACCTGAACAATTTTTCAACTTTATGATAGTGCAAAACCGATATACACTCAGGGGAAACCACACCTGTAATTCTGAGTGTTGATCTTTTCCCAGGCTAGCGATTTGTGTGTTTAAAATCCTCTCTCCTGATTTGAGGCAGTGGCAGTTCATCTCAGCTCCCAGACAGCCGTAAGATCAAGAGGTGATATCAATACTACACAATTTATGGTATTGCCGGGATTTTTTTTTTTTTTTGGATGTTGTGTTTTTACATCTCTGCATCTCATCACATCTACAAGATTTAAGGATTAAACCTAACATTTTCATCTCCTCTCCCTTCTGAGAGCCCTGGAACAGAAGTTGGGAAAGAAATAAGAAAACTCAAAAAAGGTCAAGTTAGGAAAGAAATTTGAACTCACAGAATACAAAATTCTTTCTAAAATCCTTTAATCTCAAGAGTTGATCAGTCAGAGATAGGAAGAAAGTAAAATGCTTACCAAAAAAGTACACATTGGAATGAGGTTCTTTTTAAAAGATTTATTTGAAAGTCAGAGTTAGAGAAGGAGGGAGCGAGACAGAGTGTGTGATAGATTGATCCATCACTGGTTCACTCTCAAATGGCTGGAATGGTCAGGGCTAGGCCAGGCCAAAGCCAGGAGCTTCATCTCGGTCTCACACACGGATACAACAGCCCAAGGACTTGCGCCATCTTCCACTTTCCCAGACCATTACCAAGGAGCTGGATCAGAAGTGGAACAGCCAGGACTCGAACTGGTGCCCCTATTGGATGCCAGTGCTGCAGGTGGTGGCTTTATCCACTATACTACAGCTCTGGCCCAAGTGTTTTCTTAAATACAAAACTATCACTCATTTGTTTGGGTCAACTAAAATTATGTATATATTTTAAATAGTGTTTCACATTGGGATTTATGTGAGTCTTCCTGCTTGATTTTGTATATATTTTACCAAGCTTCCTAATGTGTAACTTTCACAGATTCAAGTAACAGTCATTTACATGCCTTACTATTGAAAGGTAATGATTCATAATAATACTGATAACAATGTTAGCTCAAGAAAAAATATTCACTGAGTACTTACTAGTACCAGGATGCTGTTACACGCCTTTTCATATATTGGTCCATTTGATCCTCATGGTAATTCTATGATGTCAGCATTATTATCAATCTCACTTTCCAGGTGGAGATGGAGGGGAAAAGCTTGTAAGTCACTTTGCTTATGACTTAGTGCATATCGAATAAGCTGGTGGCTTCCAGGCACCCAGGGTCATCAAGCACACATTAGTGCATTAGACATTTAGTACACTAAATATAATTTTAACATGGGGCTTATTAAAACCTAGTAAGATGGACTGTTGTGTATGAGTACTGTAAACACGAGTAGTACATATCCATTTTGAATTGTCTTTTTAAGATTGTAAAACATTCTGTAATCACAGAAGTCTATTTCATTCTATCAATCACTAAGTTGTTGAACACTACTGTAAGTGTGTAGCATACTTTACTAAATCAAAGACAAAGATTCCTATTTGATAGCTTACATTCTAGAGAGTTAACATGCATAATTCCTACATAAACATTAATAAAGTGGTAAGTGTCAAGGAAACAGAAAGAAAAGGAATTAGCATTGCCGAGGTATGGAGAAGAGTAGTCAGTTTCCGGATGTTGAATTAAAATTTATTAGAGCAGTCAGTGTAGGTTTCACTGAAAGATTCAATTTTCAGCAAGGCTTTCCCCAAATATCAGTATGTAATAATCTGCACCTCATTAGTGTTTTCAGTGTTCAGTGCTGTTTTCTCATTAAATATTTGTATGAATGACATGTAACAGGACAGAAGTCATCTTATCAATTTTTCAGTGTGATTATAGAATTTTGTATTTTCTGTCGAAAGCAATTTTTAACAAATTTTGTACTAAGCTGTAATATAAACAATTTTTAAATTAGAACAGTCTCTGAGTTGGCAATATAATTTGATCTAATTCTTGGAGCTGAACTTTATAACTTTGAATAACGGAGATATTTTCACCAACCCCATGGATAATTGCACATTATTTGTATGTACATTTAAACATCTTATGGGTAGTTTTAAAGTGTAACTATGTGTAAAAAGTATATCCACAATCCTAAACATTTGTTAAAACCTAAAGCCTGTCAAAGGAATACAAGAGAATAGACAAGTTTACTATAAGAAAATCTTCCAGAGGTATAGATTCCATCTAAAATTATCCTATCCAAAACAAATTAATTTTCTCCAAAAACCCTGTCCTCCTCCCTCCATTTCCCAATTATACAAGCAGAAGTCCTGGATTGCTCTCTGTAGCTCACACTCTGCACATCAAATGTAAAACCGAAGTAACCCTCCTAGTCCCCTCCGTGACCACCAGCCCAGGCCATCTTGGCCACCCCCGGTCTCTGGATCCCTGCTCTACCGCTCTCGTCTGTCCTCCTGCTCTCACTCTTGTCAACTTCCTTCCAGACTCTCACATTCTGTTCTCCCCTCAGCAGCCAAAGGGAGCTTTCTCAGCATGTCAAAGTACAGTTTCCAAAGAGCTAAAACTGTAAGTTTCTTACAAACTCAGAGCACCTGCCAAATCTTTTGAACCTATCAGTGAGAGAAGCAGAAGGTTGCAAAGCTGGTTCAGGAGATAATTATAAGACTGGGGGATGCATCACTGTGATCCTACCACACTGACCCGCTTCCTATTCTTCAAACACTTCACTCCTCTTTTTCTGGTACTGCTCTTACAACAGACTGAGCAACGGCACGTGCCTCCTATCGTTCAGTTCTCAAAAATCACACTGAACACACACTTGCCCCATCTATCCCATCACATCTTGTTTCTCTTCACACAGCTCACCATGATATGAAATAATTCTTTCTGTGTCTACTTATTTATTGCTGACTTCCTTTTTAAGAAAATGAAGACATTTCTATTTGATTCTTCAAGGCATCTCAGGGCCTGGTGTATCACAGGTATATAAAAAGTATCTTTTGATACTGAATAGCATTATCACGAAATGAAAATGCTTTTTAAAGATGTCTCCTATCTTGCAAGAGAAGGAAAAGCCACTCCAGAAAGTTGTAGTAAAGGAAGCCTCAGACACAGGGCTCAGGACATGGAAGACTGTGTGGGTGACAGGAGAAGGTCTCACGGTTCAGGACCTGGACACATCCACCAAGAAGTAGCAGGCACCGAGGCTGCTCTCACGGCTGGTGATACATGCAAGACCAGACAGGTAGGTTTTTGTCATGAGGAAGGACCATCTGGTAACAGCAATCAGAAAGGGGGATGTGGATTAATGATAACTTGGGGCAGATCAATGTCAATCATGGAGAGCTAGCTGTGATGAGATTTTGTAGCAGGCACTTTACTTGTCTCCTCTTTTAACCTTCACCAAAACTTTTGGTCACTCCCTCCCAAAGCATCAGGAGATGAGCACTCCACACAACTGTTGAGTGGCAGGGCCTGCCTCGGGGCAGAGAACACTTGGAGGCCACGCACTGGTTCATGCTGATTCTTGGTGCACCCCTCTCTCCCCCTGCATATAAACCCAGCAGGGAACAGGTGCTCAAGCAGGGGAGCATCAGCCTGAGGAAGTCTGCCTCTAGACTGCAGAAACAGACACACACACGGATTAGGATACAGTAGGAACGCTCGGTGGAACTGGGAGACTCACTGAGACAGGGCCAGATTCTAGCCTCCAGAGTCATCAGGGCCAGCAAAAATTTCTGACTCTTAAAAATCAGACAGGGCCGGTGCCATGGCTCAACAGGCTAATCCTCTGCCTTGCGGCACCAGCACACCGGGTTCTAGTCCCGGTCGGGGCGCCAGATTCTGTCCTGGTTGCCCCTCTTCCAGGCAAGCTCTCTGCTGTGGCCCGGGAGTGCAGTGGAGGATGGCCCAAGTGCTTGGGCCCTGCACCCCATGGGAGACCAGGAGGAAGCACCTGGCTCCTGGCTTCGGATCAGCGCGATGTGCCGGCTGCAGCGCGCTGGCCACAGCGGCCATCAGAGGGTGAACCAACAGCAAAGACCTTTCTGTCTGTCTCTCTCTCTCACTGTCCACTCTGCCTGTCAAAAATAAAAAAAAAAAAAAATCAGACAGGATCCTAATTTTTTGCGGGGTAGGGGAAACAAGGACTTGATCACAACTAGTAACAAGCCACTAACAGAAACCAGAGCATGAAGTTCGAGCAGCAACTTCTTTAGAGGAACATGCAACCATAGCCAAGGGTGACCCCGCGATGGGACCCCCACAGGCAGCAGATAAGTGATGCAGGAAAGAGGAGGGCTGGAGAGTCTGTTCCAGAAATTCTATCCATGTCAAGGAGTATTGATTGAGTACCTATTATTCACAGAAGGCCATGCTGGGCCTGGCAGTGTCCAGAAGTAAGACGGACTCCTCCTAGTCCCAGCTCCTAGGCGCATCATTTAAGAACTACACTGCCCACTTTCAAGTTTTTACACTAAAAGAGAACCTCCCTTCCACAAGGACCTGATGCTTCCACACAGGTAACTCTGTATGAAGTCCATAAATCGCTTCTGCACTATGAATTCCAGAGTTCTTCATTAACCCTCGGTTGTAGGAGATAACTGAGTGATAATGAAGGTTGTTGAACCAATACAGACTGTGGGGGAGAGAAGGTAATTCAGTTTGAATTGACATCAGAGTTATTTCCCTCACCTAGATGCATACAATTTCAAAAACAGAAATAACAATGGGAATCATCTCCAATAAAAACTAAGCAAACAACTCACTCAATTAAATTATAAACCCATCCTTAAAAAAAAAATCGCAAGGACAAAGGAAAGTCATTTTGACTTCTCTTTGCGGTTTGAAGAAAAAAAAAACACATGACAGAATCCTTAAAACTGTTAAATATTGCTTTTTATTTTAAATATCTGATTTCACATGCAAAGAAGTGACTTTATTTGGCTATCAAAGCTAGGTGATTTTTCAGATTCTGTTTTCCTGAGGAAAATTGCTAATCCCAAGAAAATACTCGTCCTGTGATTGAGGGGGAAATAACTGGTATCTTGCCTTCCTCACACATTGTGTTTGTTCACAGGCTGCTTTCATGTTAATTCTTTACAGAGCACTTGTTTTGGGCAATGAAGGGAGATCAAGGTTCCCTTTCATGACTGTGAAGTTAATTACTGCAATCAGAGTGCATTTGCAATAGTGGCTTATACCAGTGCTTCTCAAGTCCTTAAAAGTATTCATTTGCTGGATTCCTGGATATATTACCTCAACTGAAAGAAGCAGTAAATGGACTTCAATTACCCTCCTGACTTATTTATCCCTCTTTCCCCAACTGAAGTCATTGAACCGTACCAAAGACAATGAACTCGTGGTGGATTAAAAATAGAGAAGTTATCACGTAAAATGATTTATTTCCTTTCTCCTAAAAATAGATACAGGATTTGGAAAGGTTTTTATTAAAAAGAGAATATCAGATTTGATAGCTACATGAGGTTTTTTTTTTTTTTTCAATTCTGAAGATTAAATTTGTATAAGGTCTAGAATTAAAATCATTCCATTCTGTTCAATTTTGAATGTTTCTTATGTCTAATATGATAACACCAGATTAAATTCTGAGGAGGATATGAAGCAGAGACATAAGGCCCAGCACCTGCCTTGCAGTAGCACAGGTTAAAACTACAAGCAACCAAAGAAGGTATTACTCTTCATAGAACTTCTTTAAAAAACAATACAACTTCCATTTGTAGCATGCACACACTAAAACAGGATGTAGAAAAGGGCATGATGCAAGGAGACCTAGCTCTTCATCCTGTGCTTACTCATAACTTAGAGTAACTCTATAACCTGTTACAGAGTAACAGGTGCATGTCATCCATGCTATTGAGGACACACACCAAGGAAGGGCAAGCCGAGCTTTGGCTTCAGACAGCGCATGGCTTCAAATCATGAGCCAACATTTACCAGCTGTGACGCTTCAAGTGAATCACATAAAACTTCAAAATTTTAACTTTCTCAATGCAAAAATCAGAGTAAGAATGCCTGCTGTGAATTGCAGTAGGGAAGGTTAATGCAGATTATACAGGTAATTTACATGAACTTATGACGTGGTCTTTGTAGACCGTTCTCTTCCTCCAGAACACACACTATCTGAAACTGAGGCAGGTGCCATGGAGAGAACCATGGTGCCCTTTCAAGTAGTGGAAAAGCAACAGTGAAGCTCCCAGGAGAAAAGACCAGAACCACCTGTGTCGGACAAACTTTTTCACACAAACACGTATCTGTGTGGACAAGTACATGTCACCTTCACGTCCACTTCAAAGGCAGACCTGTTGCTGAGTCCAAGCTGATTAACCAATTCTTCCCATAAACATTTGCTCCTTTTCCGCATACAGTACCAGGGTACCCCCTTGACCTTCAACTGAATTCCAAACACATCAGCTTCCCTTAAACCCAACAGCGTAGCTGTTGGAAGGCTGATGAAGGCCTCCTAACCCGACCGCACCCAAGACATCCGCTTCCTAACATGTGGAATCTGTAACTATGGCCTCAAAGGACCAGACAGACTTTATAGATGTGATGAGGAAATTGTCGTGACAGATTATTCTGGACTCTCTGGTGGGCTCTAAGCAATTCCAATGGTCCTTCTAAGAAGGATGCAGGAAAGTCAGAGGGACACTAAACCCACGTGACAGTGCTGCCAAGGAGCAGAGTATGTGGCTGTAGCAAGCAGTGCCAGAAGCCTCCAGCATCTGGAAGAGCCGAGGCTCAGAGTAGAGGCTCTCTAGAAGCGTGCACAGCCCTGGACTGTGATAGCACTGCTGAGGTCATTGAGGAATTCTGACCTCCAGAACTTTCAGACAACAAACTGGTGCTGTTTAAGACACAGGAAACTAGTTTGAGTATGTTGTCAGTGTATTTATAAGCTGTAATTGCTGTTTCATAAAGTTAAGGCATATCACTTCCTTTTGGTTCTTCTGGGGTAGTGATAATAAAAAAAACCAGCTACCAGAAATGACATTCATAGATCTCTAGCCATATACCAAACATCAAGTTAGACATTTTTAAATATTTTATTTATTTACTTGAGGGGTAGAGTTACATAGAGGAAGAAACAGAGAGAGAGGTCTTCCATCTTCTGGTTCACTCCCCAAGTGGCCATAAAGGCCAGGAATGGGCTGATCTGAAGCCAGGAGCTTTTTCCAGGTCTCCCAGGTGGGTTCAGGGGCCTAACCACTTGTGCCATCTTCTGCTGCTTTCCAGGGCCATTAGCAGGGATCTGGATCAGAAGAGGAGCAACTGGGACACAAACCAGCACCTATATGGGACACCAGCACCACAGGCAGAGGTTTAGCCTACTAGGCCACAGCTCCAGCCCTGCATAATTTTTAAAATTTCTTTGAAACCTATAGCAATGGGGCGGGGGGGGGGGGGGGCAGAAAGAGAAAGTACTGGGGAGAGAGAGAGAGAGAGAGAACGAGCTATTCCATTCACTATTGACTTCCCATATGCCTACAACAGTCAGGGCTCAGCCAGGAGCTGGGAATTCCATCCAGGTTGAGCAGTAGAGAGCCAAGCACTTCAGCCACCATATGCTGTCCCCCAGAGTGCACAATACAGGCAGCTAGCTTGGAGACAGAGGTAAGACGCAGTATCAGGCACTCCAATACGGGAAGCAGGTGCCCAAGCAGCAGCTCAACCCATTGCCCCAAATGAGACATTTGCCCACTTTGCCTCAGTGTTCACCCACCCAGCTCTACTGCATGAGGGAGTCTCTATGAAGCCCATTTTACAGATGAGGCACACCTATGACCCAGTTTCCAGCCTGGACTACCTGATGTCAGAGTCCTTTGTTAACCACTGTGCTATCTGGTGCTGCTGTATTTTTCTCATTTTTTCTCCCTTGCTCTCAGATCCCTATCCCATGGGGAGACAAGGAGAAACAGTATGTCTACTTTTACAATTTCTCCAAAAAGCTGTTTTTAAAATGTATATCTTTCAAAGTCAGAGTTAAGTGGGGAAGGGAGGGGGGAGGGAGGTAGGGAGAGAGAGAGATTGATCTGATTTTCCATCCACTACTTCACTCCCTAGATAGGTCAATCCAAAGCCAGAAACTTTATCTGGGTCTCCTATGTGAATGGCAGGGCTCAACACTTAGGCCATCTTCTGCTGCTTTCACATGCACATTAGCAGGGAGCCAGATAGGAAGTAGAGCAGCTGGGACTCGAACCAGGGCCCATGTGGGATGCCCGTGTCACAGGTGGTGGCTTTGTTACACCACAATGCTGGCCCCCAAAATGTAGCTTCTTAAAGTAGGCTTAGACATACAATTATGGAGAAGTCAGATCTTCTTACAGAATCATATACAGAGAAAAAGAAGAGGAGAGAAGACAGAGAGGATAGGAGTTGGAGAAAACCTTTGAAACGATGTTATCTTGAAACATTTGTTTTCTCTCAAAGTCTATGGTGCCCATGTGGGATGCCCTCACTGCAGGCAGCAGCTTAGCCCACTATGCCACAACGCCAGTCCCAAAATTTAATAACAACTTAAACAGAGAAGTAAGGAGCGACTAAGGCACAGGATTACACATGAACAAAAAATAATGATCAGAGATAACAATAATGTATTGTATATTTGAAAAAGGAGGAGGAGACTTAGGGTGCTGTCTCACAGGTGAGAACACCTGGTTCAATACGCAGCTGCAGGTCCTGCTAATGCAGACACAGGGAGACAATGGTGGGTGACAGCTCAAGCAATTGTGCTCCAGCCACAAAGAATGAAAGACCGGAACTGAGTTCCTGTTTCCTGTCCCTGGTCCCTCCCCAGCCCAAGCCACTATGGGCATTTGGAGAGTGAACAAGCAACTAGGAACTTGCTTTCTCCATTGGTCTATCCATCTGTCTCTTTGCTCTCTTTTAAAAAGCTAGATGATATTTGAACATTTGTGTCATGAACACATGGTACCTGAGGAGAAACATTTACTCTGATCTGGATATTATACAATGTTTGATGTACAAAGACATCGTAATGCTATACCGTAAGCATATACAATTCACATGCATCATTACACATGATCTTAGCCAAAAGGCCGAGAAGCAATATCACATGCATCATTAAAAATTTATGTTTTTCAAGTAGACACAGATTTTAGGCAGAATGAATGGAAGGATTAGCCTGATCCAGGCAACAAGTCAAAATTAAGGAAGGAGAAAAAAATATTTGCGCAAGCTAAGGTAGGGTTAGTTTTTGAAGAGTCTTGACCTTTGGACTAAGTTCAGACCTGGTCTGTCAGAGGGTGGAATAATCCACATTCCTTCTAGAGAAGGAACTGAGAGAAAAATCAGACTATTTTTATTTATTTATTTATTTGAAAGTCAGAGTTACACAGAGAGGAGAGGCAGAGATAGAGAGGTCTTCCATCTGACGGTTCACTCTCCAACTGGCCGCAACGGCTAGAGCTGCGCCAACCCAAAGCCAGGAGCTTCCTCTGGGTCTCCCACAAGGGTTCAGGGGCTCAAGGACTTGGGCCATCTTCTACTGATTTCCCAGGCCATAGCATAGAGCTGGATCAGAAGTGGAGCAGCTGGGACTTGAACAGACAGCCTTATGGGATGCCAGCACTGAAGGTGGCAGCTTTACCCACTATGCCACAGCGCCTGCCCCCAGACTATTTTTTTAACTTTTGCTTTCTTCCCCTGATCTTCCTACAAGTTCAAGTTCATAATGAATTTTAAAATGAAGAGTTTTTTATGTAATTGAATAATAATTCCAAGTTTTTAAGTTTAGAAATAAGATGTAGCAAAAATACTAGGTATTGAAATGACTTCCCTACTAGACAATTGAAGCCTTTTGCAAGCTTACTTTCACAGACTATTACCAGTGCATTTCCTGACATCTGCTCAGCTGTAAGAGGCAGGACCTCCTTCCATGGGGTTCGAAATTGCTTCCAACGCCCTCCCCTGGTTGAGGAAACCTCTGGGGATGGGAAAGCAACTGACCCTGCTATCCAGTTTATCTATGCCTTCTCATGAATCCCAACAACACTATGAGATTTTTATATCCATCTGCATATGAAGACCCCAAGGCTCAGAGGATGTCATGAAGTTGACCAGTCTTACACAGAAATGACATAGCAAACTCATTGTGAGCCAAAACTCTGTGTTCAGTGGCAGGAAACAGACACGTCAGCTATCATTTCTAGTTCTCCTTCCATTTTCTTTGGTAGCGAACATTTAACTACCTGGAAGAAACAGCTGAACTAGAGGCTTTACTAAGGCATCAGTGGTCCCACCTCCGACATTGCTGACAGAGAACACTTGTGCTTGTTCACCAATCCACAGTGAACTGCAGTCAGAGAAATCCTGGGCAACAAGTCCCCTCCCCTCCCACCCTCCACAGCCATTTTACCTGGCAGGAAAGCACTGAGCCTAAAACTTCATTTATTTAACATGAAAATGCCTGGAACCCTGGTGCACAAAAGCACAATTTTGAAATCCAACACTCTATTAAAAAACTGGGGTTGGGGGTGGGGTGGGGAGATGAAGATATCTGGTGGTGCCAGAGAACGAGAGGCCAGCGACAGCAGTACTATTACCCTGCCTCATCTCCAAAGTATCCAAGACAGTTCCAGTTCCAGTCTTCCTTGATTTGAGGACTCCCTTAAAGGTTTCCCCTACTAAGCTCTCCAGTGGCGTAAATGAGTTGAGACCAGAACCCAGAGAGAGCTCAGCGCCTCTAAAGCCACAAATCACATCCACAAATCCTGAGATTTTAAAGCCAGAGATGAAACTTTTACCATGAAAGAGAGACATTAGGGGAAAGCTATTAGACCACTTCAGGAAAGGAGCCTTTGAGCTACAACCCACTAACTGATCAGGAAGGACTGAGATCAGAAAGAACAAACTCACCACATCAGATCTGCCACCTTCACAGGATAAATTCTCTCAAGGCTAACACCAGCTTAAATAGGAAATTAGAGACAACACCTATTAGTCTGAAAAATACAATTCTCCACGTGGGGCTTGGGCTTTATAAATCCATCTTGAAGCAAGCTCTTGATGGTTCCTCGATGTCTGCTCTACTGATTTAATAATCAAGCAACTGCTACACTTACTGGCTCTTCCTAAAACAGCCACTCTCTGAAGTTAGCCAGCCTAACCTCACTGCATCCATCAAAAGACAAGCATGTGGACCCAGGACATCAAATTTAACACTACAAGTGAGAAAAGAAAAGAAAAAAATTATCTACAGTGATATCATGATGGATTTTTATTTTTCTATATTCCTTTGTTCTCCAAATGTTGGATACGCTTTCCTTGTCCAATCACAAGAGTCACTTTTTGACATGTAAATTATGTCTTATACCACACACTGAAATGAAAAACCAACAGATATCAGTGCAACTACATAATTAATAGAATGGTGTTCAAAGAATGTGGCAAATGGGGACTTCAGTGTAAAGAGAGCTATATCATGAAATGAGGAGAACCAGCCTTCCCCCTAGTGGATGGGGTGGGGACCAAGTTCATTGCCATCCTCATCCCTGTTTGAGGGCAAGGAAGCCTTCAGCTGTTTCCATGTTTGTTTATAATTTTTGATGGGGCCGGTGCTGTGGCACAGTGGGTAAAGCTGCTGCCTGCAGTGCTGGCATCCCTAATGGGCACTGGTTCAAATCCCGGCTGCTCCACTTCCGATCCAGTTCTCTGCTATGGCCTGGGAAAGCAGTAGAAGGTGGTCCAAGTTCTTGGATCCCTGCACCCATGTGGGAGACCTGGAAGAAGCTGTTGGCTCCTGGCTTCGGATTGGCACAGCTTCAGCTGTTGTGGCCATTTGGGGAGTGAACCAGTGGATGGAAGACTGTTCTCTCTCTGTCTCTATACCTCTGCCTCTGCCTTTCAAATAAATGAATCTTTAAAATAATAATTTTTGAGACACCCTAGTGATTATCTGTTCTAGAAAGCTGTCTGGTCGATGGGCCATTAGGAGGGCAGGAGCAGGTTGCCCTATGGGAAACTTGCCAGTATACTCTTCATGAACTTGGTGAACTTGCTAGAGAAGAACCTGGCTTAATCCTACAGATACATCCAACATACTGGGAGCAGATTCGTCTCAATGGCACTTCCATTATTGAAGCCTGTGGCACTGATGCTAAGTTAGAATGTCATTTTATTTATTTGCTGTGAAAAAATTTGGGGGGGAACACATTTGGTACACTCATCAAGACACCACCTGGGATGCCCACGTCCCGTATTTGTGTGCCCAGGTACCAGTCCTAGCTTTGCTCTCTATTCCAACTTCCTGCTAACATACCTGGGTGGTAGAGTTTAATGGCTCAAGTACTCGGGTCCCTGCCACTGATGTGGGATACCCGGATGGAACTACATCTGGGAAGTGAACCAGTGGATATGGGTCCATCTCTGCCTTCAAATAAAACTAAAATCAATAAGAATTTAAAAACAGAGGATGGCCCGAGACACAAACACTGACAACAAGTTTACATAACTGACCCAAACAGGAAGCCCATTCATAATTGGTAAACAGTCTCAGCACCATGAAATTAGAAGCAGTGAGTCAGTTAAAACTAAGAATTCATTAAAAGGCAGTTTTCTAACTGCTCTCCGAGAGCCCTTCTGTTTCTGCTGAGTTGTTTAATACAGAAGATTTCTTTTCTGAAATTTAGTACCAAAGTGAAATCAGAGCCCACAATCTTACCATTGAATTCTTGGGACAAGTCTCACATCAGTCCTCAACTACTAACCATGACTTTAATTTTTAACATTAATTTCGCTCTGCATTTTGATTAACAACCCAACTCCCGCCTTGGAAAGTGTTTTCTACTTCCTCAGCCTGAGCAAAATTGCTCAGAGAAGCCAGACAGGAGTTTTATTTATGTCCCAATCTCTCTACCCAGAGCTGAAGGAAACTCGAGATGGGGCGTTGTACAATCCAAGGACCCTTTTTCTGATGCTTTACAGAAAACACGGGACAGCTCTGTAAGAACTCAGTGGACTGGGGTCACTCAGAAATCATTTCCTGATGTCATATGTGCTGGAAAAAACAAACACTGGTGTCCTAAGATACACAAACTCAAGAGCATTTAGTTTACGTTGAAGCTTCTCCTGGGTTGATCCAACTGGCTGGGCCATGTCTTGCCATCCCTGGTGCATCCTGTGGCACACCACTGTTCTGGGGACACAGTGAACCATGTGCTTGGGGAGGCAGCTGCACATCCCTGCTAGATGCCCGCAGCTCGCTTTCGAGGCCTGTTTGGCAACCCAGAAAATGCACAGCTATCACATTTTCAAAATCTAAGTTTTGTGTTTTAAAGATTTTATTTGAGAGGTAGAGTTACAGACAGAGAGAAGGAGAGACAGAGAGGTCTCCCATCCACTGGTTTGCACCCCAGATGGCCACAAGAACCAGAGATGAGCTGATCCAAAGCCAGGAGCTTCTTCTGCATCTCCCACATGAGTGCAGGGGCCCAAGGATTTGGGCCATCTTCTACTGTTTCCCCAGGCTATAGCAGAGAGCTCGATCAGAATAGGAGCAGCTGGGACTAGTACTGGTGCCCACAAGGAATGCCAGCACCATAGGGGGAGATTAACCGACTGCACCGTGGCACTGGCCCCCAAAATCAAAATTCTATATAGAGGAGTATGACTCTTTCCTCTAAGGATCATAACTATGAGCAAGGCTCAACTTTCAAATCATTAAAAGGTTCAATTATCATTCTCTTCCTGCCCCTTTTATAACATTCAGCCTCTCTATACTGTGGATGAGACCAGGCAAGAGTCAGCAGAATCATCTTTGAGTTCACCCCACTTCTGATTTTCCCAACCACCCCCCCCCCAAATGTAGCATTTTGGCCTTGGCCAACACCCGAGTTCTTGGCAGTCTGGTACATGAACATGTGTTTTGGTCAAACTAAGACCCAGGTTCAGCACTGACCCTGAATGTCAGAAAGTAGCTTTGAGTGGGGATATAGGCACAACAAACTCCATAGAGAATAATCCATTCAAATCCTAGGAGAGGATTTCCCACAAGCTGCATGAACTTTTCAACAAATAATCCTAGAAATGAACTTTCATCTTATTTCAGGGACACAGTAATGATTACCTATAGTTTTTCCTCTCTTGAAATCTTGACAATGCAACAAAAGGATTTTTTTTTCTGCATTTTTGCCAGCGGATTGTCTCAAAAGTAGATCCCTGGAGTATAACTCCTTCATATGTCAATAATTTTATATAAAATAATTTAAGTTTTCCAATCATATCTCACTTGACATCGAAAGCCCAGGAATTCCACCCAAAGACAGGCAGACTTTTTGTTGGCTAAGGGTCACTTCCTAACATTCCACTCCCCAGCTCTCAGAGGGGAGAGGCTGTCCTGCAACAGGTTGCACTGTCAAGGCTCATGGGATTTCTGAGAGCTTCCTTTAAGAGAACATTCGGAATTCCATCTTAGAAAAGGTAGCAGGAAGACTGAGTAGACAGAGGAGAAAGGACTGCATCCAAGTGCCCTAGAAGTAGCCTGTACTCAGAGGTCATGGAAATAAATCAGAACGAGTCAGTGTCTATATAGGATCTTGTCCTTAAATCCATATGGATATGCAACTGGATCAAGTCCAGCCTGTGGCGAGATACAGCTTCATACAGTTGGCTAAAGCTTGCTCAGCCTGGCTCAGTTATCATCCTATGGAAACCAAGGCATGCTTACTCTCAAATATCTCACCTCTGCCTACTTGTTTCACCTGCCTCTTCGTGAATTTGTTTCCTCTTACCCATGAGGTATCTGAGTAATCTTACCCAGATTTTACCTTTAATCTATAACAGGGAGCCTCTGGCTCCCGAAAGTGATGGTTTCATAGAAGCCTTAAGAAAAGTGAGAACTTCTCCCTGTTCACACCTCTGCTGCACAGAGGGAAATGTTTCGTGTGGATTATGTAATGCTTACATCCTGTATTATAACCACCAGATGAATAGGGGAAGAGAGATTTCCATTTTGTTCTCTAGGAATGTGCATTGACTTGTTCAGCTAGGTCTACCTTTGACTATACCAACCAAGGGAAATGATTCATCGGGAAAAATAGAATATTGATGGCAGTCAGGAAATCAAAGTTCCATCGAAAAACACAACTCCATTACAGCAGACAAACAGGGGTGGGTGTTCAACCTAGCAGTTAAAATGCCCATGTCCGAGTACCTGGGCTGGATCCCCCACTCCAGCTCCTGACTCCATATTCCTTCTAATGTAGACCCTGGAAGGCACCAGGTGATAGCCCAAGTAATTGGCTCCTGACACCCAAATGAGTTCCCATCTCCCAGCTTCTGCGCTGGCTATCACAGGCATTTGGACAATGCCCAGCAAAATGGCATATGGGAGATATGGTCAGTGTGTGTGTGTGTGTGTGTTTCTGTTTCTCCAGTAAATACATCTGTTTTAAAAGCAGACAAATCCTACAATAAACTGGGTTTACACGCTTGGACAAGGTCTGTTTTTGTGTTAACTTTTCCCGGAAAACACTTTACATTTATGTTCAAAGATCTTTAAAATAAAACAAGGCTTTGAGACCCTCATAAAATCCCTAAGTTTACCCAATGTGACTGTTCATAAAGTTATTTAATCCCATCTTCTCCCCTCCTTTTAGTTAAGTCATTCCTTTCTTTGGGTCTTGTCTGCCGTTTGCATGCTCCCTCAGTCTAGCATCGCTGACCCTAAGATTTCACATGGCAGTCTCATTGTGACCATAAAAAATGAAATACTGCCATGGTGCAGGTTAATGAAGACCATAGTAGTATTTTTCTCATTTCTTCGTAGGCATTAAAACGTATTTCTAAATCAAGTATCTTTATAGGTACAGATAAGAATTATCCTTGCATTTGTGTTAGATCATTTTGCAATTAACTACATAATGTATTCTTAGGAATTAATAATACTTAACAATCATCAACAACTGACACTGGTATTTGTTCCATCATCAACTGAGCGAATCTTCAGATTCGTAACATAATAGTGGGCCACAAAGGCCACCCTTCCCAATGCACTTTTACTATAAACTACAATATCTTTGGTTTCTTCCTAAGTCCAAGCATATATGGTAATGCTTAAATGCTGCTCACAAACATACCAAAGAGCAACATCAAACATTTAGAAACTTGCAACAAACCAAAGAATGATGATTTATCCAACTTTAATCAGCTCAATATTAATTTCATGAATTTTACACCTAGAGGATTCTGATTGCTATAGCTCTTATTCATGAATAAATTTTGCTCTTGAAAACTGATAATTAATTCTTACACCTTGCAAGACCAAAAAGCCTAGACCACTGAATATATTTACATGAAAATTAACATTCTTTTCTACTGTTTGAAATTTCTTTAGAGATCGCCTTTCAGCATTTCAGTTCAGACTATTAAACATCCATTAATACAGTTTCCTTTTCTCTAGACTCTCAAAGGCTTAGCATTTAAGAAACCTTAAGCATACAAAAAAAAATCTAGAAACTAAGGACAAATCAAACAATGTTACCAATAAACTAACTTCTTTAATCTTGAGAATGGTATCCAGTACGTTGTGAGGCTGAACTGACACAGACATCTATTTCTTAATCATGAAGAGTCTGTCCCTCCAAAGATACAGCATTTTTAGGAAAATGGGTTTCTACAAGGAAAAATGCACCTGACTCAGATTATATTTTTTTATATGTAGAATCTGGTAGGCAATGCTGAAGTATCAATGAATGCTACACCACTATTCCAATTAGATATTCCCAAAAATCGCTCTCCTCACTCTTTCCTTCTTCCTTCTTTTAAATTGCCTTGCCTTTTTCTTTCAGTGTCATTTATTTTTCAATCTTTGGATCATTTATTTTCCCATTGAACTGAAACACAAAGAACAGCTTTCATTATACCTCAGACAAGTGAAGTGCTGGTCGATTGGCACCAACATATAGATTCCCTCTTTGGCGATCTGAGAGAGTCGTCTCTATTTCCAATATTGGAGACAGACTCTTCACAATGTGTAAGTCATTTGAAAATCAAACAAGCTTTTTGATGAAAGAGGGGACTAAGGCTGAACTAGCAATATGGTCAAAGTTATCTGTATACTGAGTTGTAAGCAAGTAGACAAAGCTCTAGAAGTTCCAAACCTATACTCTGACCCATGTGTATGAACACTTACACTATTAAATATGGCGATGAAAAAGAACAAGGTCTGTTTTGCATGTGTCATATTAAAAAAACACTTATCTGGACAAATTGTTTAAAAAATGCAAACAGAAATAGTTTAGTGAAATTTTTAACTTTTATTCTTGGATAACCTAGTGTCATCAAGGTTACAGGTCCATAAATTTCACCAATTTCATCCCTTTCCTTTATAAATATTGGTCCCTAAAGCATGGATTTCTATATAATTTTTAAAAGTCACAAGGCAATATTATACTGATGAAGTTTTTAAAAATATAAAACTTAATGGCGATTCTACAAAAGATGAAAACCAACACAAAGGTGTCAATGCACCAGAAATTCTGCATCCTACTCAGCACATCCGAAGGTAGTCCAATTAGGATGAGGAAATATCCCCTGTGCTTATACAGATATGTAAGTGAGTTGAATAAAAAAAAAATGTGTGTACCAGATTTCTAATTGTAAGGATAAGTGAAAAAAATCACTGACAGTTTACAATGAATTCACTGAAATGTTTGGCCATTTTCAATGCTGACATTCTCATATTTGGGAATATTCTTTCATCCCTGAAGGTGAAGGCATTGGGTAGTGGTGAAAATACTCCTGCAGGCTAAAAGTAGAACAGAGCCCTTTCATTTTCAGAACTCATCACCATCTTCATAATAAAGGTATAATGAGAATTCTCTGCAATTTGTATGGTACCATGCAAGATGCCAAGAGTTCCTCAGACTATAATCTCAAAAATCTTACAATCCAAAGGACACATAATGGACCACAAATGTTGGCACCTAAGATAGTAAGAGTGCAGAAAAGGAGAGAGCATCTCCACTGATGTTGCTCCAAGAAGGCTTTAAGGAAGGCAGCAAATTATCAACCAGGAGGTGCCACACATCAAGTAGTTGGCACTAATGAGAACAGAGTCACACAAGTGCACAGCACATATGCAACGTGTGGACCTGATAGCCACGTATAGTAGTTGAATAAGGGAGAGATGAGAGATTGCGCCAATATACCTGCCACATGACCTTAAACTAACAACATTGATCGTGGATTGGCAGACAAAACTGTCAATGGACTGAGGTTAAATTTTTTCTTAAATTATCAAGTAATAGAGATTTTAAAAGAAAGCCATTTTGTAATTTGCAATTTCACCACCTTAAAGCGAGCATTTCCATTTCTTCGCATTCTCTTCCAGGGATTTGTCCATATGGCTGAGTATTTTTACCTTAAAGTTGTCATACAATTTTGCACTCTGATTTTTTTCATTGAAGATTATAACATCGAACATATCTCCGCTGCTTTTTAAAAATATTCTTTGAGGAAATACACTTCCCTGAAAGACAGGATGAGACCTATAGCAAGAGGAGCTAAAAACAGAAATGATTTCTTGGTGGGTTTTAACAAGCAGCTATCTGGAAAGGCCTTAACCATATTCTCGTATTCCATGTCTTCAATTGAGCCACTTCCTATGAATATTTGTTTTGTTGTTGTTTCTCCTGCTACTGCCCTTGGTTCTCTCAGATAGTAAGTTTCTTAATTCATTGTAATTTCATTATGTGTTTTTAGCAAACTGGTTTGAAACCAAGTATCCCCCCACTTACTTGCAGTGTGTTCATAAGCAACTGGCTTAATCTCTCCAAACCTTAATTTCATCCTCTGTAAAATGAGGGAGGGCGGTATTGCTACCTCCTCAGAAGGTTGCTGTGCTCAATTGATGAGGGTTCTGAGAGAGGCACTGTGGATTGTGCTTAAGAGCAAGGCTCTGCCTGGATTCAAAATTTCGTTCTACTCCTGGCTGCAGGACCTCAGCACACACATATCCAGTGAGGGCGAGGAACAAAGGAATGAAATAGGTCAAGTGGCTCAGAACTGCAGGTGCAAGTGCGACACAGGTATTTATTATGACAGAGCTGCTGGCATGCTGTTTAGAGCATGGGAAGCAGCCAATAAACGGTAATTACAGATACCACTTTCCATTCAAAGGAATACTTTTATCGTCTCTATTAATCGACGTTTGTTTTCATCCCAGTAAACCAGGGCAATGTGAACCTAGTGTATTTAGCTAAAATTATGTGATATTTACCAAGCTCTAAGCACTTTACAAGTAGTTCATTTAATTTTCTCAGGAACCCTGGGGCGTGGGGGGGGGGGGGGATCACTGTTGTGACTGCCGCTTCCCAGGTGAAAAATCTGATCAAGGATTTTGTGATCAGCCCAAGGTCACCTCGAGGCTGCGGCAGCTCCCAGAACCGGGATTCTCAGCTGGGCTTTTCTTCTCTTGAGCTATCTGGTTCCCAGGAAAGCAACGCTTCCACCCCACAGGCCTTTTTCGCCAGGTGCCAAGCACTGTAAGTCCCTTTCTGAATGCCTGAAGATCTATGGGAACAAGGTCTGTCACCATTCAGGCTCCAGGCCCGGGGGCCTCCCCAGTTTCTGTCACTGGTCTTCCCACCCTGCGGTGGCCACACACAGAAGCCTAACAGTTCAGGAGATGTTTGGGAAGTTCCCAGAACAGAAGGCAGATGAGAAGCAGCGGGGCGTCTCACCCGTGAATGTCTCCACACAAGCATCCAAATGCTGACGGAGGGCACGTTGCCCTCCATTGAGGGGACACCAACTCCTGCTGGCAGGAAGCTCCGCGCTGACAGCCACCACTGAGAAGGAGGCGGAGCGCTTTGCCAGCTGGGGACAGGCATCTGGCAGAGGATCAGAGGGGCCCGCGTCCACTAATCCAACCCCGAGCTGGATTTAGACACATTTCCCCTTGGTGCAATGCAAGGGCTTACTGAGAGCACTGGGGAAATAATAGAGCTAAAGAAACTCACTCAGAAGCAAATCAGTTTCCAGGTAATGAGGGCCTAACTCCTAATTACGCATGAAGAGAGAGGTCTCTAGACTGGAAGGAGACTGAAGCCGGCCCCAGCCTAGTCCGAGCCTACCCCGAGAGGATAGGACACTGACAGATGAGATTTCTCTCCATTCAACGCAGTGTAGATGAGTACTTGGACAATTCCAACAGCCTTCTCTCTCTCTCACCTCGTCAAGAAGCTATCTTAATTTTTTAATAGTAAAGTTATACACGCTCTTGTCACTGACACCCGAATGATAACCTGCATGCTCAGTTCTCTTCGTTTTCAGTCAAGGTGACCCCAAGCCTTAGATTTCATAAATCCGCGGTGGAGTGCAGTTATGGAGCGGTGAGCTGAGCTCGGCCCCGAGTTCACTGGGACTCTCACACTCCAAGGTTTCCCGGCTACTCCAGGCCTCGGCCCTCTCACTGTAGCTGAGTCCCTTAGGCTCTTCCCGGCCCGGACAGTCTTGCTCCCCACTGCCCACAGCCCACCCCTTAACAAACTGCTTCAGTGTCTCCCTTTCAAGCCCATTTCTGATCCCCTAACAGGCTGCCTCAGTCCTCGGTCTGCTAACCTGATCTTACTACCTCTCCCCTGTTTCCACACATCTCCATTAAGCACAGCATTCCCAATGCTCTCAAGTCTTCGTCTTATTCTTTCCTTAACTCCTAAGGGACCAGATCCAACTCCTGTATTACAATACACATACCTTAAATCTGACCAAATCCTGAATTTTAGATACTCATTCCCAAATTCCTGGGTATTCTGGGTCAGTATTAAGATAGTATCTGATACTTAGCATGTCAAAGCAGAACTCATCTTGTGCGAAACTCACTCCTACTTTTGAATGTTCTCTCAATTAATGGCATCCTAATACTTCTAGATCTTCAAGCAAAAAAAATCCTTGGAGTCCATGTCAAGTTCTCTTTCTGCCCTCTAAGGTCTACTTCTAAGGTTTTACTACTTCTACCTTTTAAATGCCACCTCAACCCCTTCTTCCACACCCACTTTTCCCTAGAGCTGGCTCTAATTGCTTTTCATCTGAACCATCCTGCATGTCTTTATAAGCCACTCTTCTTACTGTCTGACTCCATGTTTCAGTATATTCTGCTTCTACCACAGAACCTCTGCCTGAAACACCCCTGTGGTGACAGCACTCTACCTAAAAGTTAGTGGTATGGGTGCTGGTTCATGTCCCAGTCTGGGGAAAGAAGCAGAAGGTGGCCCAAGGGCTTGGGCCCCTGTCACTCACATGGGACACCCAGAACAAACTCCAGCCTCCGGGCTCCAGCTTGGCCCAGCCCTAGGCCATTACAGCCATCCAGGGAGTGACCCAGCTGATGAAGAACATGCCCGCTTGTTCTCTCTCTGCAATTCTGACTTTCAAATACAGACATCTTAAAAAAAAAAAATCAATGATTGAATTTCAAGTTTGCCTTTATATTCAAGAGGGCCCAAAATTTGGTTCCAGGCTGTTTAAATTGGTCACAATTCCCAACCATGTCCAACAGCCACCTTCACTGACATCTCAAAATTCCCTGCATTACCAGCATTCCCCACACAAACCCATTTTCCCCTTTCTCCAGCTATTCTTCCCCCTTGCTCAATCTACTCAGTCTGAAACAACTCCCGGCTCCACCAAGCCTCACATATCCTTCAAAGCAAAACCCAGCTCAGGGCCCGTTCACCATCCTGTCAACACTCTTTCTACACTTCACTTGGCACAAGATGAAGCGTGTCTCATGTTACATGTGCTAGGGCAGTAGAATGTGCCTAATGTGCCTTACACATCTTTGTCTCCTCCCTCTGCCTCTAGCAAAGGAGTTTTCTGTACACAGAGAATGTTGATGCTGTATTATTGAATTAATTTCTGTGTTAACAATGAAGATGAACATCACGCATTTCTGAACACCGAGATCATTGACCAAGGGCCTCTACTACTAGTTCTACGCTCATTTTGTTCTCATGCCATACTCACTAGAGGTCCCTCCCAAGGCCATAACTGGAGGTGGCATGAATAATTAGGAAAGCCCATTCCTAGGCAACACGGGACTCCTCTAACACAGCAGTCCAAGACACATCCACACACTATTCCCTCCTAGTCTCCTTACTACTGGCGTTCGCTTCGACATCTGCCATCAGTCATGTCTATCCTGGTACCCTGTCATTTTTCCCCCCAAAGTACTGCCCCTACTAAAACTCTGCTGCATTCAATTCTGTTTGGGCTCTGCCTCTCCAAAGAGACCAAGACTGACCCAATTCCCATATCTGGCATGACAAGTTTTTCCTGAACTTTCTTCCTAACCCCTATGCCACAGAAACTTGCCTTGGTCACTATTTTAACAACAAGCTCAAATAACAGTTAACCTTTCACTGTGTGTGCACTCTGATTTGAGCATGCTTAGAAAAATAGGACTATTGTTTCCATCTTAGAAGAAAAGTTATCTAGAGAGGTTTGGTAACACCGCCAAGACACCCAGTTAATAACAGTTAGGGCCAGGATATAAAACTTCAGTCCAGAGCACAACCTTTCAATACTACACTGTGCTGTGAAGCAGTAACTCACCTGTTAACTCAAAATACATTGCTCTAAGTTTGAGATTTTTTTTGCAACTACTCAAAAATGTACCTTTCTGCTTACATAACTATTTCCAATGTGTCCCCAACCCTCCCCACCCACCCACCCAAAGACAGGATGAGCATGGACACTATATGTATCTATGATTCAGGAAAACATTTTTTGATGCTGCAGACATTCATTCATTCAAAAATATAGGTTGTGAGTGACAACCATGTGCAAAAGGAAGAGGCTAGGATAAAGAGTCACAAACAATGTTCTATCTTTGAAGAAGTAAAAATTATAGAACAAGAAGTCCCAATAAAGCCACATTTCCACTTGAAAATTCTCCACTCCTGACCAGTATTTACCATTTGATGGTCACAGAAACACCTTCTGAGTCACAACCTCCCCGCCCCATCCATTCCTATCGTCTTTTCTGGACTCAGTAGAATTGCCTTTCATGTGCTTCCTTCCATCATGACCCTGATGACTGCAATGGTGAGAAACAGTCATTACCATAGAAGGCCTCAAGTACATCTCCTCTTCCCAGCACATGTCATCTGTCTTTCAACCACCCATAGGAGAAGGCTTGTGAAGCCAAACACTAATGGGAAAATGGCTTCTGTCAGTCTCGCGCAAGTGACCATCTCTTGGTTACCTTGGTTGCACTCAGGTAAAAGTCACAATACTCTGTTAACCTGTGAAGCCATGGAGAATGGTACAAAGATGAATGCTGGTATCAGACAGATTTGGCTTTTCATCCTATTCCACCACATACTGCCTCCAACCTAGATGCAGTGTTTAGCCTCTCTGAGCCTTTTTCCTTATTTAGTACTTGTTTTGAAGCATTATAATGAAGCATTATAAGCAAAGTGCCGGATGTTATCAGTAGATGCTCAATAAATGCACCTTACTTTCATTACAAGTCTGTCTCCCTTACCAGACTACAGTCTCCTCTCAAACTCATTTCCAAGTCCTGTAACCTCAGAGCCTAAAACAGCATCCAACGTAGAACAGGTGTATAATACATAATGAAGGAGTTAACTGCTTCTGCCCTAGACAGTGACCTCCCAGACCAAATCTACACTCAGCCATGACACATAAAAGCAATTCAAGTAACCCTGAGCGTAATTTCAACATGGGCTTACTCTAAAAGGACAGTGCATTTAAGGTTAGAATACAAAGTTTTCATCAGTCACCTTGCAATGTCATGTAAGTAGAAAAGACCTGAAAATTAGGGTAGCATACAGTTTGACATCGGAAAAGCTAGAGAGATTATAAGAAAAGAGGAAATCTATGAAAGCAATGGTGATTTAATCTTTAAGACAGAATTCATCTGAAGTACAGATTTAATAAATTATTGTGGAGAGCAGGTACACAGCCCTTTTCATCTTCAAAGCTCTGGATCAAACGTTATATGATCCACCTTGCCTCAAATGAGCAATACAGATTCTCTTTGACAGCTGCTAAGTGGCCAAAGAGACCCTCAAGTACATTCCCCATGTTGTACAAGAGCTCAATAGAATCAGGATGGGGGTCGGGACTTACCCTCCTAACACTTGACCTTCTTTGATCATAAGGTGATGTAAAGGGAAAAAAAGATCCACAATGTTGGAGTTTAAGAGGGGAGACAACGAGACAGGAGATAAAGAGAAAAGAGAACAGAGAACATCTACCAAGCACTCACATTCCTATGTTATATATATGATTTCCCTCAGTCCTCAAAGCAGCATTTGGTTTGAATATTTTTATAAGAAGATCAAGTTGAGAAAGCTTTAAAAAATGTGTACAGACCAAATATCTATTAAATGAAGAACTTTGGATTCAAACCAGTGCTTTTCTTCCAATTCTGAGGTTCAAGATTTTCCCAACACCCTTATCTAGAAGGTAAGAAGCACCTCACGTGAGGCAGGGGGAGCATGTGTGCAGCCACTCGCATGTCAGGCTAGTGAGATCATGGCAGGGAAGCACCCAGTGCACAAGTCCCACCAGCCACTGTTGCACAAATTTTATGCAAATATGGTTTCTACTTTTGTTATTAAATAATGTTATCTGAAAGAAAATCTGATTTCCCTGTTAAGTTTGAGCAGCCCCAACCACAGAAATGAAATGTTTTATCTTAGTATCTTTATCTCCACCATTGTAGAAGGCATCAATTCTTAGATTCATAAACATTGATTTTCCAGTCATAGTACACATCAGAACATAGAACCCTGGATTGGACCATATGGGTTTGGATTCTGGTTCCCCCATTTATTGTTTCCCTGGGCTGGTTACTTAATACTTCCTGTTTCAGTTTTGTAATCTGTACGTCAGAAGGTGATCACCAAGATTCAATCAGTCAATCCACATTCAAATACATGTAAGTACAAACAATAGCAAACTTTCATCTCATTACAAAATGCACCACTGGCTTGATTTCCAAGTCAGGTTGTCTTATCACGGGACTGTGCTAGCCTACCATGTAGTCTGGTTACCCACCACGGGGCAGGCCACATTTTGGGTTTAATCAAGAGTTATCATTTTCGAAGAGCTGAGTTTGATCACTTTTAAATGTCATGTCCCCACAGTGACATACACCAGATTGCTCCCTCCTACTCTCTTCCAAGTGTGAGTGACGACTTCTATGTCAATTTCTAATGCCATTCATTACCTATAATCTGTGGATGCAGACAGATGGCAGAGTGATGGCAATCAGCAAGAGGCTGCCATTTGATCCTGGTTCTATCCACTTTTCTTCATCAAACGCTCCTTACAAAGATGAATTGCTGCCTTATATTGCTGCTATAAATTTATGAGACCATTAAAAAAGTATTTTGAAGTTTTTATTGCTCATTTAAAATCAAGGTAATAAGAACAATCATGTTCTCTAGAACAAAGTGTGGATCCTGGTCTGTCGTTAGCTGTTCTTCCTTGTCTCACCTTCTGAAAGCAAACCAGAGCAGTGGGAAATTCTGTGTTACCTCAAGACAGGGATTGCAAGAGTTTGTCAAGGCTTACTGAGTCCTGGGTCTGGAAACTTGGGCACCAGAAAAGGGCTTTTGAAATATTAAAAGAACAGGTAAAACTCGGCTGCACTATTGATTTCAAAGGCACAAGGGGAATATTCAAAATAGAAAGAACACATCAAAAAGTCATTGTCAAACACAGCACATAGCATCTTCCCTGTCAATGACTTTAAGTAGAAAAAAAAAAAAATGGGATCAGCTTTTTCTTCCTCCTGGAAAAAAAAAAAAGAAAAAGAAAAAGAAAACCCTTCACTAAGGATATTTTACTGATGTGCATTTGTTTCCTAGAGGCCTCTTAATTCCCATGGGTTCTGGAAATTGTCAGCAATCCTACAAGTATGAATAGTGTTATATAAGCAAAATTAATGTCTTCATTGCTGAGTGCGATATTTTAGGTTTGAAGTATACCTTATTAGGGTGTGATAAAAAAGAAAAGGGAAATGTAAATCTGTTACCATTTACACACTTCAGCCTACCTGATCTTAAATTATTATTTCAGTGTGGCATTTATCCTGGTGTTATAAAGCCAGCACTCCCACCCACACATGAATTCCACATCACAATTTATCTTAACTAACCACAAGTTAAGATTTGAATGTGAAGATCTAGTCAATTAAATAAACACCGGAAAACAATCAGGGCACTGTTTGCTTTCCAATTTATGATAATCTGATCCTTTAAGAATGATACAGGGTTTGTATGTGAGTGGAACAGAGAAAAGGAGATAGAGGGGAAGGAGAGGGGCAGAGAGAGAGGGGGCAGAGCAAGGATTTGAAAGGACACTGCTGTTTCTCTTTGGTAAATCTCACATCATTTCCACTAGAAATAGCCATCTCGTTTCCAAACACTAGAGACTAGTGGATGGTTTGCTAGGAGACGATGAAGGTCTGTTTCCAATGACACTGACATTGAGCCTGCCTGTCCAACATCTCTCCTAGTCACCACCCACCTCTAAAGGGATTAATCTGTGGAGAGATGCTGTAGACCAGGGTGTGAAATGAGATGAAGATACCAGGATGCCAGCAGCATTAACACTGTTAATTAGTTCATGGCCAAGGGCAACTCACCTCAACCCTCAAGGCCTTGGCATCCTATATTAAATACAAGCAGTTGGAAAAATGTAACTCAAGAAACCTCACAATTCTCAACTTTCCTGGTTTGCTCAAATTCGTTACCAGAAAAGTGGAGACCCACGTATTTTGTATAAATGAGACCCAAACTCAGCAACCAGTGCATTTGAGTTCTGAATGGCAGGGGCTAGCAGACAGGGCAGAATTGAAAAAGATTTCTGAATTCATTTGCAAAGCGAACTACATTAATGTCCTGGACCTTTGGAACAATACCTTTAACAAAGCCTGTTCTACTTTATTGGAATGTTTTCCTTGGTCAAACTAAAGTATTCATCTATGTAATTAAAGTTCCAAACCACAAAATTCTGAAAGTGAAGATAGGGTGGGGCAGATACTCACTTTCCTTATTTAGGTTAATACAAGGCTGTAGTAAAACACTGGATTCTCAAGGTTTAAGAAATAAGGTAAGGCCGGCGCAGCGGCTCAATAGGCTAATCCTCTGCCTTGTGGCGCCGGCACACCAGGTTCTAGTCCCGGTCAGGGCGCCGGATTCTGTCCCGATTGCCCCTCTTCCAGGCCAGCTCTCTGCTGTGGCCCAGGAGTGCAGTGGAGGATGCCCCAAGGGCTAGGGCCCTGCACCCCATGGAAGACCAGGAGAAGCACCTGGCTCCTGTCATCGGATCAGCACGGTGGGCCGGCCACAGCGCACCGGCCGCGGCAGCCATTGGAGGGTGAACCAACTGCAAAAAGGAAGACCTTTCTCTCTCTCTCTCTCTCTGTCCACCCTGCCTGTCAAAAAAAAAAAAAAAGAAAAGAAAGAAAGAAAGAAGGTAAGAGCTTCTTCAGTTATTAAGTAAAATCATAGCCTCCAAGAATTTTTGGTATCCTGAAAAGAAACCAGTAAAGAAAGATTCTCTACTCTCTTCCCATTCCGAAGAAATTCCATCTCTTACTTCTAACATTGTGCCAGGCATGTGGAGTCCAGTTTTGTGTGGCCCTGCTCTTAAGAAGTGAAAATCCAGGAAAGCTGTCCTGGGACAAAAAAAAAAAAATATTTGATATATTTGATTATGCAATGTAATCAATGTTATAACAGAAGTTTATGCAAAATGCAATTGGAAGAGAGAGAAGTTGGATTTGATAAATGTGTCAGGTATGGAGTTCCCTAAGATTTTAACATTTTATAAACCAGGGGAAAACCTCAGTTTTCAGTACAAGGAGAAAGAGGACAAAGTACTCGTGCTTTTAACATCATCTTGCACTTACCACCTGCCACGCAATGGAGCCTACTGTTTGTAGATGGACAAATTCTGAACAGTTATACACATATTGAGAGATACAGAAGGAGAAGTATGAATCCTGCAGGACAATCTATCTAGATGAGGGAACTAGAGAGGGCCAGTCTATAAAACCCCTCAAGCTACCGTGTGTAGAGCAAGTAGAACTTCACTGGTCAAAGAGCCAAAGATGATGGTTCTAGCAGCTGACGTTCCTCAGACTTGAGAGGCAGGGTGGCTTGTTCACACAACTCAAAGACCCAGGTGGTTGTGAGCAGATTTCAAGGGTGAAAGTGATATAGGCTAAGGCCAGAAAGGTAGGCAAGAGCCATATCTGGAAAGGCCTCTTCGGCCACAGAAACAGCCTACTAACAATAGTTTGGGAAAAGACACAGTGGAAAGGGAAACACCAATGACTACAATAACCCAAACAACAAATGATGGTGGCTTGAGTTAAAATCATGGAAATGAGCGTAAGCTCAATGACTGCTTAGGAAATATATTAGACCCTGGTAACTAAATGGGGGAACAAAGAAAAAGGAGCCTACTTGGATGATTCTAAGGGTTTCTTCAATGGGCAACCAGCAGAACACTGAGATAGATGCTACAGGAAGAGAAAAACACTCCATGTTGAATACATTGTACTTAACGTGCCAGAGAGGCAACGTTGAGCAGTGAAGGCACTTTTATACATCAAATGATGAACAGAAGTTGGATTAGAGATAACAGATCAAGTCAACGGAGTGGTGAGAATTAACTGGATACTCAAGAGTAAAACACACATGAGGGTATAATCCAAAAATCTGTGTAAAATGGCATTGAAAGATTTTATTTTGGTGCTAAAAATTTTGAAATAGATGAATAGTACCTTCATAATAGGCATTTTCCATAATTTTTTCAAATACCTTCACTCATATACATCAATATAAAATACAACAAAGTTGAAGTAGCAATAGTCTGGAAGCCACGACCATGCCATGAAATGTGTGTGACAGGGCCCATCCCATCCTTCTAAACTTTTTGTCAACTACCTTGCTAACTACCCCCTTCTCAATTTGCTTTCAGAGAAAGCCACCACAGAGCATACCACCATGATAAATAATCTTATGGATTAGCCTGGTGTATCAGTATTTATCAAAAATATTCAATAGCTCAAATGACAAGTGCACACATTAGAACTTACCTGAAAGTGTGTGCTCATGCATTTGTTCCTTCCACAGATATTTATCAAGTATCTGCTATATAACAAGCATGGTTTTAAGCACCAGAGATACATAAGCCAACTCTGCCTCTTAAAATTAACATTGCAATAGAATCAAACAATAAATACATAAACAAGTTCTCCATGAGCCATGAGAGAAATACGCTAAGTGAGGAGACCAGAGCAGGTGCAAACTGAGATCATTTGGTCAAGCCAGTGCTTGTCCCAGGATCCAACAGGGAGTCTGTGCTCTACCGTGTCAGCTGTCTGACATACACATGTGTGCATTCACATTCTTACCCACTGGTGATGTAGACAGCTGTCTTCTCAGGAATCCCCATTGCTCAGAGCCAAACTGGTAGCAAATTCATCTCCTGGGCAGAAGAAGAGTTCAAAAGGGGCTACAGGGGAGCCTCATATTTAACAGATGAAAGCTTCCAGCATCCTGACCTTCATGCTGCTTTGTTGATGAGTTTTTAATTTCTTCCTTATGACTCCTTGAATGTAATACCAAATAAGGGAGAAATCCAGGAGGCATTCAACTGACCCCTAAAAATTGAAATCTCTATCATTCTCTGACATATGTGAAATTGCAATCTGTTCAAATATCTAAATATTTCTACATAATGTGTATCCTCTTGTTGAAAGAAGAGCTTATTTCTTAATAAACTGATGTGTTTCTGTTCTGACATTACAGTTTTGGTAATTCAGATCCTAAATGTAGACCACAGTATTAAACCCAAAATTAAGCATAAAAAATAGGTAGAAACATATTGGGTCTGAGCACAATGTGATGCTATATAGTAAGACTCGAGTGGAATCATAAAATATCTTTCCAATGGCCTGAAAGGGTTAAATGTCTGCCACTAAGTATTTGAACATTATCTCCGTAAGATCGCTATTAAAGTGTCCAGGTTCCCTCATCAAGGGAGCTATACCTAGAACTAATGCATTTTGAGGCAAGAGAAAGGCTTGGCCGGCAATATAGGAAAAGCAGATCCAGCTAGTCGATACCAGAGGCAATCCTGAGCTGGCACACGGTTACCTTGGAGAGGGGACATCATTAGGAGACATGGGAGACACAGGAGAAGCATTGGCTCTTAAGAGTGGTAGAATCAGCAGGAACCTTGAAGTTCAGCAACTTAAGACCTTTCTCTGTGGCAAACTGGGCCCCTGGGGTAGGGAGAAATGCATCCTAGAACACAGAAGCTCCAAGTCAGAAGAAGAGTTTGAGGCTGGGCACAACCCTGATCACTCAGTCATGAGAATACTCAGAGGCTTCTGAAAATTCCTGATTCAAGGCCCCATCCCTCCCTACAACAACTTTGATTCATTACATCTTGGGTTGAATTCAGAAACCTCTCTTTAAAAAAAAACAGCAGCTTGTTTATATTACCTGGCAAATACAAGGATGATTCCTCCTTATGAAATATGAATCCTGTTAGAAGAGGGCTTATGCATTGTGCAGTCTCTCCATGAACACATGTGTTCTAACTGCCAGCCTGTTCACCTTGTAGTCACTGAACCCATTTCTTTATTCCTCACAGAGACGTCGGGGACTTTGCCCATCTGTGAGGCTAGAAGACTGGCTAGGATGCCATGCCTGTTCGTAGGTACTGGTCCCTGGGCAAACTCAGCTTGTCTGTGATGCTTGTGACATGGCTCATGAAAAAAATATCTCGAGTGTGAGCTGCCAGGGCGGTAGGCACACTTCACACTCCTGTTGATGTAGCCTACATTGCCAATGCTTTTTGGTAGAGTCTTCACATGCTAGTTCCGAGGTCATCAAGGACTTCTGATCTTAATAAATCATATTTCTGCCACTTTACTGTGGGTCCATTTCAAAAACCTACTTGAAACTGGCCATTCTTAATGCAGTGCCAATAGCCCTAAATGATGTAACTGTTGGTATTATTCACACTTTGAAATTGAATTTGTACCCAGAATAAATTTCCTTAAACGGCAAAAATAACTCACGAATAATACAGAACTGGTATTTGTTGAATTAATCCCCAGAGTTAATCCTTCCATTATTCTCCATATGGGTCAAACCCTGTGAAATCGTTTATCTTCTATTGAGTTCTACATCTATGAAAAAATAAAGTGATATCGTATGGTTCAGATAGGCATGTGCTAATTAAAATGAAGGAAAATGAAATATGCGAGAAAAGGTAAAACTAATTAGAATTTCATGACCTAGAGAAGAATTCTGGGCAGGAATGGCATTCTTCTAGTACACAGAATGGTGACTAGGTCAGACTCATTGGAACTGAACTGACAAAGGAAAGAAAAATGGGCCTAATACGCATTCCTTCCTTAGAGCTAATCCTAAAAATAGTTATTGATGCAAAGAGATCAGTGATAAAGTAGGATCTGATTACCAAAGGATAGGAAATTGCATTCACTGAAGGATTTTATACTACAGGAGTTAAAAATTAAACTAAAATGTATTTGCAGGATATCCTGATGACTGTAGGTTTGGGGGCTCTCCAGCAGCTGGGGACACAAGGATAGTCCTCCGAGGGAAAGCAGTGATACAGCTCCAGACAGTTTGCCCAAGTGGTTGTAAGATGTCATTCCATTACACAACGAATCCTGTGGACTTCAAGGATTTCTCTCCCCTCAGCATCAGTCTTTGCCTTGTTCCTCAGCTCTACCCTCCCATGACAGGAGTCACAGGAGACATGGGTTATACTGACTTACAGTAGCTTGTTGAACCCTCCTGGCTGATGCATAACAAAAGATGGGAGTTAAAGACACTGTGTGTGGTAACAAATTGATTTTAAATACATCTGTTTACAATTATAGATTAGCACTGAAGCCTCATTAATTATAAATGCAGTAAATATAAAGAGAAATGTGACTTTTTCCTCTAGTCTTCCCGGAAGGCTTTAGTCCCCATCTCAGATTTGGCAGCCATCACTTAGATGAAAAGGAGACCACTCTCATCTGAGTAACACTTTTCTAATAGCATAGGCAGCCTCTGCTGATGTAGCTGTGGATAAGCCACTCGTATCAAGAGGACATACAAATAGGTTAGATACAAATTAGATAGATTCCTCCTACCAAATAAGTTAGCAGGATGGAATTGATGCCATTTACAAACCATACTCATATCTATAAAACTACTTTATTCTTGAGGGATTGCTTAATAGGTATGTCTGGCAAAGACTTGGGAAATAATTTTCTAGAAAATGCACTAATTGTAGAGTTTCTTTCATTAGCACAGAGTGTAGCTACAAGGTTTCAGAGCTCATATCATCTACCTCTACAGTTTCCAAACACACTGACTTGAAGACAAAAATTTCCATGCTGTAGAATCATTTTCTTGGGAGCTCTTTATGTTTTTTCACAGCAACCCATTAGAGAACTCAGTAGCAAATAGATCATCGACTCCATTGCTGGAAAGCTTTCCTAAATGAGGACCAACGTCAGTTCCATCAGGGTTCATCAAATTCTAACCACCTTTGAAGCCTACGGGGATATTGTTGAAGAGGCAGAATCTGATTCAACACGCTAAGATGGGGCCTTGGACTTGGAGTCCGTGTCCCCAGCAAGATCCTACTTGATAATTCTGCTGCTGATTGATAACTACACACTGCAGCAGCAAGGGTTAGATCATTTGCAAAAAGTCAATTTAATTTAGCACTCAGTTAATGAACACCTATTCTCTGCCAAACACTGGGTTGGGTGCAGGCTTCCAAAACTGCATCCATAAATACCAGCAGTATTATTTATAGAAATTACTTTAGTTCATGTGGGGAAGTATATTATTGTTATGACACATCTCCAACGTGTTTTAATTAGATAATAATCTGTGTATGTGTTTAAACTGGTGATTAGGCTTCAATATAGGAATTTGGACAAATACAAATAGTCCAAAGCACTTAAAAACTGTGCTCATTGACATCTGCCACTCTATCTTTTCCTGGGGAAAAACTCTGTCCATCTTGGTCCTCCAGAGGCCATGAGTCTTTGCCTAACTGCTTCAGTGTCTCTTGGTCTAAGAGGTTCCCTAGCAGCTCTGGTCCACAGCATGACTCTATTCAGAGAGAAGTTGGCCCTCAACCTGAAGCATGGGCAGAGGTCACCTCCCTCGGCCACAGGAACTTGACTTCTGAAACCGTAGTCTATTCTTCTTGAGGCTGAAGACACGCTCCTCTCTCTGGATGAGAGAACTGCACCCACATTCCCAGAGGGCTAGGGTTGTCCCTCTGATTATCTCCGTTTCCAGAAGGGAATTAAATAGCGATATATGGTTGAGAGTCAAGATTCAACAATGGTGCACGAATTCAGTTCTGTTCTTGATGTCCTCATGTAAGCCTCTCTCCTCTCCAGATTCTTTTCAGAATCAAGTCCACCATCACTGTCCCTTTCCTCGGTGTTTCCCCAGATGAACATGTCACAGCCTACTCCCTTTACCCAGAACACACAACACAACCCCAAATGTGCTACTTTTCTCTCACCTGCCTCATCTTGTTACTTTCTAAGAACAAAATTAAAAACCAAAGCATGGGCTGGCACCATGGCTCAATAGGCTAATCCTCCGCCTTGCGGCGCCGGCACACCAGGTTCTAGTCCCAGTCAGGGCACCGGATTCTGTCCCAGTTGCCCCTCTTCCAGGCCAGCTCTCTGCTGTGGCCCGGGAGTGCAGTGGAGGATGGCCCAAGTCCTTGGGCCCTGCACCCCATGGGAGACCAGCAGAAGCACCTGGCTCCTGCCTTCGGATCAGTGTGGTGCACCGGCTGCAGCGCACCAGCTGCAGCGGCCATTGGAGGGTGAACCAATGGCAAAGGAAGACCTTTCTCTGTCTCTCTCTCTCACTGTCCACTCTGCCTGTGAAAAAATAAATAAATAAATAAATAAATAAACCAAAGCATGGAGAGCCCTCTTAAAGTCCAAACTCAGAACTCCTGCTCCTATTAACTATTACACTCTGTGTACTCAACCCCCAAATCTACTATGAATATAATCATTTTCTCTTGTATACTTTTTTTTAAAAAAAGGATTTTTGTACTTATTTATTTAAAAGGCAGAACAAAAGAGAGGATGAGGCAGACAGAGATCTTCCACCTGCTGATTCTCTCTCCAATGGCTGCAATAGCCAGGGCTGGGCCAGGCTCAAGCTAGGAGGCTGGAATTCCATCTGGGTCTCCCACAAGGGTGGCACCCATGCACTTGAGGCATCACCTGCTGCTTCCCAGGCACAATAGCAGGGGGCTGAGCCAGAAGTGCAGTAGTTGGGACACAATCCAGCATTCGGATATGGCATGCCACTTTCTCAAGCAGTATCTTAACCCTCTGTACCCCAACACCCACCCCAGTAACACAAATCTTAATAAACCTAGTCAATCTTCATTATTCAAGGGTCTCAAGTCTGTCTCAGTACCATGAATAAGGAGAAAAACCAAAATGGACAACTGTAAATTTGCAGCCAGGATTGAGGCAGGGGTCCAAGAGCCGAATGGCAATCCAATTCAAGTAAAAACAAAGCCTCACGATGCAGCTAGGGTTATACCCTACACGTTAAGAGACAACACAAACTAGAGTGAGGTAGAGTTCTCTTTTCCATGGAAATTAAACAGAAGAGGCAGCTTGGAGACAAAGACCCGGGAGCCCTCACATGGGATAGAAGATGGCACAGCACAGGCATAAGAAGACAATCACAGGGAAATTTGTGCAAGATTTTAATGGAAGAAATATCATTTAAGCAAAGTAAGACCCATTCCCTCAGGTCAAAAGCTCTTCTGAAAGATGTACAGGGGCTGGCATTGTGGTGTAGCAGGTAAAGCCACCACCTGAGATGCTGGCATTCCATACAGGCATCAGTTTGAGTTCTGGTTTCTCCATTTCTGATCCAGCTCTCCGCTAATGTGCCTGAAAGGAAGCCAAGGATCACCCAAGTCTTTGGGCCCCTGCACACACATGGCAGGCCCAGAAGCAGCTCTTGGCTTCTGGCTTGGGACTGGCCCAGCTCTGGCCATTGCAGCCACTTGGGGAGAGAGCCAGTGAATGGGAGATCTCTCTCTCTGCCATTCAAATAAATACTTAACAAAAACGTACAAAGTCCATGGTGGTCTTGCTCCTGGCTCTATCTCCTCTCCCAGTGCCTCCTTTCCAACATGTTCCATTCCTTTATTTCTCTGCATAACTCATGAAGCCCACAGGTCCTTGGAAACTGCCTTTGCAATGTCTCAGAGGAAGGCGTTAGTTAACAGGACTGTTTCCCTCTGCCTATTAAGCATGAAACCATCACAGCACATTCTATGCAGGATTGTGCTGATCTATGTTCAACCATCTTCACCAGCCAGTAGAACTTTAAAGGAAAGATATTACCCTTCTCCCACCTCTCCCTTGTATGTTTAGTACCTTTAGTACAATGTTTGATATAACTAACATTTCTTTAGTCAGTGCTATGGTATATGAAAGAGTTGGAGCAAAGACAAACATTTTAAGAAAAAAAGTTCAGGGGTCAGTGCTGTGGTATTGTGGGTTAAGCTGCTGCCTACAATGCCGGCATCCCATATGGATGCTGGTTCAAGTTCCAGCTGTTCCATTTCCAATCCAGCTCCCTAGGAAAGCAGAAGATGGCCCAAGGGCTTGGGCACCTGTACCCTTGTGGGAGACCCAGAAGAAGCTCCTGGATTCCACCTGGTCCATCCATAGCTGGTCTGTCCATTTGGAGAATAAACCAGTGCACAGTATCTCTGCTTTTCAAATAAATAAGTCTTTAAGAAAAAAAGAGAAATAGATTGAGTGAAGACTTAATTGTTTTTCGGTTGTCATATATAGCCATACCTTAATTTAAGTATATATGAACTAAACCAGGAATTTGAAAATCCTGCCTACAAACCAAATCTGACCCAATACCTGGTTTTGTTCAGTGTTTTATTGGAACACACAAATCAATGATAGCAATGGCAAGTTTTGTACTATCAGAGTTGAGTAGTTGTAACAGCAACTGTATGGTCTGCCACACTAACAATATTGACTAGCTGATGCTTTGCAGAAATCTGCCAACCCAAGACCTGAACATCAAGGTATGTAATATTTAGAATACATTGTAATGTCTCAGAACAGCACAAAATATCCCACAGATAATTTACATTGGCTTGAAAGTGGTTTTTGTTCTTATTAACATCCTTCCATGTACTAATTTTTTTTAAAAAAACACACATTTCTACAAGACCCTGCGGCACATCTGTCACCCATTCAGTCTCCCACAATAGACATTGCCCACTGGCATACACGAGGTACCTAGACTGTCCTGTGGGAAATTCTAGAACTAAGATGAAAGATGTAACAGGTCGGAATGTTCACAGTTCCTCTGCCTCCTCCAAGCAGACTAGCAAGAAAGCAGTTCATGTTTCAGGCAAGTGTTCCCAATGGAACATGGATAAAAGCAATAATCAAAGTCAGCGTATCATAGAGTTTTCTATACCCCTCTATTTATAGCAGCTCAGTTTACAGTAGTCAACATATGTAATCAACTCAGATAGCCATCAACTGATGACTGGATAAAGAAATTTTGTTATACATCAAGTATTGAAGACTACAACCATAAATAGAATGAAATCCTGTCTTTTGCAACAAAATAGAAGCAACTGGGAACCATTATACTGAGTGAAATAAGCCAGTCCCCAAAAGACAAACACCTCATGCTTTCTGTGATCTGTGGTAACTAATAAGGTACTAAAAAATATAACATGTAGGACAAACTGACATTTGAGATTTGACGATTGTTTACAACTCTTATCTCTCCTGTTGAGGAATTTTTTTCCTTACTATTTGTTGAATTCTTGGTATAAAGTTAATCTTATGAGTATAAAATAGGCTGAGTAGATGATTGTAAAACTTCAATAAGGGTTGGGAAAGGAAGGAGGAGGAAGGGTGGGAGCAAGAGAGAGGGTTGGTGGAAATTATTGCATGCTCACCCTTAAAGACATTGTCTACAGGCCCGCGCTGTGGCTCACTTGGCTAATCCTCCACCTGTGACACTGGCACACTGGGTTCTAGTCCCGGTTGCTCCTCTTCCAGTCCAGCTCTCTGCTGCTGCCTGGGAAGGCAGTGGAGGATGGCTTGGGCCCTGAACCCGCGTGGGAGACCAGGAGGAGGCACCTGGCTCCTGGTTTCGGATCGGCACAGTGTGCCGGCCATAGCGGTCATTTGGGGGGCGAACCAACAGAAAAAAGGAAGACCTTTGTCTCTAACTCTGTCAAAAAAAAAAAGACATTGTCTAAAAGTCAAATGTATGCGAGCTGTTCATTGTTTCATAGTTTTCTTATTCTGCCTCGATGAACTTGGCACCAGCTTGATTGTGAATAACTTGGGAAACTACAGCATTCCGAGGCTCACTTCCTCCTTCCCCAAGCCAAGGGGGTGTTGAGTCAACCAATGAGCTGAACTGGCCAATCAGTTATCAGGCTTGAAGTCTCCCAAATGCCTGATGCCTGCACTGTGCTAATAGCCCCTGCATCATCGCCTTCCCTTTTCTCTGCGGGCGTCTGCCTGTCACTTTTGAGTACTCAGGTGTGACTTTCCCCCATATGTTTACTGTCCTTCATTTGCCTCACACAGAGCAGGGTGTCGATGTCCACATCTGTTCTATTGGATTTTATCACTTAGCTAATGAGCAGGCAATGAAACTGGTAAAGTATCTGCAATAAAGTCCAAGCCTCCCACAGCTAAAAGCAGTGGTACAGATACACAATCATCATTATAGGGTTTGTGGTGTTACAGAGTCCAAAGAAGCTCAACTCCTCCATTTCCAGGAGAGTTCTGTTGTTTTTTCCTAGTACAAAAATAGCACCTTCCAAGAAAAGGAGTTTACAGTTGTTACACTCAATGTTTTCTCCAAGAAAATAGCATTGCTTTGTCCACCCTGGATCTACCTTTATAGAGTAAATCCAGATGCAGTCATCCCAAATTTACTTCTCTTTAGCTTCCTACTGTGAGATCATCTTGAAGCATTTTTTTTAGTTGAAAAATGCTGATGATCCTTAGAAGTGGCATCGCACTGGCATGATGGTTCAGAGCAGGATTCCTAAGCTGGGCTGCTGTTAAAATGCCATGCCTGCTGCGTCTGGGAAAGCACTCCTCACATCTCTGCCACCTGCAAAGTGATGATGGCGTTTACTGCCACAGTATGTCTGAAGGATGAAATGCATTAATACACCTCATTAGCACTCTTAGATTAGAGCTTGATACACAATGTGTGTCAAGAGCATTTCCCACTCTCGTCCACTCCTGTCTTTCTGGAGAACATCCTGGTGTTAGATATTGTTAGGACAGAAATGACCCTGTCCTATTAATGGCAAATTGTTCTAAACAAAATGTCACTTTATGCTTCTGATTTCTCCATCCTTTCCCAACATGAAGAAAAGCTAAGATTCCTAAGTTGCTAAGCTTACCCTTTGATTTTTATTTGAGAGAGAAAGAGCAGGCCCATCTGCTGGATCACATACCCCAGATGCTGAAGCCAAAAGCCAGCACTCTGGTGCAAGAATTCCAATTACTTGAACCATCACTGCTGCCCCCCATGGTCTACATTAGTAGGAAGCTGAAGTCAGAGATAGCTAGATGCTGAATCCAGGTTCTCAGATAGCGGACACAGGCATCGTAAATGGCATCCAATCCACTAAGCCAAAGGCCTACCCCAAATTTTTCATTTTTTATTAGCAATTGATCAATAAGCTTACAGCTTACATTTAGGTTCTACTTAAGGCCATAATTTACAGACACATATGAAATTTCATATGTGTGTGTATAGACACATATACACATATCCCCATAAACTTTCCTAACACAACCTCAGCAAATTATTTGTATATGCCACTGTGGAACACAAAGAACTTCACAAGTCACATATAATAAAGTGAAACAAACGTGATAGTTTTCTATCAGCTACACTTTCAATAGTAACCTAAGTCACTATTTATAAAAAAATGTAACTCATGGTCATAGTGGAAAACTACTTATTTTTTTTTCTCAAAATGTCAGTTTTACTCAGATATCATACTTGTTTGTATTCTGTATATTTCCACAAATCAGAGAAACCATATGATATTTGTCTTGGGGTTGGCTTGTTTCACTAAGTATAAATGGTCTCTAATTGCATCATTTAGTTGTGAAAGGCAGGATTTCATTCTTTTTTGTGGCTGAGTAGTATTTTTTTTATTAAACTTTTATTTAATGAATATAAATTTCCAAAGTACAGCTCATGGGTTACAATGGCTTCCCCCTCCCAAAACTTCCCTCCCACCCACAACCCTCCCCTTTCCCGCTCCCTCTCCCCTTCCTATCACATCATGATTCATTTTCAATTCTCTTTATATACAAAAGATCAGTTTAGTATAAATTAGGTAACGATTTCAACAGTTTGCCCCCATATAGCAACACAAAGTGAAAAAAAAATACTGTTGGAGTACTAGTTATAGCATTAAATAAGAGTGTACAGCACATTAAAGGCAGAGATCCTACATAATATTTTTTTAAAAATTAATTAATTTTCTATGCCATTTCCAATTTAACACCAGGTTTTTTTTTTTTCATTTCCAATTATCTTTATATATAGGAGATCGATTCAGTATATAATTAGTAAAGATCTCATCAGTTTGTACCCACGCAGAAACACAAAGTGTAAAAATACTGTTTCAGTACTAGTTATAGCATCACTGCACATTAGACAACACATTAAGGACAGATCCCACATGGGATGTAAGTACACAGTGACTCCTGTTGCTGACTTAACAATTTGACACTCCTGTTTATGGCGTCAGTAATCTCCCTAGGCTCTAGTCATGAGTTGCCAGGGCTATGGAAGCCTTTAGGGTTCGCTGACTTTGATCTTATTCTGATAGGGTCACAGTCAAAGTAGAAGTTCTCTCTTCCCTTCAGAGAAAGGTACCTCCTTCTTTGATGGCCCCGTTCTCATAGTGGAAAACTATTTAAAAAGGTGACGAGATTCACCAAAAAGGATGGTCTGGCAGTTTGTCCTGAAAAGCTCATTTTTTTTAGCATCGGACTTTTAAAAAATTCATGTAAGGTGGACAAGTTTCATGTAGGACATATATACAGATTTAAGAGTGTAATCATAATGCCCACCCTATCCCTCCTCCTTTTAAAGATTTTTATGACATACTTGCAGTTTATTTTATAATCACAAGCTTAACCTTCAACCAAATAAAGATTTCAACAGGGTCTGCGCTGTAGAGTAGCCAGTGAGGATGCCACCTTCAGGGCTGGCTTCCCATATGGGTGCCAGTTCAAGTCCTGGCTGCTCCACTTCCAATCTTACTCTCTGCTATGGCCTGAGAAGAAAGCAGTGGAAGATGGCCCAAGTCCTTGGGCCCCTCTACCCATATGGGAGACCTGGAGGAAGCTCCTGGCTCCTGGCTTCAGATTGGTGAAGCTCTAGCCATTGCGGTCATCTGGTGAGTGAACCAGTGGATAGAAGGTCTCTCTCCCCCTCCTTCTTTCTCCCTCTTTTCCTCCCCCCTCCCTTCCCCCTCTCTTCCTCCCCCTCCCTTCCTCCCTTTCTCTGTCTCTCAAACAAATAAATCTTAAAAATAAATCTTAAAAAATTTTAATAATAAAACCACTGTTCCTGAAGAGTATAGACAAGGGATGTAAACAATAATCTCAAAATGCCAATTTCACTCATTACTTTTGTGCTCTTTATGTTAATTACCACAAATCAGGGAAGACATTTTATATTTGTCTCATTTTACTAAGAATGTTTTCCAGTTCCATGTGTTTTGTATGGCTGAATAGTATTCCATAGTGTATATATACCACACTTTCTTCATCTTGTCATCAGTTGATAGACATCTGGTTTGACTCTACACCTTAACTAATGTGAGTTGAGCTGCAATAAACAGGGAGGTAAAGGTGACTTTTTCATATGCTGATTGTATTTCATTTGGGTAAATTCCCAGGAGTGGAATGGCTGGGTCTTATGGTTGATCTATTTTCAGATCTTTAAGGAATCTTGATACCATCTTCCACAATGGCTGTACTGGTTTTTATGCCTACCCACAGTCAATTAGGGTACCTTTTTCTCCCCACATGCTTGCCAGCATTTATTGTTTATTTTTGTGTGAGAGCCGTTCCAACTGGAGTGAGGTTAAACCTCCTAGTGGTATTTGTATTTCCCTGATCACTAATGATTAAAACCATCTTTTATGCATCTGTTGGCCATCTGAATTTCACCATTTGAAAAATGCCTGTTCACATCCTTTGCCTAATTCTTGACTGAATTGTTTTGCTGAATTTATTAAGCTCTTTGTAGACTCTGGATATTAATTCTTTATCAGTTGCCTAGTCTGCAAGTATTTTCCCTCATTCTGTCAGTTTCCGCTACTTTGCTGAGTGTTTCCTTTGCAGAGCAGAAGCTTCTTAGCTTGAGGTAATACCATTTGTCTACTTTTGCTTTGATTGCCTGTGCTTCTGGAGTCTTTTCCAAGAAACCTTTGCTTATGCCAATGTCTTGTAGAGTTTCCCCAATGTACTCCTCTAGTAATTTGATTGTATCAAGTCATAGCTTTAGATCCTTGATCCATTTAGAGTTGATTTTTGTATAATGTATAAGGTAGGATTCCAACATTGCACTTTTTATTCTATTTAATACACTTTTCACACTTTCATAAGGAAAAGTGGCTTCTTATAAATCTCTTTCCTTTATTAACAATTTCTGAATTCAAGTAAAGACAAAATAGTAGGTCTTTGCTAACACAGATACATATAAATGTGTAGTACCCAAATAACTTTCAAAGTAATTATTAAGTATTAAACCAACTTTAACAGTATTAGACTTTTCAATCTTTTAAGATTTTTTATTCATTTACTTGACAGGTAGAGTTACAGATAGAGAGAGAGAGAGAGAGAGAGAGAGAGGTCTTCCTTCCGTTGGTTCACACTCCAAATGGCCACAACAGCCAGAGCTGCACCGATCTGAAGCCAGGAGCCCGATGCTTCTTCCTGATCTCCTATGCGGGGGCAGGGGCCCAAGCACTTGGGCTACCTTCTACTGCTATCCCAGGCCACAGCAGAGAGCTGGACTGGAAGAGGAGCAACTGGGACTAGAACCAGCACCCATATGGAATGCTGGCACCACAGGTGGAGGATTAACCTAGTGCACCATGGTGCTGGCCCCTAGACCTTTCAATCTTAAAAATGGGCCACCTTGCATGGTGATTAATACTTCTTGGTTTGACTTGCTCATCATTTGGTCTCTAAACCATAGCATTCTGTTTCTTGCCTGAATTATTATACAGGAAAGTAGAAAATAAAAATCTTTAGGGTTCACTTCTGGCCTCATACTTGCCCCATTATCAGAAAATGTCCCCATCTCTGCCAGTATCTTCATTGCCTGAATTTTTCAAGATTAGTAGGGTCATCGCTAGATCTTTAAAAACTTATTGCTGTGATGATGCTAATCTGATTGTCCCTAGCCTGGTTGTGTTTTCTGTAGATTTCCCTGGATTTTAGACCTTAAGTTTCCATCCTGAAGGCTATCCTATACAGTGTGACCTCCCTCAATGAGTTCATCGAATGCTAGGATTTCAGAATACAAGTCTAACTTCTTTACAGCTTCTGTATAGCTATAACCTATGTTTTAGCTACCTCATAGATACTTTTGATTGAAGACTTGCCACTAAGACTCAAAAAACAACTCATCATGTCACCTTCCCTTTCCCTGGAAAAGCACCTCCCCCTAAGATTCTACTTTCTATGTACAAGTCCATTTTTCTTACAGTCATCTGGTTTCCAACCCTGAAAATCGTTTCTCTCCTTACTCACTACACAAAAGCATTAATCCAATTATTTTGGTTCTTCCCATGAAATGATTTTCAGTCATACAGTTTCCCTCCAGTTTCCAGGACCACTATCATGATCTCCTCACCTTTGTCCTGCTGAATTCTACTCCCAAGCAGCTCCCCAACTCTACAGTTGCTGCACACTGACCTGGCTGAAACAGTAGCATATAAATGTCCACAAACAGTACATTCACATGAACACCAATGCTAGCTCATGGCTGGTCAGTCCAACACTAGTTAATTTCTCCAGGAACTACCAAACAGCATACAAACTTGCAGCTGATGTCATTTTTAGGACCCCCACACCTGGACCCACTTTTCAGATTTTTATTCCCCAAAAAAATTACAAATCAAATTTCTCTTAGGTGTTTTGGAAGAAAATCCCAAATTCTATTTAAACTTACTTATTTAAGTGCTCTCTCCTAATAAAATTATATCCCTTTTCTAGCATACAATTCTACCTCCTCCATGATTCTTTGCATGTTGAGAAAATTCCTCAGCCCCTGTTTAAGACATGCTGATCCATATGAAACAATATTCAAGTATTTTTGTTACTCAAAGTGATAATTTTTTGACTTAACATTAGATGCTACCCAATTACTAGATGTTGTCAAGATCTTTCTTCTCAACTACTTATTACATAATTGTGAACAAATCACTTAAGCTAATTTTTATTATCTCTTAATACATTTACTTGGATTTTCCATGCTATCTCAGGTTTTTGGGTTTTGGTTTTCTTTTTTTAAAGATTGGAAAGGCAGAGTTACAGACAGAGAGCCATTTTTCACCCACTGGTTCACTCCCCAAATGGCTCAGTGGCTGGAGCTGGGCCGATTCCAAGCCAGGAGCTTCTTCTGGGTCGCTCATACAGGTGCAGGGACCCAAGCACTTAGGTCATCTTCCATTGCTTTACCAGGCCATAAGCACAGAGCTGTATTCCAAATAGAAGTTCATCTTTGGTGGCGATTCAATTCACAGAACAGAAAGCTAGCAAAGAAACATTAGCATCATGATGCACGGCTTCAGGCCACTGGCATGCTTTGTACCATATCTATGGACTGCAGACATAAAGTATGAATCCAAACTCTTCAGAAAAATTCTAGGCAGTTCATTTGAGGCAAGAAAATATATTTAAAGAGAACCTGTAGGGGAAGGAATGAGGGGGAAGCAGAGCTAAGACCTCAAAGGCTCGCAGTTTAGAATACTAAATTCCCAATCCATAGGAAAATGACTGAGGTTGAACCCAGGAAACAGTGACCCTACCACTCTTTTCATCATTCCCTCATGAAAGCACTAGGCAACCTGCACAGGGGAGACCATCTCTAACTGCAGCGCGGATGGGCCAACACACAAGACGCACAAGTGGACCAACAATGGGTTGTGTCAACACCTCATGGAGAAAATAAGGGCCAATTTTGAACTTCAAGGAGGATGAGAACATAAAAAGACTGGGAAAATGAGTGATTCTCAAAGTATGAAGATCAAGCAGAGAAATACAGAGCCATTCCATTTTGCTTGGGTAGTGCTTACTGGGGAAAGTAGTCCCCAAAATTTGGAATGTCAAGTCAGGGTTCCACAGAACACCTGGTACAATGCATGGAGCCAAGCACAGCCCTCGGTCAGTGACGAGGGATTTTCTTCTCATTCTTAGAAAACCAGTGGTTAACGTAGAAAAGCATGGGTGAAAAGTCAGCTAAGCACTGAAGAGCATATGCACTTCCAAGGCCCTCAACCCTTCCATTATCCCTATACCTCACTTTTTGGCCATTTTGTAATCAAATTAGCTCCTATTATTAAACTTTTGCCAGGCAGGTAGGAGCCAACCTTCAACTCATCAGTTCTACTATTGGTTAAAAACTCTGCCATTTGAAACCAGGAGTTAAAATTTAGTCATTGCTGTTAGATTCCATTTCTCATGCTCGTATCTGCACATCAGTAACATGGAATTAGTCAAATGCCATACAACTCTTCACAGGTATGTTGGGGTTAGACAACTCCAACATTTACTTGTGAAGAAAAATAACCTCACACTCTCACAGATGTCACACAGGCAGTCTCAATGATTGGCCTAGTTTCAGCACAAAGACTTGTAAGGATACTTGTAAGGACACTTGAAAGACTTCCTCCACAGACGGACACGGGGACAGATGTTTTTCCACTCCTTCCACAGTCCAGAAACCTGTTCCGATGGTCATCCCACTCCTTTTCTCCTGTGTCTGGTGCACAGCTATCATTTTATTTGCATTTCCACTTCCAGAGGACTCCCTCCCCCCATTGTTACCTGCACTAGCTCAAGACTTCCCCTCCCCTACCCCCACCTCCACACACACACACCAATCTTTCTTTTATACATACTCACATTTACTTTCTCCCACTATACTTAGCAGAGAATGTCAATATTGTAAAAGCACTTCTCAAATTTAAAACCTGTGAAGCCTCATCATTATTATTGCCAGCAATGGTTGCACACGTTTTATGAAAATGGTTGGAGTGAAGAAAATAAATAGAGCAAGGAGGATAGTCTTTATTTGCATATAAAACTGGATGAAAGTTTAAATGCGATAGTTAAGCTTAATCTACAGGCGACTGCAGGGATTTGAAGAGAAACTATTTTAAAAATAGCTGGAATGGGAAGGAGCAACTAGGCACGGTTAATGCTAACGTGATCTCCCTGCTGTTACCCTGCTTCTTCTGCAGGCTTCAGTCATCTCTTCATCAACAGCAAATATACCTGGCTGTAAATTGCTACCCTCCTCAGTGCAAGCAAATTGTGCAAAACGTTTACTCCAACAGACATCGCATAGCAATGTTATTATCAAATCAAAATTTTAACACATACAAAATTCTACTGGTTGGCATTATAGTTTTATTTTTATCTTTATTTGACAGGAATAGAGGGAGTGTTTATCTATCCACCATTTTATTCACCAAAGGGCTACAATAGCCAGGAGTGCAGAACTCCATCTAGGTCTCCCATATGGGTACAAGGACCCACATACTTGAACCATCACTGCTACATTGCAGGATGCATTATTTGCAGGAAACTGGATTAGAAGCAGAGCTGGGCCATAAACTCAGGCACTCTAATATGGGATGATGAACTTTTGAGCGTTATATTAACCTCACCCCAAATGCCTGTCCCCTGGTATTACACTTCCTAAGAAACCTTATCTGACCTCCAATTGTCTGTGGCTTCCAACTTTTTAACATACTGTTTATTTTCTCCTTTATCACTGTTGTTAAATATTTGCTGCCATGCATGTAGTTACAAATGCTGGAGATACTTCACCTGTAGCAAGTCTGAAGCCACTCTTTTTCAGTGCCCAATTTGTCAGCACTCATTTGGTTCTCAAAACAACTCTCCAAGTAAGTATTATTATCCAAAATTTACATTTAACAAAGTCTTTAAGCAACTTGTTTGTTGAATTACTATAGCATTCAACCAGTGAACAATGCCTGAGCGATCCAATTCATCAGTCTACCAGTTGGTTTTAATAGGTCACACTTCCTTTCACAAAACAAAGCCTTTGGTAATCAGACCAAACTATTACCATTTTACTTTAAAGACTCCGATGTTTATTTTATGTAGTAATAGTTAGGATGCCCAGCATAACACTTTAATTCCTTGGAAACATTCTTGAAAAATAATAGAAAAAAAAAAAAAAAAAACATAGGTCCATCCTGAAAGCATCTGAGGCAGACAAACAGCACTCGCATCAATCACATTTTACCGAGACGGAAACAAATTACTGTAGGGTTGCCAAGGAGAAATGGTCACTACGCAGTGGAACCAGAATGAAGCCCCCAATTCCCAGCTTCCTCTTTCACCAACTTTATAGCAGCCAACTTTCAAGTGTTGAACTAAGTTTCAAATTGGAGTTGTACTGAAGATACACTACAATTTGGCTCAGAAAAGCATCAACACAGTACTACAGCTTGCTGGTGATGTGTGTTGAGGGGGTGGGGAGCTGGTTAGTTTTCGTTGACCCTTACGGAAGTGTGTGAAGATCCTCATGGGAGAGCAGATGAGCAAAGGCAACCCACAGCAGCGTGGTCTCCAAGGGGCCATGAGCAAGTGTTCTTCCTGTAGGTTTGAGCCTCAACTCAGTGGAAGAGGGGGAAGGGCAAGGAGTGCTTCTGCAACTCAAAGTCAATCTGATGACCATGCTGGCCAGTGTTTATGAAGCATTTTTATATTGGATGGAACAAATCCCATAAGAGACAATGTCCCAACAAAGTTTTATTTTGCCCAAGGGAACTGCACCTAAGCATGTGGTAGACTGGTACGATCCAAAGAGACCCAGGTACTCCATATCTTTGGCTCTGCTCTCTTCTACACGTGGCTTCCTCAGTCCCCAGGCTCTGTTTCATTCAGCCAGGAAACAAAGGGAGATGGACACTATCCCAGTGGAGGCTTACAAGCGATGTGTCACTCATTTCCCACTGGCAGAGTTCAGTCATGTGGCCACATCTGACTGTACAGGCGCTGGGACAGAGGATCTTGCTGCTGTAACTATTCCCATATCACTCTTTCGTGGTGTTTACCTATGACTGTTTCCTTAAAACGAAACCATGTCTAATGAAATTACCCAAATAGGTTCATCAGAAAAACTTATTTTGACCATTGTCAGACGCTCTAAATCACCCAATTCTACTTCAAAAATCATTTCTTTGGATCTTTCAGAAATAATCACTCATCTGCTAGATAAGATCTTCCTTTCTACTTTCATTAAAGGCAGAGGTACAGATAGAGAGAGAAGGATAGACAGATATTCCCTCCTCTGGTTCACTCCTCAAGATAGACACAATGACTACGGCTGGGCCAGGCCAAAGCCAGGAGCTTCTTGCTGGTCTCCCACATGGGTACAAGAGCCCGAGCACTTGGGCCATCTTCCACTAAGGAGGTGAATGGCAAGTGGAACAGCTGGGACTTGAACCAGTGCCCGAAGGGGATGCCAGCATTGCAGATGACAGCTTAACCCGCTGAGCCACAGCACCAGCCCCATTACAAATTTAGTTCAGCAGGTTTCAGATTCCAGCACTGTGCTGGCTCTGGCACATACTGAGCCTCTCCGAACACTGGCTGCTTAACTGGGAAAGCAGGTTGAGTAGTACCTAGTACTATTTACATTTGCTGCAAGCAGGAACTGATGACCTGAACCCAACACATAACATCATGCCCAGCACCAAATAAAATGCTTGTGCTGTTGCATGTAACACATCAAATACTTGCTTTCTCAATATGGAATTAAGTCTGCCCTGGCTCACTTTGTTCAGCTTCAAAAAATTTATCTCAGAATGATCTAATATGTTGAGATATTTCCATTTTGGACACAGATCTCCAAAGTTCACCAAAGGCAAGCTCTGCTTTTGCTAGTAGTTAATGAGAGTTCACACAGCCTCTGCAGAGGCAGCCATCATACAAATATGATCTGAAACACAGCTTGAAAAAATAGAGAAACAGCTATCAGGGCAAAGCAGTAATGAAACAGCTCATCTATCAATCTGTACGCTGGCAGACAATAAACACTCCCTTAGTTCAGCCTGCCCACTTAGCACCACATGCAATCTCTGAGACGCACTCCCCTGGCCATTTTGATGTCCCCATGTGAGATGTGACATGAGAGCATTTCCCAGATTGAGAAGGCTGGCTCAGCTGGGGATGTCATGGGCAGTCTTGTGCAGCACCCGGTTGAACGGCAAGGAGAAAAGGACAGACAGCAGCCATGTGCTTATTTCTTTGGGAGGCTTCATGCCTACCACAGGGATGGACAGAACAGTTCAGCAACGATAGACTCAAGACCTGGTAATTCGGGCACAGGTGGTTAAGCGATGTCACACCAAGTTCTCATACACAGTCATTCCCTGGTAATTCAGCAACCAGCCATGAGGTGATCCCACACTGACTCAATACCCGTGTCGGCTCTTCCCCTCCCAAGTGGACTCTTCTGCTCCTAGAAAGAATGAGACGTGGAACTGTGCTGGGAGGTGCCGCGTCCGCACATTTGGCTCAGCAAGTGAAATGCATGGATGCTCCCGAGCAAAGCCAAGGAGAACAGAAGGGCACGTCCACAGAACTGGGAGCAGACAATCCCACCGTGGCAGAGGGCATTCGCAAGGATGAGAAGTCACAAATGGGAATTAGGAGTAAGTCAGATAATGACCGAACTCGGATGTCTAGTATGTGAGGAAGGCACTGCAACGTGTTTTAAGAAAATGAAAGTAAAAGACATGTTTATTTTGGTGCAAAAAATCTCAAAAATCTATGCTTTTCATTATGTGTTTTCTATCAAGGGGATTTTGAAAACCCTTTGTATCTCACTTGACTCTAATTACTCTTCACGACCCTTTCTCAGTGCTGGTGTTCTTTCCCCCATTCTGTGGGTGAGGCACCTGACCCTCGGTGAAGTTAAGGGACAAGCTCAAGTTCACACGGTTCAGGAGCCCCAAGGCTCAAATCACCTCGACTCTGAATCTAGCCTTCCAAGGCGGTAGATACCAAAGAGCAATGAAAGGCCTTTGAACTTGATGACAGAGGAAATTGGGGTTTCAGTCCCAGGTGATTTAATCAACACTATGCAGAGAAGGTCATCTGTGCGATGTGTTTCAATAAATGATCTCTATTCCCAACCCCAATGCCATATAAATGCATGGTCTATGGTAAGCCAGGCAGCCTAAATCACAGTACTTCTTCAGAGTGTAGCCATAGTTTAAACCACGTTTCCTAGCCCCACGTTTATCAGGTGGCGGAACTGTAGGTGAAGTGCAGTGATCTTTCTCAGGAAGACACACTTGCACCTTTTCATGCCCAGATACCCTTGGGGGCCTCCTCGCCCATTTTACGCCAACCTGGCTCTCCATGTCTGTATGCCATGTTGTTGAAGCTCTCAGAGTCCTCCTTAACTCCTGGGTCCTTTCATATCTTCCTCAAGCAATTCATGTAATAAATCGTTTAACGAACATCAATTCCAAGACCTGCCAATAGCCCCGGTGTAACATGGAGTCCAGACTAGCTGGCTTTGGTAAAAACGAAGTGCACTAATGAGAATTAACAGTGAACTGAAAAGTAAAGAACAAGGCGGGCGTTTGGCCTAGCAGTCAAACACCATCTAGGAAAACTCGAGCCCATAATACAGCCCCTGGATTCAAGTCCCGGCTCTCCTCCCATTTTCAACTTCCTGCTACCATGCTCATTGACAGACAGCTGGCAATGAGTCAAGCAGTTGAATCCATTCCATCACCTGCTTCAGCCCTATTAGAGGCATGTGGGAAGTAAACCAGAGAACAGAAGATCTCTCAGCCTGTCAAGTAAATAAATTGAAAGTAACTGTAAAACACACAAAATAAAAAAGCCTGCGAATCACCACTTCCAAGTGAATCCAGACCCAGGCTCCCAGTCTCCCACAGCCGAAAGCCACAATGAAAGAGCGAGGAGACGGCCGAGCCTACCCAGTAGTACCTGCTGTTTCTGAACCACCAGGATTAGATATTTGCTTGGAGCTAATGTGCTGATTCCTGTACCCAAATGCAGACAGTCAAGAGTTAATATCTCCAATTCTGTAAGAAGTGGGGGACTATGGCCCACTGTGCCAACAGCACCACTTACACTTGGAAAAAACAGCCTCGGTACGAGATTTTTACCACTGCAACCTTTAGCAAGCTAGAAGAAAAACTCTAAGTCACACGTAACTTTCTTTCTAGGAATTAAAAGTACTCCTTCATGGATTAATATTACATTTTAATTGGCTGAATTTGGATGGAAGTAGCTGGGTACAAAGGTTTTACCTTTATATGACGAGAAGGAACCAAGTCAGCAGCACCCAGAGTCGTCCCAGACAGCAGCACCTACAGCCGCCAGGAGCCTCAGGAAATGTGAACTCCATGGGCCTCTGCCCCTTCACCTTCATTAGAAACCCAGGGGTGGAGCCTCCACAACTTGTAATCTACAAGGCTCTCCAGCTGGTTCCAATCATGAGCATTATGGAAAGAAGACAACATGTATACACCTGTGGGAAACTTAACCAAAGAAAAAGCGGAGCCAGGAGGACTTCTTACCTAAGGCACACGAGTAGGATTTAGCTCTACCACCAGTTTTTACTATCGAGCATCTTCATAGTCTTCTTCCTGCAGTTTCATCACATTTAAAATGTAATAATGGGGTTGGTGCCACGGCGTAGCGGGTAAAGCCACCGCCTGCAGTGCTGCCATCCCATCTGGGAGCCGGTTCGAGTCCTGGCTGCTCCACCTCTCTGCTAGGGCCTGGGAAAGCAGCAGGAGATGGTCCAAGTCCTTGGGCCTCTGCACCTGCACGGGAGACCAGAAAAAGCTCCTGGCTCCTGGCTTTGGATCCGTGCAGCTCCAGCTCTTGCAGCCATTTGAGGAGTGAACCATGGATGGAAGACCTCTCTCTTTCTCTCTCTCTCTGCCTCTTTGTAACTCTGCCTTTTGAATAAAATAAATAAATCTCTTTTAGAAAGGTAATAATGGATCACTCAGCTTAAAGAATAGCCGTGCCTGATGCAATTGTGAGCCTTCAAAAGTATCAGCTGTTGTAAGTTTCAGTTAACCCCAAAGGCAAAACATGCAAACCTCAACACCATGCCCAAAGGGTCATCAAATTAAGCAAACTAAATGTAAATAAGAAATTTTACAAGTCAGGAGGAAAAGCAACCCAATATGAATTAGGAAGAACAACAAAACAAATGTTGAGCAAAGAAATGTATAAGCTACAAAAAAAAAAAAAAAGAAGAAAGAAAGAAAAGAAAAGAAAAGAAAAAATTTCCCAGTGGTGAATAACAAGAGATAATTAATAAGATCACATTCAATTCCATAGACCCAGCTTCCATTCAGTGGAGAAACATGTAACCTGTCCCTAGAAGACGAGCTGTCTCTCTGGGGTCAACCCATTTTCCCTTGACCTGCAAAACCAAAGCTGGAAAGCACAGGGTGATACACTGTGCATCTCACAGCAACACTCACTCGGTTCAAAAGTGGCAGCCAAGACAATTGAAAAGGCAATAGTTTTTGACAAAAATAATCTTTTGTTTCAAAGATCAAGCTCCACTACAGGTAAAAACAAGAAAGAAAATGTAAAATGAGCCCTAACTAGAATAAAGAGATCAATGTCTCTGCCAGTTCCAAATCGAATTTCAGGGGAATGTATGTAACTCAAAGCTCAACCAAATTAAAAACAAACAAACAAAAAAGCTCTGTAAGGAAATTTCAAGAGATCATTAAAGACGTAAAAATCAAATTAAGACAGAGGCAGACTGAGGTGAGTTCTGTGAATCATTTCAAAAATCTGTCTGCTAACTGACTGAAGACCCAAGAAAGCAGAAAGCGGTTCATGGCAAGGACATCCAACTCACTGTTTCACCCAGAGCCCACCTGTCGCCGTGCTCCCCAACAGACAAGATTTCTACCAAATCTGGGCTCTGTTTGCTGGCCTGGCTACTCTTCAGCACAATCTGGAAATAAACCAGTTCCGCTTGCCCTTGGCAATCAAACAGAAAGGAGCCCTGTCGACCCCACTATGTTGGCCCTCCTACAATGCTATCCTGTGCCCTTTCCACCCAGACTTCATAAAAATGGAATTATTTCATTCACTTGAAAACACCAAGCCGGTGCGATAGGGCAGAAGAAACTGTACCACAGAGCTACCGGGGGGAACAGGTGCTTGCAGGAAAACGTTAACGTTCCAAGGCAACTACGTTGGATTATCTCAGAGCCAGTATGAGAGGCAGAGGGCTGGATTCCAGATTCAACTCCACTAACTTGTTTTGCTGCCTAAACAAGTCAGCTTCTCCCCTCTTTCTCTATCTGCACCTACTAGCAGAGGACACTGCCTCCACGGCTCCTAAACCGAAGTGCTCATCAGAAGGCTTTGAAGTGGGCTTCTGGGCCCCATCCAGACCTCTTCATGAGAGTCTCAAGAAACAGGGCCCAGGAAATCTATTTTGAGAAACCTCGGCTCTGTAATTGTTTGTAAATTGCTGGATTAGGGGACCACTGGGGACCATTTTGTTTCACGTGTTGTGTGCCCTTGCAGTGAGATGTTCTCCCTGAAAAAGAAAGTTGTTACCCTGAAAAACCTCAAATATAAAAGGAAAGTAGCAATCCCTGAGTGTTATAATTATCAATTATTGAATGACAAACAACCCCAAAGCTGCAGGACTTAAAAGGAAAACTTTTTTTCATGCATCCACTACTCAGGCAACTTACCTCTCCCTACTCCTCACCTCTGGTGCAGCTCCAGCCTGGGCCCTAGAATCAGCTGGAGCTCGTTCACTGGCATTCTAGTGGCTGAAGAGGCATGTCCTCCAGGTGCCTCTCTGTGGGGCTGCTTAGCGTCTTCACCAGGTGTGTGCCTTCCAAAGGTGAGAACCCCTGGAAGGAGAGGCTCAGGAACCAGAAGCCTCATCACTGTTCACAGCCTGCTGGCCCAGCCCGCCGCGTCTGGCACTTCTGCTTCCTTCTATTCACAGGAAGTCAAAAAGTCCTGCCCCAGGGGAAGGAAGATAAACCCGGCATTTTTTCACAGCTTTATGCAGAAATCATTGACAATTAACAATTGTTTACATTTAAGCTGTACAACCACTTCTCCTTTGAGAACAGAGCAGAAAGTCCTCGGAGAACATGTGGGACCAGAAATATTTTTTGAAATACACAATCTGCTATATCACTGAATAAAATCGGAGAATTATGGGGAGGAACAGTGGAGACCAGACAGGATGGGTAGAATATAAACATTTTACAAGAACTTGAAAATCGGGCAGAAGAGTTTAGCCATGTCTAGTTAAAAAATTAAACCATTAAAAGGCTTTACTTTTGTTTAATAGTATTTTCCAATTTTTATCTTTTTTTTTTTTTTTAACTTTGTGAGAGGCAGAGATAAGGTCTGGTGTTGTTGTGCACTGGGCAATGTTGGCATCCCATATGGGTGCCAGTTTGTGTCCTGGCTGCTCTACTTCCAATCCAGCTTCCCACTAATGGCCTAGGAAACCAGCAGAAGATGGCCCAAGCTGTTTGGGCCCCTGCCACACACATGAAAGATCCAGAAGAAACTCTCGACTTCTGGCTTCAGGCTGGCCCAGCCCAGGCCATTGTGGCCATTTGGGGAGTCAACCAGCAGATGGAAGATATTTCTCTCTCTCTCTCTCTCTCTCTCTCTCTCTCTCTCTCTGTAGCTCTTTAAAATAAACTTTTAAATATTTAAAAATATTTAAAACTAAATAATTAAAATGATTTTTATAAAAAAGACAGAGAAAGAAACAGAGATAGGCAGAGATCTATCCACTGGTTCACTCCTCAAATGCCCACAAACACTAGGGCTGTGAGAACCTGAAGTCAGGTGCCCAGAACTCAATCCAGGTCTCCCACGTGGGTGGCAGGGACCCAACTTCTTGAGCCATCACCACTGCCTCCCTGGTGCCCATTAGCAAGAACAGGAAGCAGAATCAGGACTTCAACCCAGGCACCTCTCTGTGGGAGGTGGGCGTGCCAAGCCGCTGCTTAACCACTGTGCCAAGTGCCCAAGGTGCCACGGAAGAACTTTCAGCAAAGAGTTCTTACCGAGCTCTCTCTCAATGAGAGATGCATATTGTTATTAAAGGGGATCTTTGCAGAGCACTGTAGGGAAAGCATTTCATAGGCTGGTTTGACCTCTGATCTCTGCCATCTCCCATCATGTCTATTGCTATAGACTCACAAGGAGGGAAGCAGGAGAAGTTTGAGGTATCTACAAATGACAAATGAGTATGTGCCAGACATTTCTGATGTATTATTTGATTTAACTGTAACAAGAACAATTGGAGATCAGTGTGATTATCTCTGCTTTACAGATACGGACACTAAAGGTCAGAAATGTTAAGTACTTTGGCCAAAGTCAAACACCTTGTGATTCATAGAGACAGTCTATCTGACTACAAAGTGGGGCTCTTCACGCTGTGCTATGGACCCATCACTCAGAAGATGAAAGCTGTATCACATTATATGGTTTATACAGAAAGATAAATAGTGTAGTAGTCCCTCTCTACAGGAAATGGAAAATGAAAACAACAGGAGGATTCAAAATTGTCTGCTTAGAACTTGGAATGAGAATTTGGGGGAAGAATTGAAAAGGCAGGAGCTATGTATGCCATGACACCTCTCCCCAGCCACACACAGAGATGCAGCTGAACGACTCAGGAAAACAAGCTCTGAAGAACAGAGAGAAATTCTCCATAATACAGAGAAATTCTGTGGAAACTGCCTGCCTTCATGCTTCCTCTGTAAGAACGCTTGTCCAGAAGGGTTCGTGTCTGGGTTTATTCTCCTTGAAGCTGCACGTGTTGCTTTTATTCTGAGATTCCGTTTCAAGCCCTAACTCTGTCCCTGTGCCAGTGAAACACTGAAAGGTTGGCAACATTTGTTTTTAGAATTTGCATATCAACTGCTCATTCCTAGGCAGGTAAAACATCCTCTACAGACTAGCAATGCCAGCTCACCCATCCAGCTCTTCTCCATGTCAGTCCACTATAAACAATAGCCCCACCTCCCTTCAGGGCATTGTCCCCTTGCCTGGTCCTGAGCATGACTCACACCTGCTGGGAGGTTGCTGTGGCTGAGGCTGACACTTGTCTAGAAGGAATGCAGTGGCACTGAGGAGTGGCAGAGATACTTGCCTTCTGCAGCAGCCTGATCCAGACTGGTGTCTCTCCCAGACATTCTGTGGCCCTGAAGGAAGCGATAGAGGGCTGTGCTGCTGACTCGCTCCATATCGGAGAGAATGAGGAGCTTCCCTGGCTAGGCCCTGCCTAAGGATGTACTACGCCAGGAACAAAAGGCTCAGAGGCAGGAATAGCAGAAGATTCCCCAACAGGCCACCCGCTGTGGGTCCCCACTAGAGCATCAGTGGGAATTTTCAAACTCCTGTTCCCATATCTGTAACACGAAGCTAGGGTGATGAGCACCCAGGAGTCAAATTCTAACCATGCACATATCCACGCATTGAAATATGTCACACCATACCCCATGGGTAGGTACAAGCACTATGCAACAATTAAAACCTTGTATTATTGCTTTCTTTCAAAATATTCTGTGCTTTTTTTTTTTTTTCATTTTAATTGACAGGTACAGAGAAAGAGATCAACATAGATAGGTCTTCCATTCATTGGTTCACTCCACAAATGCCTGCAACAGCCACAGTGGAGCCAGGCAGAAACCAGGAGCCCAGAGCTCAATCAAAGTCTCCCACATAGGTGGCAGGGACCTAGCTACTGAGCCATCACCTGGGGGTCCACCAGCAGAAATCTGGGTCAGAAGTGGAGGAGGCAGGATTCAAACAAGGCACACTGATATGAGATGCAGGCATCCCAAATAACTAATAACCACTCTGACAAACACCTTCCCCCTAAATATAGTTTTAATGCAAAAGAAAAAAAAAAGTTCCTAATGTGGGCCAGACAGTATGTGCTCAACAAGGACCTGAATATGATCTTGAAGGAGTCATAGGAACCACAGTGTGGTGATAAAGTGTGTGGTGAGACAGATGCTCTAGGCCAGCACCGCGGCTCACTAGGCTAATCCTCCGCCTGTGGCACTGGTACCCCGGGGTTCTAGTCCCGCTTGGGGCACTGGATTCTGTCCTGGTGGCTCTTCTTCCAGTCCAGCTCTCTGCTGTGGCCCGGGAAGGCAGTGGAGGATGGCCCAAGTGTTTGGGACCTGCACCCGCATAGGGAGACCAGGAAGAAGCAGCTGGCTCCTGGCTTCGGATCAGTGCAACACGCTGGCTGTAGCGGCCATTTGGGGGGTGAACCAATGGAAGGAAGACCTTTATCTCTGTCTCTCTTTCTCACTTTCTAACTCTGCCTGTCAAAAAGGAGAGAGAGAGAGAGAGAGAGAGAGAGAGAGAGAGAGAGAGATGCTCTAACACAGAGAATACCATGCCCCTACAAAAGATATAAGCAAAGGCACTCCTGGAAGTACACTGGCTGAAGCAGAAGTGGATTCTCCTTTATTCTTCACACCCAAGCCCTTGGACTCCTAGCTACCTGCCCATGCTGGTTCCATGACTGCAACCAAGTCTGCATTGCATGGTCCAGTGTGATAGGTGGTTGATTTATGATGAGAAGGGGAGCCAGGCTTTCTCATTTGCATATTTCACCTTGTGGAAATTTCCATCCATCCCAGAACTCTTCTAGTGCTGGCATCTTGGTTACTTTCTTCTGCGGTTGGCTTTGTGAAATGGCAGCAAAAATGTCTGGGCATTTGGCCACCTCAGAGGGGCAGGCAATGCTTGACCAAGATAAAGTCGATTGACTTGGCAGAGGTGCAAAAGCCCCCGTGGGCTGTGGAAGCTGTGCTTTGTCTAATTATTCTCAGCCGTGCTGCTGGGTGAACGTGGCATTGGCCAAAGGAGGAAGGGAAAGGCTGTTCCCATCGTAGCACTGGCTACTGGATTAGAACACCACTCTCCAAACCTAGAAACAGAGGTGCCAAAAAATCTCCCTAACCAGTTAGAAGGATGAGAGTAATAAACCAGAATCTTCCCAAGATACAGCACACGCCTTGGATCCAGGGCTCACTGCCACCTCCTTCTATGACCTTGGGGAAGCCTCCAATGACAATTTGCTATGAGTGCTTTTTCATAGAGGTGTCACCAAGAGTTGAAGACACGAAGGCATTTCTGAGAGTGGGAACATTTTAGATGGAATATGCTATCTCATTATAGTACAATGTATAGATACCAAATTTTTCTGTCATTCATGACGACGAAGTTTTAGAAGATTGGCTACATTTCCAGAATTTCTAAAAAATCTGCAGTTTTACAAAAGCAACAGGAATTTCCTTTGGGTAACAGTGAGGACAAAGAACCTCCCTGATTATATGAGCTCACTGAGGGCAGGACTTACTCTGAACCCCCTACCTCTGTAACCTGAGTGTCTGGTATGAAAGTGCACTAGTTAATACGACTTTTTAAATTTTTTTTTCTTTTTTTATTTGACAGACAGGTTAATATGACTTTTAACGAGTATATGTTGGAGAGAACAGAATTAGAACTAAAGGTAAATGTTTAGTCCCATGCCTAGAACAAAGGAAAATCTTAATGAATATTTTCTTTCTTTCTCTCTCTCTCTCTCTCTCTCTCTCTCAATCTGTGTGTGTGTGTGTGTGTGTGTTCATTCTTGATGGAGGCACTGGGAAGTGAACTAGTGAGCAGGAGTAGAGGTTGATCAAATATTTCTTGACCACAGGGAAATGAAACCAGATACATGACTAGTATAGGGTCAGCAACAGATAGATAGATGATAGATAGATAATAGGACATCAGTGTCAGATTTCAGAGGAGACAGGAATGTTGTGAAGTTCAGGGGACAGAACTGTATAATTCCAGAAATACCTGTCAATACTAAATTTAGAATAGAAAAGAGTATACAGGTTAAAAAATACCTTAGAGAATGCAGTGGAGGATGGCCCAGGTCCTTGGGCCCTGCACCTGCATGGGAGACCAGGAGGAAGCACCTGGCTCCTGGCTTCGGATCGGTGCAGTGCACCAGCCATAGTGGCCACTTGGGGGGTGAACCAACGGAAAAAGGAAGACCTTTCTGTCTCTCTCTCTCTCACTGTCTAACTCTGCCTGTCAAAAAAAATAAAAAATAAACCTTAGAGATCAGTCAGCTCATCCTCTTTATTCTATAAACTGAAAAAGTAAACCTCAGACACTCTCCAAGATCACATGACTCATCAGAATCCAACCATGACTTTCATCACCTCTGTCTCACCTCCTAAACCCATATGAATTCCTAGCCTGATGCCTTTAATAATGCCAAAATTCAGGAGAGCCGATTTCACGGAGCTTAAGTGACTTTACTCAAAAGAAATATTGGCCAGAGATCCGGTGGTATTTTTAGTGATTGTTGGGTAAATCAGACCATTTGGAATAAGCTTCTTTGTGTAATAAGGTTGACCAACAGCATGCAACTCTGGCAGGAAAAGAGCAAAGGAGCCCAGGACCCCATACTGGCCTCAGAGGCTTTTGCAGATCAGGGCACAGCAAAGACAATTGATAGCTCTCAGTGTGGGCCTCATGGTTAAAGAGGTTTGTGATTCATAACGTGGTTCTAATCCTGGCTCTAATATCAAGTGACTTAATAGTGTGAACAGGGCCATTCACTGCTCCAGGCCCTCAGAGGAGCTGGAAGGGACATTTTATAAGTTCCTTTCCATATGTAATTGTCCATGATCCCATTACACATCTAATTACCCTGAGAAAAATGTAAGCAGGGAACCCTTGAGCCATGCGATGAAAAGTTAGCTGCCACATCAGCCTAACTAAGTTTAAGTATATTCAACAAAGCACTGTTCTATCCACAAAACGTGTTCTGAGTTACAGCTTCTTAATTCCCACTAACATGCATCAAAACAAACAGTAATAGACCCTCTGATATCTTACGAGTGAAAAAGGACTTCAAAGCCATTATTTTAAAAGACAATAGACAGGGGATTTTTTTTTTCCTTTTTAACATTTTAAGCTGTATTTTCTGTGAACTCATTTTATTTCATATAAAGACTATCACATAGACAGAGGTGATATTTAATATCTATAGTCTTCAAAAAAATCAAAGCCTCTGTTCTCCCTGAAGGTTTGACATGTTCCCTAAGATTCCACTCATTTGTCTACTTCCCCTGGCATTGAAGAGTTTTAGCTTAAACCAACTCCCACCAAATCCAGGTATAATTTTCACCAGAAATGCACAAACAGGTAAATAAAAACCCCAGGGAAACTCCACTGGGGCTCTTGGCACCATGAACTCTGGGTGCCAGTTCAATCCCAACCATTCCTGCTTCTGCATCCCAGAGCAGTAAACATCCTAAATAGTTAAGATCTACAATGCCAACACAGTAAGTGTGACTATAATCAACTGTGCTTATTAATGATTTCTTCAAGAACACATCACAGTCCAGTAAACATGGAGCTGTTCAGTGCGGTTGTTCTAAAAGCAGCTAATGGCAGGATGTAATTTGAAGCAGCTTCAGCTCACTTACAAACCCTTGCTCTGTTAATTGTGATCGCACACCCCACTAACCAGCACAGCCCAGAGCTAACGTCCACACCGGGAGCAGTCAGCGCTGCTTCTCCTTCTTTGGTCCTCTCCCCTATTGTGTTTCCTGTGCCCCTGTGGTTAACTTCTTCTTCAGAAGCTCAGGAGACTCAAGTAGTTGCCTTCCTGTTTTCCCCTCACCTGACAGGAGATAGCCCGTGGATAAACCCATTATTTTGCTTCTTGCTTTTGTTTTAATCTTTTGCTTTTTCACCATTGTTCTCAGAGCAGTAGCATGTGGCTGATACACACTTTGTTTCCTACGGCTGGCTGTTGTCAATCCCCTGGTTAAACACTAGAATACCTCTTTTTTGAGCCTTAGCTCACCCCTACACAAAACTCATGACCGGTCTTTAACTAACTGTCCCCTTGTGGAAGGTAATGCTGTGTAACAGAAAGAAAATGATGGCAGGAATTCCAAGTCATTTGGAAGCAAGTAAGAGATCTCTGGCTGAAAGAACAAAGAAGACATATTGAAAGAACCAAGCACAGTATGCTATATTCGCAGATGTTCCCAAATATGTACTACATGCAGATAAGATTTCAATCAGAGCAGAAGCCCTTAAATAAGTTTTAAGGCAAGACCCCAAAAGAGGAATACTATTGGATAATCCCCTTCTCCAGGGACACAAATTCTTCACGTGACTCTTGAAAGGATCAAGGTTCAGACTGAATGACTCCTGGGGCTTTCTTACTGAAACTTTTAATGTGGAAATGCTCAGACTTTTAAAACAGGAACATAAATTCAGTGGAGGTGCTAGGAAAAAAAAAGGGGAAAGGACGCTGCAACTAGAGATTTGGGAAATGGCTCATAGAATTCGGCTACTGTCCTATTCGGCACTGATTGCCAGAAAATCAATTCAAAACCCTCAAAAGAATACTTGTACTCTCCTTTTGGCTCAGCCATACCAAAGATGGTGTCACTATTCTTGACATCCCGTGTGTCAAGCCCCTCAGCCGATAATGCATTTGGGAAGAGTGGTTGAGGGCAAATGTTTAAGCATTTGTTTACATTAGCACAAAAAGATCATGCGAAGCCAACTCCCTTGCTTCCATTCTAACAAGGGACTGCATGCATCAGGAATATTTCAGGACTCCTGTGGGCTCATTCTTTTGTGCAGTTTGAAATAAACTACAAGGTGCTATTTCCCATCCCCAAAATCAGGGCACATTTTCAAATTCTTACCACCACTACTGGTTTTTCACCTAATGAAAAAATCGTGTTTTTAAGCAACATCCTCTCTGCCTTGGTATTCAGTTGCCCTGTGGGTGTCATGTGACTTACCATCTAATGGGAGAACATCTTGTGTGGCCTCTCTCCTCCCCAGGCCTGTAAAGTGGCCGCCCTCCCACTGTGCAGTGGTTCACAGATATCTTATGGAGAGGGATGCTTGGGTAGCTCCACATCCGTTCCACTGGCATAATTTTGCCTACAATTTCACAGGAATTGCAGTTCAGGGCTTTCAAAATTCCCCAAGGTTATTGCCCTTTGTGTATGCTAAACAGCAAGGTGTAAATGTCTTGTGCTAAGCCACAAGTTAAAGAGACATCTGGAGAGTGAATGGAGTTGGCACCAACAATGATCTTGATGAGAAGGCTAATGGATGCCAGATGTGGAAACAAACTCACGTTCAAAGGTCCCCTCCCCAGGCAGGGTCATTTCTACGTGTCATGGCCTAGATGAAAACGTTTCACAAACTAAACTGGAACACACACAGATCTGAGACAAAACACTTTGAGGCCATAATGCCTAAGTGAGCCAACACAAAGATGTTCCAGGAAAGAGAAGCACCACTGAGTGCAGGCGCCCAACATGCCGTACCTCATATAACTTCCAAAGTCCTGAGGATGTTAGGACATGATGCTCGGAGGAACAGGGTTAAATAAGAAAGCCAAAGAACTGGGACCAACAGAGCTGTTCCACTACTCACTGAGAAGCCCCACCTCTAAGCTAGCTGTATGCCTCCGCTTACAGCAGAAATCTTGGGAAGAGTGAAGGAGCATATGTGGAGTGACGTGCGTAGGAGTTCAATAAAATGTAGTTCCTTTTCCCACTCAGGAGTGAAGGGCCCATGAAAGAGAGAACTGAGCTTTATTGTAAAGTGTAAAACAAACGGCGAAGATACTTATACATGTACTTAGTCTGCAAATATTTATTGCATGTCTACTGTATGCCTGGCAAAGCAACATTTATTTCAGAGAAAGATCAGCTGGAACTCACAAGTTTAGCTATCACTGACTTGTCCAAGAGCCCACAAGGTAACCTGTGCCAGAGTTGATGACCAATAGCAGGCTCTTGTGATGCAGACTATAACTAAACACAGAACATGAGTTTTCCGTAGAATAATGTAACTTGGACAAATCAAGTGATGTAGCCTTTGCTAGTTCCTAGAGTGAACAAACTGAATTAACTTGTCCAGTCTTGGGAAAACATGCCAAACTGGGAATGAAAAGGAAAAGCACAAGGAGTTATCTTTGTGTTTCTTAAAAACAAAACAAAAAAAATTTAAAAAAAAAAGCAAGAGAGAAAATAAATAAATGGGTGAAATAATTGCAACTGGTGGGAAAACTAAATTGAGAGTGACAGGAGATATCTGAATCTGCTCAGGTGACCCCAGGTAAAGAACACAGGCTTAGAGGAGGATCTTCAAGAGAAGGAAAAGGAAGGCTGCAGCTGTCAGGAACCATGATCAATAAATGACTGATGTTACCTAACAATAGCAACAGAGAAAAGAATGTCAAGTCGGGAACTACTGTGAGAAACACAGCAACCAGGACTTGGTTTAAGCCTGAATACGGAGGAGAGGTGGTGTTACTGCAAGACAGAGATAGGAAGAATAATTAAAAACAAGTTTGTATACAATTATTTGAAAATATTTTAAGCACGAGAGTCCCTGTACCTAGAAATGTGCAGCATCAGAAAATAATAGCAGCAGGTGCCTGGGATATCGTCCCAGTGCTGCTCCCTATCGACATCTTGATCTTGGGCCAGAGAGTTAATCTCTCTTGGCATCAGCTTCCTACTCGCCTCAAATGGCGTTGGGCATCACGCTGGGCAAGACAGTCACATTCAAAGGTTGGCTGCGCCAGGAAAGAGTAGTAGCAACCTGAAACCCCTAGAACTCTGCCGAGACAGTCTGCCCATCAACCGAAACAGGCGTCCATCCCAGCCAGCAGGGCAGAAGCAGCCAAGCCTGGCAACGGGGCAGGCCTTCCCCAGACATGTCACTTTAGCGTGCATGTTTCATATTGAGCTTCTCATGATTGTCAAAGTCCCAAGATACCACATTTCCTACTGTGTTTCACAAGAATGCTATCAGACTCATCCCAGTACCCTTAGAACTTGCCACAGGTCCCGGCACACGATAGGTACAATAAATGACTTTTTAAACTCGATGAACAGAATTTCTTAAACAATGGGACGTAATAAAGTCAAAGCATAATTCCACTCACTTTTCAGATGTCAGATAATGAAAGCACAGCTGCCTTTTTCACACCGGTTCCTGATTGAAACCCGCTCCTCACTCTCCTGCCCCCATCCAGCCTGAACCGGGAAGTCGCAGGTACACAACAGCAGGCTGCACCTGACCACTGAACCTGTCCTTTGCACTCAGGCTCCGGATTCCTACTTACACGCAGGAAAGGGCAGAGCAGCTGGACTTGCCAGTGTGAGGAGGAGGCCCCTGCACTGTCGTGCCCTACTCACAGGGAGGAGAAGAGCCTCATTTCTCACCTGGGTTTCTCACCCATCAGTGTCATAAATGAGTGCACAACTACAAGTCCATGTGACACCCCTGTGGCCAACAGAAAGTCTGTGTTAAAAAAAAAAAATTACGGCCGGCACCGCGGCTCACTAGGCTAATCCTCCGCCTGCGGCACCAGCACACCGGGTTCTAGTCCTGGTCAGGGCGCCGGATTCTGTCCCGGTTGCTCCTCTTCCAGGCCAGCTCTCTGCTGTGGCCCGGGAGTGCAGTGGAGGATGGCCCAAGTGCTTGGGCCCTGCACCCGCATGGGAGACCAGGAGAAGCACCTGGCTCCTGCCTTCGGATCAGCGCGCTGGCCGCGGTGGCCATTGGAGGGTGAACCAACGGCAAAGGAAGACCTTTCTCTCTGTGTCTCTCTCTCACTGTCCACTCTGCCTGTCAAAAAAAAAAAAAAATTACATAGCCATGCTGACCACTCTTTTTCAGTCCAGCCCTGCTTCTACATTGGAAATTTTCACTGACGTGTAATACATATACAGAAATAAAAAAGCACGGATCGTAATTGTACAGCTTTGTAAACGGCCACAGACTGAAAGCTCCCCACAAAACAGGAATCCGGATCAAGGAAAAGTCACCAGTGCTCAGAACTCCTCAGTGCTGCTCTCCAGTCACCAACCTGCCTCTCTCCCAAAAATCCATCTCAACATCTAAGTTTTGATACAGATTCCGACGATGCACACGTTTTGACCTGGGGAACATAGGAGTGCCACAGTTCATGGTTGTTAGCTGGATTTAACACAAGGAAATGCACAAACCTGGGGCTCTGTTGTATGAGGGCTCTGTGTTATCTTTAGTGTCTTCGAAGAACAAATAGAATCTGAACCACTTTAAAAGTTCAGTGAGGGGCCAGCGCTCTGGCAGAGCGGGTAAAACCGCCACCTGCAGTGCTCGCATGCCATATGGGCGCCAGTTCTAGTCCCGGCTGCTCCACTTCTGACCCAGCTCTCTGCTATGGCCTGGGAAAGCAAGAAAGAAGATGGCCCAAGTCCTAGGGCCCCTGCACCCGCGTGGGAGACCCAGAAGAAGCTCCTGGCTCCTGGCTTCAGATGGGTGCAGCTCCAGCCGTTGCGGCCAATTGGGGAGTGAACCAGCAGATGGAAGATCTCTCTCTCTCTCTCTGCCTCTCCTCTATGTACTCTGACTTTCAAATAAATAAATAAACCTTTAAAAAATTAAAAAGTTTGACGCTGTACAAGAGCTATGTTAGCCCTGCCTTTTGAAAATGTCTCAGGTAGCAGCTGTATGTTGGTACGTCCTACGGTTGCAAATGTACAAAGGAAGTAGTGGTCAATTCTCCCTGAAATGCATGAAGAAGCAGATCACAGGGTGGAAGGCAGCCCTGACTTGTCAGCATGGACACTGTAGTTGCATAGAATTTCAAGACTAATATCTGGGGCAGGCATTGTGATACAACAGACTAAGCCACAACCTGGGATGCTGGAATCCCATATCAGAGTGTGTGGGTTGATTTTTATTTATTCATTTATTTGAAAGTCAGAATTACAGAGAGAGACAAGCAGAGGCAGAGAGGTCTTCCATCCACTGGTTCACTCCCCAGTTGGCAGCAAGGGCGAGAGCTGTGCCAATCCGAAGCCAGGAGCCAGAAGCTTCTTCCAGGTCCCCAGTGCAGGTGCAGAGGCCCAATGACTTGGGCCATCTTGTGCTTTCCCAGGCCATAGCAGAGAGCTGGATTGGAAGTGGAGCAGCCGAGACTTGAACCAGCACCCATACAGGATGCCAGCACTGCAGGAGGCAGCTTTTTCTGCTATGCCACAGTGCTAGCTCCACGGATTGATTTTTAAAAACCAGCTTCCTGCTAATGTGCACCCTCGGAAGCAGGATGTAATGGCTCAAAATGGTTCCTGTCATCCATGAGGAAGACCAGGATGGAGTTCCTGGTTCCTGGCTTTTGCCTGGCTCTGCTCCAGCTGTTCTAGGCATCTGGGGAATGAACCAGCAGATGGAAATCTGTTTTTCTCTCTCTCAGTCCCCTTCTCTCTCCCTTTTAAATAAGTAAAAATAGCCTTTTTTAAAAGATGTGCTTAGTTTTCTTTTCATTTCAATTGAAAGTCAGCAATACAGAGAGACAAGGACAAACACACACACACACACACACAGAGGGAGAGAGAGAAAGAGAGAGAGAGAGAGAGAGAGAGAGAGAGAGAGGGAGGGAGGGAGGGAGAAATCTTCCGTATGATGGTTCATCCCACATGGGATGCCAGCATCACAGGCAGTGGCTTTCTCAATCATATCTCAAAATGTCCATTTCATTCCTTTACTTTTGAATGGATCCTTTATTAACTGCCACAAACCACAGAAAACATATTTATATTTTTGGACTGGCTTGTTTCACTTAACATAATGATTTCCAGTTGTATCCATTTTGTTGCAAAATATAGGGTTTCGTATTTTTTTTATGGCTGAGTAGTGTTCCACAGTGTATATATACCACATTTTAAATTGGTCATGATGGGAGTGTTTTAAACCAGCATAGTCCCTCTACAAGTTCCCAAGATCTGGTTGTAGGCCAATGGTAGTAAATTTAAGAACATGCTCTTAAAATTCACTCTCAGAGAACTGAATAGGAAGACACTCAGAATACAACATTGTGAGTTGGATCAGTGTTTTTCCAACTGAAAATCAAGTTTTTGCAACCTATCAAGTGGTGAAACCTATCAAGCATTTTGATTTAGGAAATTACACTGAGTATTTTAAAAGGAAACATAAAAATTGAGAATGTAATAGAAAATATAAACACTGACCTAAGGAATTTTGTAGAAAGGGTGAATATTATTTCCCAAAATATGCATGTGTGTGAGTGCTCTGGGTTACAGTATAAAATATTCTCACTGGGTCATAGTATTAACAACATTTGAAAGCCACTGTTTCAGGATGTAGACTCTGTAGTCCAGCGTTTGATGCTCCTCCATGCTAGCACATGACTACCTCTCCGTGCTGCATGTTACATGTGTGTAAAATGACATTACTAACATTATCCTGGACTTTTCTGGATTAAATGAGGTATACATAAATTAACAGTAAGTGGTAGCTATTACTAGCATTGGTCATGGGGAAGATAATTGTCCAACAATGCCAATGAAATTGGCAGGTATTCTGGGCAGCCCACATAATCCTCATGGATATCTCCTAATGTCTGAAATACACAGGTTGGCTCCTATTTGCATATGGGGCTTCTAAGTGCTATGACTTGAATAACATTAGTTTGACCCTAGTACATACATATAGGTACACTGAATTATATAAAATACCATGACTAAAAAGTTATTTTTCTAAATTCACCTTTTTAGTCCATTTTAGAATTTGGTTACTCCTGACCCAGTAACAAACTGACTTGCATAAATGTGCTAAAACTGATGTCATAATGTATCAGGTGATTTGTAATAAATAAAATACTTGAGAAAAATGAGAATTCTGGGAGGAGTTGCATTTGTGGGAAGATTGATCTTAGGTAGGGTAGCAAAACAGGAGCCATCATGAAGCCTGGGACCATCGGAGACTCAAGACAGCATCAGGCAGCTGTAAATGAGCATAATTAGGTAGGAAAAATTGCAGGATTGAATAAAATAATCTATTAATCATCATTAATAATCATTAATCACCATTATTAGCACATGGTTGGTGTTTGATATATTTTTCACACGGGTAATGGAAATGGGGTGGGGAAAGCAGAGAGATACCTTACAGGAATCTTTAATGGCAAGTGACATAAAACGTATTCCAAGCTCACTTTAAAAAAGGAATGTATTGTCTCACACAGCTGAGAAATTTTAGCTGGATTAAGCAGTACACACAATTTGTCCACACCCTAGCTCTGCATTTCTCTGATTTTTTTTTTTTTTTTTCCAATTCAGGCTCTTACTCGTGGTGGTGAAATGGCCATCATTTGCTTAGGCTGTATCCTTTCCACTCGGCCACTCTAACACAAGTAGCATGATTTCCCCCTGGTGCCTCAAAAATATGTCTGTAAATTGGACTAGTTCATAATGATTTAGTCACAGGCTCACCCCTGAACCAACTACCGTGGCCAGACACACTTAACAATCTGGTTACTCAGGTTGTGTCACAAGCCAGGAACAGTTTCACAACACATTGGGAATATATGTGTTAGTTTCCAGAGGAAAGTTGTGGTGTAGCTTCCAGAATAATAAGAAATGGATGCTATTCAGTCAAATTACCAGAGTAAATCCAGTTTTGTTACAGCTGATGAGGATTTTGCTTAAAATTGAAACCTTCCCCAAATTTCCAATATCTTAATTCAGCAGGCCAATTCAAGGGTGATATTCAAAAGGCTTACCAATGAGGATTAAGTTATCAAAATGGAAGCAATCATAACCTTGGATCTTGAACCTAGAGACTCTACTGTGCCAGAATTTAATGCTTTGGTTGCTGGGTCATGAGGGAATTTGGGAAATGGGGTGCAAGGGAAGGTGATGAAGATATGCCAGAGCAGGAACCAGAACAGCCAGTAGAGTGGCGAAATACTCACATGGCTTGGTGGATTGGCATCACCAGCTGGATGGAAGAATTTCAGTATTTCAATTGGTACAGCTGCACCAGTGCGTACCAGCTGGATTTCAGCTTGGAATGAATCTATTAGCAGCAATAAAATAAAAGAATATGCTTCTCGATGCTACTCCCAGAAGCAGGACTTTTGAATTATGAGACATTTCTTTTCATAGGTGGATTCTTGAGGGACCAACAAGGTTCCCAGGTAACAGGATTTAGGATAAATGCATACATAGTCACACAGAAAGAAGTCAACTCGACCTAGACAAAGTGGTGATGCAAATCTTCTCTCCTTAGTTTTTTCATATGATGAATGCAGTTTTCATGAAATTCTCTTAACAACACCTAATGGCCAGCCTTTTAGATATTCTTCTGTATTAAGCTCCATATTGACCATTGGGTCCTTTTACTCCTTCGTCTAGGTTTGATTTTTCATTTGTCATTAGCTCTTACTTTGAAATTTTTTTTTTAGCATTGCTAATAGTGAAAGTCCAAAGATGAAGTTTCTCAGTTGCCTAAAAGAATATCTCTATTTCATCTTCATCCTTGAAGTGCAGTTTAACTGGAAACAGAATTTATGATTCTACAGAACTGTGAAGATATTACTCCACTGGGCAATGGCTGTCATTTTTTCTAATAAGTCAATCTTCATTCATATTGTCATTACCATTCATTTCTCTGCTGTTTTATTGTTTTTAGGGTTTTCTTTTATCTTTGGTTTTACAAGTTTGGCTATGATTTACCTACATATTATTTTTACCTAATTTTTTTTAAATTTTTACTTATTTTTGACAGATTCTTAGTTTGTAGATACAATTATAAGAATATAGTGATAATCCCTTCTCCTCCCTCCCACCTTTTTTTTTTTCAGTTTTTGAGACAACATATTTAAATTTACATTACAGTGAAAAGGTTTAATTCTTTACCAAATAAGAAGTTTAATAAGTAAAAAGTGAAAGGCCCTTAGTTTAATGGGAATATAGGCAATGACTATAAACAATAATTGTGTGGAAAAATTGACATTTCACCAATCTATAGCAAACTTTAAAGAAATCACAGATCATTAAAACTATGGTATTAAAACATTCTTAACCATTGGTTTAACAAAGGTTTAAAACAAAGGTTTACAAAACTATATTTGCAGCAATACTGATATGCACATGCATTTCTTTATTTTAGTTCCCACATATAAGGGAGAACATGTGGTATTTGTCATTCTGCGTCAGACTCATCTCACTTAACATTACGTCCTTCCAATGTGTGCATTTTGATGCACAGGTAGAATGCCATTCTTTATAGCAGATAATATTCCATTGTGGGTACAATACACTTTATCCATTCAGGGAATGATGGACACTTTGGTTAATCCCATATTTGGCTATGTGAACAGTACTGCTATAAAATTGGTGGTGCAAGTATCTCTTTGATACAATGTGTTCATGTCTTTTGGGTATATACCCAGGAATGGGACTGCTGGATCATACCACAAGTCTATTTCTACCTTTTAAAGAAATCTACGCACTGTTTTCCACAGTGGCTGCCCTAGTTTCCATTCCCACCAACCGTGTATAAGTGTTCCCATTTCTCCACAACCTCGCCAGCATTTGTTATTCTCCGTGTTTTGAATTTTAGCCATTCTGACAGGGGTGAGGTGGTCTCTCATTGTGGTTTCAATTTACAATTCCCTGATGACTAACACTGTGAAGCATTTTTTTAATATATTCGTCGGCCATTTGTATTTCTGCTTTTGAGAACTGTCTATTGAGGTCCTTTGCTCATTTCTTAACTGGATTGGTTGTTTTTTGTTGTTGTTGAGTCTTTTAAGTTGCAGATATGTTCTGGATATAAATCCTTTGTCAGATAGGTAACTTGGAAATATTTTTCCCACTTCTGTTGGATCTATCTTCAACCTGTAGATCATTTCCTTTGCTGTGTAGAAGCTTCTGAGTTTGCTATAATCCCATTTGTTAGTTTGACTTTTGTTGCTTGTCCTTTGGGGGTCTTGTTCAAGAAGTCATCCCCTGCACCAACATCTTGGAGTGTTCCCTCTGTATTTTCTCCCAGCAACTTCATAGCTTCAGATCTTGAATTTTACCTACAAACTACTTCATTTGTATTTATCCTGCTTAGGGTTTGATGAGCCTCTTGGTTTTGTCATCTTTTATCACCAAATCTGGGGATTATCAGCCATTATATCTTTAAGTATTTTTTTCCTCCATTCTCTCTCCTCTTCTTCTGAAACTGGAGTAACACCCATAGTTAACAACTTCATATTGTCCAATTCAACTTAAATTTCACATCAATCTTTGTTTTCGCTGGTCAGATAATTTCTTTTGTTCTATCTCCAAATTCACTGATGTTTTTGCTATGTCCAAGCTGTTGCTCCCCTCTCCCCATCCGTATGGAATTTTTATTTATTTTTTTACATTAAAGTAATTTTATTATTTTAAGCTTATTATTTAATGTAAATAAATTTCATGTATTTTATACATACAGATTCAGGAACATAGTGATACTTCCCACCCTACCCTTGCCCCTCCTTCTTCTCTTATTCCCTCTTAATTTTTACAATGATCTACTTTGTTCACTTTATACTCACAAGATTAACCTTACACTAAGAGTAACAGATAGTAAGAAGAAATAGGGACAAGAGCTATTAACGATCATTCAAACTCAAAGTGTCAATTTCACTCCTATACATTACATTTTTAACAAAGTACTTTGTTATAGTACTTTAATACAGTACTTTTTTCTTCTAGAATGTTGATAAATTATTATTTGCCTTTTCTGCTGAGATTTCCTACTTATTAATTTCTACTTATTTATGTTCTTTGAACATGATCATCATAGCTGATTTAAAGTCCTTGTCTGCTAATTCAACAGTGTGGAACAATGCTCTCTCTCTCTCTCTCTCTCTCTCTCTCTCTCTTTACCAGGGTGGCATTTCCATGTTTTCTCATGTGTCAAACTTTTACTGCATGTTGGTTATTCTGAAAGGTGGTCTCGTTTATGTCATCTTCCGTTAAGAGTTTTTTGTTTTGTTCTAACAGACGGGTACATCATTTTAGTTTTTGCAAGGCTTATTTTATACTCATTATTACAGAGCTTACAGCATTTCCAGTGTTTCAACAAGGAATGTAAAGGGCCTTGTTTGGTGTCTCCACTCCAGTTGGACACTGTAATATCTCTGATAGAAATGAATCCCAGTAACAACCCTAGTGTAGGTAGGTGATCTCTGCCAGGCCTCACTGATAATACCTCGTGTACGACCAACCAAACCCTTGCACTCTGCAGACCTGCCCCTCATCTCCATGCAGCTCTGCAACCCAAAAATTTCAATGACTTCAACAGCATGCAACCCTTATCTCTGCCTCTTCAGATCAATTAGACTGCCACTACTCTATGGCAGGAAAGTGCCCCTTGCAGAACGCTGGGGAATCCAGGCATGGTGTGGGGTGTCCCTCATATTTCTTCCCAAGGACCACAGTTTGTTTCATATATTTGTCCAATTTTTAGTTATTTCCTATGATCTGGCCACAAATAGAGGCCAGCTATAAACATTCTAAAGACTTCATTGGGGCCAGCACTGTGGCACAGAAGGTTAATCCTCTGCCTGTGACGCCAGCATCCCATATCAGTGCCAGTTCTAGTCCTGGCTGCTCCTCTTCCAATTCAGCTCTCTGCTATGGCCTGGCAAAGCAATAGAAGATGGCCCAAGCCCTTGGGCTCCTGCACCACATGGGAGACCAGGAAGAAGCTCCTGGGAACTGGCTTTGGATCGGCGCAGCTCCAGCAGTTGTGACCATTTGGAGAGTGAACCAACAGATGGAAGACCTTTCTCTCTGTTTCTCCCTCTCACTGTTGGTAACTCTACCTGTCAAATAAGTAAATAAAATCTTTAAAAAAAAAAAAAGACTCATTGAACACTATGCCAAGATGGTGCTGTTTCAAATATCTTACCATTTTATGTACTAAGGGATAGTTGAGAAATGGCTGTGATATTTTAGTGGCACAGTGTACAGTGTGTTCTCTTTTATAGATCTGATGGGAAAAAGTGGCAAAGTGTTCTTAAATCCTAATTCTATATTTACTAATGACTTCCACCTTAAAAATTCTGTACCTCCCTCCCTCCCTCCCTCCTTCCCTCTCTCTCTCTCCCCACCTCATCTCCCCTGAGCTATAGATAATATAATTGTTTCTGACTAATAAGCTATAAAAGTTAACTCATTATAAAAATACTTTGAAATTACACAAGCTAAAAAGAGACTACCCATGACACTGTTAATAATAGCCATTTGGTGGATCATCCTATCAATAGGTAAAATGTTCTTGCAAAAATGAACTTCATTTTGACTTCTTCACCACCGTGTCCCAAGCTAGAGGAAACCTTTGGATAAAGCCAGAGTCTATGCTCTCTGCTTGTGACTGACAAACAGATGACTTAGGTTAGACTTGCAGCTTCTAAGAAGAAAACGACAAGGTAGACTGTGGGGAATCTGAGGAGATTCCAATTCAGATGCTACCTAATGAGGTTAGGAAACTTGAGGATGAAAAAAAAAAAAAAACAGCTGAAATGACATCACACACACAGGAAAACTCAATGCACCTTGGTCTTTAGAAAAAACATAAAGATTTACTTTAAAGAGAAGTTAATAAATCTTTCATAGAGTCTATAATTGAATGACCCAACCAAGTTAATACTATTGATTAGAAGTAAATTACTAGCAATTACTGCTGGAACCAAGTTTAGCACAAATGTGAATCTATTTGCCTACCTCATAAAAACAGTTTCCTCTTAAATCAGAAAAAAAATCAATTTTTTTTTTTTTTTTTTTGGTTCAAGGCCAAATAGAGAAGTGGGCCTTTCTCCTTTGGGCCCCTTTCTGGCCCCTGCAGTCAAATGCCAGTGTCTTTCTCTTTAATCCAACCAGGATTCTTGGGCTTCATTCTTCTCTATGAATAAAACAGGCTCCTAGAAAACATTCTCATCAATCAATTCTCACTGTTTTTTGGTTATCTGAAATTGTATTAGCATTATGGGATTTCAAATAACCTTAAACTTAAGAAACTTAAAAGCAAGTAGCACCCTTCTTCCTAACTTCAGTCTTAGTACAGGGCTTTTACTAAGTCCTGCCCTCCAGTGTTCTGCCCTGTCCTTCATGTTGTTAGAGAACTTAGCCTGTCATTTATGTGTTATCTTCCATTCCTCCTAAATTCTCTGAGAACAACATGTATTATTTCTAGTTTCTCCAAAAGTTCTCAACATCTCCAATTTTAATTTATACTTCTACTCTCCTAAAAATCAATCAACAATTTAACATCAAAAAGTCAGACTAGAGCAGTTTGGGTCAAATTCCTCTAGTGCCAAAGCAGAATCCTGACCTACTATAACCTCATTTCTTAAACGACAAGACTTGTTAGTGATTTTCCTGCTATGAGTGAAATTTCCAGATTAATTTTCCAGTCTCTCAAAAACTTATACGCTATTGGAATGTTATTATTTAGCAACTATTTGATAACTTTGTTTAGGGCATTGTGGAAAATACAACAATTTCTAAAGTATTATCTTTGATATACATAGATATACATATATATAGTAGCTTATAGTATAATGGGGAAGAAAGAAAAGATTTCAATTTTAAAAACTATGCAAATAATAATATATAATATATATTATATACAATAATATAATATATATTTGTATTTAAATATACAAACAAAATACAGAAGAAAATTTGATACCTATGATGAACAGCACAAAGAGTATGGGAATTCAGCAAATGGAAGAATCTTTTCAACTAGAATAAGATGAGGGCTATAAGGGGGAGACATTTTAGACCTGCTAAAAATGATTGAATTTTAAATAGTCAATTACTCCAATAGCTTCTTAAATGCTTTTGGAAAAATGCACCTTTTTTTCCCCAGTAAGGAACTAAAGGCATTGCATCCTACAAGAACATATTCTGCTACTAAACACTTACATATGGCTACAGCGTCTGTTTACTCAAATGAAAAGTTTAGCAGCAAAAGTCAGGTTCTTTGTTGCCTGTAATTCCTGCAGCTGAGAAACTGTCAAATCATAGTCAAACTGCATCTGCTAGGACTAACCTTACCTTTGCTTCAGATTGGCTGGGTACGCTTGAGAAGCCCAGCAGCAACTTAAGGGTTAATTTCTGGGGAGGAAGGAGCGTGGTTTCTGGTACTTTATGTCCCAAATAGACCCGATCCTTCCCCTAGATATACCACTCATTTATTGAGTCAAAGTGGATTGCATTTCCGACACCAAGTCCCTGGGCAATGCCAAGGGAGGAAGGAAAATACATATTAGCATATGCAGAGCACAGAAATGCTTCCTGCCCACATCTTCCAGAGACTATATTCACAGCAACTTCGGAGATTCTATTAATGCACCAATTAATAAAACATTGGTGAGCAGGTTGCCTGCAGAGAGGGTACACATGCTCCTGCTCCTTGAGAGTTGACGCGTCACTCATCATTCCTGAATGGAGAACATTGACTGTAGAGCTGCCCTCCTCCAGCTGCATATGAATGTGGCTGTAGTGGGAGCCTCTTTATCTGGAGAAAGTGCTCTTGGCAGATTTACAATGAAAGGAACCTGAAAAGAAGTGGTTGGTGCCCTTTCCCACAATCCGATAAGCTGTTACACAGAGATAAACAGTTGTGTTGAATTAAACATGTTTGTCCGTTTTTCAGTGTTAAATTTTAATTTCCTCTTCTTTGGCTTTCTTAGGGCTCCATTTTAAATAATTCTAAATGTGTCTAAATTATGCACGGCACTACAGTTTTAATCATTAGAAATTCTGCTCTAGTGAAACAGTAAATAATAAAATATTGACAGTTTATTTAAACATTAATTGACTTTTTGTTTGTAATTCTTTAAAACTATGTTAACTATTACTCTGTCAAGGATCTTGAAGAAAAAAATATTTTACAAAACACTGTTATCAGTCAACTTGTTTTCTATATAACTTAAGTTTATGTAATATATATAGTGTGAATAGATTGCTTTTGGGGTCAAGTACTCAATAACTCAGCAACGATTACCATGCTAAAGGAAATTCATGATATATATACTTTCCAGAGTTTCACAAATGATGGAGATAGTTGGTAGAGATGGAGATAAGTACTTTTCTATCACTCTCTCCAAAGAAGTCTAAGCATTTAGAAAGTTATTTAACAGCAAGAATAATATTCATTTATTTATAATTAAAATAAATATATTAAATATCCAGCTCATGGCCTAGCATACAATATAGGTGTTCACTAAGTATTTGATGAGTGGACATATCTGTGAAGCTTAGGAATATGATAGTATACACACTCCTTATTTAGTACTCTCCAGAGCTAAAAACCCAAGTGTGTGTGGGTCAGTTCATGGCCACATCCCTCCTGGCTTCAGAGCACCCACCTCTGTTGTAATTTCCAAACAAAAAGGCAATATTTTCTCTTACATATTTACAGGCTGGGCATACCTCCAATCTGAAGCATTTGGGACAAGAAGTGTTTCAGATTTCATATTTTTTTTGGATTGTGGAATATTTTTCAATATAGAAAGAAATCTGAGGCATGAGATCCAAGCCTAAACATGAAATTCATTGATACTTCTTATACAACTTAAACACATAGCTTGAAAGAGTTTCCTATGTAACTTTAGCACACCTGCATTTTTCCCACAATCCCTTACATGAGCTCAGGTATAGAACTTCACTAGTGGCACTGTGTTGGTCCTCAAACAGTTTTGGATTATGCAGCATTTCTGATTGGAGATGCTCAAACTACATAGAGTAATTCCTGCACAGCTAATTGGTAAGTCTATCTGTGGTGATTAGGCTGATGGTAAAACAAAAACACCTATTTCTCTTCATTTACTCCTATTTTCCATACCATGAACAAAGTAAGGGTAAAGGGCCATTTATAAACATAATCATCATAGACAGCTATATTCCTTGAAGGAACATTTGTTGAATACCTTCCAAATTACAGACACTGGAAACAAAGATAAATAAAGTACAGCCTCTACTTGTAAAACAGGTAGACATATACTGTTTTTTAAAAAATTTATTTTGTTTATAACTGATATATAATCATTGCACATGTTCATGAGATACAGTGTGATATTTCATACCTGTATGCATTGTATACTGATTGAATTAGAATAATTAGCATATCCATCAACTCAAGCATTTATCATTTCTTGCTGTTGATAACACTCAAGATTCTCTTTTCTAGCTTGAAATATCTAATACATTATTATCAGCTATCGTCACTCTGAGACCAAACCCCTATAATGTAAAGGTAGGACCCAGTCTCTGCTCTGTCTCCCTTAGCCCAAGGTGTCTTTACCTGCCCTTTATCAAAAGAATTCCCTGAATTGGGAGTGGTATAGCTGGTTCTACAAGGTTCTAATCAGGAATTCATTTGCTTCTCAGATAGATAAAAGCTTGATGGCCAGGATTGTCCAGAGAAGCTTCTTTTGGGGAATTCTAGGTCCAAGCAGGGCAATTCCTAATCTGGGGCAGAAGGTAACTGCCACTTACTTGTGACCCCCTTCCCCCAGACCAACGGGAGCCCACCTGGCCATCATAAGCTCCCTGAAGAGCACAGCACTGCTGACCAATCACAGGAATATAATGAGGCAGGAACTTGGACACGAGCTGATCACACACCGCTCAGTCCCAATTTCAATCTGTAAGAACCTTTACCTCTAACTCCTACTTGGGGAACCCAGGAACTAACCAAGTGCTCCTTGCTTTGCACTTGGCAATAAATACCTCCTCTCTTCTATCCCCTTGATGTCAGCGATTGACTTTTTGCATGTTGAGTAAGCAGACCTGGTTGAGGATTCAGTTGTTTGGCATGTTGCTTTGCAAAAGTCCTACTATGCAATAGGACACTTTATGTGCAGTCCTTTTGGCTAAGAGCACTTTACCAACAGAGAACTAAGCTATTTATTAACTGTAAGGTCATCTTCATACTTTGAGTCAAACTTTAATGCAGAGGTGTCGATATTTTTTATATAAAGACACAGAGTAAGCCTGTGTTTGAAGACCTTCTTTTAATCAGTCTCTTGTATGAGATACTAAAAACTATTATTTGATAGAGCAACTTCTGCAACTTTAGTCATTAGCAATAATGACTGCAGTACCTTATGCCTTCTGTAGAAGTCTTGCTTCAAAAGGAATTGCACATAAGGATCAGAGACTATAAATACAATATTAACTCTAAAAAATATTATTATTAGACTTCCTGGTGTCCTACAGTAGCTCTCTCCCAAAGAGGCCCTGGGTGAACACTGAGCATTCCAGTGACTGCTGTCGTCATTGTCCAGACACACACCTAAACAAATAAACAAACCCAAAGCCAGCTGTGTGTCTAAGAAAACAATTCATCACTTACTCCCTGTGAAAGGAACAGAAAGCAAGTGGAAAGCTGGGTTTTAAAGGGCACTGCTAACATGAGAAGGGAGAAATGTCAAAAATGTTAAGGTAAACACTAGACTAGCTCCTGTGTTGATAAATTGTTTTTCGGTTTAAGTTTTTTTTTTTTTTCCCCCCATGGCACCTTAAAAGTCCTAAATGCTGTGCTATTTCATTTATTCCCAGTGAGCACACAATAAGACAAATATAATTTATAATAGCAAATATTTCTTGAACAAGCTACAGCAAGAATATAATGCAGGAAGAAAACAATTTAACTGGGAAAGGGAGACAGGAAAGGATATTTGGATGCTCCTGGTAGTAACTGTTGAGTGCTTAATGATAAGTGTTTCCCAGAGAAATGGGTTCAAAGGACACCCCAGCAAAGGGAACAGCATCCGCCTAAGCAGAGTCATTAACATCCTGGGTACATGTATGGTCTGGAACCGATGTGGGATGAAGCTGTTGGGTATGGCAAGTAGTAAGACTTGACAGCCAATCAGAGACAAGGTCGTGGAATACTGGAGAAATGTTTTAAGAAGTCAATTCTTACACGTGTAAGCAAGAGTCAGTATGGAGTGACAAGAGTCTGGCCACTCTGAACATGAATTAAGATTGCGCTGTATAGTGTCTCCTGCTCTGGGACACCATGCAGATTGCTAACGTGTGCTCATTTGCCAGACAGCACATAGGTGGTGTGGTTTTCAGACATCCTGAGTCTGGGAGCAGCTGGCATAGCCCCCTCTGTAAAACTCACCCACATACCATCATGCATAAAAGTCATAGAGCAGACAGGCACACTCAACCCCCAACACAAGGGCATGGGGGCTGCCCCCTGTCAGGAGAAAGAATGCTCCAGGAGCCCCATGCAGGCATATATCCTCTGCTTCTGATAATAATAAACTCATCTCGTCCAGGGAGAGGGGGAGGTAGGCAAGCAGAAGGAGTGAGCAGACCAGGTGTTTGCCTGCAGGGAGTCAGGTGTCAGACAATACAACAGTAGGTCCGTGTGTGCAGACAACTGGACTGCTGGCTCCACACCAGGGTTTGGGGAAGCTTGCTGGGAAGAGCTCAGCCTATGTTCCAAAACATCATCCTCACAGCAGGGCTTTGCCTGGTTCCCACTGGATGCATGTGTTCTAGCCTACAATGTAAAAAGAAGCTTGATTTATAGAACTGTCCTACGCTACCATCTTCTGTGCAAACCCCAAAACCCCAACACTGGGAATCATTGTATTCGTTGGTACATATGAGGCCTATATGAGCTTTTCTTGACACTGGCTAGAGGAGGCAGATGCCAACAATGTGTTTCTCATCACTGACGATTGTACAGATTTTAAAACTTTGTACATGAGAAACTTCCTAATTCATGAAAAGATGCTTTGAGAGCTAACAGCAGCTCTAGAAACCAAGTGCTATGGTCCTGCTACAGATTCCAAGAGCCAGACACAGTGGAAATAGACAAGAGGCAGTGGCTTCCAGAGAGGTTGAGCAGGCAGACTTTATGGGGCTTTGTGCTAATTAGTGGAAGGTGGCAGGGAGGACGGCATATTTCTGGTTGAGAGCCTGGATGAGATGAGGGCCAGATCATGATATGTGGCCCTCCAGATGTTTGAGGGATGTGTGAGTAAAGCTGCTTAGGAGGCAGTGGCCTGGCAGCATGGAGCTCCTTGAAGTAGTAACTGAAACTGTGAGAACAGCTGCTGGCCTAGGAATGGAGGCTGGAGAAGAGTGAGGGCAGGTGTCCCACAACAGAATCTGAGATTTAGAAACACAGCATGAGACCCAAAATGCAAAAGGTCAGGTAACCTGAACAGTACAGTGAGTGGATTCAGAAACTAGCGGATGGGGAGCAGCTCTGCCCAGAGTCGCTTTGTTAGAGCAGTGGAGGCAGAATCTGAATGGCAGTGGGATAGGAGGTCATGGGGAAAGGCCAGGGACACTGGCCTTGGAGAACTCGCTGATGAGGGGAAGGACAGCTGTGTGGTGGCAGAAATGCAGAAGTGGTGACGGAGTTCCGTGTACGTGTGTCCAGATGGAAAAGGGAAGGGTACATGAAAAAGGTCAGTTTGCAAAATACAGCTGAAAGAGAAGGTAAACAGGCTAATTTTCAAGGGGCCACCCTACCAAAAATGAAGGACATGACTCAGTACAGACAGCAGTGAACTTGGCATTAGTCTGAACACTGTCTCCATTCTAGGTCAGTGTACCTCTTGAGACCTCAGTGCCCATCTCTGGAAGATGGGACCACTGAGGGGAGCATCACGGTGTGCTTTAAGGACCGGGCAGCAGAACCATGGGCAGGTGCCCAGTGCACAGGGGCAGTGTGTGTTGGAAAATGGTGATTGGAGTCACTGCTCCCTCAAATGTCTGACTGGGGACCATGGATGTGACAGCTACTGCTTTCTTTACACTGTGGCTCATTCCGATTTTCTCTCCTTAGGAATTTGGTGACAGGCTTGGTTAGTCTGCCCCCTCCCCCCCCTCATTTGAAGGAGTGGCGGCCAAAGGCCCAGAGTGGAAATGAGAGAAAAGGACTAGTGGGCAACGTTGGTGCCATCCGCCGTATCTCCCGGAGGGACACAATCAGGACTCATGAAGATGCTGACAAGACTCCAAGTTCTTACCTTCACTTTTTTCTCAAAGGGATTGCTACTCTCCTTAGGGGACCATAACTTTATGAGGAGGGAGATTAAAATAGAAGGTGACCTTGTTTTAGGGGGGCTGTTTCCCATTAATGAAAAGGGCACTGGAACTGAAGAATGTGGGCGAATCAATGAAGACCGGGGAATCCAACGCCTAGAAGCCATGTTGTTTGCCATTGACGAGATCAACAAAGACAATTACTTGCTGCCGGGGGTGAAGCTGGGTGTTCACATTTTGGATACGTGTTCCAGGGATACCTATGCATTAGAGCAGTCGCTGGAGTTCGTCAGAGCATCCTTGACGAAAGTGGACGAAGCTGAGTACATGTGCCCTGACGGGTCCTATGCCATTCAAGAAAATATGCCACTGCTCATTGCTGGGGTCATCGGCGGCTCTTACAGCAGTGTTTCCATCCAGGTAAGATGCGCTGATGCTGTTGCAAAAAAGGCTGTTTCTTTGTTTTTATTGGGGGAAGTGGGGGAAGAAGGATATCCTAACACCATCAGTGGGTGATATTGACAATATCATTACTGATTTCTATGAGTATTGGACAATATAGGTTTGCAGACAGAACATCTTACCAGTGGAAAATGTTTAGCAGTATATCACAAAGCTCTTGCAGCATAACAAACTGCTACAAAAGTTGGTGTTGGAAAACAATAGTTTATTAGTTTACAAGTCTGAAGATCAGCTGGAGGGAGCTAAGGGAGGCTGGGCTTCACTGAGGGGGGGCTATGCTCCTTCCTGTACCGCCTCCTGGGACCAAGGGGCTAATGCTAACCCTTCTCAAGGTTCTTTTTGCCTCACATCTGCTAACATCCCATTGGCCAAAGCAACTGACAGGGCTCTCTCCAGAGCCAGGAGCAGCAAGTGTGCCCCACCCACTGCACAAGCACTACCACACACATAAGAGTCTCCAAATACAGTGACGTACTGACCTGGAAGTCGATGGTGTAAGGAACCACTAGAAGTACACTACCCCTGAGCTGGCCTATGTTTTCTACATTAATCTTTACTCAAGTATTATTTTGGTCAGAGACAAGTCTGTAAACAACTTCTCAGCATATAAACCCAAAACTGTATGCAAAGAAGTCAGATAATGACTACCTCCAAAATAGAATAATTTAGCATGCCATTTAAAGCAGATAAAATGCTGATAATTGGCTCGCCCCTTTGCTAGGTAGAGCAGCACCAGATCTAGAATGTCACAGACTTTTTGAGATGGAAAAGAGCTGAGGAACATGTCAACTAGCTCTACCTTCTCATTTTCCCATCCACCAGGAAGACTGGTTTCATGAAAACTCCCAGAACAAGAACCAGAACTCAGATAAATCTTTTCGTTGCACTCTTTCAGCTACCCCCTGTCACTCCTATAGGCTACTCAAAGTTAATTTTTTTTTTTTGTAATGAGAGCACTAATGTCATATAAATTAAAGCCCATGAGTCTAAGAGTCAGACAATTTGCCTTCTGCCAAATTAGTATAATGAAAGCCCCAAGCAGTAGAAGGAGCTGTGTTATACCCATGTTGTATCCACATGTCTCAGACCACTTAAATTGGCTCTACTAGCATTGGAATAACCTTATTTCTACATTCCAGATTTGTGGCACTTAAAATTCTATGTATAATTCTGTGCTGTTCTAAATGAGCTATTTCAAATTTCTTTCCTTCTTCAGAGCACATAGTCATATTATGAGTAATTAGGATAATTGGTTTTTCATAAACACCCTTTGACTTCATTAGATACATAGAAAATATTGTACATCTCAATGCACACCATGTAATTTTTAGCACTATTTCTATACTTGAGGCAGGAGTGCTGGAACTTTCTATTTGAGAAGAGACAATTTAAAATAGGCATCTGTTATACTTCAATAATAATTCTACCAGATGTGTCAATCATTTCATAAATATTTACATTTACCCAATACCATTTCTACCATGAGATTTCACATGTGATTTTTCTGACCTTAGTGTCTCCCTGTGTAGTAAATGGTACTTTATAGCAGATGTGTAAACATTGATGTGTCCAAGGTAATTAACAAACTACACCTTGCAGATACGTATTTTTTAATCTGACCTTACTGTTTTATTGCCCATGAACTCCTCAGAAGAGGTCAGACAGGTTAACGAAAAAAAATGTGGGCTACTAAAACCCTATACTTGCTTTCAAAGGAAGAAGCCAATTCTGACTCATCAAAAGACCTGGCTTATTATTCCAATTATCTGGTCAATATCACCAAAAGTCATAAATGCTAATATGGGTTTTGCCTTGAGAGTATAAATAAAGAAACCAAAATTATCATGCTATCTACTGGAAAGAGCACATATTTTGACATGAGGAAGACCTGGGTTTGAATTCTAATTCCACCATATACTGGTTAAGCTATAAAATGAGAAAAATAACATCTACCTCAAAAAGTTGTTGGGAGCAAAATTTGAGAAAACCAGAGGAAAATGAATTATCAACAAATTAACTGATTCAATTCATGGTAACTATCAAGACTTTAAAATTAGAGGAGAGGTCAGTGGAAGAGTCAAGTCCAAAACTAAGTTCTGTGGCCTTCCCAGTGACCAAGCAGTCCCATGAAGTCACTGCTGACCCCCAACGTGTACCTAGCACGTTCATCTGCAGCAAGCTCCTACTGTATGCTCTGTGCTGGGACAGGGGTCAGAGGGAACCCTGACCATACAATCACAGCTTCCCCCTCAAGGGACTTAAAATCTGGTGCTGGGTATGATGCTACCATGAGATAACAGTGACTGCAATCCAGAACATGTTATCATGGCTCACAGAGTACAAAAGCAGCTTTAGAAAGATTCTGAGGGTGACTGAAAGGATGGAAGTAGTATGGGAGGGAAGCTAAGAGCTCCTGGTTCTACAGAGGCTGATCACTGCTGGGCAGATGTCCACATGCAGGGGGACATAGGCTTTGACAGGAGTAGGAGGATGAGCTGGAGAGGGGAGAGCACAGAGGATGGTGTTCTACTCCCACTTCTGTGGATTCCTGGCTGCTCAGCTCAGATTAGACCACACACTGGTCCAGGCCAGAGCAATTCCGAGAGTTGGAACAACTGGTCGACGCTGACCTCTTCCAAGGAATCTTTCCACGGAGGGCCTTGCTTTCAGCTATGCATCTTAGAAGGATTTATATGTCTAAGAATCAAAATATGCTATTCAATTATTAATACATTGAAATATTTTAAAACATGTGGTCAATGGCAATCCAAATCAAGAAATCGTAAATGGTGGAATCAAGGCACTTCTGTTGACCAGCAAGGGAAATATTTCAGAAGAAGATTGTTCTGTACCTCTCATGCTCACCTGCTCTTCCTCTTGGAACTGACCTTGGCGATGTGCCCAGGTGACAGCACCATGCCTTCTTCACTGCTCTGAACTTCCCAAGTATGAGTGGAAAAGAGTCTTTACCTGAACGGAGCAGGAGAAAATGAGGGTGAGGTTCCAAGGCATAAATGAGTGCAAACCCAGCCCATAATTTAACCATCCCTGCCATCCAATGGAAACGTGCAGTCCCAAACGAGAGCCCAGAGCTTTCAGTCTCAAAATTCTGCGTTCAGAGAGAACCTACGGGAATGATAATTCTTGCATCCCTTCCCTTCTGTGGTGAGTCATTGCAGACGGTGGAATCTCCTCACCTGGGCCCTGCTTCCTTCCTTATCCCTCTTGTTTGGGAATAGGGGGGAGGGGGCTTTCCCTCAGCTTCTCCCCTTCCCTCACCATCCCACAAAAGGAGAGGAATTCTAGAAGTCAACAGAGGACTTGCATTTGCTGTGTTGGTTCATAAGATAGGCAAGGTTTGTGGGTCATGAAAACAGCGTGAGTTTTCCTAATGACTTGTTGGGATAAGCTGTATTGCCATTGATTAGGACCTGGTTAATTATCTTCCCCATGCTCTTAGTCGGTACAGCAAACCACTCTGCGGTGGTCCCTTTTATAAAGCAACAGTATTGATTTCTTCATTCAGTGATCAATGAAAGCTAGTTTCAAAACCCTTCTATCTTAGCAAATATACATAGGATCTATTTTCACCCCCCCCCAGTAATAAGTTTCTTTTCAAAGCATTTTTAAGGACCGTGTCCTGCTCTTCTCTATAAGCCTCCAAATCACCCACGGCAGGGAGCATGCTACTCATTCGAGAAGAGAATCAGGTCAGTTGCCCTTAGCTATGCAATTGTCTACATGGTATTCATTTTAAAGCAATGTTTATGCGTGTGCTTTTCAAGTAGACTGTCAACATATTTCTTGAAACATTCCAAAAATGCTCCTTACTCTTCTCTGAGGATGTATCATTTCCTCAGTTGTTCTCACCCAGTGGAGCGAATTTTACCGAAACATGGCAGGAATAAGTTGACCCAGTTACTGCTTTGTTCCTGAGGTTTAAAGTGACGTCAGCAACAAATGGGGATTTAGGTAAGCCAGTATCTAAATGCTGAGCTTGTAGTAAAGGCAGAAAAGGACCTGAAGCGATCTTCCTCTCGCCCAGCCCTGGGATGGTCAGAATTTGTAGCACCATCCACATCCTAGCAGCTCTCCAACTTGGAGATGGTCGTTATGACAGAGTTTGTCATGGCATGTGAGCACACTTAGGGTCCACAAGAGCAAGTGTGGAGTGGGATAAAGTCCTCTCCCTGGAAGCAAATCCTGGTTTATTACTGAGGAAACTGAAAACATATTATGCATTTAAAGGCATTTCTTAATTTTATAATTTATGTTCCTTAATCAAATTACCCTATTATTATGGTATAGCTGATTGCCAAGGAAGTATCTAAAACATAAACCAAAATAAGTAATAAACTTTTGTCCATAAGGATTACTTTGAACCATAAGTCTGGCGAAGCATTATTTCAGTTGCTCCTGGTAGTACTTTCATAAATTTGGTCAATTAAATTCCTAAATTATCTATATATTACAACTAGGAAGCACATATAAACAATTTTTTTATCAAAAATAAATATTTTTTAGGCATGTGTATTTTAGGTGTACCAAGAACATTGCTGTGTAGAGTCCCAGTGATGTAGCGCAGAGAAAAGTAAAATGAAAATTTAAAAATAGAAGACATCGTACAAGCCCCTGGGGCATGAATAAGCAAGTTAAAAAATAACAAATCCAAACATAAACAGGTGCAAGTGAGGATGCGAGTATCAACTGACAACATAAGTATGTGCTGGGAGACCAGAAAGAACAGCAGAAAGAGTAGCAAGGAATGGGGTTGAATAAGAAAAAGCCTTAGGTCTGTGTAAACAGAAGACTTGCCTTTGAAGCCTCTCTGAAAAGTTGCTTTCTCATGGTCTACAGGATGCTGTCTGCAAAGCCTCTCATAAGAGAGAGAACATAGCGTTTCTTCCACCGAGAATCTGATGTCCTTTTCACTGTCTATGCACTTTGCCAAATCCTACTCTCCTTCTGTCCCCAGCTCAAACCCTGCTCCTTCTGAGACATCTCTGAAGCCCCACTGCATAAACATCTGTCTCCATTTTCCCACAAAACTATACGCTCCTTGCATTTGGGAACCACATCATTTTGTTTCTGTATCACCAACACCTAGAGCAGTGCTTCCACTGTGTAGACACTAAGTATTGTTCAATAAACTGAAAGTACCAAGATGCTTCACTTCTAGGCGGCTGAAACATCCCTAGGTGAATCTTGGACTGGGAGTCGCAACCATGATTCACCTATTCTAGATCAGTCTGGATGTTCATAAATCAGAATAAACACTTTCCTACAAAGGACGACTGGGCTTGATACAAAAGACAGATGGTCGGGTGGGATAAAACCGCCCCCAGCCTCCCCACCTCCACTGCCTATATGAAGGTCACAAGATGCCTTTATTTGAAAACAGCTCTAGGGAGCCCACTCCGTTGGTCTGCAGACCAACTGAACTGTATCAGTGATGACGATGCAAGACTCCACACACTGGACACCCAGGGCCACGCTGCAACATCTTAGGGCCTTGTCCACACTCTAATCCAGCTCCTATGCAGTGTCTCCACGGAGAGAATGTGCAGAATGCCAATGGATGCCCAGTGCTGCACCTGTAGCTCACACAAAGGAGAAGGGAATATCGTCTTGCCTTCAATAAAGGCCAAGTGGCAGCATAAGAAATCCATTAAGTAATCTATCACCAGCATCTATTTGTCTCTAGAAAAGTAAAAATGAGAGTGGCAATTAGTGAGTTTGATAGTGCAAATACAATGATTATAACAGGGATAAGCTATGACTATGAATGTTTACTGTGCTCTTCTTTTTGTAAAAAGATTGGATTATTCATTTTGAAAGTCAGAGTTACAGAGAGAGAAAGGGAGAGACGCAGAGAGGTCTTCCATCCACTGGGTCACTCCATAGATAGCCACAACAGCCAGGGCTGGACCAGGCTGAAACCGGAAGCTTTATCTGGGTCTCCCACATGGGTGCTGGGGCTCAAGCACTTGAGCCATCTCCCACTGCTTTGCCCAGGCCATTAGCAGGAAATTGGAATGGAAGTAGTGCAGCCGGGACACGAACCAGCACCTATCAAGTGACGACTTCACCCACAACACCACAACGCCAGCCCCTAGTGTGCTTTTCTTAAAAACTTCCAGCATCGTCATTGAAACTCTGGGTACAGACTAACCAGGATTTATTTCACCCCTCTGCCACTTTCTACATGTCTAGGATAGAGATGGTCATAGTACCTCTCTCATTGGGTTACTGAGAAAATTAAATTTAAAAAAATAAATGAAAAGCAATTTAAAAAGCCCCTCACATAACAAACATCTGACATTTTTGTAGATACTACTATCTGTCAGCTATGTTTTTCACCTTTAACATCTCTAGTCCAAGAAGAACAGAAATTCGCAAAGGTCAAGTGCCAAATTGAAGTTCCTATCACTTTACAAGGAGCAAAACCAACATTAGCATCCAGATAGCTTGCCCTCCCACACTGCTGTCCTGATCACCCCCTCTCACAGCCTAAGGTTTGGAAAAACCTGACTCAGAAGTTATCTCAGATAGAATCTCTTTTATGTATTCCCTTCCCAGACTTTTCAGTGTGAAGCAATCTCACAAAGCTGATTGTTTTGCTGCCTGCCTCCAAGTTCCTGCCCTGCTGGCCCCAAGCAAGGGCAATGCTGCCCCAGGACTTTATCACAGGGAGGGAGGCGCCAGCAATAGCACTTCAGAGACGCTGTGGTTACCACTGCTGCACCATAGAAGTTTCTCACCAGAGGTGATTATCTAAACTACACTACTTTCCCCTCTTTGCTTTGGGGTTAATTTGTTCCTTAATGAATTTCCCTTCTGCCAAGTGTTTATTTGGAAACTGCTCTAGTGAAAGACAAGAAGTTGCCATCATGATCATTATTCATAGGGCATTAACTCACAGGGCAACAGAATGGCCCACGACTGTGTACCGAACATCTGCACTGCAGTTCCATGTCTGTGACGGAGGTCACAAGTGAAAGGCATGGAAGAGAGACAGCCCTAAGATATCAGCAAGTTTGTCTTACAGTAGTTACAGATTGAGCAAATCAATTAAGTCCTGATGCTTTTCATTAAACCAAAGATATGATTTTGCTTTTAAGATGCAGTTATCTTTCCGAATTCCATTTAACTGTGCCTTTGTAATGGATCAGCAAGAACAAGGTTCAGTATTTCAATATAGGAATATCCAACTCCTAGCATATTATGTATTGAAGAGATTTATTTGAAAGGCAGAGTTAGAGAGAGAGAGAGAGAGAGAGAGAGAGACAGAGAGAGAGAGAGAGAAGGAGAGAAGGAGAGACAGAGATCTTCCATCCACTGGTTCACTCCCCAAATGGTTGCCAACAACCAGGCTAGGCCAGGCTGCAACCAGGAGCCAGAAGTTTCTTCCAGGTCTGCCACATGGGTGCAGGGGCCCTGTTTTCCCAAGCACATTAGCAGGGAGTTGGGTCGGAAGTAGAGCAGTTGGGACTTGAACCAGCGCTCAAATGAGATACTGGTGCTACAGGCCATGGCCTTAATCTGCTGCCCCGCAGTGCTGGCTTCTCTTGGCAGATTATAATAATGAAAGTCCACTGATTTAATGTAGTAGACATGTTTCAACTGGTCTGTGAAAAAATACAGTTAAAACCTCACAGAGTACTTTTCCAATTAGTAAACCTTTAGGATATAAGAATAGTGTTCCAAAGACACCTACAGTTAAACCTAACTTTGATATTCCAGGCAGTGTATCAGTGGGACTTTGAGCACTAAAACTGTGGTGTTGCTTTTTTTGACTTCACCACCTGGAATATTGTGGAAATCCCTCTGTTGGTAGTATTGAAGCCTTGGTTCTTGCCAGCCCTTCCACGTTCCAACAGAGGAGACAGCAACATGGGGGAGAACACAGCCGGAACAATCCTTTAAACACCAGACCCTACACGTGCACCAGCTTTTCCTGCCAGGTGGTCAGAATGGCAGAGCATCCTCAGAGATTTGCCATCACTTAACGGGACTTAACTTTCAGGGTTGGCATTCCAGGGATTACTTGGTTTGTCCCAGGCACTGTGCCTCTAATTTGGGTAGATGCCATCAGGTTCATAACAGGACCTCATGGAACACAAACCCAAGAAGTAAGCTCTCCCAATGTGGAAAACATACATGGTTGAACACATGATCTATGATTTTTTTTAATATTATTATTTTAAAAAGTCACTTTTCATTGAAATAAAAAATGCATCATGGATATAAAACCTGTGTTTACAAAGTAGGTTTAAGGAATTCCAATTATGCAAGACTTAAAGAAATACAACCATAAAAGCAGGTTGGTGCCATCCAGAGTATTTCAAATATTATTAATGTCTGTTTAACAGATTCTCAACTCTTATTTCTACACTTGAGAAGTCTCTGTGATCTCCTCTGAGGTGCTTCCAGGGATTTAAGAGTTCTTCACCTTTCCTAGAGTCGCCAACAACTACTGTTATTTATGATCTGCTTCCTTCTGACTCAAGCAATGACTGGATTAACTTCCAGTCCAGGTTCTTGCCTCCCACAGAGGTAGAAACACTAAGCAGGAACTAGTATTAGGTGCAAATCAGACAGAATTTATTTGGTACTGAGGGAATAAACACACATTCACACGCAAGTGTGGGCCACCTCACACAGAAAAACACCCAACATGAGTGGGCCAGAGTAGCCCATAAATGGGGGGAGGGGAGGAGAGGGAGAGGGAGGTATGGGTGGGGAGGAGACTCTGAAAACAGTGCCTCTCAGTGGGAGCAGAAAAGCCTGAGTAGGCGAGGTTGGTCTTAGAGATTGGTCTATCTGCAGCACAGAGAGAAAGCAAGTGTAATACCTATGACAGGGGTCTGTGGCAAAATGTATACTCTCTCCGACCTTCAACCTGTTTTTATAAGGAAGGGAATATACAACGGGGCTGGGATTGGGTCTGCACATGCGCCCTGGTCTCGGATGCAGCAGATGCACCGTGGGAAAATGGTGTATAAAGCAGGTGGTTAAAGAGCATTGCAGGGATACAAGAACTCCCGCTCACTAAACCTTACCTACCTACCTAGTCACATCATATAACTTCCAAGAAGGAGTCTGGGTGACCTGTAAGACATAAACAGAACAATTTCAAACTTCAATAATTAAGTAATCACTACCAACTAAATAAAACAGGTTTTCTTAAGAGGAGTTCTTTATTTATTCGAAAGCAGGGTTATAGAAAGCAAGATAGGGAGAGAGAGAGAGAGAGAGAGAGAGAGAGAGAGAGAGAGAGATCCTCCATCCTCTGCTTCATTCTCCAAATGGCCGCAATGGCAGGGGCTGGGCCAGGCTGAAGCCAGGAGACTGGAGCTCCCTCTGGGACTCCCACGTGGGTAGCAGAGGTCCAAACACTTGGGACATCTTCCTCTGCTTCCCCAGGCACATTAGCAGGGAGTTGAACTGGAAGTAGAACAGGAAGGACAAAAACCAGCACCCCAGCACCCATATAGGGTGCTGGCACTGCAGGCAGTAGGTTAACCCACTGGCCCACAATTCAGGCACCTAAATAAAATAGTTTTAAGTAGGCTCAAATTTTTCTTTAAACTTCCACTTTTGATATTCCATTATTAACCTGTTCAATGTCAGTGGATTACATATTCTCTGGTCTTTATGAACTCATGGCCTAAGTCAGAATTCCATACATGTGATTATTCTTTGCTGTCTCTCCTTTCCAACTGATAGTATCCATTGTGATCTCTTTAAAATGTAATTTTGGCCATGTCATTCTCTTAATTAAAAATGTTAATTGTTTTTCTGAAAGATTGAAGTCAAAATACTTATAATTGCATATAAAATACTTAGCAGTCCAGTGACAACCCTTCTCTCCCTCTCCTGACTTACCTTCCGCTGCTCCCTGTGAGGTCGTGGGGATCCTGATGCTACTGGACTTTCTGATAACACTGAAGCAAGTGGGCACTTCCCACCTCTGAAGTTGTGTTCCCTCTTCCACCCAGAAACTTCTTTTCCCCATTCTCTGCCCTTCAAACACCCATTTACTCTTTGAAATCAAGCCGAGATGTTACCACATAAATTCACAAGCAAGGAATCGCTACTATTCCCTTTTCACAGATGAAGATAGCGAAGTTCAAGGGTTAGAACAACCTGCCCAAAGCCACACAGCTAGTGAGAGAAAGGGCTGGTATTCCAACGCGGGCCTGCCCAAGTCAAACCCTGTGCACTGAACCACTTCACTGTTTGCTTCTTTTGTGCCTGACAGCTCTGCTGAAATTACCAGGGGTTATAAAGAAACCATGAATAACACATTTCTGTTTGCTACAAATAATATGGTAGATGTTCCTCTGCCATAAATCATTACAGAACCTCTGGAGTAAATATGATCATTTAAAGAAACAGGAGCCAACAGCCCTAAACTCCACTGAGCATAACCAACAGCTTTTGCCTTTGGTAGTTGATACATCTATATTTGTCATATTACCATTATATAAGGGACTGCAGGGGCCACCAAAAAATATAGATTAGTTCAACTGTGGCTCTGCTAAATCATCAACAGACATTGTCAAAATGAATATCTAAGGCACCAAAGCATGTGCTTCTAAGCAGATATTTTGGCATCAGTTCACCCTGGGAGCCTTGCTTTTTAAGCATTACTGACAAACACAAACAAGCTGTGGACCAGACACAACATAGACCTCTGATCCCATAGTTAGTGACTGCAACCCAATCCATTTCAGTCCAGTGACTTCTCTTGAAAATGAATTCTCGGGGAAAGGAGCTACAGAGATACAAACTGATTCATAAACTACTGAGGTGCAAACTGACTCAGTCAGCAAAATATCTTTGTTTGCCTTGAATGTACCTCCAAAGTCTGGGTGGAGACAAAGTATTCCTGAGACAGTATTCCTGTTCGTAAGAGAGCAAGACAGATACTTGTTGCATGAGGAGTGGCATTTGTCACGGTGAAAAACCTGACATGTCTTATAATGCCAGTCTCCTGAAATAATGTCATTCAAGAAATCCTTTTGTGGCCTGTGTATCATTTCAGCTTCAATATAAGCTCTGAGAATGTCTAAATGGATAACCTTACTATTCATAAATCCCTTCATTGCAAATGAATAAAATGAAAGTACCTATGACAAACTGGTTGCAAACCACAGGTATTGAGTACAATGACCTCAAGAGGGATGTAGGATGGAAATCAAAGAGACTTTGAGCCAATTTTTAAGATTTCCTCCATCATTGCAGAGTCCTTTGTTTGCAATATCCATGCAAAACTATCAGGACTGCCATGCTGTTGAACGGGAATGGCAATACGGATCTCGGAACCAACTGCTGTTTGGGCCCAAGGAATGTAAGGGTTGGTGTCTTTTGCATACTATCCTGAGTCAGCTGGCATTTGTTGTGTTTCCTTATGCAATTTCCTAAGTCAAGATTAATTCCTGGCCTTCAAATATGGGCTGAAGTCAACTATGTTCATGCAAAAATTTCCCACACATGCTGCAGGTAGTGTGGCAAAAAAAACAAAGTGACTCTAATCCTTTCTGCAAAAACAATAGGATTGGCACTCTTGATGTGCAGGTAACTCATGTGATGTGAACCGCTTGAATTCTTCAGGGATTTTTCTCAACAACATACCCTCTCCAGTTCCAGAGTAAAACAAAAGGCAATCCTAAATTTTTTTTACAGCCAATACTTTAACTTGGCTCACCTCAGTAGGAAGGTCTCAACATCACAACTTCCAGAGCTTGTTTTATATAATAACCTAGGCTATGAGACAGCAGATGGTTCAAAGTGCTATGCAGCAATCAGTGTTTCTCTTCTAGACTCATATATAAGCATTTAATTAAAAGCGATAAACAAAACATTCAGCACTGCATGTGTGACAAATCAATTAAAGCTGAAGTCGTGTTCTTAGAAAACAGCCTCAAAGAGAGATGTGAATGGCACAGAAAAGAAAGGCAAACCCATGAAGGTTATTATCAAGTCTCCAGAATCCCATGACAATAGCATTTTTCAGATGCATATAAGTTGAGTTCAGCAAATAAAATTTTTCTTGGAAGTAAGTATTTAATGTCTCAGTGCCATCTTGAATTTTTAGAGGAAGACTCAGTCCACCTAAAAACCGGTTGTTGTTGTCACCTATAATGGATCAACACAGACTCAGAAGCCAATCACCCTGAAAGTTCCATAAAGAATCTTCATGATGGAAAATCATCTTGGTGGGAAACTCATTTCTACTAAATTTTAAACACACATAGTTCTTTTGCCTTCATTGAAAAAAAATACCAACATTGTGTTGCCAAAGTAGGCACAAAGCTCATGTTTGAGATGGGTTTATTGTATATATCCTGAGTGACAAGAATGACAACAGGACTGGCATGGGACTCGCAGATGACTCTGAAATTTTCTGGTTGATATTCTCTTTTTTCACAACATGAAAAGAAGAGCAGGCTGCCTGAGGTCAACCCTGAGTCCATATTCTCTTGCTCTTAGGATCAGAGCATCATGAAATATAGCATGGCACCTGGAATCCTAGAAAAGCAGCTATGAGTTGCTAGAAAAAACTCAGAAGTAAATCTCCCAAGTAAATTGGACTTTAACTCAAAACTCCCAGAAATTAATAAGTAGAGTTGGGGCCGGTGCTGTGGCACAGTGGGTTAACACCCTGACCTGAAGCACCGGCATCCCATATGGGCACCAGTTCGAGACCTGGCTGCTCCACTTCCAATCCAGCTCTCTGCTATGGCCTGGGATAGCAGTAGAAGATGGCCCAAGTCCTTGGGCCCCTGCACCCACGTGGGAGACCCAGAAGAAGCTCCTGGCTCCTGGCTTCAGATTGACACAGCTCTGACCATTGCGGCCAATTGGGGAGTGAACCAGTGGATGGAAAACCTCTCTCTCTCTCTCTGCCTCTCTCTCTCTCTCTCTCTCTCTCTCTCTCTCCCTCTCCCTCTCCCTCTCCCTCTCCCTCTCTTCTCTCTGTGTAACTTTGACTTTCAAATAAGTAAATAAATCTTTAAAAAAAAATAAGTAGGGTTTAGATGCCAACTGTGAATCATCTACAATTGCTCCATAGTTGGTTACCTTCTATGAAAAAGAGAAGTTTAACATATTCCCAGAACAAGAATAATAAGTGAGTAACTTATGTGAGCTCTGAGTGTCTGGCTGTGTGTGTCCCTGGTACATGATGCCTCTGTCTCCCACAAAACCTTAGCTCTCCAGCAGACTTCAGAAGAAGTTCATGGGGTGACGTCCACCTAACTTACATGCCTGTTTGAATCCTACTTCATGCAGATGTGGTTTGAGGACTAAGACTTCAGGGATAGGGCCCTTAGTTTGTCTTCCTTAGAAGAAAAAGGCAATTTCTAACCTTGAGAAATGGATCTGATCGCCAGATCCAGGTGACACAATACTGACCTCCTTCTGCACACTCCTGTTTTGTACTATTTGGAAAAACTTTGCTGAAGATTTTTAAAAGTCTGCAGGACCCCGCCTCATGTGTCATCTTATTTTGAACATGATTAGTTAAAGGCCACATTGCATAACCAATTGTTTATCAAGAGCGTTTGGGAGTAGGCTTACATCATCTTCTGGTGGTTGGTTTTTTCTATTTCCCACTCACAGAAGCCTGTCCTTATAATTAGAAAATATCATAGGGTAGAGCAGCAAACTATCAATTCATTCACCATTTTATTTATCTAACAAACATTATGGGGCACCCTTCTGCTCTGCAAGGCATGGAGGACTCACAGATTAACAGTGGAGGATTCGATAATAATCTAGAAATCACTGCATACTTTGATCAGTGCCATGAGAAGAATACACAAAGAAATCAAGAGGCTCAGAGACAGCAAAAACTCAAAGTAAAGTGAGGCTTCATGGACAGTTCCCCCGGGGAAAGGACCCTTGAATGCAACAATGGAGCGAAGAAGTAGCAGGTTCATTCTAGGTGGAAGGAACATGTGGCAAGGTATCCAGATTTGGGAACAAGATAAAATCACAGAAGCTCTATACAGTTGTGTTCATCTGAAGGGGAAAATGGTGGCAGATCCTCAACACTGGCTTGTTGGCCAATGACTGCCGCTGAAGCCCATCCTATCCTACACCAGCTTACAGCTTCAAAAGATGGGAGGAAAAGACAAAAACATGCACTGTAGGCCACTGCATCTACCGGAAAACAATACTACCTGGCCAAGCCTGGGTTCCGAAGCTTTTCTTCCTGAGTCAAAAAATCAAAATATTTGTGACTTTAAAGGTGGCATGAAAAATATTGCAATACCTGGCCTGGGATAAATTCAGGAAAATGGACACCTCAACGTATCCTAACGCTGACTATAGAACAGCAGTGCACACTGCCCTGGAAAGGGCTTGGGCTAAACACCATTTACCTGCACGCAGCCTCTTGGGCCCTAGGAAAAAACAGGCTCTGCTAAAGGTCACTGCATTTCTCCCATAAATCACAAAGCCCTGCTTGATCATAGATAGGGCTGGAAGCTTTCATGCTCTCAGTGGAAATTTCCCTGTAGACTCTTAGATGATCATTGTTATCTCTGCAGACGGCCTGTCAGTAAACGAATGTTTACGAAGCCACCACAAAGGATAAACTGACAAATGAAAAAGTATGTTTTGATAACAAAGAATGATTGCTCATGGCCCTCAAATAAAGGATTTTATGGTTTCTGAAATCCAAAGAGACAAACACATTATAACTTGAAATATATCATTGCAAAATCACAGTGGGAAGAGTCTGTCATGAGCTTAGAAGGATTGAGCAAATATGGGAAGAGTGGCTGTAGCAGTTGGTCCCAGAATTCCTAGCATCCTATCTCTACCACCTAAAGGCTCTGCAGTAAGATACTAAGGCTCTTTTTGCCTCAGTTTCTCAAACAGTATCTACCTCATAAGATTGTTGGGAGGATTAAAGAGGGGTATACGCATATGTCCTCAACAATTAGAACAGTGGCTGTCATAAAAATAGTACAACTGTTAAAAATATTAGGGATCGGCCGGTGCCGCGGCTCACCAGGCTAATCCTCCGCCTTGCGGCGCCGGCACACCGGGTTCTAGTCCCGGTCGGGGCACCGATCCTGTCCCGCTTGCCCCTCTTCCAGGCCAGCTCTCTGCTGTGGCCAGGGAGTGCAGTGGAGGATGGCCCAAGTGCTTGGGCCCTGCACCCCATGGGAGACCAGGATAAGCACCTGGCTCCTGCCATCGGAACAGCGCGGTGCGCTGGCCGCAGCGCGCCTACCGCGGCGGCCATTGGAGGGTGAACCAACGGCAAAAGGAAGACCTTTCTCTCTGTCTCTCTCTCTCACTGTCCACTCTGCCTGTAAAAAATAAATAAAAAAAAATATATTAGGGATCTTTTAAGACTTCCCAGAAAGGACAGCCTAAGAACAGGGCCTAAGAGATGGGAGGGCGGAAATAGCCCTTCTGAGGAACTCTGAACTGGGACCAAAACAGAACAAGCCACTCACGAACCCCTCTTTGCCTTTAGCCATCCTGGGATTTCTGGCGTGTGCTGATCTCCAACATTCAACTTGGCATTTGGAACTTCATTTTTCCTAGTTTTCTTCTTATCTTTTCACTTGTGTAATTTTGACTTAAATCCAGAAACTGACATCTCTTCTTATGCAATATCATCTGTTTCCAGAGAGGAAGCCTGGACTCTGAGGAAATCAAGAGACTGGACTCTTCATATTTTTTTCAATGGCACTGGCACAAAATATATCCTTCCTTGACTACTATATATAGACTTTGTTCTAAGTTTCTCTCTTTTAATATTTTTATCCTTGTTATTCAACTCCTACCACTTTCCTAAATGCCCACTGGAGTCCTGGTCCTCCAGATCACAAATCCAAAACTGACTCGGTTGGCATTGAAAAGACATCTTCCTGAAGCAGTGCACCCTTGAAGAGCCCACGCTGACTCCTAGTGACTGCCTGCCTCATTTTAGGGTGTTTGCATGCTCCCCACTAGAAAATTCTGTTCTATAAAATCACTGAAAGACAGCATATTTATATGTATTCTTGATTCATATTTCCTGAATTTGCCTCTCCTTCTCCCACTTTACCTCTGACAGTCCTACCAATATTGATTTCCCAAAGAGTATTAATACTGATTCCACAATGTAATACATAATTTCTCCCAGGACTCATTAGTGGAGGCAGACTTAATTCAGTTTGGTGTTCTCTGATACTTTGGTGTGTGGTAACTTTTTCATGTTATTTTTAACATCATTTCCATGTGGGATACATCCTTAATGGAAATATAAGAAAGAAATCAAGAAGAACCAAGCAATGTATTTCTTTTACTCACACGGAACCAATTTCTCCATTCATTGGTCCTATCTCTTCCAACTACATCATAGTCTTCTGAAACATACATTCAAAACAACAGAAATCGCTGTGTTCCATTTTCACAGTATGTCTTCAGGGTCCCTCATCCTCACTTGTTCATGCCCGTCTTCCATGTTTTGTAGGGAAATGCTCCCCACTACACACACACCCTGCAGCATCCATCTCTCATCACCAGTTATTTTGATACTCAAATACAGCACAGAAACCCAATGGATTCTTTGGAGCTCTTATCTTTTCTGCCTTGTGAGACTATTCTGTATCATATGAATGGTTTCTTAAGTCCTTCTGCCTCTCTCAAGCTATACGCCTTTATGAAGTGTATTTCTATGTGAAACATCTCTCTACCTGTAAAACTGTTTTCCAAAGCACAAGTAACCACATCTTGTTTTGCCTTCCTCCATTCCTACTAGCAATAACAACATTAGGTAACTTTCTTCCAAAAGTTCACATTACTTTGCCACCCTAAAACAACTCTTCCCATCACTCAAAACAATGTCGCATGGAGTAGTCTGCTTTGTTTCTTCATGCTTTCTCAGAGAAATCATATGGCCAGTAAAGGAAGTCAGGAACATTCCAATTCTCACCTTCAAAACTAATTAGACAGGGAACTCAACCGTTAACTACCTAGATATCCTCCAACCCTTTAATTTTGTTAAAAATGAAGATCCTCCTAATAGCAACTAAGCAATCTATGTATGTATATATATATACATGTTCCTGTTCCATACTCCCAGTCTTCATACATGTATGCCCTTCTGTGCTTCAGAACCTCAAGTTCATAATCACACCATACAGCCACCCAGGTTCATAGGCACACATTATTCCTACCTCTGCTTTAAGTCTCAGGTTCATAGTCATACAGTGGGTAAGAGGAGGCTATAAAGGGATGACCACGGTACCTGGAGTCAGAACACCTGGCTTTACACCCTCATTCTGTCCCTATATTTTAACCATACAACTATGAACAAGCAGAACTCAGTTTTTGAATCTCTAAAAATAAAATAATAACATCTACCATAAAAGGCTGGTTTTGACTATAAATATGTATGTATTTTTATATCCAGTACCTTGTTAACTTGTTTTACAACAGAACAAACACATTTTTAAAACATAGAAATCAACCTATGAAAGCTATTCTTCCCTAGAAGTCAAGTTGGAACAGGCAAAGAAGAGATTAAAAATCTACTGCCTTCTGTGCTTTTGAATTTTTAAATTATTTACTTGCTTGAGAAGCAGAGAGAGGAAAAGACAGAGATGGAGTGCTCCCATCCATTGGCTCTCTCTCCAAAGGCCTACAACAGCCACGGTAAAAACCAGGAGCCAGGAATGCAATTCAAGTCTTCCCCCACAGGTGGCAGGAACCCAATTACTTGAGACATCACTTCTGCCTCCCAGGGTCTGCACTGGCAGGAAAGAAGATAGTCAAGAGCTGGAGCCAGGAATAGAATAGAGGTCCTCCACTGCGGGATGTGGGCATAGCAACCATGACTCTAAACACTCTCTCTGGTATTTATTTTGTAATTATGCATTTTACCTAATGGTCTAAGGTAACTAACTTTGAAAGGAACAATTTACTTTTATGAAAGTACTTCAACACTCTAGTATTCATTTGTATTAAATGTGTTTCTAACTATGAACATTATAATGCTAAAGTATAATACTGCCATGTGCTATTCCATATAGGTGATACAACAGGGATTATTTTTATATTTCAACTCACAAATGTGCCTCCTCTTCCTGGAGTTGTTTGTAGTCTCCTCATCATACACACAAACACAGATATGTATAGGACAGTCATTAAAACGATGGCCACAATTGCTGTTTTCTTGGCGCTCATCATTTTCCCAAACAAACCACAGCTCATGGCGTTCCTTCCTGGTTCAGAAAACTCTGTCTACGTGACCATTATTCTGTGTCTCATCCATTCTCTTATACAATTTGCCTCGATTGTAAATTGTCCTCAGACTTCCTAGAGAGGTAGACACAAAGCTACATGATCCCACCAGTCAAAAGACAAGCACTTCTTTTCCAGAGTAGCTTTGCATTACCCCTACCACCTGGGGAGGAAAATTTCAGCAGTTTAGGCTCCTTTCACTGTGGTCTCAGTTGCCAGGAAACAATGTCCTGGATATTTCTTAGGTCTTTTCGTTCTCTGTCTCCTTGAGGGGCACAGGTCCGGATAAGTTTAAGTTACAGATGAGAAAATTATTGTATCAAGAAGAGATGGCCTCTCCCATACTGCCCCAGAAACTCCAAAATCAACCCAGCCCATGCACACAAAGGTTGTTATCACCAAGCCTGCCATGGTGGTACAGAAATCCAACGTAAGTCAGGTCTTTGTTGCAGAAGTAATGACAGTACTGGCTTGGAGCCAGCAACCTTCCAACAGGCTGAGTGAGTAAGCACTATGCCTATGCTCAAGTGAGTAAGTGTGGGGCACTTTGTCCAGAGACTCCTGGTCCTGAGAAGAGAAGAAGTAAAACAACGTACCACCCTTCATCTACCCATTCACCTCCATTCCCAGTAGTCACTACCACCCTTGGAAAACAAATGCAAGACAGATTTGGGATTCTAAATGTGCATGATATTACATGTTAAACCCTGGGTATTCTAGCTGTTCTATTTGGGTTCAATATTTGAAAAGATAGTGAAAATATTTTTGATAGCTCTGGACAATATCGAGTGTTGGTTTTAATAGGAGGCTGGCTTTGCAAGAATACGCTGTGTAGCCATGTACCAACCTCGCTGTTGGTTTCCTTTGCCAGACGAAATGATGATTAATCAGGACTCAGATGTCAGTTGTTTTACATTGCTTGTGCTCTTTGCTAATGGCTGCCTACTTCAAGCTGTGCTTCCTACACGTCAGATAGGAACACAAAACCACAATTTCCAGAAGGCAAATTTCAAAGTATTCATTCCAATGTACTAGAGTGTATTGGGATATTCAATGTTGTTCTGATTAAAGTGCAGTTAGTATATTATAGGATTTAAGTAAAGTCAGTATAGAGATGGAAGTTTTCAGAACATGTGAGATAGCCAAGGAAAATAAAAAGCAAAGGATTAAAAACACATATAATCTGTTTAGATGCTTGTAAATATATATTTCTGCAAATACTCAATGCATAAATTCTCCTTGATAAACTAGTGTCATTTTCCTTTTCTACTCTAAAATAAATACAATGAAATATTGATGGTAGATGAACTATTAAAATTTAAAATTTTGATTCAGAATAAGCTTTAAGTATTTTGTAATTCATGGTTCATTCTTAGCAAGGTTTTCACTACTTCATATTTATTTTTAATAAAAATATCATCAGAAGAGCATATTTGCATGCTTTCTTTTTTACATAGCCTAGGGAGAAGCAAGTTTTAAGACAAAAAGAAATTGTTGGTCAAGCTTTTCAGGAGTTTAGGAAAGTATCTGTCTAAAATTTGGGATACACCAAATAGAATTTTAGCAGAACTGATTTTTTTCTTAACCTAGATAATAAATGTCTACTTTGGACTGTCCATGTGGCACACAGTTCCCAAATTAAACTCTTTCAGAGGCTGCCGCTTTTAGCAAAAGAGGGGGAAGTGAGAATGAGACAACACCCGGGCTCTTTCTATACAACTGCAGCCAAGTTGCCTAAAAACTGAGTTTGGCCAATTCTCTGTAGTTCATTGTTAGTGCTATGGCAGGACCCAGGAGCTTGGCCACAGGGAAGGCACTTGAGTGGGACTCATCCATGCCTAGGGTCTAGCACAGCCAAGTGGTGGGTGTCCTTTTCTGTCTCGGCTGTGCACTCCTCAAAGCACACGTTACCTGCTTTGGACCTGCTCCTAACATTCAAAAAATACTTCCAGGAAAGCCTCTGGCGCTCATGTAAACCAGCATCAAAACGGGAGCACGCGCTTGTGCTAGGAATTCAGGCCCAACCTGGGGTGCCCACGTCCCATAAGGGAGTGCCTGAGTTCGAGTCCCGGCTCTGGACTCCATCCCAGCTTCCTGCTAATCCAGGCCCTGGGAGGCAGCAGGTCACAGGTCAAGTGCTTGGGACTCTGCCCACGAGGGAGACCTGGATTGAGTTCCTGGCTTGTTTTGGGCATTTGGCGAGTGGGCCACTGTACGGCAGCTAGCTTACGCTCTCTCTTCCATTATGTCTCTGCCTCTCAATTAAGTAAAATAATTATTTAAAAAAAAAGGCACTACCAAAACAGCGCCACCCCCCAGCCCTGAGGTGAGCGGGAGCTGGGGGGAGGCACCTGCCACAGCGCTCCTCACCCGGGTCCCTAACACGCGTGCGCTTGCCCTCTCTCCCCGCAGGTGGCCAACCTGCTGCGCCTCTTCCAGATCCCCCAGATCAGCTACGCCTCCACCAGCGCCAAGCTCAGCGACAAGTCGCGCTACGATTACTTCGCCCGGACGGTGCCCCCCGACTTCTACCAGGCCAAGGCCATGGCCGAGATCCTGCGCTTCTTCAACTGGACCTACGTGTCCACCGTGGCCTCGGAGGGCGACTACGGCGAGACGGGCATCGAGGCGTTCGAGCAGGAGGCGCGCGTGCGCAACATCTGCATCGCCACGGCCGAGAAGGTGGGGCGCTCCAACATCCGCAAGTCCTACGACAGCGTGGTGCGCGAGCTGCTGCTCAAGCCGAGCGCGCGCGTCGTGGTGCTCTTCATGCGCAGCGACGACTCGCGCGAGCTCATCGCCGCCGCCAGCCGCGCCAACGCCTCCTTCACCTGGGTGGCCAGCGACGGCTGGGGCGCGCAGGAGAGCATCGTCAAGGGCAGTGAGCACGTGGCCGACGGCGCCATCACGCTGGAGCTGGCCTCGCAGCCCGTGCGCCAGTTCGACCGCTACTTCCAGAGCCTCACGCCCTACAACAACCACCGCAACCCCTGGTTCCGGGACTTCTGGGAGCAGAAGTTCCAGTGCAGCCTGCAGAGCAAGCGCAGCCACAGGCGCACCTGCGACAAGCACCTGGCCATCGACAGCAGCAACTACGAGCAGGAGTCCAAGATCATGTTCGTGGTGAACGCGGTGTACGCCATGGCCCACGCGCTGCACAAGATGCAGCGCACGCTGTGTCCCAACACCACCAAGCTGTGCGACGCCATGAAGATCCTGGACGGCAAGAAGCTGTACAAGGATTACCTCCTGAAAATCAACTTCACAGGTAAGGCCCGGGCTTCTGTGCGTGGGTGGTGTGACAGGTGGACCCAAGGGGGGTCAAACTGTGGAGCAGAATTCCCCAGATGCACTAGGAGGGCTCCCTGATGTTCTTGCTCTTTTTTTGCTTTGTTTTGTTTTCAAATCACCATAGCTTTTGCACTACAGGACAAGGAAAGGGCCCCCCAGGCTGAGCTAATGGCTCCACCGTGGTGGCTGCTAGGTGGGGAGCATGCCACATTCGCTCTTCTTCCTGTTGTCAGCCACACAGTAGGATATAAATGATGTGGGCATTTAATCTTCTTCAGCGGGAACTGGCCCTTCTGCAAGAAGCGTGAACTTCCGGGCCTTTCTTGTGGGTTATTCAAGCAAAAGCATCTCATAACTTTCACAGTGAGTGAAAGAAAAAGAGGGTTTTTGTTTTTTTGGTTTTTTTCTGAGCCTAATTAGAGGCCAAAACGGAAACAATAATCTACACCATGGCGACCTCCAGGCCCTGGAGCTTATGTCTTCTACTATATAAAACACTTCGCTGCAGTTTTAAGAACTGTGGGTTTTCTCCAATTATGTTATAAAATGAAACTGTTTTTCTGTGAGCCTGAGTATAAGCAAATTGGAGACGGATTTGATCAGTGGAGAACATGCACAGGTGTATTCAAAGTGGTTATTGCTGCCTCTTCATTTGTTTTTAACTGTGGTCTAATAATCTGTCTAAATACAGTACTTCATTTTAATGCATCTCTAGCATACACACACAGTATCTTCAGGTTTGCATTGTCTACTAGGTACATGTGATATCAGTTCATTAAGGTCCTGGTTCTGGAGAGTCTGGATTAATCCTCCAAGATAAAGTGGTAAGTAGCACTGTTGGGCGTGTAAGATTTAGATTCTGAGAATGTGACAATACAAATTATTTCATTTGTGTAAACTGCTGGTCATGCCCCATGCCACCGGGACCTCAGTCTAGTCTGAGTCTGTTTCAAGTTGTCATGGAAGGCCTGAAAGTTTGTGAGCCTACGTGGCAGTTCTCACCTCCTCTTACAGGTGGTCCCACGGGCACCACTTGTTCAACAAAATCACCAGCGGTACTGAGATAGGGTCCCATGGCCATTGGCTCCTGTTCCAGAATTCTCACCCCCTGAAAATAAGCATAGAAATAACCAGCATGCATTTTCGTGTATCGTTTTTTTTTTTTCTTCTTTGTCTCTAGAGAGGACCAAAGGTAGTAGAAATCAACTATGTTCCCTCCTATTTATCTGATGGGTACCACCTCTTCCATTAGAATGATGACTAAAAATGGTAAAGATTAAGTGCTTTTTCTGCTCATATTCCTAAAGGTGCGTTTCATGTTAAAAAAAAAAAAAAAATGAAAAGAGCAGTTTCTTAGCATTCCTCTCAGAATCCCAGATCAGTTCCCTACTGACATCTCCAGAAAATAAGAATGGACTCTAGAGTCCATTAAAAAAGGCTATCTCGATCCTGTCCCGGTTGCCCCTCTTCCAGGCCAGCTCTCTGCTGTGGCTAGGGAGTGCAGTGGAGGATGGCCCAAGTCCTTGGGTCCTGTACCCCATGGGAGACCAGGAAAAGCACCTGGCTCCTGCCATCGGAACAGCGCGGTGCGCCGGCCGCAGCGCGCTACCGCGGCGGCCATTGGAGGGTGATCCAACGGCAAAGGGAAGACCTTTCTCTCTGTCTCTCTCTCTCACTGTCCACTCTGCCTGTCAAAAAAAAAAAAAAAAAAAAAAAAAAAAAAGGCTATCTTTACTCTAAAAATAAATGAACTCTCAGGCATCCATAAATAGCATCTATAGTGCAATTAATTCTGCAAGATGAATAAGACACTTGAGCATGTACCCTCCCCTCCCCTGTCAGACCACCCTTGGAGTTATCATTTATCTTTATTCACCACATGCATTAATTAACTTTGTTATTCTGATTCATTCCTCACTCCTTAGCATGCAGATATCCAAACACATCCACTCATCAACAGCCAAAACAGTTCCAGAGAGCCCCTATGAGGTGTTTATACAACCAAAACCTTTGCCCATGTCTGACTGCTTGAGTTTTAAAAGGCAAAGAAAAGTGAGGAAATAATGCTGCGATCCAGATAAATAAACAAAAACCTCTTCTTTGTGTCTGTCCTTTGCAATTCCTGGCTTCAATTCGACAGCTCAGTTTTGCCTACACAGCCCTGACTACAGAGTGCAATTTTAGCTTTCTCAATTTGTCAGGTATTACCAGTTCTGCATTTCTGAAATGAGCAGGATGGCAAAAAGCAGGTTTAAGCTACGGAAAAGAGAGGGTATTTAGACCAGCCACAAGGTGCATATGCTTAGTAATGAGGATTGGACAAGAAAATGCATTATTATAAGAGGATACTAAGAAGCAAATTAGCTAGTACATCAAAAATGAAACTAAGAACAAATTATAAGAATTTAAAACTTGGCTAAGAGGAACACACACAGAATAGGACAGAATATAGATTATGGGATGCTGGTTTGGATTTATAGTAACCTGTATGTGACTGGACTACATTTATGTCTGTGTTTTAACTTGGAAATAGAGCAAAGATTATGAGTATGCATTCCATGTTACTGCCTTAAGACTGAAAAGTATTAAGGATTTTCTTCCTAGTTAGCTATTGCAAGCAGGTCTGTTTAATTTTTTTCTGAAATAGTATCTGTTTTTCGAACTTGAATATTCAGGCAATGGACTAGACACAAGGTCTACACTTCGCAAACACTAAACAATCTGCTTAGTTGGGTTGAAAAATTTCTCTTCCAGCCAGCTGCTTATATCAAACGGATTTACTCCAAGATTATTCTCAAAAGGGAAAGTGGTAGCCAATTCCCTAATACCTCTAGTCCTTACAGGATGAAAGAGGGAGGCCTTCTGAGAATTTAAATTGTGTCCATTAAAAAAAATTTCCCTGGTGTTTTGTGCATTCCTACCAGCTAGTTCCAGCATTAGCCAACACGAGTCTTGTTTGAAGCTAACCCAGTTTGAATACTCATTTTGTACGATTTTTCAGAACTGTGCCTTGTGAAAATTATTTCTAAGCGGTGAGCTCTTCTGGCGTTGGGTTTACCCACACTCATCTCACTAGATTCATCTGCCACTGAACACCCCCCATACACCCTTCCTCCCACTGAGACTGCTTGTGGCTTCCCAAACAGATCTTTACTTCTGCCTTTGTACCCCCTGAGCATGCTGGTTCCTCACCTGAACACCCTCGCCCACCCCCAGCTACCTTGTCTTGCAACATCACTTATTCCTGTGTCAATTCAAGGCTCCCCTTACTTGATACTTGCTTTAGAAGCATTCCTTGGACTTCCAAAACTCAGTGTCCCTGCTCTTCTCTTTTCCTATCATTCTGGCATGTTTCTTCCCCTCATACTTTACACCCAGTCTAGCAACATATCCTACCGGCTCTCCCTCTGAAACAGATCCAGAATCTGACCCCTTCTCAGCTCAGCCTGCTCCCAGCCACCAACATCTCTTGCCTGTTTCTTTAAGAGCCTCCTGACTGGGCACTCTTGCCCACCTAGCCAGCGTGCCCTCGCCATGACAATCAGCATTTCCTTTCAGGATGCAAGGCAGGGAAAATCCATCCTCTTCTGAAAACCCACTGAGGAGCTCCCTACTTCACTCAAATTCAGAGTCAAAATCCTTTGCCCAAATCCCCCACCTCCAGCCCGTCCTCAGGGATCTGTCTTCCCCTTTCCCCGCCTTGTTCCTTACTTTATTCCAGCCCCTCCCATTTCCAGGTGTGACCTTTCAGTACCAGATCTCTGCATGAAATGCTCCCCCTGCCTTTCCCAGGGGCTCCTCAGTCCCCTTACTTTCTTCAAGCCTCTATTTAAATGTCATCCTCTTACTGAGACCCCCTCTGGCCATCCTTAAACTTGTAGTGTATTTCTACCCAACCCCTCTCATGCTACCCACTCCCCCAGTTTTCCTATACTTTTGTGGTCACGTGACTTTTTCCATCATCGGCCACATGTGCTACCTGGAGTGCACTAAATTGGAAAGAAAAAAAAGAAAGAAAAGGAAGGGCCTTCACTTACTGAACACACTACCAGAGGTGCCCAAGACACAGCTGGTGTTGGGCAGGCATTGTATCAGGAATAACACTCATAACTTACTCCTGTGTTGTTCTCACAGGCGAGCTAAAATGTTTGAGAATCAAGAAACCGAGACCATGACAAAAAAGGAATGATCCAAGATCACATGAAATGAACAGGTGACACAGCCAAGTATCAAAGTAATGATTTAGTCACTCATTCTTCAGACAGTTTAAGCATAATGCCAGGACCCAAGAGTAAACAAGACAGCTAGAGTCTGCTTCATAAAGGGGACACTAGCATCCCATCACCCCAACATAGTCTGAGAAGCAGGACCATGGGAAACTAAAAACTAGATTACTACAGTGCTGCCTAAGGTTTTTCTTTGTGTTTTTGTTTTTTGTTTGGTTGGTTGGTTGGTTTTTTTTTTTTTTTTTTTTTTTTTTTTGACAGGTAGAGTTAGACAGTGAGAGAGAGAGAGGGAGAGAGGGAGAGAGAAAGGTCTTCCTTTTCCATTGGTTCACCCCCCAAATGGCCACTACGGCTGGCGCGCTGTGCCAATCCAAAGCCAGGAGCCAGGTGCTTCCTCCTGGTCTCCCATGCGGGTGCAGGGCCCAAGGACTTGGGCCATCCTCCACTGCCTTCCCGGACCACAGCAGAGAGCTGGACTGGAAGAGGAGCAACCGGGACTAGAACCCGGGGTGCCAGCGCCACAGGCAGAGGATTAGCCAAGTGAGCCACAGCACCGGCCCTCTATTGTGGTTTTGGCTGGGGACTAGAAAAAAATTATTATGCATCACGTTTCTAGAAAAGCTCTAAACTCCGTGAACAAATCTTAGTGCAGGACTTCCAAATGAAGAGGACGAGTCCTTATTACTGCTAGACAGGTGGTCCCCACAGCGGCAGCCAGGTGGCACAATGATGACAGGTTTTGTTTTTAATTTGTTTGCTTGGTTGGCTGCATGCTTTGCTTTTCTTTGCTTCTTCACTCATCTCTCGGTACCCGTAAGGAGACAGACAGCTAAGATCAGAGTCCAAGTACCTGGTGGAAACGGTCCAGCCTGATTCTGGAGCTCAAAAACGGGCACTGCAGCCTCACTGCCCCACTCAGCTGTGCATCCCAGTCTTCCAGAAGGAACAAGACCTGCTCCGGGCTGGGACGGTCACCACAGAGCCCAGGCCAGGAAGGGCAGATTTTCTGGGACACTGCACCCGAGGAATACGCGTCAGCTGGCCCCGACCCAGCCAGGCTCTCCTCTCAAAAAGTACGGGGCCATCCAAGGCACAACAAGGAAGCCAAAATGGTAATGGCCACATCTTCAGATGAATGGGCTTTGAAGTCCCTGAAAGAGCCAACTGCTCTTGATCTCGCTTCCTACCCCTGGAACATTTGTAGTTCCCACAAAAGCACAGAAACTTGTTCCAGCACCCTCTGATCAAAAGCATTTCCAGAACGTAAAGATAAATATCCTGTACTTCTTTCTTCCCCTTTCTCTCTGGTCAGCTTCCTGGGGCCACAAGAATAAGGTTTAAGCCCCCAAAGGGCACCACTGATGCGGCTGCTTATTTGTTTATGCACCAGGCATCTGTGCTTCGTGCCTCAGGACTTGAGAAATGATTCCCATCTGAAGGTCACACAGTGGAAACCTGATTTTCCACTTTGGCCTCTGCTCTCTGCTGCTGACGCCGTGGGTTTTTTGGTTTGTTTTTAAGATTTATTTATTTTTTTGAAAGAGTTACACACATACACACACACAGAGAGAGAGAGAGAGACAAAGAGAGAGAGAGGTCCTCCATCTGCTGGTTCACTCCCTAGATGGCCACAACAGCCAGAGCTACCGTGATCCAAAGCTAGGAGCTTCCTCCAGGTCTCAAATGTGGGTGCAGGGGCCCAAGGACTGAGCCATCCCCTACTGCTTTCCCAGGCCACAGCAGAGAGTCGGATTAGAAGTGGAGCATCTGGGATTTGAACCGGCACCCATATGGGATGCTGGCACTGCAGACAGCGGTTTTACCTGCTACACCACAGCACTGGCCCTGTCAATGTAGTTTGTATTGTCTCATGATTCTGAAACTATCACGATTCATTCAAAGAACCCTGCTGTCAACAAAGCAGGAAGAAGACATCATCCCCAATGACATGTGAAAGAAACATTCTACCACCTTGCTCAATGAAAAAAACAAAAAACAAAAAAACCACACCATTTGCCCTGTTTTCAGACTTTTTAGATACTATGGTATGTTTCTAGGAAGCTCACTGGCAAAAATGCCTGGATTTTGGAGAAAACATTTTGAGCATCTTTTAGAGTGTAACTAACATAGTCTTTAAATATCACTTTGCCCTGTGCTCCTGACACTTCACACCTTGCGTTTTCCCACAACAACCTGGTCCAAAGCTTTCTAACATCTGGAAGCACGGTTGCCCTCAAATAGCAAACACGTGGTTTTCCCACTTCCATTTACCTTTAGACTGCTACTCATCCTCAGCAGGACCCTGGAAGCCAGTGGAGAGAAAGGAAGTATTTTCAGTGAGTTTGGGAAAACATCCCGGACCTGGGTATAATCACATACTGCCATAGAGGAGCCTCCTTCAGAGAACTTCTGATCTAAAAAATCAGAGTGTCATGCAGTGGGGCAGGAGAGTAGAGAAAGCCTTTCTAAAGCTGAGTGTAGAACGCCTTCTGGGAAGCCGGTGAGCCCCACCATGAATGCCTGAGTGGTGAACGTGCTTCCAGATGTTAGAAAGCTTTGGACCAGGTTGTTGTGGGAAAACGCAAGGTGTGAAGTATCAGGAGCACAGGGCAAAGTGGTATTTAAAGACTATGTAAGTTACACTCTAACTGCTGCAGAGGGCGGAGGGTGCACCCTGAGGATACCACTGAGCGCACCGGCCGGAGAGCTTGGTGACTGGTCGCCCGCCTCACCTGCCTCCTCTTGCTTGAAACTTTCAGCAGGTGTCACTGCATGAGACATCAGCAGCAAAGGCTACATGGTCATTCTTCATGTTTCTTTCCCTGACCCTGTCACTGTGCCTGCGGCAAGGAAGCCACTTCATTTGTGTCTGGTTTATTCCAGAACTATGATAGTGATAGGTCTCATTCTCCTACCTAAAATAAATGAGAATTTGTTAAGGTGGCAAAGTTTCTAGAAGTTAAGTAACAACACTGCAGAATAGTCACAGATTGATTTATTAAAAATCTCACCATTTTTATGGTACAGAGCAGACCATATCTTAAATTTGCAACATAACCTCCACTACAAACTATGTCCATAGAACACTAAGCCATTGAGCCAAATGTGACTGGACAATCTAAGATTGGCTGTTAGCATTAACCTGCTGCTTGTCCATTCATTTATTCTCCCTAGCAGAGCAGCAGTAAGAGAATGAAAAATTTCCAAATGTAGTTTAAAAAATCCTAAAATTGATCAACTCGATGTACTACTTTAACCAATCAGCCATTTGGAAAAGATGAGTTTCTATTCTAGTGGTAGAATGACTTCATCGAATGTAGTGGAGAATAGATTGAGAACAAATCTATTCTCAATCCAAGGCTCCCATATGGGTGGCAGGGACCACACTACTGGAGACATCACTACTGCCTTCCAGAGCGTGCATTAGCAGAGCCCAAACCTGATCCAGAATGGGATGCAGGCATCACAAACAGCTTCTTCACTCAACTGCAAATATCTGGGCCCTTCATTCTTTTCTGAGAAAAGATTGCAATTTCCATCCCTATAGTAAGCTGTTGGCCCAACTGCAGGTCTCACTTTTCCTAAGCAAATGTCTTACAAATGAGCTCTTCATGGCAAAACAAAGACAGAATTGAAAATTGATTGCTACCGAGGCAGTGTTGCTAGAGAACCTTTTGTTTTGTAACGTGGAGATTTATGGGAAGTGATGACGTGCACACCATGAAGACCACACACCATGACATGATTATGGAATTTTCCACATAACCTTTAATAGTGTGAATCAGTGCAAAATATTACCAAAGATTTTTTTAAAGGAGCAAAATAAATATTTTTGCCTTCAAGTAGCTTAGCAACTAATAAGAATGATTTTTTTAAAAAACATAATTGTTTCACATTATAGCCATTCATCTTTGTGGTATCTTAAGAGACATGTGAGTTGCCCAGTATGTGGATATCACAGTGAGATCACGGTGAACCACGGTCAGGAAAGACTCCCAGGAAGGTATGATCTGAAAGTCACGGAGATTTCACTAGAAGTGAGGAGGGCAAAAAAGTTTTCCCAGGGAGAGATCATTCATCGCAGATCTGTTTATAACTTCTGACATTTCATCTTGTTGAAACAGCATCAAAATTCAGAGTTCTTTTGGAAATTAAAGTGAAACTGAAAAGTATCTACTGCATTTTATAGATCAAATCTGAAATGTCCATTTTCACTTCCCTGTATACCAATGCAAATTTTCAAGAATCACACTGGTTGTGATCACTGACCTGACATTTGTACCCAGAACGTCAACTGAAACCAATAAAGTTCTTGTCGGAAAGGGAAAAAAGAAAAAAGAATGACCAGCCTAACAATAACCGTTATGTAAATTTTACCAATTCTTCTAAGGAAAATCTTCTCAGATAATATCATTTACCTCTGTTTTGTATATTTAAATGAGACTCAAAGGAGTTAAAGGCCTTTCTCCAATTTGCAAAGCTTTGGGGCCTGTGAGGTCAACAGAAAGCTGTCTGTTCCCTAATTTATTCGTTATTTTCCACTATCACTTCCTAAGGAGAAAAAAAAAATCAAGTCTGTGCCTAGAAAAACACTAGGTTCGGTCCCATAGTGATCCAGCTCAGCTTTCTGTGTGCAGTTGGTCCAGAAAGAGATTTGTTAACTCTGATTAATCACCCTAACCAAGTCTTCAATAAAGGAGGACTCATGGCAAAGACTTTCAATTACATACTCCACTCCTTCGTCAGAAAGCATGCGACTGCACTTGATCAATGTTCACAGTACCAGCCTGCTATTCCCAAGAACCAATAGTTAGTTGGAAAAAAAAATCACCAGGCTACAGGTCACCAGGTCTTGAGTGCCATTTAAGACTACTTTTTTTTCCTTCCTTAACACCCCATTCTTTCATTCTAATTACAAACCTCCACACTCAATTTGTAATGGATTGATAAGGGAATGGAAGAGTGGCATTGGTGTAGTGGTTAAGGTACCACTTTAGAACACCCACGTCCCATATCAGAGTTCAGGTTCCAGCTGTTTCCAATTCCAGCTTCCTACTAATGTGCACCCCGAGATGCAGCAGGTGATGGCTCGTGTACTTGGGTCCCTGCCACCACATGAGGAAATGAGGAACCCAGTTTGGGTTCCTGGTTCTTAGCTTCAGCCTGGCTCAGCCCTGGCTGTTGAATGTATTTGGGGAGTGATCCAATGAATTGAAGTGCTCTCTCTCGCACGCGTGCACTCTCTCTCTCTCTTTGTGTGTTGTCTACTTTTCAAATAAATAGAAGTAAAACAAATAATTTTTTAAAAGATGGGGGAAATAGTTGGCATGAATCTCATCCAAAATTCTCATCTAAGACCATAGCAGTTTTGTGGGCTGGTTTGAGGTCTTAAAAAGTTTAGTTGTTATTGCTGCTGGGTCCATAGTTCTTAGGGTGTGATGGTTGGCTCTCGTTCTATAACACACATACAAATCAGCTTTTATTTCTATAAAACTTAAAAATACCACAGATACTTTCATACATTAGAACTACCAAGGAATTTTCTATCACAAAGTGTGATTGACAGGCTTTTCAACCACAAGTCATCACAGGTGACACAGCCTGGGTTTTTGGTGACACTTAGAGATATCTTTGTCCCTAAGATACTTACGAGTCTAATAAAATCGTAAGTCTTGGGTAACTCAATTTTAATAAAAGTGGAAAACAAAGAGAAGTTCCCATTTCACAGTCGTCAAGAAGCAAGCCTTTGGATAATGCAGACATTTGCATCACCTTCATTTTTATTCGCTAGGAACTCTGTGGCATCTCAAGCAACACTTTGAACAGTAACATAGAAGTGTACTCTTTCTACAAGCAAAGCAAGAATGCCAATGTCCAGACATGGATTCCTGCCCTGACTTAGCCTACTCAAACTCTCCCTCAAAATGCACCCTGAGGTTAATCTCTCCTCACTTGAACCCTCCCTTTTTAAGGGGGGAATTTAGTAAGCTCCTTTTCTGTTCTTGCTTTGCACTATCTTTTGAGACTGCATTAATCCAATGGCTAAGCAGTGTGGAAACGGAAATCTTGTATCACATTCTTCTAATATTGTAGCAATATTTCAGATTCCAATAGTCACTTTTAAAAGCGAACTAAGATTAATTAATTTGACAACACAACTGAGAAAACAAGAAGTTGGTATTCTAGCCTTCTCCTTTTCTTAGCTTCTGTCTACAGTTTAAATTTAGTCATCCAAGCTACTCAACCAGGGATTGAATTAATTAATCTGATTGCCTGAGTGGGCCAGCTCATCTCTTCCGATCACTTCCTAAGCCACAGTGTGGCAAGGAGTTTGTTTTGTCTCTCAAGTTGGATGGTCCTGCACAGGAACTCAGCAGATCAAGAAGTGAAAACAAACACATTGCCAAAAATTCAAGATCCTGAAATCCTAGTGACAGAACATATGTATGTGGCTCTGGTTCCTTATCATGTTTGATTGATTTTAAACCTTCTGGTTTCTAACTACAGCTCTGTCACTTGGGTCAGGTGGGTGTTGTTACTCACTGTTTTACAGATGAGAATTTAAAGCATGGGAGAGATTAAGCCACTCACCCAATGGCAAAGAACAGCAACCCTTCCTGGAACGGAATCCATGTCCTCGGATCAGAATTCCTTGATTTGTCCCCTCAGCATCCAAGGAAGCAGGCAGTATGATGATTCCTAGCTAATAAAGCAGACCCATGTGACTGAGTCAAAACCAGCCATTGGAGAGACCAAATCAACAAAGCTCACATTCCTTCTGGTCTCCCTCTGCGTGGCCTGAGGATTGAGGCAGATCCCACAGTCAGCTCAGGACTCACGTGATCATGTTGTCAAACACGGCAGATCTGGCATTTTACCCTTACCCTGCACACAACTGGTGTGTTTCTGTTTCTGAGAGGATCAGAGACACTTGTTGTAGTTAAAGAGGAGGTTAACGTACATTCCCACTCACACAGAGATGTCCTGAAGGAAATAAGATTAGAGACAGATCTATGGGGCTGGCATTTATGGCACAGTAGGTTAAGCCACTGCTGGCAAGCATACCACAGGGGAGCCGGTTTGTTCCTGGCTGTTCCACTTTCGATCCAGTTCCCTGCTGATGGCCTGGGAAAGCAGCAGGGAATGGTTGAATACCTGGGCCTCAGATCAAGTTCCTGAGGAGTGAACCGGTGGATGGAAGATTCATATTCTCTCCCTCCTCTAACTCTGCCTTTCAAATAAATAAATACATCTTTTTTGAAAATAAAGACAGAGTGACGCTGAAGAACCAGGGAAATTTCATGCAGTCATTCAACATTGACTATAGTCCTTTTCTACATCAGTCCTGTGGCTAGCTGTTGCTATAACCTGGGAATTACAGAGAGTCCTAAGTGTGACACATATATGTGTGTGCATTATTGTTGCATATAAGGTGCTCAGAAGAAAACTCACTGGCAGCCTGAGCCATGAGCAGAGACCTGAAGGAGGTGAGGGAGCAGGCGATGTGGAACTATGGGAGACAGCATTCCCAACAAGGGGCTAACAAGGCTGAGGTGAGAGACTGGTGTGTTTGAGAGGAAACAGAGACCAGTGGGGTGCCACAGGGTAAGCATGGAGAGAAAGGAAGTGTGTCAGGAAGGTGGAGCTCCAGATCTCCTAGAGTCTTGTAAGGATGTGGGTGTTTACTCAGCGACAGGAAGCCAGTAGGAGGCTCTGAGAAGTGACAGGAACAACCCCAAAGGTTTAAAATCAGGCACATTTTAAAATCATGGTTTCACATGCAAAAAGCTAATAAAGAAACCTAAAGAACCCTATCAATGTTACATCCAAATTCATGTCTTCTATAAATACTACAGATTTTCAGCCATTTTAATTTCCAGGGAGTAAGCCCTGTGTTGTATCTCCATGGTACGTGACTAGAACCAGCCTCCATTCTCTCTGTGGTATGATACCAGTTGAGCACAGGTGAAGGTAACTCATTTAACTCTATTAAACTCTCACCATATCCTTGTTAAAAGACTAGACACAAGTACTTATCAAAATAATGTGTTTCTCTAGATTTTGTATACTCTCCATCCAGACTTCCTACCACACTACTATTGATCTTGCCTAAAGAAAAAAAATCACCAAGTGAAGTTACTTACCTCTGACTGTAACGGTGAGAGTAGGATCTTCTTTGTGTAAAGCTGTCTTCCCCACAGCACAACATCACCAGTCTAATTACGTGATTTTAAGCAATCCTTGCTCTGTCTTTTGCACATCCTGTGCATAATCAGAATAGTGAGGTGGCTTAGTTCTGTCCCCATAATAGTGCATTATTAATGATAGGACCATCGTAAAATATTATGGGCTTCATCGATCAATCTGTTAAGTCATTTCTGCAACAATTATTGAAGCATCTCTCCTATGTCAGACATGAAAAGGGACAGAGAAAACGGTTGCTGAGGAGACGACCCTCAAACAATTGGTCCCCAGGGAAAGACAAGCGTGGGAGCGTGTCAGGAAACACAGCATGAGGTCTGATGCATTAAAGGCAGCAGTGCCAGGAGACTACAAAAAGTTCATGGAAAAATGGAATGAAAAGATTTGTTTATTTCAGTGCAAATTCCTCTGGGAGGTCTTTCTTGAACTACTCCTCTTCAGAAGAACTTGAGGGTAAACCATGTTAAAATTGGGCTAATATTTGCATAAATATAACATGTAGGATACTTTAATGAGCCCTCAAGCTAGCCCTGTTGACTTTTTGTTCATCTCCTGCTCTTTGGATTCTGATAACCTTAGATTCTTTTATTTCTGAAGAAAACCACACAGACTTCTGGCCTGGATGGTCAAGAAATTAGAAACTTCTGTTCAATGTTGCTAAAGAAAGAAAATACTAAAACCCATTATACAATTGTACTCATCATTAACATCAACATTTGGAAATGTTGCAAGCACAAACATTGTTTTCATAATCTGAAATGGAAAGATGGAATGCTATAGAAACTAAGGAGTAGTTACTGCTTTATGCTGAATAAAACAATGCTGAAATAGTCTGTGTCCTAAGACATTTCGTAGTCTGGTTCTACGTGACTGAAAATGACAAGATACTCTTTCTTGGTTCCTCCAATTGGAAACCAGGTCACATAATACATTCACAGAAAACATTCCCTGTATATATTTGGAAATATCTTCTTTCCTGAAGCCACTCTTTGTGTAATGACTTGGTCACAGACAGTAGCACTGACTCAAGATAACTGGCATATAACCATGTACAGTACTATCAATAAAATACACTGGACCGAGAACTGAGAGATGCAATGTCTGCTCCAAATTGTGACATAAGCAAGCAATTCACTAAAATTCTTTGAGCTTACGTATATGTCATACATCAAATGAAAATATTTCTTGGAAAAAAAACATTTGTCTCTACAATTTTAATTAAATAATTTATTTGTTATAGACACACCCACACATACACACAACACATGCAGATACACCCACTGGAATAGTTGTTAATACTTTTTGCACAGAATCACCACAGAATAGTTTCTTATTAATTTTTATTTATTTTCATTTTTATTTGAAAGGCAAAGAGACAGCTGGATGGAGCTCTTCCATCCCCAGATGCCCTCAACAACCAGGGCTGTCACTGGCCAAAGCCAGGAGTCCAGAACTCAGACCAGGTCTCCTACATGGGAAGCAGGGACCCAACTGCTTAAGCCATCTTCTGCTGTCTCCCAAGGTGCACATTAGCAGGACCCTGGATTGGAAGCAGGGCCAGGACTCAAACCCTACATTAGTATGGGATGCAGGCATCCCAAGTCGCTGCCTCACCACTGCATTGTCCCCTGCTCCATGGCAAAGTTTCTGCATTTTACCTTTCAGTGCAGCTAAAACAATAGATCATTTTTCTCACATCATTAAAATCTCATCTAGTCAATACTGCTTCATGTCCTGTGGGATCATCTTTAATTGACATAAACCAGAGTGTCATTTTTCCTGGTCCTTTGGAGCTCAATAAAATTGCCAAGAACCTCTATTTCCCTGTGAATTTCACCGTAAGGGAACCATCAGGTAAAAAGCAGGGAGAGGAGAGCAGGAACTGACAGCAACTCATCTGAACCATAAATTTTTGTTTACGGCACATGAGGTGCCATATTATTGCTTCATAAGCCATCACTAGAGTGAAAGTCCATGATAAGCGACAACAATAAAGGAGTGCTGAATGACTGGAAAAAAACAGTTAGCTTTATGTCTTTTCAGATTTTTTTCAGATTGCTAATATAAAGAATCAACTTTTGAACTTTAAGTCATTTTTATACCAGTCCTAAAAGAAGCAATAAAAGCGACTCAGTCACTCCATGGCCATTTTTGTTTCCCGATTCTGAAATCCCTTCCTGTATTGACCTGGAAGTGCCATCTCTGGGGACCGTCCGAGGTCGGTGAACGGAGATGTAGCAGTTTGGAAGACACTCGGCCACCTCCTGCATGCAGCCATGACAAACTGCGCTCCTGCTGACACCTCACATCCACTGACCCCTACAGACACCAAGAAGCTTCCAAAGAGCCCCTCGTTGGCAAAATTGGAAGGAACCTCAGAGATTATTCAGAGGTTTCAAGCATTTTTAGGAGTAACATAACTAGTTCTTAAAATAATATTATATTAGGCCGGCACTGTGGCTCACTTGATTAATCCTCCGCCTGCCGCACCAGCATCCCGTATGACCACCCAGTTCTAGTCCCGGTTGCTCCTCTTCCAGTCCAGCTCTCTGCTGTGGCCCGGAAAGGCAGTGGAGGATGGCCCAAGTGCTTGGGTGCCTGCACCTTCATGAGAGACCAGGAAGAAGCACTGGTTCCTGGCTTCAGATCGGCGCAGTGCTGGCCATAGTGGCCATTTGGGGAGTGAACCAACAGAAGGAAGACCTTTCTGTCTCTCTCTCTCTCTCACTGTCTTCACTCTATCTGTCAAATAAATAAATAAATAAATAAATATTATATTAAGAATTACAATGTTTAGAACAGATAAAAGGAGAGTCACTTTGATTCAGTTGGGAACCCTGACCATCTACCCCTCCTTCCTTCTTTTCTTCTGTCTCAGAACCTGGCACACACTTGCTCAGTGAGGAAATAAGGCATATTTCTAGCCATGTAATAGAAAAACTACATAATACATTAACAAGCTATTGATACGTGGCACGCGGTTTATATATAGAAGTTGCATGATAGAAGTTTCTAGAAGTTGCACAATAGAAGTTTCTCTGCTTACGAACTTTAAACTTACACATTTTTATTCAGATTAGAAAAGCTATGATCTAGAACAAAAATTCTACCCATGCTACCCCACTAAACAATAAAAATATGAGCAATTGTATGTGCTTATCATGTTTACAACTACTGGAGTCTGTTAGTTTCAAATGTCTGTATGTTAATTATTTATACCACTTTGATGAGTGAAAATACTGAAAGTTCTAGTAAGATATCTATGATTGTAAGAGGCAAGAAACCAGAGACAATTTTTTATGTGTTGAGGAAAGTGAGTACTTTGGCAGTGCACCTCTGAGATGAAGGTTCGGAGAGTTCACTTGGATTCTCACTTCCTGCAACGTGGGACACACCTGTGCAAATGTGCCATGTGATAGTGCAGCAGGGGACAAGGGAGTAGTCAGAAAAAGGGGCAGCTTTGGAGTATGTGGATAGACAATCATAAATGTTTCTGATGCCTGATAACTCTGTATTAATTCAAAAGGAGGACTGAGTTCAAGAACTGGAAATCTACTCTCAGTAAATTCCCCAACCACACACACACAGACCACTGGAATCAAAGCCCATTGAAATCTCAAGAGAACCAAAGTGAGCATGGAGGTTGCGGAGGAGACCATGGCTTCTGGGAAGCTCTTCACAGCATTTGCTGGAACATTGAGGGTGATTCCATCTCCGCAGGCTTTTGAAGGGGAAAAGTGGTGTATTTGGAAAGAGAAAAATATGCCCATTTTTACCACGCTGTCTGCTGATTGCAGATGATGGGCTGGTAGTCACAAACTCTTCTCAATAACTTTGAGTTTAAGAGCAAAGGGATTTCTGGACAGTTTTTCAGAGTCAAGTTCATTCCTACGTAGGGAACCAGTTGATGCTGTACAATGAACACCTAAACTTCTGGGTAGCACCACAGGTCCCCTCTTGAATAAGTTGGTCTATTTGGAGGGCATTTTCCATGCGTTTTGATTTTCCTCTGAGGACACAATGTGGAGAAAATGATATCTAATCACAGTGCCCCTCATCATTATCAGGACGTCTGGTTATTTCAGAGTTCCAAGATTATTTTTCTTTTTCCCTCCTAATTTAAAAGTACAACATAAAAATAAATTGCATTGTGTTTCAAGTAATAAAATCTATACTCAATTGCTAAATGTGCAAAATTCTCTCTATAAAACTAATTAACTAGATAAAAGGTCCATATCAAGCTTTAAGCAGCTCCTGTCTCTAAAGGCCTAAGTTGGTAATTAATTAGGTTTCTCAGAGTCTCTGAAACACTTTTCCAGCTTCATGGGTCTTTAGAAATGAAACATCTTGGGCGACATCCAAAATATCTTAATCTCTCAATCTGCTTAGAGTAGAGTCAAATTCTGCAAGGAAGCAGAGTTAAATGTCTTTAAAATGAGTCCTATTTAATCTCATCACTTAAGCAGTTATTTACCTCAGGGTTCAGATAACACAAGATGAATTTTTCATCAACCTCATTTTTAAAGCATTGTTAACATTAGAGTGACCATTCCTTTGGGGTCAGCTTAGCACACTGGCTTGCTTGAAATCAAAGAAATGAAGGAGGCGTGAGGCAAGCACTGAAGAAGTTTATAGTGAAAGTGTAGATGACTACAGGGTCACACTGCCGTTGAACAGACCACATCATGGTCCCCATCTAAGTTCCAAGTGTTAGGATGTGTTTGGCCACATCGTGGTGGCCAGGATTCTTGGGTGACATCATTGGCCAAATGATCATGATAACTTCATCCCTCTACTAAGTAAATACCTTAGCAGCTCAAGGGCTCCCGAGAGAGTGACATTTCATCAGCTAGAACCCTAATTAAGCATAACCTGCTGAGGACAAGGTCTTGAAGGATGGATCTTGGACAGAGGATCTAAAGCAATTGGTGAATAAGAGGAAGGAGAAATGGTTAGATAATCTTCCCCCGCGAAACCGTATTTCTGGTGCCATAACTTGGACTCACATTCCCCCAATTCTCCAAAATGGCAAGGAAGAAAATAACTTTCAGGAAATTTGACTGTAAACATCTGGCATGATCAGAAGGCGTGCATAGGAGACTGGCATTTGGCACAGCAGTTGACATTGCTTGGGATGCCCCCATCCCATGTTGTAGTGCCCAAGTGTGAGTCCCAGCTCCATTCCTGATTCCAGCTTCCTGCTAATCCACACTTTGGGGGCCAGTGGTGACAGCTCAACAGGTTGGGTCCCTGCCACCTATATAAGAGACTTAAATTGACGTCCACCCCTGGCTTCAGCCTCCCGTATGGACCATTGTAGGCATTCAGAGTATGAACCTGTGAACAGGAATTGTGTGTGCATGTGTGTGTGCCTTTCAAATAAATCAATATAATTTTCTAAAAAGATGTGCCTTAGCAAACCTATGATGCAGAGCTAGCACCCTAAGTTATATGGCCATGTCACTGTTACAGTCAAGAGCATCCTCTTCCACTGTCAGTCTCCAGAGAAAGATTTGAAATGCCTCAAGTCAGAGTAACACAAACTTCAAAAAACCATGAGTAGAGGATGGGGCAAACATTATCAGAAGAAAAGCACCCTCTGAAGTCTAGGAAGTTGCCCACCCATGACTATTTGACAGACACTTTCCCATCCCTTGGGACTTCAGAGTGTCACCCTAACACAGCTGAAGAGGGTCGAAATTTTTAATTACAGGTTTCCTTTGATTACAGGCTCCCTTGCTATGTTTACCAAGCAGCTAGTGGCCCTGAGGGTGGAGTTAGGCTCTTTAAAGTCGTGTTTTAATCTCCTCGGTAATTGCAATTTGATTGCTGGTGTAAATTACCTAGTGGGGTTGCCACCTTCAGCGCCAGCCATTTCCCAGAGCGCATAATTCTGAATTAAAAGGCTGATATCCATCCAAAAGTTTCCCAGAATGTTTCATGCACTCAGTGAATTATGCATTAAACAGAATTCTTTAAAAAGAAAGCAAGAGATTCTTTTGATGTGAGCCAGGGTTTTTCATCGTATTATGGACTATTAATTTTTAGACTCTTTCAGAGGTGGTTTCTTGATATCTGTGTTCAGCTTAGGAGTTACTGATGATCTTTCACTAACCTTTGTATTTTATTTTAACAGCATCATGTGTCGCCCTGATGGTGGCAGGTTCTGGCAGAAACCTGGTGGGTAGTTTCCTGGGGTGGTAGGAAATGGAGAACAGTTTCTGCAAGCCCGCCATCTGCTGGACAGCTCATGCATCTGCTTTCAGGAGCCTGCCTTCCAGGCAAAGTGCCTTAGGAGCCTCAGGAGACCGAGATCCAGTAGGGAGCTGAGGCACCCAAGCCCAGATGCCAGCGGCATGTCTTGATGATTTAGCAACCCCAACAAGAGATAACCTTTGGTTTATGTGCTTGCTTTCCAGCCACATTCCCTATCCACGTGTCACATTACAGGTTGCTGGGAAAATAAACGTCACTCCCCCAATGATGCAAAAGGAAGTCAGAGTGGTCAGGTTTCCACCATCATATGTAAACATGAGTTCTGGGGTGAAAATGTTCACGTTATACATAATTTCCTGTTTTTCTTCTTCTTTTTTTTTTTTTTTTTACACAAAAGCACTTTGAAATCTGTGCTTTTCTGCACCCTTATAGATGATTATCTTAGAGATTAGATGAAAATAGACTTCCCAGGTCAACCCGGCCACCTTCTGAAAGTGAGAAGGAATGGTGTGAATAATGGTCCCAGGACACACATAAACCAGGGCTGTCTCCCACACAGCCAGGGGTAAAGGTTTCTCTACTTGTAGGTCACCAAAACCTCCTTTCAAAGAGTAATGACCATTTCTCTCCCCCGAGCCCCCATTCTACATCTACTGCCAAGTCGTGTTAGGGAAGAAAAAATGTGAACAGAGGGAATTACCCCACATAGTAACGAGATTCTAGACCAGGGCAGTAAGGAGAAGGCATTGGTTCCCATCACAGATAAGTCAGCATTGAGATGATCTGATTCAGCTTTTCATGGGTCTACAGCTGAGGACCATAAGGTGATCCAATAACCTCCCACGAGCCTGCTGAGGGCTAAGTCCTTTCTAGCCCAAAGTCTACATTGTTTGATAGAGAAGGCAGCACTTGAGGTTAAGCCCTGGATGAGAAGCAGGTATGGGGAGAGGCACTCCAGCCAAGGCAGAAGCATTAAGTAGCTCCATGGGCAAGCCAAGCAAAGCACAGCGTGGCCCCATCCACATCCCTTTCATTGCTTTTCAACAAACACTTCTTGGGGCCTACTAAGCATCAAGCACTTTTTGTTCCACTGATAAATAAGACAGACACCAATTCATACCTCCCAGAATTGACAGCCTGGTGAGGAGCAGGATCTGAGAGTCTGTATTTCAGAGGCCATTTTTGAATTTGAGATAAATTTGAAATCATCAGCATATTTAGACTGACAGGAAACAGATGAAGCTCACTTAGGTGGAAGATGTAGAGAGGAAAAGCAAAACCTGCTCAGGACAGAGTTGAGTTACTCCACTATTTAGGAATAACGTGGAGAAGTCCTTGGCCAAAGACACTGCAAAAACAGTTGCTATGGGATGACTGCAATGAAAAAAAGAAAATACCTTAGTATTTTCTGCAATTTTAAAATACAGACAGAGCTCTCCAGTGAAGCTTGTCAAAGTGTAGATCAGACAGAACTTTAATGTCCTCTGTCATCGAATAATTATCACGATGATTTTAAAATGATGAATAGCTTTGTCCAAGGAACCTAAATGCCTTCTCTGTCCTTTCCATTGCATCTCCTTAGGATTGTCATTAAATTAGAAAATGATACATCATTGAAAGTTAAGCAAAAGCACCATTACCATCTCTCTTTTACCCTGTTTTAGATTTCCTTTGGGGAAAAACTCAGGTCTCCCTTTTCACTCTCAATGAAGTGAATCAAAGCAGAGCTACAAATTCAATCTTGCTCGTGAATATAAAATTAACTCAAAATACAGCTCAGTCACTCTCCCCAGTTCCCTCCTGTGCTCTGTCCTGCTGTCCATCATGTTTTAACAATGCTTCTCAGTGAGCTGGCTGAGGCCTGCCTCTGATCACTTTTTATGTTCCCATTACAGAAAATTTAAACAACTCTGGCTGGAGGTCAGTGCAAGGAACAGGAAAAGATTCCCAGATTTTCTGAGCTTTGTCAAGGCTCAGCCTCTATCTTGGTAGGCTTTGGAACTCATTTATTCCTTATTCAATGCAAACTGACTCAGCTCCTACCCCGTATTAGGCTCTGTGCCTATCCACTGAGGCTAGAAGAGTGCCCGTGCCTGCCTTCAGGAAGTTAGAAGCCACCAGAAATACCGCTTTCATAGAGAGATGATTACGAACAAGCGACACATCTGACTCACACTGGGAGCAGCCGACCGTCCACTCCCTCACGGTGCCTCCCAAGGCTTCCCCGCTGCTTCTCTCCCTGTGCACAACGCTGCATTTTCCCGCATACCCTGGGAGTCCACACCTTGTCTTTCTCCTTCCTCACTGACCCTTCTCTTTCAGTCTCACGCGAAGGTTTCTCCTCTCACCCAAAGTCTACCCAAGGCTCCATCTGATCTGCTGTGTCTGTTCTTACCTCACTGAAATTCTAATACTGAACACAATCCATGCAGTAACCACAAAGCCCTCATCTCCATCCCTATCCCTTCAGCTGACATCTACATTTATATTGACAATGGCTTCTGAAATCTCATCTTGGGTATCTAAAAAAATATCTGAGGGTTAAGGTATTCAATCAAAGCTCTTTGTTTGCATCTTCCTCGCCCTCTCTCCCAAGTCTCACACCTCCCCCACAAAAAACCTCAATTGCTCCTCTGCCTATTTTTCTCATTTCTATTTAAATAAAATCCTGTATTTGTCTTTGTTTTTATCTATACAAGTTTCATATATACAGATGTAGGAACATAGTGATACTTCCCTCTTTCCTGTCCCTCCCGCCCATGCTGGACCCTTCTTCCTCCTCCCACTTTTTTTTTTTTTTTTTTTTTGACAGGCAGAGTGGACAGTGAGAGAGAGAGACAGACAGAAAGGTCTTCCTTTTTCCGTTGATTCACCCCTCAATGGCTGCTGCGGCCGGCGAACCACGCTGATCAGAAGCCAGGAGCCAGGTGCTTCTCCTGGTCTCCCATGCGGGTGCAGGGCCCAAGGACTTGGGCCAGCCTCCACTGCACTCCCAGGCCACAGCAGAGAGCTGGACAGGAAGAGGAACAACCAGGACAGAATCCGGCAACCCGACCGGGACTAGAACCCAGGGTGCCAGCGCCGCAGGCGGAGGATTAGCCTATTGAGCCGCTGCGCCGACCCCTCCTCCCACTCTTATTCCCACTGTTAATGTTTACAAGAATCTATTTTCAGTTTACTTAATACTTGTATGGTTAACCCTACACGAAGAGTTCAAAAAATAGTATAAAGAAACACTGTTCATCAACAGTAGAGACAAGGGCTGCAAACAACTGTTGAATCTCAAAATGTTCATTTCACTCCATTTAAATAACTCTGTTAGTAACCACAGATCAGGGAGAATATATGGTGTTTATCTTTTTGGGACTGGCTTGTTTCACTAAGTATAATGGTTTCCAGTTGCATCCATTTTGTTACAAGAAACCAGGAAATCCTATATTTGTCTTTGATTTCCTCTTTCCCTCACTCTCCATGTTTAGTTCCTGAGCACCACTTCAAATGATACACCCTAAATCTGATCACTTTTTACCCCCTGAACTCCACTTCCAGGCATCCACCCCTATCTCTTTGGTCTCTTAGACACCAGCCTAATTCTTTTGTCTCCATCCCAAGCTCCTAGAGTGTACATTCAGCAAAGGAACCAGACAGCCATTACAATGCAAATTTAATCATAGTACATTGTGAACACTTTTCCTGGGAAGAGTCTAATATCCAGACGGAGTCCATAGACCAGGTATAATCCAGTCCCCTACCAGCCACTCCAGTTTCACATCTTGCACCACATGTCCCTCAATCTCCAGGTATCAACCACACTGGCTCTTTTTTGTTCATCGCATACTCCAAACGCTCCCATCTTTGAAAGTCTGTATTTCCTGCTACTTCCTCCTCCAGAACACTGAATGGCTCTTTCTAAGCTCAGTGTCAATATTGCTTCTGTAAAGAAGCCTTCATCTATCTGCAGAATCTGTCCAACCATGGGCACCCATCTTTCTCTATACCATAACCTCATTTTAGTTTCTGTCATAAGACTTAGCACAATTTGACCTTATTTGTCTATGTTTTTATTTCTAGCCTACTAGACTAATCTCTGTGAAGATAAGGATCAGGGCTGTGTTGTTCACTCTTAACCCTAGAGTCTACTAAGTGACTGATAAGTCAGTGGATGAATTGAGGTCAGTGTTGAGTACTACAAGGACACAAAAGAATGCCAATGATCCTAATTTCAGAGGGTCAACAAAAATAATACACGACTTGAGACATACATAAGAATCATTTGAGTGAACAGGGACCTAGGCAAAATAAAGCATATATGCAAAGGAACAGAGGCAACGCAACATACCACTTTCAAGGAATGGGAAGTTGTTCAGTACTCCCAGAGCACTGAACCTGAGGATGTTCTGGGACCAGGGTCATGGGTCCAAGTACTGGGGAGAGAGAGTAGAGTTAGGGAACAGTCAATAGTCAAACCTCTGTTAGAGAAGTAAGAGAATCACAGTATCAAGAATGGCGAGCCAGGCAAGGAGTTTGAGCTACCTTTGCCTGATGGCAAAAGCCTATAGAGGGGTCAGTGCTGTGGCATAGCAGGTAAAGCCACTGCCTGCAGGGCCAGCATCCCATATGGGTGCCGGTTCGAGTCCCAGCTGCTCCACTTCCCATCCTGCTCTCTGCTGTGGCCTGAGAAAGCAGTGGAAGATGGCCCAAATCCTTGGGCCCCTGCACCCACATGGGAAACCTGGAAGAACTCCTGGCTCCTGGCTTCAGATCAGCGCAGCTCTGGCCCATTGTGGCCAACTGGGGAGTGAACCAGTAGATGAAAGACCGATCTCTCTCTCTCTCTCTCTCTCTCTCTCTCTCTCCCCCTCCCTCCCTCCCCCTCCCCCTCTCTTATTCTCTAACTCTGACTTCCAAATAAATAAATAAATCTTTTTTTTTTTTTTTAAAAAAAAGCCTCTTGAAGGCTTTTGATCAGAAAGTGATATAGCCAATGTTGTTTTAGGAAAATTGTTGGGTTGGGAGGGAGGTCTCAACCTTAGGAAGAAAATCAGCTACAGGCTGAAAAATCTCCTTCCCCGGAAGTACATAAATGTAACCTTTCTGAGTCGCTGCAGTAAAGGGGGCTGTAATCGAACCCACTTCAGGGGTCGCTGTTAACAGTGAAAGAATTAATATGTGTGAGTGAAGGAAGATGATGGAAATCTGGGCCTCCTAGTTTCCAAGCCTTTCCTTTTACCCTAATTAAAAATACGCAATTCTTTTTAATTGCTCACAGTTAAAATTCATGAATCCAGTCAAAAAATAACTCACAAAGATGGTCTCAGAAGTTACCATCTGTAGACGAGAAGCTCAGAGCAATGATACTCTATCCAGAAGCCTCATAAACCAGAAACACAGGCACCTGGTGTGCAGTCTAGAGCCAGAAAGGGGATTTGGAGCTCCTGAAGTAGACATGCAACACACAGACACACAGACACATGCTGAGCCTCCCTCCTTAAACATCCCACGTTGCAGACCAGGGCATTCCTCCCCGTGTCAACCACTGTCCAAGGTGGCAGCAGGAAAACGAAGACTCCTGTACGGAAATCCTCACACCCCACCGTGAAGGTGCTCATGTCTGTTGTCTGAAAGACAACCTCTGCTTGCCATAATGGTTCATTCACTAACCAATCGTCAATATGCTCACTTGTTGAGCTATACTGTTGTGCTGTAAAGATGAGTAAGACAGTCTCCACCTTCAGGACAACCAGATCAGGACACAAAGACCACACCGGATAAACTTAGCACCACGAACAAGTGTGGAAACCAGACTAGAGACCCTAAGAATCTGAGCAGGGGAGGGCAAGCCACTGTTAAAGCAGAAGTTCTTGGAGTCCTGCAGCCCTGGGCATGGTGCTAGGGCTTTGACTTACCAGTCAACCCTTTCCTGCTCACTCCTCCACTGAAAATTGCCAATAAGGATACACTTTAGTAGGTCAAAGTAACAGACCTAAGGCACAGGGCTGATCCACAGGAGGTTCTCAAATAGATGCATATGCAGCAATACTCATAAGTCCAGCCTATGATTTCTTCCTTACCTGATTAAAAACAAGGAACGGTTGAAAAGGATCCTGGGTAGTGAGCGAGCACCCTAGTGAATGAGCACCCTAGTGAGTGAGCACCCCAGTGAGGGCATTATTCACTAGGGAAGGGGCACAAATGCCAGGTATCTTCTTGTCCAGCATCTGCCTGCTGCATTAGTCAATTCCCAGCAGCACCCAGAACTCCAGAAAGAAAACACAATAATTAACAATGGAAGAGAACAATCCCATCCAACAATGCCACAAGATATGAGCCAACCCCCTGAACACCCAGACATACGCTGTGGATCATAAGCATCTCTTCTGGGCCCCAAATTCCTACCCCTACTGTGGTTGGAGCTGGGCAAAGGAGGCTTCTGGGCATCTCCTAGTCCTCGTCCAAGGACCCCCAAGCATCCATCTCTGGCATCTTGTTAGATATGTTTGCCTATAGCATGTATCCCCCTGGTGCCCACTCAAACAGCTCCAACTTCTGCACTTGAAAGAGTACTTCACTTTACACTGCAATTATCCCAGCCAGAGATGTGTATGCCATTTGCTGGATTCATCACATGAAAATAACAAGAAAGAAATAGCTGTCGTATGTCTTTATATGTGTGTGGGAAGCAGTCAATCTATGGGAAAATTAATTTTTCACCTTTTCCCCTTTATTCTACCACATAGTTTTTGCAAATTCCTCTCTTAAATCACACATTATCAAGGGGAACTTTGAAAAGAAAGATTTTTACATTCATTCCAATTGCTACCTTCAAAATGTTATTGCTTGTGCTTCAAATGAGTTGCCATATAGTGCATTCAAGAAAGACAATCATACATCCCGAAGTCTACACAAGAGTGCTCCGAGGAAAATTTTCAACCTGTTTGAAGAAAGGGATTGATAAGTGACCCCTGTAGCAGCAGCAATCAGAGATGGAGAGGCTGCGTGGAGGCTAATGCTGTGCTTCCCAGCAGGCTTAGGGGCACAAACACATCACAAAGGCTGCGATCAGCAACCAAAGAATGGACGCGACTCCAAACTGCAATTTCTGCAGCGCAATTACTAAAGGGCATTTGACCCAGAATGTGTATAACGTTCCAGCCCGTGAATGCCCGAATCACAAACCACCTCCACCTCTTTCCAGAGTTGCTTATTACTAGTTCTGAAGTGGAAAGCACTTGCCACCGTGGAAATAGGAGGGCACTTCAAAAGGCTTGTGGAAAACGAAATTAAAACAGAAGTTTATTTCAGTGCAAAACAAGTTTTGAAATTCATGCCGGTACAGGATCTTCCAAAAAGTTCATAGAAATACGTATTATGACAAAAACAAACAAAACTGCACATGGATATCAAGAATTTTTGCAGGGGCAGGTGTTGTGTAAAGCTGCCATCTGTGATGCCAGAGTACCATATGGGTGCCAGTTCGTGTCCCGGTTGCTCCACTTCTGGTCCGGCAACGCCTGGGAAAGGCAGTGGAAGAGAGCCCAAGTGTTTGGGCCCCTGCACCCATGTGCTCAGCCCTAACCATTGCAGCTATCTGGGGAGTAAACCAGTGGATAGATGATCTCTCTCTCCCTCCCTCTCTCTCTCTTCCTCCTTTCCCTTTTCTCTGTAGTTCTGACTTCCAAATAAATAAATCTTTCAAAAAATATTTCTGTACCAAAATAAACTTATCTTTTAACTCCATTTTCCCACAAATTTTTGAAGTAACTTCATATTTAAAAACTTCTTTCCCACTCTGCTTATGGCACTACTAGAGCAGAATAAAATGGAAAATAAGGTAGATATAGAGGGGTGGCATCGAGCAAATTCTGGGTGACCTGGAGATGGGACGACTCCCTGCTGCCCTCAGTACATAGAATTTTTTTAGAAATATATTTTCCAGCCAGCGCCATGGCTCACTGGGCTAACCCTCTGCCTGCAGTGCCGGCATCCCATATGGGTACCAGATTTTAGTCCCGGTTGCCCCTCTTCCATCCAGCTCTCTGCTGTGGCCCAGGAGGACAGTGGAGGATGGCCCAAGTGCTTGGGCCCCTGCATCCACTGGGAGACCAGGAGAAAGCACCTGGCTCCTGGCTTCAAACTGCACAGCACCGACCGTAGCAGCCATTTGGAGGGTGAACCAACGGAAGGAAGACCTTTGTCTCTCTCTCTGTCTATAACTCTACCTGTCAAATAAATTTATATATATATATATATATATATATATATTCCACTCTTCCAAAAACAACCTGACCCCAGATGAACATATTAAATTTTAATTTAAACAAAGCTTTAATTTCCTAGAATATAAAATTGGATTTTTACAAAATGAACCTGTGGAAGTTGTTTTTTTTTTTTTTTTTTTTTTTTTATTTTAAGCTTTTATTTAATGAATATAAATTTCCAGTGTACAGCTTATGGATTACAATGGCTTTCCCCTCCCATAACTTCCCTCCCACCCGCAACCCTCCCCTCTCCCGCTCCCTCTCCCCTTCCATTTGCATCAAGATTCATTTTCAATTCTCTTTATATACAGAAGATCAATTTAGTATAAAGGTTTCAACAGTTTGCACCCACATAGACACACAAAGTGAAACATACTGTTTGAGTACTAGTTATAGCATCAAATCAAAATGTACAGCACATTAAGGACAGAGATCCCACATGAGGAGCAAGTGTACAGTGGCTCCTGTTGTTGACCCAACAAATTGACACTCTAGTTTATGGCACCAGTAACCACCCTAGGCTGTCGTCATGAGTTGCCAAGGCTATGGAAGCCTTCCAAGTTTGCCGACTCTGATCATATTTAGACAAGGTCATAAAAGACAGAGTGAGAATAGTAACCAATGATCCTAAGAGTGGAATTTACCAGGTTTGAACAATTATACAGCATTAAGTGGGGAAGAGGACCATCAGTACACACAGGTTGGGAGTAGAGCCATTGGTGGTAGAGTAGAGGTTATGATTACAAAGGAATGAGGCCCAAGTACGCTAGACAGGGTCTAGAACAAAGGACAGAGTCATTCTTAGAGGAGCTAAGAAAGGTGCTGTCTAAGCTACAATTAAGTTTTCTGATTGAGAGGCAAATAGAACCTGATAGAAGGGGCTTGATAATAATCTGGTGGGCTTTAGGCCTTGTAAATTCAGAGGCCCAGACCTACCTATCTCTTCACGTGGGGTATATCCTAAGGGAGGTGTGAACCTCCTAGGGGAAGGCACTCTGTTGACTTTCATTACTTGGCTGGCCTGGGAGGAGAGCTGGCCAGGTAAAGGCAGGGGGCATCTCTAACAAGAAATTTACAGTTCTGCCTGCAGTGTTGCTGACCCTACTTGACCATCCCCTCAGCTGCAGTGGTCACTTTGGAAGTTGGGCTGAGTGAAGGGCTTTTCAGCTTAGAGCCAATAAGATCTGTGGCTCTGACCTGGGCATCCTTCGACTCCAGGGCAGGTCCATTTCCAGTGATCCAACTCTTGGCAGAGCTGCCAGGGCTCTTCACAAGCTGACTTCTGCTGAAGCCCAGGCTTACCACATTGAAAGCCACTGCAGTGGACTGGCCTGTTGGGTCTCCTTGAGGGCAGATCACTGTATAGATCAGCCATTAATAGGCCTGCCACCCATTGCTTCTGATGCCTAGCTTTCTTTTCCTCCTGGTTTGTGTTAAAGCAGACCAGAGGATGCAAGTCAAGGGAGTGCCCGTTTCCCATCTCTAATCTTCGGTGGCCTGAACTACAAGTCTATAGTCACAGGCATGTTCTGTAGTAGTTTTTCTAAGGTAGTCAATGCCCATGAGGAAAATTATATTCTCACTTTAAAACTTTCTTTCCCTTTGGTCTGAAAGGGAGGTTTTTTCTACTTACTGTATACTTTGCTGATGGCGAAGTGAATCTAGCTATGAGATTATTATTTAAGTTCTTATTTTGGCTATGCTATTACAGAAAAATGTTAGCCATCTCTTTTATAAGGTCTAAAGATTAAATTGTGCGTCCTACAGATTCCTTCATAATAGATTTAGTTTCCTACCTTGAAGAGAATAGAGAAATGAAAGAACAAGTTGGGCTTAGAAAAGAGAAATGAGGGAGCAAGTCCTAGATCGCTTGCTGACAATAGCAATATCACATGAATACTTAGCAAACAGTTTCAACCATTAGATAACAACTTAAGAAAACATTTACCAGAAGGTCCAATGCCTTCTATAAATTTTAAGAATCATGTATTTGAAAACACCTCTTAAATATCTAACATGGTGTAGTTTGTTTAACCAGCAAACTTAAGCACAACCATCTAAAATGTTTTTAGTTTCTTTCTACCAACAAGTTTAAAACATATGATACACAGATTCAGGTCACTCAAATTAAAATGTATCTTTGATTGATTTTAGCAGCTTAAATTTATGGACAATCTTATCTATAAGCCATTTAAAATAAGACTCTTAATAAAATTTCCCCATGTGGACATACAATATGTACACACATATAACATAGCATAATAGACCAATATAGCATTTTTAATAATAGCTTTTAAAATCTTTAACTCTTTTTGTAGATTGCCAATTGATTTGAATTGCTTTTTGTTTTTAGTAACCTCAGTTAACCATACTTTCTCTCAGTTGGTACTGTTGATACATTATTGGCTTCATCTGTTTACAGAGCCATCCCAAAGTACTGAATACAATGGAAGTGGCTGGAAAAAGTCCATAGGAACCCATAGGAGGACAGCTACACACAGAACCAACAACGCTTTAGTTTTATGAGCAGCAAATCATATATAACTGTGGATGACAAAAGACTTTAAGTCGCCATGTTTAAAATTATAAACTCATAGACCAAATTTGATCTTGTTACAAGGTGATTATTCAAATCTTTGAAAATAAGCACATATTTACATAACCCATAGCTCTTAATAAAAATTCAGCTGTTTTTGAACAATTAGCATTTTACAGACATCAAGAGAACATAATAGATTACTTTAACACATTGCTTTAACAGAGCATCAGAGTTTAATTCTATGTCAAAGAGAAATTGAGCTTCCTGTGATCTTTTGCTGTGAGGTTTCCTTCCTTTACCTTCTTTCATATTGGTGACCATGTTTCTGTGTTTCTGTGTGTAACACATCTTTAAGCATCTTTTGCAGGGCAGGATGAGTGGCAACAAATTCTTTCAGTTTCTGTTTGCTATGAAAAGTCTTAATTTCACCTTCATTCATAAATGAGAGCTTTGCAGGATATAGTATTCTGGGCTGGCAGTTGTTCTCTCTTAGTACCTGGGCTATGTCTTGCCATTCCCTTCTAGCTTGTAGGGTTTCTGATGAGAAGTCTGCTGTGAGTCTAATTGGAGATCCTCTAAGAGTAATCTGACGTTTCTCTCTTGCACATTTTAGGATCTTTTCTTTGTGTTTCACTGTGGTGAGTTTGATTACAACATGTCGTGGTGAGGATCTCTTTTGGTCATGTTTATTAGGGGTTCTATGAGCTTCCTGTACTAAGATGCCTCTGTCCTTCTCCAAACCTGGGAAATTTTCTGCTAGTATCTCACTGAAAATGCCTTCTAATCCTTTCTCCCTCTCCATGCCTTCAGGAACTCCTAGAACCCGAATGTTGGGTTTTTTAATAGTATCCTGTAGATTCCCGACAATATTTTTTAGATTTCTGATTTCTTCTTCTTTTCTTTTGTTTGCCTGTTTCCTTTCCTGTTCTCTGTCTTCTAAGTCCGATATTCTCTCTTCTGCTTCACCCATTCTGTTTTTAAGGCTCTCTAATGTGTTTGTCATTTGATCTATTGAATTCTTCATTTCATTATGATTTCTCGTCACTATCAGAGTTTCTTGTTCCACTAGTTGTTTCATTTCATTTTGAGTCCTCCTTAATATTTCATTTTCAAGAGAGAGATTTTCTATCTTGTCTATTAAGGATTTCTGTAGTTCAAGAATTTGTTTTTGAGAACTTCTTAATGTTCTTATCAATTTTTGGAGATCTGCTTCTTGTATTTCTTCGATCTCATCATCTTCATAATCTTGAATTGGGGTGTCTTTTTCATTTGGGGGCGTCATAGTGTCTTCCTTGTTCTTGTTAGCTTGGTTTTTGCGTTTGTTGTTTGGCATGTTGGAGATATTTGGTTTCTTCACTGTGGTGTTTTTTCTTGTTACACTATGGCTCTATATTAAGTGGACTGTCTGCTTTCGGTGGAGCCTTAGAGGCTTGAGATGAGTGTGGACTGAGAGCTGTGTTTGGTTCCTCAGGGCTGAGGGTGTGTCAAAGATGACACTCCCAGGTTAGGTGTGGTAAATCTCTCTCTCTTTTTTTGATTCAAAAGGGAAGTAATTCCGCACAGCTGAACGTAATTGGAGGTAGTTAGCAGGCAAATGATATACCCACAGGAGCCAGAGATCGGAAGCTCCCTCCCACGGACCACACAGGGAATCTGTGCTGCCCTCAGTGTGGGCTCCAACTCTCCTGCAGTCTCCCACTGGGTTGCCAAGTTAGATCCTAATCTCCTGTTATTTCACCCCTCCCCCCAGAGTCAGGTTTTTCTGCTAGGCTCAGGGCCGGTGCAGACCTGAGGTCGCCCTGCTTATGACGTATGTCCAAAATGGCGCCTGCTCTTTGTCTTGCTCGCCTTTGAGAGGTGAGCGGAGAGCGAGAGACTCGTGTCCGTGGAAGTTGTTTTTAAAAAATTGATCAGATGACTTCAGGTGCTTCAATTTTTTTTAAGATTGATTTATTTACTTTGAAAGGCAGAATTACAGAGAGAGAGAGAGAGAATATCTTCCATCTGCTGGTTCACTCCCCAAATGGTCCCCACAGCCACCCCTGGGCCAGGACAAAGCCAGGGTCCCCTGCATGGGTGCTGGGGCCCAAACACCTGGGCCATCTCCCAGCTGCTTTCCCAGGCCATCAGCAGGGAGCTGGATGGGAAGCTAAGCAGCTGGGACACAGGCCCATCTGGGATGGCGGTGTTGGCATCACAGGCGTTGGCTTTACCTGCTGCTCCACAGCATCACCCTTATATGAAAGCTCTTACAGTGATTTTCACTTAAACTCTGGTCTCTGTAGCCAAGCATCCTTTTCTAGGAGCAATTTTGGATGTGGGGGAGGCGTCTGACCTTTAGCACATGGAAGGGGTGTCAGTGTTGTGGGAACGCACACCGGATAGGTCATGGCTTCGTCTGAAACAGCCGGGAGCAGGCTTACTGGTGTTGGAATAGACAAGAACTGGCATCAACAGCAGGACAGGGGGCACCCTCTGATCTGCATCAGAATCTCAACCTCACAGTGCTTAGGGAGCAGACAAGGAGGTGTCACTGCCACCTTTGAGCCATCACTGTTAAATAGATAATAATAATGAACACCTTAAATTGGGTAGCAGGTACTATGCATTCAGTTCCTTATACAAGCAGACAGTTTACTTCCAAATGTTTTTTCCAATTTTCAGATGAAAGTTTTGAAGTATTAACCCCACATATACCAGGCTTCTTCACATGGTACTGTACATGTTTACAGTACCATGTAGTAATATAGCATTAGCTGAGAGATTTATAAGAATTGTAGCAACTTAGAATACAGGCTGATGTTTGGGGTGGTTCTCTGCTTTCTGCCTCATATAAGAGCACTTGAAAAAGTTTGTGGAAAAATAGAATTATATGTTTATTTTGATGCAAAAATTCTTAACCCATGCATAGTTTTTTTTTTTCATAGTGCATGTTTCCCTTGAACTTTTTGAAGATCCCTCACATGATTCATTCTTTCTTTCCCTAATTCCTTTATTCATTGCTACCACATACTTTTACTAAATGCTAGACACTCAGATTTCAACAGTCAGTAGGAAAAACTCCCTGCTGTAGAAAACCTTACTTACAGGTTCCCTGAAAGAGAAGAACAGCAATCAGAAAGCATAGCCAGGCTCCTACAGACCAACTCCCCACGTCAGTGCTTCTGGATTCTCTCCCCTTCTACGTGACCCAGTGCCCACCTTCCAGGACAGACAGATGTCCCTGAAGATGTAGACGAAAGCCAAGTGCTTTCTTCTTCATTTCCATTGCTAAAGTTATGTCCAACATGTCCTCACTACCACTAGCCTAGCCGTGTGTGTGTGTGTGTGTGTGTTGAAACCCAGCTGTAGCAGACATAAACAGGCAAGATTTGCAAGTAAGTTAATTCATAAGTGATTCGCCAAAGTTGGAGAAGAGGGCAGGATGGCTGATGATGTACTCCGCTGAAAGACTGAATACAGAGTAAAGTTTTTTCACAAGAAAGAAATAGATTATTATGTCCTTGGCTCATAGGTAGTTGTAGTCCAATTTCAACACATGAAGCCTGCAATCAGAACAGCTGTGGTTCATACAACAGATCATGGACAGGTCTAAGCCATTTACCCAAAGCTCAGAGAAGCAGCTGGCGGATGGCACAGCAGTGGCCACACCCCCACACGTTCATGAACTCATTCACTCGACCAACACTCACTCAGTCTCAGGCATTCCAACAGCAGTAGTGGTCAAACACTGTCCACTGTGAGACAGCTCACTCAGCATTTCAATGCAGTATTCACAATAACCCTATAGGTACATGAGACACAAAACAGCAAAGTGACGCGTAAGTGACGAAACAGAGGCCCTGGAAGAACGTAGTGGGTGACAGCCCCAGCCCTCAAAGAGCTCACAGTCTGGACCGGAGGACCCAGAACAAAGGAGCAGTCCATCGAGGGTGAACCTTACTCTGGCAGGGCTGGGCACACAGGGTTCTGGACTCCAGGTGACAACTCACTGATGGTCAAGCATCCCTTGACCTGCCTTCTTCTCTCCTCCTCATTTTAGGATCAAAGTCAAATCTTCAAATGTTTTCCTTCTAGCTAGTGGTCCCCCTCCCTCCTTTATGTTTGTGGGATCATTACATCCAGCTTAAAAAGAAGATGTGTCGATTCTATTCTCTGTAAGACATTGTTAAAGGGGTAGAAATTCAAATGCCACGCAGGTGGGGACTGTGCTGAGTACAGCATTCTCCGACGGGCTGCGCTCCACAGAGGCCTGATGGCATCACATCGTGCTAAGTTTCATGGGAAGAAGACTACATTTTTTTCTAGATTTTTTTCTCAATTTTTTACTAAAGGAAATGAATCCATATGATTTGAACATAGGAGTACTGTAAAAGGGAAGCAAAACATTCCTTAGGCTGAAATTAACCTATGGATTCCAGCGTGTGATTCCTGTTGGGAAGAGAATAAAGTCTGGTTTGTGCCCATGGGGAACTCATAACATACAATAACACGTAACAGGAAGAGACAGCAAAGATGATAATGTGAGAAAAAGTTGGTAAATAGAGCAAAAGGCCATAGATCGTGCGGTCACAGAACACAATTAGCACTTTCACCTGAGATGCATCCAAGCAGCAACGACTGTGCTTGCCTTGAAGAACTGCAACGATTTACAGGTGTTACAAGGAAGCAAGGGCCTTGAAGGCACAGAAAATGAAACAAGCGAGGCTGCACAGGTGCAAACGTGCAGGTTGCGTATGGGCAGAGATGAGAGGACACTAAGGTTCTGTCACAGACCGTGAAGGGCTCGAGTGAAAGATGTGAAAGGTGAGGTGGAGCAGCCTGCGTAGAACTGTGTGGCCCAGGTGATAAGTTGGTTCTGTAGGGTACAGCTCCATGCTGCGCACGTACTCACGATGGCACGTATCCTTGAGTAAAGAAAATAAAATAAAACTTGATAGTCCAAAAATGGGGAAAAGCTCTACACCGTAACAGTCTCCACGATTCTCAAGCTGTATTCATAGAACCTGTCTAGCTGTGTCAATCCAGCTTGCTTTATTCCAAACTTTGTTTTTAAAGCACTTCATGTTATCCTAAGAAGAACGGAAAATTCATGAAACATGGCCGTATGCAACAGGGAAGTCATTTTGGCCACGATGAGTGGAGTGATGGGAGACTCATGGTTGTGTCACTTTGGAGGCAGGAGAGCCAAGGAGGGAGACTGGGTACAGAGCATCCTCTGAACGCCCGTCCCAGAAGCCCACAGTCATTAACCACAATGGCTCCCTCCTCCTCAGAGGTGCTGCTCCTATGAATGCATGTGGCAGACCAGAACTGGGCTAATTGCAACCATCTACACCCAGCAGAGAGGCAGATATTCAGGAGCCAGCACTGGCTACACCCCTTCCTGGCCTCCCAACTGCCTCTTCTCTTGTTATCCCTTCTTTCTTTCTCTTCTGCCCTTGCCTTTGTTGTCTAGTACTTGGCAAATGCCCTACAATTCCACCTTGAAAGAAAACAAACTTGAAACTTGAGTGTTGCCATTAAATCAGTTCAAAGAATCAAATTTAACTTACCTTGCCTTTGGGCGCTCTGCCCTTTTCATTAATATATGTTATTAGCTAGAAACAACAAAGCAAGCAGGTGATTGGCTGTGTGGGATTTTGAAAGAGGGAGGGGAACAGAATGGGATTTCATGCCCAAACCCTACTTTCTTCTCCTTTCCTGAGTTCTAAGCACATAAGGATCAATAACCAAGAGAACACAAATTTTAGTTTTTGCTCCTGAACGAGCAGGTGCCTGATCCCTTAACAAGACCTCCCTGACAATTCACAGACTTGGGCATAGGCCAGAAGCCCAAAAAGGCTTCGGTTTCTCACAACACCTCCACATGGCTGAGCAGATTCGAAGCCTACTTACCCGCCCACTGGGGGCAGCCTGCAGACCAGAAACCAAAAGGTGGGCCAAGGGCAACCCTGAGAAACTGGTCCCTCCCTCAGTCAGCCACTAGAGGTACAGGAACTCCTGTCTCTTTAAAAAATTCTACAAGCTTGCCAATTAGGGGAAAAGGTCAAGTGAAGGTCAGGCTCTGCCAATCAGACCTGCAGCTTCTCCTCCAGGAGGAGGAAATTAAGATGTGGGGAGCGGAGGACAAAAGTTCCCTTCTCAGAGGGCCGAGACGCAGACCCGCTCGGAACAGGATCTCATTTTAGGGGAAGCTGAACAAATTTCCTTCCCTCCCACGGTTCTTTCTCCAATGAGACATCAAGTTCTGTCGTTAATCAGTTATTCAGGATGTCCTCCAGGCTCTCTTTGCACAAGACTGTCCTTGAGGAAGGGAATGGATGATGAGAGCTGTTTGGGGACTGCGAGGGAGGAGTGGGGAGTAGGAACGGGGAGGTACGGTACGCTGAGGAGAGAATGGAGGAAGGGTCAAAGGACCAGGAAGAGCCCCCAGGACAACCGTGTCTACCTCGGAAGTACAGCCCTGGTTGGATGAGGAAATGTGAACACCATAGTTCTGTGCGCATCCAACCACTAACTTTCTCCATCCGGCTCAAGGGTGGCTGTGGGTGAAGTTCTGGATGTTAACAATGCCACATCCCCCTGCTTTCTAAGTACAAATACCAAATAGGAAATATAGGCATTTTTATGCAGGATAGTCGCTCGCACACATGTGTGTGTGAACTGCAAAAAACTTCAAGGAAAATACCTGCTATGCTATGCATAGCACACATGCGGTCTCTGCCTCTGTGAGCCCAGGTCAGAGACTCTCAAGGTAGCACGTTCTGTCCTCACTATCAAATGACTAAGCCTTTATCCTTGTGTACTGAAATAAATTTGTGTTTTAATTCCACTTTTCCACACTTTTTGAGGTACCCTGTGTGTGTCTGTCTGTCTGTGTGTGTAACTGTTATGTTTAAGGGCTATGTTGGAATGCTATCATCAAGATAATTTTATCTACTTCAATAATTTGACACAATTGGCAGACGAGCAGAAGCAAGTCTCAAATGAGCAAAACTGATTTTGGGGTTCACCAGTTTAGAAGAATTAAGGAATATTTCTTAAAAGGGACAAAATAAACAGATTTACAGTACTCTTAGCACCATTATTTTTAGAATAATTCAAAAATAGAAATATTTATGTTGAAGTTATAACCTTGCGAAAGGGATATTTCCTTCCTTCCTTCTTTCCAGGGGCGGGGAGGACCATAACCCTTTGAGGACGACAGGGTTTGAAATTCCTTAGCAATGTGAGCCTACACTTGTGACCTGACACGTCACTTGAAGTCCGTGGTTCCCTAACACAGCTCCTCTCTGAAGCCAGAAGACTAAGCTATGCCACAGTGGCTTAGGAAACACATGACAACTTAACAATACTCCAGCCTGCTGGCAGGAGAAGTGATTTATTTTCGCTGTTGTCTCTTTATGTGATACTACACAGAGAGTCAAATGCATGCCCATGCATGAATAAAGCAAGAGAACAGAAATTAATTTGTTTCACCTATAGAAATTTCAGTTACTGCATGCTAAGCTGCTGTGCTTATCTTTAGAAAGTTCATCCTCACAGGCGGAATAAAATTTCTGCTCTTCTGCTTTTTATAGTGAGAAGTCTATTGTTTGCTTAAAAATGGGAAAGCTCATGGCATTAAGTATTCTTGTTCCTATGATCACATTCTTTAGAATATTAGCCCTGCTACCAAGTTTCCAACCCCTTTTTTTTTCTGATTTGGACTGCTGACTTTACGCTAGCATCCCTAAATGGGGTTTTTTCAACCATTTGCACCTGCTGTCCACATGGTGCCCTCTCCTGTGCACATAGCTCTGAGACACAGCAGGTGGAGAATCCATTTAAAGACACAGCAACGAGAACCTGGTGACTTTTTTTTTTTTTAAGTCACAGCTATATATATTTTGTGTTGGGGAAAGCCTATTTTTCTCTTCTTTTTTTACTCTCTGCTCCACTACGTGACATCATCACATTAAAAACCATGGGGACAGGTTAAATTTGCCTTTGGAATTCACAATTGCCATCGCACGACTGAAAGCTCCTGGTGAGTGTGGTGGAGTTGCTCAGGTCCTCAGGGTTGTGCTGGAACCAGGAACTGAATGGAAGGGATGTCCCACAGAGACTCCACTTCACTCTGCCTGGCAATGAAGTCCAGTGCTGGGCGTGCAGCTAAGAGCTGCGTTTCTCCTACTCCTGCTGCGGGCGAGAATCTGCTTCTTTCCTTGGAGGTGATTGGCAGGGAGGAGCTTCCAGCTGGGTGACTGCTTGTCCCAAAGGCGGAGAAAGGGAAACCCTGAAGAGCTGTGGGGAAGGGGGCTCTGTGGTAGAGGAGCTGGGAAGCACCCCGCCCCCCGCCCCCACACCCCGCCAAGCAAAGCTCTTGGTGACTGGGGAAAGCTGAGGACAGTGGAGGTGGAAATGACTGGAGACACTCCTCCCTCAGGAGGGCGTGGCCCTAATTTATCTGGCTGAAGTATTCTTAATTCACAAAGGGGGTTACAATTTTCAAAGCATTTCTAGAATTCCAGACTTTGGTTTCCCGAGAGCAGGATTTCTCAGCATCAGCGTGGTTGACATTTTGGGGGAGCTGCACTTCCTTGCCCTGAAGGCACATGCCGAGCTCTGTGGTGTGGCGAGAGCATCCCTGGCCTCTCTGTACCCACTGGATGTGACCAGTATCCTCCTCCCTAGACCAGTGATTCTCAACCTTGGCTCCATAGTAACACAGTACATGTCAAGGTGCTGGTGTCAAGCCTCATTTTTAAGATTTTTTTTTTTTTGACAGGCAGAGTGGATAGTGAGAGAGAGCGAGACAGGTCTTCCTTTTTGCCGTTGGTTCACCCTCCAATGGCCGCTGCGGCCGGCTCATCAGCTGATCCAAAGCCAAGAGCCAGGTGCTTCTCCTGGTCTCCCATGGGGTGCAGGGCCCAAGGACTTGGGCCATCCTCCACTGCCTTCCCTGGCCATAGCAGAGAGCTGGCCTGGAAGAAGGGCAACCGGGATAGAATCCGGCGCCCAAACTGGGACTGGAACCCGGTGTGCCGGCACCACAGGTGGAGGATTAGCCTGTTAAGCCATGGCGCCAGCCAAGATTCTTATTTAATTGGTCTATATCATGGCCATGATTCTCACCTGCCTGGGATGGAGGGGTCTGATGAACAGTTTAAGCATTTGGCAAACACTTACTATGTATCCAGCATCACCCCAGATGACAAAAGGACAAAGATGAACGAGACGTTGTCCCCATTCCTTGAAGAGATGGACACACAAATGAACTATTTTTCAATAAACTGCAGTCACATCCCTCCATTGAAATGCACAGCACACCACATCCACACAGAGGAAGTGGATAGCTTACTGGCACAGTGTCTGAAACTTGTTGCCCAGTACTAAAACCCTCAGCAAGTAGAATTATACATTCATGATCTTGGGCTAAGTAAAGACTTCTTAGAGTAATAAAAGCATTAACCATAAAGAATTCATAAACTGGAAATTGGGCACTAAAATTTAGAATGTGTGTTTATCCAACAACATTTGTTAAGCAGGTTAAAAGGCAAGCAACAGGTGTGAGAGGATATTTGGAAGACATGTTTCTGAAAAGGACTCATATCCAGGAAATCCAATACAGGCAAGACTAGAAAGGGAATTTTGTAACAGAGTATTTCTAAAGATCTAACTACCATATAGAAAGGCACTCACTATCATTAGGTGTCTGAAAAATCGGAATTAATAACCAATGGGATCCCACTACATTTCTACCCCATAATAGCTACCACACCACAATATCTAAAATGACTTCAACATTAAGGATGTAAAAACCCCTGGAACACACATACATTATGATTTTACTATTACATGTGTACACATATATACATACACTTTTACAAACGTATTTAGCAGGAATCCATCCATGTGAACTCCAGGAGTTACACACAAGAGTCCTCCAAGGGTCAGGTAGCGTCACTCAACCCCTGCCCATGCATTGGTCTCAGGCATGCCGACGGCATCCTGATGTAAACACCTGTGGTTCTCTGTGTTCTGTGCCTGTCTGGGCACACCAGCTTGCTGTACCTAAAGCTAGAATAGACCAAGTATGCCATGAAGCTGTCCCTCCTGGTGTAGCCATCAACAAATGACAAAGTGAAAGGTGTTCAGGCTCCAACTCCAGCTCTTCCTCGTCATCCATGGGACCTCAGGGAATGGAGACCCTTCTGCTGTCAGAGTAGCTGGTTCATCAGTGCACCTGCATTGGACTCTCCAATCAGAGCTTATTTCTCCATTGCCCTGTAACCTTGAAACTATTTGAACTCAAACTTGGTATTAGGGATTATTTCTGGGATAACCCAGCTAAAGATCCAGCATTCTTCATGTTAAACTAAAAACTGAAAGGAAATCCTTAGAAAAGAAATGCCCACCATCAGAAGAATAGCTAGATTAATCACAGGATTGCCAGAGTTTAACACCATGCAACAATAGAATGTGAGCCAACCCTAGCTTCTCACGGCTACATGGATAAATCTCACAAAGTTTGATCTTGAGCAAAAGTTGGCAGATACAAAATAATATACCCTTCATGCTTATATTACCATAAAGTTTATTATCTTGCAAAAATAGCCCACAGTGTGGCTGAGTTGTGCCCCCCAAAAAAAGATGTCACAGTCATACCCCTGGCACCCCAGAAGGTGACCTTATTTTGGAAATAGGGTCTTTGCACATATAACCAAGTTAAAAATGAGGTTATTCTGGTGGGCCACAATCCATAAATGGCATTCTTATAAAAATAGAAAAATGTTAATGGAGAGAGAGAGAGAGATGTGGGGGTACACCATGCAAATGCAAACTATTGAAATCTTTACTTAGTATAGAGTTGGTATATATATAAAGATAATTAAAAATTAATCTTAATGATGAATGAGATGGGAGAGGAAGTAGGAGATGGGATTGGAGTGGGGGTGGGAGAGCGAGTACGGGGGGGAGGGGAGAAGAACCGCTATATTCCAAAAGCTGTACCTATTAAATTTGTATTCATTAAATAAAAGCTTTCAAAAAAAAAAAAAAAAAGGAACACCAAAGAGGGCCAGCCAACCAGCAGAAGCCAGGAGAGAGGCCTAGGCCAGTTTCTCCCTCACAGCCAATAGATGAAACCAACCCTGCCTGCCAGTACCCGACACCACGCATACCGTGAGACAGTGAATCTCTGCCAACTGAAGCCAGCCAGCCTGCAGTACTTCACACTGCAGTGCTAGCAAATCTACACAACACTCGCATAAGATGTGACGGCAGCAGCTGCCTTCCAGAACAGGAAGGGAAGTAGGGCAGGAACAAGAACAAGGGAACTGGTAATGTTCTAGTGCTAACAGCCTTAGTGCGACATGTCTTTTTACCACTTTGTCATAATTCATTTTTTAGAATATTCTGCATATGTAAGTTATGTTTCAATGAAAAGTGTTTAAAAATTTGAATTCAGAACAGATGAGCAAAAACCAGTACAGTATGTAATGAGAACAGGAGCTGGAGCGAAGAGGGCAGAAAAACATGATTAGCGCTGACCTCTGTCAAAAAAGGGTCCCTAAATCCAAGATTCCGTGTGCACTACAAGAGCTGCAGCAAAAATAAATACAGTAAACCAAACCCTGGCCCTGGATGTGGATGGAGGAGAGGGGGTAGGGATGGGAGCTCACTGGCTTCCACGCTCACCGGCTCCCACGCTCACCGGCTTCCACTCACCGCTCTTTTCTCGGTGCCTTGCCTCTTTCATTCCCAGTGTGTGTGTAGATCTTTCCTGTCTGAGCTCCTTGCTGAGTGTGGGAAAGGACAGCACTACAATGCAGAATGTGGATCGCGAACCCAGTAAAGTCCATGATGAAGCCTCGGCCATGCTGGCTTTGCAGGAGAATGGAAGGGAGTCCTTTTCCCAAAGGCACGGAAGCCTCAAAACTCACAATGCTTTTCAGTATCTGTGCTCACATCTTAACTTCGTTCAGGTTGGAAACATGCTCAACGAACTTCACCTGCGCGCTGAGACGGCGACACCTGCAGATGTTACCCTCAGCTGATCTCGGTGAGAGAGGCCTCAGCCATTTCGTTCCTCATTAGTGGGTTAATCGCTGGCAGCCTGGAATCCTTTCTCACTCTTGAATTCCAACGCTGTGGAGAGGCCGTTTTCGGCCTTCTCATCTGCATTTTACTCCAGCTCATCAGAGTAGCCACACAACGTTGCAGACTTGGAGCCAGGTTGCCGGCAGGCGCTTCGCTGTGTTTCCAGGACTGCGAGCCCAGGCGGAGAAGGGCAGGTCCCCCTGTCTGCCTGGGAAGAGCCACGGTATCCTCTTGCCTTAGTTGGACTTCTGTCTGCGAGGGAAAAGAACAGCCAATTAAATTTTCTCCTGCCGTTGACCTGTGAAGTTTTCAAGGCTTGGACGCACCTCATCCCTACCAAATAGGTCCTGGGAGGGCCAGCCGCCTTGCTAGAGAACCTTTAAATGAATGCACAGGACACTGGGGTCAGCGCTAATTGGATAACGAGCTAAACCGAGGCAGCGTTCTCCTGACCCGAGGCCCCTTCAGGCTCCTTTCGGAAGTGAGGACCTGATTGTGAGGCTCGACAGTAGCGGCGGCTGGAAATGAGTTTCTGGAGAGGGCAGGCAAGTCTAAAAAGTCTGCCATCTTTCTGGGTGTTCTCCCCCGCCCCCCTTACAGTTACAGGTCTCTCAATCCTGCAACACCCGGGGTGGAGCTGTGATGCCCACTGCCCTGCTGACACCCACCTGGAGAGAGAGCAGCCTCCCCCGCCTGGCTCTGGAGATTGCTGGAGAGGCCTGTGGCCGGCCCACCGGGCTCCCATCATGCAGGCAACAAAGGGAATGCACGGGGCTTCGGGGCGCTCCACGTGCTAAAGTCCAGACCATCAGCTGTTCTCCTGGCAGGATACCTGCTAGGGACCGTCAACTTTTTCTCCTAAGTTCTTTCTTTCTCATTTTAGTGTAGGGCACTTCTGACAGTGGGCTTTTGTTTAGATTTTGTAATATATTTATGTACTTTGCTTTCTGTATTTAACGGATTTACACAGTAGGCCATATCTTGTTATATATTTTATACATCTAACAAAGAAACGTTGGTAAAGGGTAAACTTGGCTTAGAAAACAAAAGTCAGGGCAGGCATTGAGTCCAAACGTTTGACACTCGCATTCTAGATCGAGTGACTGGGTTCCTTATCCACTCCAGCTCCTAACCGCAGCTTCCCACTAATGCGCGCCCCAGGAGGCCGTAGTGATGGCCCCAGAGACTGGGTTTCTGCCACCCTCGTGGTGGAGCTGCATTGAATTCCCAGCCCTTGCCTTCGGCCTGGGCATGTGAGGAGTGAGCCAGCACAGGGAGTGTTCATTGTCTCGCAAATAAATGCATAAATAAATATTTATTATAAAAAAGACATCACAAAACTACTCTGGTTTATTCATCACACATATTTCAAGTACTTGTTCTAGTGTCTGACGCTTTATTATTTTCATAATTTACTTTCCAAGCTGTTCCGCCTGACTTTTTTTGATTACTCCTTTACTATTTCAACTTTGTCATTTCATCATTCTTAGCAAAATAACACATGCACATAACATTTACATGGACGTGACTTTCAAGAAAGAGCCAGTCCTTTGCCTCACCTTCCCCGGGCCAAGTCTGCTCCAACAAGTGACCACTTCAGCTCTGTCTTTCTAGATCACCTGCTAACTGGCCCTTGAATTCCACCCCAGAATCCTTTTGCTGCTGCATTTACTTTTCCTCCCGGCGTTTGCTCATGCTTTGAGACTGTTCTCACGTTTGTCCCTCAGTCCTGCTGCTGAGTTCCCACTTCTGCTATTTCATTTCCAAAGGGTTTCTTCTTGTCCTCTGCACATCGCTTTCGAAGAATCAGCTGAGCCTGACTCATGGATACCCGGGTATCTGAGCATGTTCACGTTTGCCTTTCGGTCCCTGCACTGTCTCTCTTTTTTCCTTGTTTCTTGTTCTGATTGTTTCCATTTCTCTCTTTCAGGTTAGAAGTTTATTCAGATGGCTGGTGATCCCTGATTGTCAATTTATGCTCTCTGTTTTTGTTATTTAACTTTTGAATTGATAATACCATCACATGCTACCTAATGTCTATAAAGGGATTCAGGAAAAACTCCCTTCCATCTACTCAATCCCTGTCCCTGCCCATAAGTAACCAGCATTTTTTGGTGTCTTTCTAGAGGTCTTTTATGCCCCAAAAAGAAAAGGTAATTTACTTCCCTCTTTTATGTAAAATATCACGCATTGCACATCTTGTTTTTCCACACATAACGTTGTGACTTTAGGCTTTATTAATATCTCGGTAATACATGGTGGAGAGCAGCTTCCTCGCTTCTTCGCACAGCCGTACTTCGGTTAATGAACTCTACTGGTGACCAACTCATTCAAATTCCATTTTTTCCTCAATGAACTGCACTGTAAATCCATCTGAAGGAGACACCCCACAGCGCGAGGTGTCACTTCGCAAACTGCTGGCAGATCGCCCTCCACCGGGAGTGTAGCAGCTAATGCACCCCCCAACCCTGAGAACGGGGAGAGAGTTCTGGCTTCACTTCAGCCTAGGTGGCAGGCGCAGGTCACAAATCCAAACTAGATCTGCTGTGCATCAGTTTCCTGTTGCTTCTGGGACAGATTGCCATGAGACCAGTGGCATGAAGTGACGTGAATCCATCATCTGACAGTCCTGGAGCTCAGAGGTCCCAAATGGCCCTCACTGGGCACAAAGCGACAGGTCTGCGGTGCCGCGTTCCCTTCGAGAGCCCTGGGCAGGAATCTGTCCCCTCGCCCTTTCCGGCTCCTGGAGGCTGCCGGGTTCCTTGGGCCCCTCTTCCTCTTCAAGGCCGGCGGTCAGCCTCGCCTCCCTCCCAGGGCATCGCTCTGAGGCTGACACGGCTGCCTGCCTCTTCCTCACTCATCGACCCTCGTGAGCGCTCGCAGTCTCCTAGGTGTCACAGGCTGGGCTCCCCACCCTCAGTCAGCTGGTCAGCAACCAGAATTGCTCTTTGCCACCCAACAGAACCCATTCCCAGCATCTGGAAGATGAGGACACAGACGTCTGCGGGGCCGTTATTCTGCCTCTGCCGACTGCATTTTCCTTCACTAACACTGATCATGTTTTGGCCTATCAATAGTCAGTGGTTGAGGAGATCAGTGACACTCAGGGTTGGCAGTGTTTTGGAGAGCGGCCTTTCCCGTACAACATTCACTGGAGTGTGCATTGTTAAAAGACAAACCTTTTTCAGGTTAGCAACCAGATACTCTGTAGTTAAATTTTTGAAGAACATACACTTTGACCCAGTAATTTCACTTCTATGAATTTGCTCTAAGGAAATAACTAGATGATGAGGTTCATGAAGTCAAACCCTTGGAAACAACCCAAATGTCTTTCTACACAACATAATTCTCTCTATACGTATAATTGATTTGTAGCCATTGAAAAACAAAGATATGAGGGGTCTTGAAAAGATGCATAGAAATGCATGTTATGGAAAAACTAAGAAACGTCAAGTTTTTGCACCAAAATAAACATCTTTTAATTCCTTTTCTATGAACTTTTTAAAATGCCTCAGATGATATAGATATAAAATACCCTCACTAGCTCGTGAAGTCCAAGTGTACATTACCAAGCAGTAGGTGAGTGCAATCATGCTTATAGCAGGTGTGGAAGTATGGGGAATGAGATGGAGGAGCAGGAGCAGGGTCAGGACTGGGCCAGAACTAAGGTTGGAAATCAGGTGGGAGAACTGGAAAACACCCCCTCCCTCCTCTCGTGTTTGCCCTCCGGGCCACTCAATAAGCCCACCTTGAAGAGCATCTCTCCTTTTTTTTTTTTTTTTTTTTTGAAAGAAAAAAAGTTTTTAATCCCCATTATCATTATCACTAACTTTTTGTGTTAAGCGCTGTGTACCAGGCTCTGAGCCTAGTGTGTTACAGGACTTAGCGGATCTTCACAGCAACTCTTACCCTCAATTTGCAAATTAGGACACAGGCAGAAAGGTGACGTGTCCAAGGATACACAAGCATGGAGCCTCGCACACAGTCTGTGTAACTCCCAAACCACGCACTCGTCTACTGCGTCTTCCCCTCTTGAAATGAACTGGGAGCCAATTCGCAAGTGCAGTGCAGTCCCACACAGACCTGTGATGGATTTGTGGTTGTGGCAGAAACGCTGTAGAGCCAGGCACAAGAGCCGGGCGAATGTCACACCCTAATCCATAACTATGTACAATTATTGTTCCTTGTTTAAAAGTGCTTTAATGCTTTTAAAAGTAAATGAGCTTGGGGCCGGCGCTGTGGCATAGGGGGTAAAGAAGGACAGGGTTAAGGACAGGCCACTTGGCTGAGCGCTGCTGACCACCTGCAGTGAGGAGCTTAGATTCCCCAAAGCACTGGTGCCTACCAGATATCCAGGTTGTATGTGTTTATGTGGATAGCAGTTGTGCTAGATAGAGACAGACACATGCATAGATGTAGTAAGAACAAATACACCCCAAAATAGTAAAATACTAGTGCTAAAGGATTTATAGGTGGATTTCAATTTTCTTCTCTGAATCTTCTGAACAGTTTGAAAGCAGTTTATCATACATAGAAAAATTTTTCTTCATTTGAAAGAAAAATATTCCTGGTAGTTTTATATTTCTATGAAAATATTTAAAATGAGACACATTTTGGTACACATGAGGACACATGAGGATTTTTAAAAGTTTTTGGAGGGGTGAGCATGTAGCCTACTGGGTAAGACACTGGTTAAGAGGCCCATATCCCACATCAGAGTACTTGGGTTCAACTCCTGGCTCCAGGTCCTGGCTCCAGCTTCCTGCTAATGCAAACCCTGGGAGGCAGCAGTGACTGCTCATGTAAATGGGCTCCTGTTACCCACCAGGGGGACCTGGGTTAAGTTCCCAGCTCCCAGCTTTGACTGTGGCCTAGCCCAGCTATTGTGAGCATTTGGGAAATGAACTAGCAGAAGGAAGATCTCTCTTCCTGTCTCCCTCTCTGTCTGGCTCTCAAATATATAATTTCAACTTGTGGAAAATACATAGCTTGAAAAAACTAAACAATGATTTCAATTTTTCCAAACCTCAAATAAACTTACCTTTTATTTTCCATGAACCTCTTCAAGTACCCTCCCATAAATATGTAATAAGAATGAGGCACAAAGGTTTGCCCACGTCCTCTTGTGAACTCTTGCAAGGAAAGTCTATTTACAGAGCACATAGAATAAGACTGTGTGTGTGTACCAGTTCTTCCTGTTCCATATCGAGCCCCTTTGAAGGCACTACTGTACTGTACTCATGGTGGTCACTGGACCTCAACACCCAGCAGACACTCAGTATTGTCTGGTGGATGTATCTGTGAACACACCAAGTACTCTTGTAGTTTTTGATACATAAATTTCAGTGCTAACTGCTGAAATGATTCCAGCCTTGGAACCCCATGCCCTGTTAGGTCAGTCTGGCTAAGCGTATGGCATAATGTAATCAACCAACCTCACATAAGATACTTAAACAAGCGTTCTCTTTTTGCTTTTCATTTCTGTATTCAGCTCCATTCAACCCCAATAAAGGCGTGGACAGCATCGTCAAGTTCGACACTTTCGGAGACGGCATGGGGCGGTACAACGTGTTCAACTTCCAGCACATGGGTGGGAAATATTCCTACCTGAAGGTTGGTCACTGGGCAGAAACCTTATCACTAGATGTTGACTCCATCCACTGGTCTCGGAACTCACTCCCCGTTTCCCAGTGCAGTGACCCCTGCGCCCCCAATGAAATGAAGAACATGCAGCCAGGCGATGTCTGCTGCTGGATTTGCATCCCCTGTGAGCCCTATGAGTACCTGGCTGATGAGTTCACCTGTATGGATTGTGGGCCCGGGCAGTGGCCCACTGCAGACCTATCCGGATGCTACAACCTTCCCGAGGACTACATCAAGTGGGAAGATGCCTGGGCCATTGGCCCGGTCACCATTGCCTGCCTGGGGTTTATGTGCACAAGCATAGTTGTAACCGTTTTTATCAAGCACAACAATACACCCTTGGTGAAAGCATCAGGCCGGGAACTGTGCTACATCTTGCTGTTTGGGGTCGGCCTGTCCTATTGCATGACGTTCTTCTTCATTGCCAAGCCGTCCCCAGTCATCTGTGCACTGCGCCGACTGGGGCTGGGCACCTCCTTCGCTATCTGCTATTCAGCCCTGCTGACCAAGACAAACTGCATCGCCCGCATCTTCGACGGGGTCAAGAATGGCGCTCAGAGGCCCAAGTTCATCAGCCCCGGTTCTCAGGTGTTCATCTGTCTCGGTCTGATACTGGTGCAGATCGTGGTCGTGTCCGTGTGGCTCATCCTGGAGACTCCAGGCACCAGGAGGCACACGCTTCCAGAAAAGCGCGAAACGGTCATCTTGAAATGCAACGTCAGAGACTCCAGCATGCTGATCTCTCTCACCTACGATGTGATCCTGGTGATCCTATGCACTGTGTATGCCTTCAAAACGCGGAAGTGCCCAGAAAATTTCAACGAAGCCAAGTTCATAGGTTTTACCATGTACACCACATGCATCATCTGGTTGGCCTTCCTCCCTATATTTTATGTGACATCAAGTGATTACAGAGTAAGTCTCCAGTCGGTTTCTTCTTTTCCTTGTTATTTTGTCCTGCTGCTATTTCACTGTGTGGGATTTAAAATAGACTCCATTTGCTTCATGTCAGAAAGGAGTGCAGTACTTACAAATGCCATGATGAACGTCCATAGTACAGGTGCAAATTAATGCAGTATACTTTCAAAACATGCAGGTGGTCTATGTGGTAGGCACAGGGAGTAAGATAAATGTCAATGGTATGGCCACTCAAGTAATTCATCATCTATGGGAAAGAAAATGTAATACACACACACACACACACATTAATTCAATTTAAAAAGTTACTGACAGAAGAATAAGACAAGCCACTAACAACCTAATGAGAATACTTCAAATTAGACACAAGAGGATTTGGCTACACAGATTGATCTAGAAATTTAAATGCGTTTGTAGCATCAAGCAAGAATCAGTTTAAAGTTGTTAAAATTTCACTCATGCTTCATTACATCTCTAAAGCAAGTTAAAATACAATGTTAATTTTTCTATGCCTTTCTACAGATTTAGTTACATGCATATATATGGCATATCAGTAAGTAAATTTATATAGTCCTTGGGGTTGGCCTGTCCTATTGTATGACATATAATAACACACACACACACACACACACATAGATAGTCTTTGAACTAGTTAAATGTTTTACTGCATATATCCACATGAACTAATTGGTCCTTATTCATAGTCTTAGTAACATATAATTCAAATTTCTGGACTTCATGTAATTATTATCTCTTCTAAAAGAAACTTCACAATCCCATCATAATTTCCCAGATTGTGGAAACTATACCATTTATTTCTGCATTTATAATTCTTTTAGTGTCTTATAATGAGTGAACATAAGAATTTTTATCTCTTCAAACAATTGTGCTTTATTTCTTAAGTTGTCCTCAATTAAGGTTTTCCAGAGTCATACCAGTTTCCTTATTTTACCATGATTTCATGAAATGAAGTAGGTCCATGGGTTGAAATAATGCATAAACCTATGTTTACCAAAAATTCCTGCATTGCTAAAATGAAGAGAACAAAGCAAATAAGAAACTTCAGCCAGGTAGGAGTGTGGTCAAGAGATCTCCAGTATGACATGGCAATTATCACTTTCCTGAAAAGAGTTGACAGTGGATTTTAAGTGTTCTCACCACATACAGAACGTAAGTATGCGAGGTCATGCACAAGGTTGGTAGCCTGATTTAGCCTTTCACAGATTTCTAAACATCACGTCGTACAAGATAAACATACATGATTTTTATCAATTAAGTCTTTTTTGAAAAGAAGATAAATCTATTTAAAGCATGGGCTCAAGAAACTGGCCAAATTCAGTGTATCTGGTCTATTTAAATATTTTCAACTAAGTGACTTTAACCCAAAGGGCTTCTCTAAGGGATGATCAATAAAAATGAAGAAGCTGAGTTCAGTGTTGGGGTTATGATCCAGGATTTTACAACCACTCAGAAAAAAAGTGACAGTTTTTAAGAAGAGGTAACATCAGAAGCAGGACAGCAAGAGCCAAGGGCAGGGGATAAGAACAACTGGAAAGTGAAATCTTAGAGTTGGGCAAGTAGAATAGAGAAGCAGAGTAAGCGTGTGTTAATGCCCTTACTTCTGCCTTTTGCCTTCATGTAGACATCCCACCCACGCCCATAGATCTACAGGATCTTAGGAAACCACTCTTAGCAGACATGATTTGCAGTATTGGATCTACAGAATAGTTGCAAAGGTCGTTATTTTACCCTGGACATGTGATTCGTACCTTTCAGTCTCAAGAGAGTTGTTAAAAAAATAAATAGGAGGATTGGTGGGAAGGAAGGAGGAAGAAAGGGGAGGAGGGTTGGGGGAGAAAGAAAAAGAAATGCCAAAAAAAAAGTAATTTTATCCTTTGCCTGATACAGCATAGGAGAGCATGGGACTCAATGGAATTAGGTAAAGATACCGGAGACTTCGCCCTGTGACAGAACTCACAAGGCCACTGAGACACAGGTCACGGGGTTGAGTTTTCTAAGGTCCCTGCTAATTAAGGTATCCAGTCAACCCAAGATGAAGAAATTCCTAAGGCTACACCCCTCATACATAAAGCCAAATAAATGAAGACAGAAGTCTCCAACACAGTGGTTTGCAAATGTGCTGAGAATTGAGTGAGCAGCATTAAAACATATTGATCCCTGGGACCCAGCCCCAGAAATGCTGATGTCATTGCCCTAGTCTGTGGTCTGGACATCGGGACTTTTCAAAGCCCCCCAATGTGACTCTCATCTGCTGCAAGATGGAAAACCAGTGCCCTGGGGAATTGCATGCTCTTCTGTCCCACAGATATGCGTGGGTTGGCCTGCACTGTTTTGAAATACTTAATATGTGTCGAAGTTAGGAAATTGAGAAAGTTCACTCAGATGCACAAATCCCTGGCTTCTCTTAACACAGTAATGTGCCCGGGGCCCACATTCCTACAGGGCCTCCGTAGTGGTTCCCCTCATGGCAGAGCACTGCCACTCCTGCCCAGACTCCCACCAGTGGCTGAACCCTTACACCTGACCCCCTGCCTTTTGAACGTGGGACCCTTGTTCAGAAATTCCAGAATGACACTCAGGTTAAAGATGTATCTGAGGGGATCTGCATTGGAAAAGTACCCAATAATGTAACAGTAGTTGCAGTGGAATTGGATATCAAAGCTTTAAGACTGAGTACTTTTCCTAACTATTGTGAATTGCAGGTTAATGTAAAGCACTAGCCCAGTCTTCACAAAATTCAAGTCCCAGCTGCAAGGCAGAGGATACCATGCACGGAAGAATTTAACATTGACCCAGAATCATGCATCCTTCGATTGGCAATACAGATTCTAAATGTCTGTGGACATCAGAGATCAGAGCTTGGTCTTTGCAGCAACACTCTTGACAAGTGGGATTTTACCCTGTACCCTGGAGGGCAAGTGCAGTGAAGGTAGTCACAGGACAAAGAGGAGGTTCCTGAAACAGACAGGAATGGTGACTTGGGTTTCTGTATCCAGTAGAGCACACCATTTGAGCTCTCCCCATCCTGCGGATCCCACTGTACTGGAGCTGGTACATATGGTCTTAGCCACCCTTACAGGAGGGGATTCATTGTCCTTTCTCCGTAAATCAGCGAATCATGGCAGCCTGTGGTGGAATCAGGCAGTGTGGAGGAAGAGGACAGCACTGTGCCATTTGCTTTTGGTTTTAAGCACTCAGTCTACTTGTGGCCCAGCTGAATGAGGGCCTAATGTTTATGTGTCCCCCAAAACCTACACTGGTTGACACCATCATCATTACTGTCACTATTCATTTCAACTGTGATGACCCAGTGGCTCAGAAGTCACAGCATACAGCTTTGTGGCTAGGACTCAGGGCTGGGAGACTTCAACTAACGCAGCCTTGATTCACACAGTAGGAGCTTTGTTAGAACAAGGTCACCTTGATCCCCAGCACTCTCTAACTCACAGCAGTAATATTGTGGGGATCTTGCCTGGTTTTAACTCTAAGGCTCTGGAAGTTTTCCAGAGCTGCTGCTGATTGCAAGAATTTATGGAGATTTTGTTGCATTGCGTTCTCATCCTTTAAAATCACCATTGTCAGCACTGTAAAACCCCCATTTGTCAGAGGCCATATACTAGTCAGTGCCTCCCCTGTGGTCTTCTAGAGTTCGTGTGTCTCAGGCAGGTCCTACCTGGCTCCTTCCTAGTAGCCGGGATCCCACTGCAGAAGACTGAGAACATTGGGTGTCATCGAGGAGTGGATCTAAGTGTGCAGGAGAGACTCCACAAGTGAATGAGGTCTACAAGGGCCCTGCTGTCATGATTCTTCCTTTACAGCACTCTGGGCCCTTCAGCCTCAACCTTCTGAGGGCACTGGGCAAGTGCAAAGGAATCCCCTGCTCTCTAGCTATTCTGAAGACACTGTGTCTCATACTCAGTGCAGGTGCAGGTGTTGGCAGCTGGTGAGTAAAAGGGAAAGGAACTTTCTGCCCACCCAAGACAAGATTTAGCAACCATGGTTAGAATTGGTGTACCCGAACCCAGCTGGGGGTGGGAGAAGAATCCAGCGTTACACACACACACACACACACACCCAGGAGAAAGCTAAAGCAATCAGGGCATGCAAGAGAACAGTATCTCTTTTTGAACCTAATTCCCATTGCTGAATCTTTAGTACCCCTCCCCAAATCCTCCTTATTAGTGGGCAATAAAGCAGATCACTGTGTTTTCCTGGATTACCATGCAACTTGGCCGGCCAGTGTGTTTACTGTTGATATCCATGGACTTCCTATGTCAATCTGCCCATCAGCTTTTGAAGCCCTCATTCCTCCTTGTGGAAAAAGCCAAGTCTCTATTGGCGCTGCATTCCCATTGCCAAAACTGTCAGCTCTGCAGTGTCTGAGATTTTACTCTACCTTTGAGGTGCCACATTAGCGTGACACAATTTTATTGATGCTGACAAAAGTCCCGCATGGCTCCCAGCAGCAGCAGTAGGCAGTGTCAGCATTTGTGCTGGTTCCTGCAGTCACTTCTCAGAGGGCCGTGTGAAGTACGCCAGGTGGCCCTGCACAGGCAGTGGGTTGCACTACAGGAGAGGAGCTCTGAGATAACCCTCTCCCCTGGAGGCAGGCACTATCTACCTCCTTCAGAGAGAGCACAGAACTGTAGATAAACACAGACTTTCAACAGTGTGACTCACGGAAGAAACTGGACAGCCGAAACTGGAGGCTTCGTACAAATCAAGGGAGGTGGTTTCAAACTTATGACAGGTATATTTAATAAATATCGTGCAAAACTGTGATCAAGACACATTGTTCTGCTGCCTTGACCCCTTTAGTATTCAGTGAGGGTAACCATCCCCTAGCCCTGGACAGAAGTCCGAAGGTGCCCATTCAAGCACTGAATAGTCACCCTCCATGTGGCCCATCCCTGGCTGGAAACAGAGGCATGAAAGAAAATGCTCAGGACTTCTGTGGGCCTGTGAACTTGTGCGCTCTTAGGTGCCCTCAGTCCCATAATCATTTTCAGCTGGACCTTGTCTCTGTTAAGACCCTTAGATGTCCAGCTCTACATTTTGATGAAAATCATTCTTGACATGACATGCCATTGCCTCCTGGGGCTGACAGCCTGCCGTGGTGACTTCTCCTTGCTCATGTTCTCCCAGTGCACCCATAGCTGTAGCCTTCTCAGCTCTGGTCCCTAAGTCCACAAGTGGTGGAAGAAACGTCCTCAGGATGCCTGGAAGATGATTCCCAGGAGACCGGTGCCAGTGGTTTCTCCTGCATGTCCCCGAGTCAGTTGTCATCTGGGGCTCCATGCTCAGTCCCAGAGCACCCAGCTACACCAGGCTCATCTATACAGGCCCGAGGTCACACCCGAGGGCTCTGGAGCAGCACATTGCTCTCTGCCTCCCATGCAGAAATCCTTGACTTGGAGAATCCCTTGCAGTAAAGGACAATTCCAACCCAGTGAAGTCCCTACAGTGCCACTTGAACTGCTAGCATTGTCTCACCTTCTAAATTTCCAAGGCTGGAATCAGGTCCAGTCCAGGGCCTCCGCCTCCTGGAGCAGCGCCTCAAACTGTGTGTGACTGGCCACACCGAAGCTCCCCTTCCTGGGCCTCGGGTGAGGGAGCAGAAGTTACAGTTCCACTTTTCCCCCAAGTGCCTCTCCTAGAGTGTGTGAGGAGTTTCAAGAGTTACAGAAAGACTTTCAGAAAAGATTCCCTTGAAAATTTACACCTCTGGGGGCCAGCCCTGTGGCGTAGTGGGTAAAGCCACCGCCTATAGTGCCAGCATCCCATATGGGCACTGGTTCAAGTCCTGGCTGCTCCACTTCCCATCCAGCTCTCTGCTATGGCCTGGGAAAGCAGTAGAAGATGGCCCAGGTGCTCCCTCTCCCCTCTCCCCCTTTCCTCTCCTCTCTCCTTCTCCCCCTTTCCTCTCCCCTCTCCCACTCCCCTCTCCCTCTCCCCCCTCCTTCTCCCTCCTCCGTCTCCCCTCTCCCTCTCCTCGCCCTACCCTTCCCCTTCCCCTCTCCCCCTCCCCTTCCCCCTCTCCCCTCTCCTCCACTTTCCCCCATCCCCTCTCTCTTCCCCTCTCTCCCTCCCCTCTCTCCTCTCCTCTCCTCCCCTCCCCCTCCCCTCTCCCCTCCCCTCCCCCTACTGCTCCCCTTTCCCTCTTCCCCTCCCCTCTCCCTCTCTCCCCTCCCCTCTCCCCTCTCCCTCTCCTCCTCTCCCCCCTCCCCTCACCTCTCTCCTCCTCCCCTCACCTCTCTCTCCCCCCTTCTCTCTATCTCCCCCTCCCCCTCCCCTCTCTCTCCCCTCTCCCCCTCCCTCTCCCCCTCCCTCTCCCTCCTCCCTCTCCCTCTCCCCTCTCTTCCCTCTACCCCTCTCTTCTTCCCTTCTCCCTCTCCCCTTTCCCTCCCCTCTCCTCCCCTCTCCCCTCTTTCTTTCCCTTCTCCCTTCTCCCTCTCCCCTCTCCCCTCTCCCTCTCCCCTCCCTACCCTACCCCTCCCTCCTCCCCTTTCCCCTCTCCCCTCTCCCTCTCCCCTCTCTCTCTCCCCTCTCCCTCCCCCCTCTCCCTCTCCTCTCTCCCTCCCCTCTCCCCTCTCCTTTCTCCCCCTCCCCTCTCCCCCTCCCCCTTCCCCTCCCCTTTCCCCTCTCCCCTCTCTCCCTCCTCTCTCCCCTCTCCCTCTCCTCTCCCCTCCCCTCTCCCCCTCCCCCTCCCCCTCCCCTTCACTCTCCGTGTAACTGACTTTCAAATGGCATCTGGTGTCTTTCTCACTGGCTTCACTGAAGCAGCAAGAGTACCAGGTCAGATCGCACATACGTGGGAAAAGTCGGTTACACGACTGAGCGGGGCTGACATCTTGGAGCTGGCTGACAGGCTCTTTTCTGAGAAGCTGAGAAAAGAACAGGAGCCTGCAAGTGGGGGCTCCAAGTTGGAAGGCACTGGAGTGGTTCAGGAGGACAAGAAGCTGAAAAGGACGAGGAAGGGAGGTGTTCTCAGCATTTAGAATCTAAACAATGAGGCCACAAGCCTGAATTATTTTTTAATCAAAACCAGAGTGAAGCCTCCTCAACTCATGTGGCTTCTCTAGTCAACGGTTCAGTCTTCAGCTCTCCTTGATGGGAGAGGAAGTTCAGAGACCGGAAGGCATTAGGAATGTGGCATTTAGTGACTGCGTGTGCCTGTCTCTGAGCGTTGACTGTCAAGGTTCCCTAAATTGGGAGAAGAAATCATTAATTTCTGCTTTTCTGCACTGAAGGTGATAAAATATGTAGTCTAGTGTGAAATTTTCCAGTAACTCTATGGAACTGAAGCCAGGACAAGTGACAAAGCCAGCAAAGAGGGAGAGTGAGAGCAGAATGAGCAGGGATGACAAACCTTAGTTCCAGGGTAGACTTTCAGGGGGAGGAAGGAGGAACAGAGTGAAAATGTGCTGTCAAGGATGGGCGTAGGGAAGCCCAGCGAGCACAAGGATTGAATAGAGAGGCAGGTGTATCAGCATTCCAGAGGGAGACACCTGAAGCGAAGGCAAAGGTACACAGGAGGAAGTTTTAGTGTCCGCAGTAGTGAGGAGGGAAACCTGTAGCTGCTCGGCAGCACTCTGAGCAGGAAAGGGGGGTGGAAACCCAGATTCTCTTGTAATATAGCAAACCCCAAAGAAGTCGAGTTCATTTACTGAAACCATGAGCAATCTGGCCACTTCGTCGTTGAATATTTATATTTTACTGCTTCAGATTCCAACTTCAGTGGTTCTGCCTAAATATCTTTGTACAAACATAAAGACAACAAACAAAATAAGAAAACCCATGCAAAGTCTTGGCAAGCATTCAGGAGCACCCCACACAAATGGTGTTTGCTTGCAAACCCTGAGCAGTGTTTCAGGAATACCCCAAACACAGATGATCCAATGCAATTACCATGTTGATCTGGCTATCACAAGAACAGGACTATGAGTAAACCTGGATTTTTCACCATGGGCTTGCTCTGGGGCTCTCCTTGAGTGACCACCTGGTTGAATTTACAGTCCAGCACTTACAAAGTGATCTTTTCTCACAGGTGCAGACGACAACCATGTGCATCTCCGTCAGCCTGAGTGGCTTCGTGGTCTTGGGCTGTTTGTTTGCACCCAAGGTGCACATTATCCTGTTCCAGCCCCAGAAGAATGTGGTCACACACAGACTGCATCTCAACAGGTTCAGTGTCAGTGGAACTGGGACCACATATTCTCAGTGTAAGTATGGAACACAGCATCGACTCCACACATGGCATTGTCTTTAGGGACCAGGTTGGTAGGAAACAGGCAACATGTGTCTGTCCCCACAAATAATCTCAAGTCAGTCATCACAAGTAACCAACTCAACCCTTGTGCCTGAGGTCCTGGGTGCTGGGGAGACCATGGAGAACAGAAGAGTCAGTTTCTGTTTGAGCCATCTGCACATATCTAACAGGGAAGGAAGACATTAAACCCATAGCTGCAACTAGGGATTTTGACCATGTTGTGGAGTCAGAGAACTGAGTCTCCACTCTAGTTCTGCACCAGGTCAACAAGTAATCACGAACAAGTAATCACGAACAAGTTCATTCGCTGGACCAGAGGTTTTCACAATATTGGCATGCCACAAGGGATGTTTAAAAAGTTCATAGAAATGCCAATTATGAAAAGAAACTGCATGAGTTTCAAGATTTTTTTTTGCATCACAACAGACATCTTTTACTTCCATTTTTCATGAACTATTGAAGTTTACTTGAATAACATAGGGTCTATGCAACACAAATGCTGAAGGGGCTTCATGAGAAATTAAAACTGGGAGGTAATCAACTAAGATGGAAAAATACTATAATATAAATACCCCCTTTGGAGTCTGCTGAGAAGGCAGTGTAGACCAACGGATTTCAGGATAAGTCCCCAGTCCGAAATCTTCTCTCCTGCTGGCCTGGGAATGTCTGAAACACTATCTTTACAGAACCATTAACTTAATGCCTTAGAGTTCTTTAAAGCACAAATGTACCTTAAGGGGACAACCTTTTAAGCCACTTTTAGCTAATTTGTAGTAGAGAGCAGGAGAAATTCGCTGACTGTGGGGAAGGAGGAAGAAGCGGGTAGAGCCATGGGGCAGTGGCAAGGCCTGGAAGTGACAGAGACAAATGACTACTTCACAATTTTGCCTGGAGTCGATTAGAAAGATACTTCAAAATAACTCAGCATCACAGGGAGAGCAATCACATTAGTGCCCCAATTTCTCCAACAAAGTACAGATTTACCAGGGCAACCTGTGCCCAGCAAACAGAAGGAAGATTGACAGGCTGAGAGCACAGGTTCCATGATGCACTGCACATACCACCCTTGGTTGTTACCATCCTTCCAGCTACATTCCCAGTGTATGGTATGATCCATGAACTGGCTTTCCTTGGCTCTTAGAGAAACATATGTATTTCCTGAGCAAACAGAGCTCTTCTTTAGCAACCCAACAGTCACAGCTAGCTAGTCTAAATAAGCAAGGACTGACAGCAATAAAAGCAGTAAAAATAACAGCTGAAAGGAGCTGCCATCTATTAAGTGATCTCTACATGTTGGGTGTTGTGCTTAGTACTCTGCATGGCAGTGTGTGCATGTGTGTGCACAATGTATCCTATTTAACAAGCACAAAGGAACTCTCCCAGGGTCACAGTCCCAGTTTAGTCAGTCCCTCTGGTTTCCACACTTGTGCACCCAGCCCCACAGTGTCGTGCTGCCGCTCACAGAAAGCAAACTGGGAAAGTTCCCATGGTGCCAGGCGCTTGGTGGGCTCTACAAAGAGGATGAGGGAAACTCATGCCAGTGTGTGTGGAAAACAGTTAGCTCTGGGCAAAAGTTCTCCTTTTGACAGCTGGGAGAGAGCCACTGGCCATTATTGGAACGACTTAACAGTCCCTAAGTCTCCAACAGATGTTCAAAATCTCATGCATCCAAACCTCAGCAATTTAGAAATGGCAGCATTTTCTATCACATCCACTGAGTGAGTTTTAGTAAATTCCTAGACAATAACAAGAGCACTTGGTCCAATGAAGTCTCTCTTCAGAAATAGCCTTTTATACAAAGACAATGGGCCGTGACTGCTTAAGCCATTGTTCAGCCTGTCATTCTGATAGTGACTCAGTGCTTCAAGGAGATGCCAACCTAACCCAACATATTTGGTCAATAAATTGTCTTTCATTTAAAAAGTCTAAATTCAGATCCCACTGTTTCGTTAATATTCCCCTAATTAATTCAGATACTGACAAACTGAAGAATACATATGATATCTCTAGGCATTTCAAAGTACGTAAGTAACAAACACATTCACCTATTGTTTGTAATTCTATTTTATTCAAGTAGCTTTACCTTTGTGGACGTGTTTTATTCTCATGAGAATCAGACATCACAAGTTTTATTTTGTAGGAGAGAAAATTGAAAATTGACATTACTTCTCAAAAACATACAATGATGCACAAGTCAACAGTGGGCCCTGGATTTCCTGTCTTGCTATTGGATCCTTTCCATTTTAATAAGTCAGAACTAATGTCACTAAATTCATTCATTCAATTCTTGAGTATCTGCTATACACCAAAAATTTCCAAGCACTGCGCACCCAGGAATGCACAGGACAGAGTCCTCTGCCCCATGAGGTTTCACGTCCAGGATGTTTCTCATATTCCAGAAGAGGTGCGGAGCCTTTGCTTCTGCCAAGGGGCATTTGGATATTTACAGCATCGCTCACAGGCCATGCAGAATTATCACTTAAAAATTAGCCTGCTGTAGATGTATTGAATTTCGATTCCCGTCTACAGTCACCTTAGCTGCGCCAGACCACATGACTTTGTGGGCCTTACACAGCCCTTGGACTGGGCATTACCCACCGCCCTGCAAGAGTTGGTGACGCATTAGTGAGCTTTGAGTTTGTTACGTTTCACCAGTGTTCTTAAAAAGCAAATGGAGGCCAGCACCGCGGCTCAATAGGCTAATCCTCTGCCTAGCGGCGCCGGCACACCAGGTTCTAGTCCCAGTCGGGGCACCGGATTCTGTCCCGGTTGCCCCTCTTCCAAGCCAGCTCTCTGCTGTGGCCCGGGAGTGCAGTGGAGGATGGCTCAAGTGCTTGGGCCCTACACCCCATGGGAGACCAGGATAAGCCCCTGGCTCCTGCCTTCGGATCAGCGCGGTACGCCGGCTGCAGTGGCCATTGAGGGGTGAACCAACGGCAAAGGAAGACCTTTCTCTCTGTCTCTCTCTCACTGTCCACTCTGCCTGTAAAAAAAAAAAAAAAAAAAAGCAAATGGAGTAGAAAATCTTCATAGCACACTACATATAATGAAGGTGAGTCATGAAGACTCTCGTACATGTGTGCACCAAGCCCAGGTAAAATGTGTTTATTGCCTTTGAAAGCCACCAATCTCAATGTGGATATGTTACTGACTCCCTGTGGTGGGAGCTTCAGCAACCATTTAACATCTCGGTGTCTGTTTCCTCCATTATATACACAGCTCAGTTTATATCCATCACTCCCTGAAATATTAGGAACTATGTTGTTTTCTAACTCAAGAAAAAAAAATCCCTAAGCTGCTCTGAGTTTAGGTGAACATGTATTTTACTCCAGTTGTACATAACATGCTATTCTGTAGGTGTTATGCTGGCACTTTATTACAGTGGGCGACAAGTTTTTCTTAGTACTATTGATGTGTGATCAGAAAGGTAGAGAGACAAAGGCAGACAGAGTGACCTCTTCACCATCTGCCGGTTTATCCTCCAAATACCTGCTACAGCCAGAGCTGCGCAGGGACCAAAGCCAGGTGCCAGGAATGGAATCTGGGTCTCCTGTATGAATGGCAGGAACCCAATTACCTGAGCCATCACTGCTGCTTCCCAGGGTCTACTGGAGTCAGCAGCCAAACATGCCGATGTGGGACACGCAGACCTTTTGTTACCAATGCTGCCGCTGGTTTTCAGACTCACTCACTCTAGACATCAGAGAATAACAACCCCATGTACAGATGAGGGTAAGCTAGCGACAACAGGATTACCACCCTCCCCTCTGCATTTAGTTATCTACACACACACAACAAACCTCCCTTAATGTAGTGGTTTACAACTCTTCTATCACCTCTCCTGGAATTTTGGGTCAGGAATTCAGGCAGGGCTGGTCTGGGCTGTTCATCTGCTTCAGGAGGTCTTGACGGGGTCCTTCTGTGGTTTGCGGCTGAGACTGAGCTGATCTGGAGGTTCCATGATGGTTTCACTCCTAGCCTTGGCGCCTTGGTAGGAAGCCTCTCCATGTGGGTTCCCAGAGAACATGTTCCATAAGAGGCCAAGTAGACTCTGGCCCGGCTAGGGAACTGGCATGTGTAACTGGTACCATTTTTGTTCATTAAAGTTATGACAGAGCCTGCCCAGATTCAGGGACATACATCAAGCTGTCAAAAAATCTGTCTATTTTTATTATGCCACACTCTTCAAATCCTGAATTAATCCATTTCTGCACTCTCATCAGGGATTAAAGCTACTTGACACACTTAATCCCATGCGATACCAAGAAGTCACCCAGAGAGGAAGGAACAACCCAGTAATCCCCGGCTAATTCTCTGGCCAGAGTAGGGCAGAAATCTCACATCACTCTGGAGCCACAATGAGCCTCCTGACAGCAGCTAAGATGGTTAATAGCAAAAGGGGCCTTGGTATTGGGTTTTCAAACAACCGCCCCAAAGGGATGGAGAAGCACAAACAAACTCAGAAGCAGGCTTAGAAGAAATAACATGGTTTAGGATATCTTGGAAAACTCACTGTCTGAGAAATGTTTTACGTGTTGTTATGTGCAAAAGAGAACAAGTTGTGTCTGATTAATGATACAGTGGGAATCAGAATAATGAAAATAAATACAACCTTAACCCTTCTCCATTAAGTTTATCCATAGATAAATAGTTCCCAAATATTTGTGTACCAAAAAAAAAAAAAAAATGTCCTCTTTGAAATGGAGAGTCTCTGGCCCCACCCCGGGGTGTTCTGATTCTTGTGGTCTCGGGCAAAGGCCAGAAATCTGGTTTTAACAGATGCCCCAGCTGGGCCAGTGGAAGTGCTCCAAGGGAAATATTTTGAGAACCTCAGCACAAAACATCCTGGTGTGCTTCATCTGCTGATATCAGTGCAGTGCAGGGAGGACCATGGAAGAGGAACCAGGCACTGGTTTCACTCGAGGAGTGATGCCCTGAATACCTATCGTTATAAGGGGTGGGAGGTGTCCAAGAGTTCAGGGAAAATCAGCATTACCTTCCGATTCCATTTTTCCATGAACGTTTTGCGGCCTCCTTGTACTTCCTGATCTGTCTCTGGAACCCTTCAAGGAAAAGCACTTCCAGCACAGAAGCAGCGGGCCACTTGGAAAGCAGACACTAAAAGTAAGCACGCTCCTTCCCACAGCAGGATAACCCAGAGACCTTGCAGTCCTGGACTCTTGCTTCAGATGCTGCTCCCACACCCACACACATAAGCAAACATCCTTTGTATATGGATGAAAAGGAGCAGAGGTCAAAGGCCTTCCCAGAGCCGCTTCCCAAGGACAGTCGATCAAGACTGTACACTGGCAGTACAAGCGGAACGGCACATCACTGAAGGAGACAAGCAAGGCACGCCTGTGAGGTTTGCAGCATAAACCTTGTAGGAACCATGTGGGCCAGAATATTGGCACTAATACGATTTTGTATCTGCATAGCGTGGAGAGAGAGAGAGGTGAGAAACGAGGTGCACCCATTGTCTTCACAGCTGTCACGTACCTACACTTGGTCCGAGAGGGCTGTGTGATTCTCCCACTTGTAGCGATCTTTCCAAGAGGCTTCTGCTAACTAATGATGCCCAGATTCAGGTCCCTGGGGAGCTGTAGGCATATGCAGATTGATTGCCTCTGCAAAACCTTATTCAGAAAGTTATTTGTCTAGGTGATAATGTGTGAACTGCTCCATTAATAGAATTATTCTTTATTATACAGTATTTTTACATGATAAAAAATCAAGCAGCAGTATAGACAGATCTCCTTGAGTCACAGGATAATTTCTAACAGAAAGCAAGCACACGAGGGCCACACTTGTAGTGTAAGTGACCAAGTCTCTGAAGACAGCGAGTCCAATAATCACACCACACACTGGCCTGGCCAGGAAAACTAGCAAGTTATTTGGTAGCCCAGACTGAATCAACAGGCTTGCTAGCCATGGGCATTAGAAAATAATGCACCCAGATTCTCAGTGGATAATGCAAGATGAACCTATGGTATTTAACAAGTGAAGCCATCTGCTTCCAGACAGAGGTACCGAAGGCATCCGGTTCAGATACATGTCAACACACTTGCCCCCTTTGAAAAGCCACAGCACCTCCAAGAAGTTTGTTCCGTTGCCTTGCACTTCCTTCCTCATGACAGCAGGGGGCTAGAGTCTCCAGGTATCACAGGAAGCCTTGTATGCACAGTGAGCTGGTATTTAGTACCTCTCTTCTCTTCTATTGACACTGCCACTGGATGTCTCACAACTGCTCTTTTCAAGCCCTTATTTTGCTAGATTTCCCCTAATCAAATGCAGCCCACTAGAGCCTGGAGCTGGAAGGGCCACTAAGGATCATTTATTCTAATAATATTTCTAGATGAGAAAACTGGAGCCTTAACCTCTTAGATACCTAAAGAATTTGGTAACTGAAGTCACAGCCGAAACTCTCAAAAGCTGCTATATCGCTCCTCGGCCCCTCTGAATTTTCTGCCCAAGTTCAGTTACAAAATTCAACTTCTAATATGACAGTGAGGATCTCAGCATCTGCAAGTCAATGGATTTCTTTTAAAAAGTGTCCACTCCTGATGGCATCTTGTTCTGTCAGCATGGGTGACAGACTTGCATTCGTCCCAAAAGCTCCATGTTGAGGAGTTCACCATGATAAACCATGTCCATCCGACACCCTCATGGTCCCCACAACCCAGCTGCACACACAGAGGCAGGATCTTCCAGAGGGGCTGCCCACAGGTCTCTCAGAATCCATGCCTTGGCAAAAATAAAGAATGGAATACAGTTTGTAGCGACTGGCTCAGCATCTGTGTCAGAGACCTAATTCTTAAGAGCAAGTCTCATTTTCTTGAATTAGATTACATTGCATAATTCCGCCATCCTCATCCATTTAGAAAGAATGCAAACTCAGAAAGTTCCTTATCCAGAGAGTTCAATATTTATGACACACACCTATTGTCACACACATTTCCATGCAACCCCTAATTTATGAAATGTCTTTGGGAACATGCTCCATGCTCAGAACGATGCAGACAAGCTCATTCTATAAAAGAAATACATAATCTGCAATTGCCCAAGTTAGTTTCAGATGCTTAGTCCCTTCAAACAGCAAGCACTGGATCTGGTTGTCTTCCATCCTGCTTGCTTTCACTTTCAGTGAAATTCTTTGGAGAACATTTCTGAGTGGGTTGGAGGTGTGTGCCCTGCCTATTATAATTTCAGGTGGCTTGGGAGAACAGCACTTGACCACATGAATGTGACCAGTGTGATTGGGAGCCACTTTCAGCTCACCCACACACTGCAGAAATGGGCTGAGTCTCAGCTCTAGGCTATAAGCACTGGAGATGTGAGAAAGATGGAAACAAATTCTACCCTCATGGCCCTTGCATTCTAATTGGACCATAGGAGGCCACAGACAGACAAAGCCATCAAATGAAATGCATCAGGTGTGTTAAGTGATGTGGAGACACTGATATGGGGAATGGACGAGGAAGCTAGGGAGAGTTACTGTTTTGTAAGAAGTGTCAGGAAAGGCCTCTCTGATAAGATGACATTTGAGCAAAGAGAGGAAGGAAACAGTGAACCAAGCTGATATCTGAGGGAAAGACACGCCAGGCACAGGGAAGAGAAGATGCAAAGATTCAATGTTAGGAGGACACCAAAGAAGCCAGTGTGGCTAGGGGAAAGGCCAAAGGGTGAAGATGAGAGGAGATGAGGACAGAGAGGGAGGAGATCCCGGAGGACTTTGAGGACTATGGCAAGGAGCTCACTCTTCTCATGAGAGAAACGGGAAAGCACTAGCAGCGTTCACCGGCTGAGTGACATGGCATGACCATGACCCTAAAAGCATCCCTGCAGCCCAGATCACTTAGGAAGCAATTGCACAGTCCAAGTGTGGTTGGCTTAGACAGGACCAACGGCACTGTGGTGTCGGAACACGGTATATAATCTGAGGATGAGGTTCAGAGCATTCGCCGCACTAGAACGGAGGGCTGGTGTGTGACATCATTTGTCAGAGTTCAATGCTGTGGGCTTTAGCCACTGGTCCCTGGGCAACAGGAGCACATGCAGCTCATAGCAGTTGAGCCTCAGGGTGAAGAAGTTTGATTCTTTGTCTAAAACCACATTTGGGTAAAGAGGAGGAGAAACAAGAGATAACAGGCAACCAAGAGGGGGTGAGAAGGACGTGGACTGGGTAGAACAGTACAGAAATTACCGAGACCTTTCATTAATGAATTATTCACTGCATATCTGGTTTTGCACTTTTTGAGGAGGAAGGAGAGAATTAAAATAAACAAGAGCAAAAAAAAGCCAACTCCGTGATGTGGCAATAATCAGTAAGGTGTTTAGCCAAAAACCAAGTGAACCTCCCGTAGATAAGGTAATTAAGTTGTATCTTGGGTCATAAAATTGGCTCTGATCTATTTTCTCTTTCCATGAATCTTGTCTCACAAGAAAAGAATCATGGAATGAAGAAGCCTTCGCTTTCCCACAGTTCTGACTCCACATTTGGAAACTAAATCTGGCATTTGCAGATCAGATGTGTACCCCACAGCATAACTGAATATGGTTTCCTCTTAAATCTTATAGCTTGAGTCCACTTTGAGTCACAAAGAGGAAGCCCCTTCTGACACTGTTTCTTATGTCCTCCACTGTGAAGTCCCTGATGCAGCGAGGCTCCCAGACCAGTGGCCGGCAGTGTCATCATCTTCCCAGGCAACGTATATTAACAGATAGATGGACATCTCCCGAGTGGGACCAGGCACCCTAGCACAAGTGAAATGGAGGTGGTGCGTAAGAAAAGGGTCCAGTGACAAAGCAGAAAGGAAAGGCACCGCACAGCTGGTGGAGAATGGATCCCACGACCATAACATCCAAATATCTAAACAAGCAGACATCCTGGGAAAAACCATTTGGGGTCACCAGGAGCAAGGAAATGGAACAGATGGGGGCAAAGTGGGATGTCCATTCTCTTGAAATGTTTGCTTTCTTCCTTTCCAAGTGTGATACATTATACAGTAACAGTAACACACTGATTCTCAGGAACCTGGCTCAGCCACTGAATTATAAAAGGTTGGCATCCATAAAAACATATTATATAAGTATGTTTAGCCTTGACTAAGGGCCCAGTTACCTGGAAAAAAAAAAGTCATTTTCACGAAAGCCTAGTGAGCCTGTGCATTACTGGTGGAAGACAAGTGGATCTCACAGAGACAAAGGTGTCACTTTGGCTGTGCTGATCTCTAGAGCTTCGCCAAGTTGATGAAGCAACCCAGGCTGTGAAAGAGTGGAAGCGACGAGGTCTTTTTCAGTTATCTTCCGTGTTCACTTTAAATGTCAAAAGCACAGCTGAGTCTAAGGAAACTAACAGCTTCTGGTACCCCAGGCCCCAGGAACCAAGAATGAGCTGTGTGCCACTCATTTCTGCCACAAAGGATGGTTATAGAAATCTGCTTACGCACACTTAAGAAGGTGGGTTAACCTTTCACCATGAAAAATCTGGTGAGAATTTCATCAGAATACTAGCAAAAGCTCATCTCTCACACACACACACACATACACACACATTATTACTTTGCTCTTCCACATCAAGTGTGCTACCTTGGGGAATAACAGATGGACCAATATGAGAGGCATATGTAAAATATTTATGAAATGCAAAGTAATTGAGATAGTAAACTCATAAAACTATAATTCCCTCCACTATATTCACAGCATGCACAAAAATGAGAATATGTTTTTACATAACAAAGTACACTGGCAAAAGCTACAGATAAAATAATAAAAGGGAAGCAGAAAAACAGAAGTTAGAGTTCCCTTCATCACACTCAAAAGGTTTGAGGGGAAAGCAGCTGCAGAAAGAGTCTCCCGAGTGTCTTTGCTGCTGTTATTTCTTATAAGAAAACCTTGAATTTCTATTATCTTCCTCTCAAAGAGTTTAGGCATTCTGACATAGGGCATTCCCTTTCATGTCCCCACAGAGCAAGCAGATGACTCAAAATTATTCTTGAAACTTCCATAATGATGTCCGTAGGGTGCATGATAGTATTTTAAACTAAAACCTGAGGATTTTCCTACAGCTAGCCTTTGTAGCACCAGTACTTCTTACCACGCTAGTCAAAATACATTCAGTCTTTAAGAAATTAGAACACAGTGAGCAAGTAGATGGCGAAAGCACACCTCAAAGAATAGAAGGACATCAAGTTCCACAGTAGGAGTGGGACACGGGAGCACGTTTCTAACAGTCCTGAGAACTGCAGGGCGCGAGGGTGTTGGGCTTGTCCGAGGTACACGGAGCGGGCGCTCCCATGCCAGCCCTCTGTGCTCCTGGACTTAGCCCCGTGAGGTGTCCTTCTTCCTCCTCAACCCCTGGAAATGAAAAGGCTTCGCAGAAATAATAACCCCTGATCCTGGGAAAGATAAAGGGATTAGTCAAATTGTCAAAGGCAGCACGCCTGGGGAGCTCAGCCCGGGCCAGCCTTCTGCAGAGGTGGTTGATGGCCATTGGGACGGTGGGGCTCCAGAAGCAGACAGGCTCCCCTGTCATGAAGGAAGGCTGCCCGCAGGCCTCACATCCTCGGTCACTGTCTCAGGTTAAAAGATGATTTCTTTCTTGAGACGTCTTGGGTTTCCTCACTCTTGGGCATGCAAACATTGGCATGGGCTCTCAGGACTCATTTCACAGAGGGTCTAGTCCATGAGCACCACTAATGATAAAATACTGAAACAAAGCTCCTGCATGTTCTAGTAGAGAATGGAGGATACTGCCAGTAACATAAGGGTAACAAGTTAGAAAACAGTCAGGCAGCAACCACTGGGCTAAGCTGAGGTTTCAAACTGAGTGATACAACAGACACTTGAGATCGATTGGGTGGCCCGACAACGGCCTTTCTGAAGAAGTGGCTGTTCAGATGTGGGGGACAAGAAGGAGCCAGGCGTGTGCAGATCAGAGGGAAGAATCTCCCTGGCTGAGGCGGCTGCTGCAAATACAGAGTTCAGAAACCGACTCTGAGGACAAAAACCAAAAAGGGAAGAAAAAAACATGGAAGGAGATAAACACAGACACACAGATCCAACTGGGATTTATAAGCCAGAGCAAGGAGATAGATCGCAAAGGGAAGCCACTGAAGGTATATGTGGACAGGGGACTTCATTTGAGAACACTCCCATCGCTGTCCAGGGAGCACCTGCAAGCTGGCATGAGTAGGACCAGCAATGCCAGTAGTGCAGCTGTTGGCAGTGTTCAGGAGAAAGATGATGGTGACCTGGGCGAGGCAGGTGGCTGCAGAGATCAAAGTGCTTAGGTGTGGAAGACCAATGGGGCCTGGCTAAAGGTCTGACATGGGTAGAGGGGTAGAGAGACAGAAAGAACGAAGCATAACTTTTAGACTTTTGGTTTGGGCAAGTGACCGGATAGTGAGACCACTGACCAAAGACATGAACAACAAATGGGGACAGCTTAGGGAAGCAAGAGTTCCGACTTGAACATGTCTGTTGAACTACCACGCGCAGGTGTTGGCAGCAGCGGGATGCAAGGGGGCTGCAGAACGAGCTCACACTGGATCACCTGTGGTGCTCGCCTACATCTCGAGTGACCTCATCAAATTTGAATTTCACTTCGTCTTATTCTTTCTCTTACCTCACCTAGCTTTGATGAAGCTGGAATTAGATAAAGTATATGAAAACACTTTGCAAAGAACCTAGTGACGCCCTCACACTTGGAATTCTTATCCTGACTACTGTCCATCAGGTATTTATCTAGCACACATTGTGTTAAAAATTTCTTCATCCTAGCAGTTCCACGATGTGTATATTATGGCATCACTGGCTGCAAAGACATAGTAGCTTTTAAGGAGCTCATAATGTAAATAAAACTGAATCTGATCCTAACAACCATTAGAGGGGGAAAAAAAACTCCAGAAGAGTTATTAGTATGCCACCTGACTTCATAGTAACTTCAGGAAGTCACTGAACTGACTTCATAGGTATCCTCCCATACAAGCCAAGTAAACGAATCAAATGTAAGGGGCTGCAGTCCCCCTAGAGGTGTACCTGCTGGAAAAAAATCTCAGGGCCACAACCATGGTGACAACTCCCCTACTGAATGGTACACCACCTCACACTTCATAACCGTTACATCTTTTTTGTTCACAGAAATTCCTATGCAGGTTTATGGGCCAAGAATATGTCCATCATCAGGCATGAACATTGTAGGATGAAATTAGTTTATGTGCTAATTAACTGAAGAATATGCCCTTAAAGTGTAGGACAGAGCACTGGGCAATTTGATCTGTGTCAAGTAGCCTAGATAATCAGCTCCTGCTGGTCAGAGTATATCCAGAGAGCCAGGCCAAGAGCTGGGATGTGGAAAGACCTTAACCACAGTGGAAGTTCACCTCTTTGACATCTTCTCTTGGCTACAAGGTTTTCTCCAGAGGAGAATGGGGAAGAACACATACAACTGCTCTGTACCTAGATTTCCCATATAAACAAAACTTTACCAACAAGTTAATAGCTAAGAATTGTATCAGGGAAAATGAAGTGTCATAAAAAGATGAACATACATAACCCTATTCTACACACACCATAACAGCATTGGCCCCTACGGGTCAATAGGGGTATCGCCCCTATGGAATATCTTCCTTCTCTAGAACGTTTTGAAGCTCTCTGTACCACCTCCCTTGCTAGTATTTTCACTTGGGTTTTCCACCTGAACAATGAAAATATTACAGACCATTCTCTAAGGCAGCAGAGTTCACAGATGATTCACAGAAGAGCCATCCGTAACCAGACCAAACAAAACTAATTAGAGTGAATAATTTAATAATCAGTAATAAAATCACATTGAGCTTTCAATTCTGTACATTGTATTTTAACCAGTTCATAAAGGACCAAAGGTAATTTTTAACCCATAAGTGAATTCTTTTAATAATAAATTTTCTTGTTTCAATATAAGTTCTCTCCAAGGGGTATGAAATTAGAGAAGGAATGCCCCAGGGTATAAAGCAACCTTGCACAAAACATATTTAGAAAGCTGACGGCTGTGGCATCACATCATTTACCATTTTCTGAAAGACAAGTTAAAACGAGCCTTTAATTTTAACTCAGTGTTTGTGATTATCGGTGCCGTTACGTTTGTGGCCCCTTGCCTAACTCTGAGCTTCTGTGCCCTTCTGTTTTGCAGCCCCTGCGAGCACATACGTGCCAACCGTGTGCAATGGGCGGGAAGTCCTCGACTCCACCACCTCATCCCTGTGACTGTGAATTGCCGTGCAGTTGTCGTGTTTGTAGACTGTTAGACAAATGTGCTCACGTGCAGCTCCAGAGTGTGGAAAAGAGCAAAAAGAGCAACCCTAGTACCTTTTTTTAGCAACAGTACAATAAATTATTTTTGAGGACTGTACAGTATTTAGTGATGTGCTAGAACTTTCTAGGCTGATTTTAGTGCCCCTATTATTAACAACCCCCTCCCCACCCCACCCCCTGAAAATGGAAATAACCATTGTTTACAGAGCAGAGCATGGATGACAGGGTCTGACAGGGTCAGTCTACTAAAAAACTATGGTGGCAATATTAGGTAACTTTTTTTCCTATGAAGTTTTTTGTAGGTCCTTGTTGTAACTAATTTAGGATGAGTTTCTATGTTGTATATTGAAGTTACATTATGTGTAACAGATTGTTTTTCTCAGCACAAAATAAAAAGCATCTGTATTAATGTAAAGATGTTGAGAATAAAACCTTAAAGGTTTTCCAGCATGGTGGATAATAGTTTGTTCTTTTTGAATCACTCATGGTATTTTGAATAAGTGGACTTCAAATCATTTATTTGTTTTTAATGCTATTATTTATTTGAGAGAAAGTGTGTGTGGGGGGTGGGGATAGGACAGATATCACATCTGCTGGTTTACTCCCCAAATATCTGCAATGGCTGAAGCTGGACCAGGCCAAAACCAGGAACAAGGAACCCAGTGCAGGTCTCCCACATGGGTGGCAAAGACCTGACTAGTTGACCCATCACTGATGCTTTCCAGTGTGTACACTAGCAGGAAACAAGAACCAGAAGTCCAGCCAAGACTCAAATCCAGGCCCTCCACTACAGGACACTGGATCCCGACTTGGGTGTTTACTACGAGGCCACCTTCATTCCTACTTTCAGTGCTGACAGATTTTGTCTAACTGTGCTTCTCTTCACAGCCAAGCACACCCTGAATTCCAGCTGTTGCCTGCTGGGGAGTTGGGAGCATATTCAGAATTCTTTACAGGACTCAACGATCAGAAATTGACTGGCTGCAATACCTAAATACAGCCGTCTCCATGTCTGACAATAACATACACACTGGCTTTTTAACCACATCCTTCTAACAGCCCAGAAATGCCCAAACAGGGTTCTGAGGCAAGAAGAAGGGACTTCCCACCTTCTGAATGCAGAGACTGCAGACTGCCAGGGAGGGCTGTCGCTGTCACTTCTAAGAATCACCTTAACTGCTGGAAAAGAGACGGGGCAAGCCTCTCGTCATCCCGTTGGAAAGCCACCCTCGCCCTTCAGCGCTGCATGCAGCCGTAGCCTGTAAACGCCTTCCCTCCCCATGCTCTCCTGAAGCCTCAGTCACAATGCCCCGCCACACAGGCTTCTCCCCAACTGGAGTATTGCACCATCCTAATAAAGGGAGTGAACAGGAAAAGCATGGATAACCTAAAACTGGCTTATCCTTACCAAATGCTGTCCTGTTTCTGCCAAGCTACTAGTTACAAATCACTTATTAATGTAGGAAAATGTATCTACCAAATCCTGCTCCAGGTACCGCGGAGACAGCATGCATTCGTTTCCTATGGCTGACAGAAGAAATTACCACTAACCAGGTGGCTTAAAACAAGAAAGGTTTATTGTCTCACAGCTAGTGTGGCCAGAAGTCAGGAGGCAAGGTGTCACTAGGGCCAACCTCGCTCAGAGGCTCCAAGGGGAATCCGGTCCATGCTGCTATTCCCAGTGGCTGCCAGCTTCCTTGGCTTGTGGCCACATCACTGCAACCTGTGCCTCCCTCCTCACATCCCTTCTCTCCGTGTCTGCCCTTTCTATGTCTTTCACAATGACGCTCATCACTGGATCTAGGGCCCACCTAGATAAACCAGGCTGATCTCACCTCAAGACCCTTACTTACATCTGCAAAGGCTCTTTTTCCATATAAACTCACTTTCTCAGGTTCCGGGATATTTTTGAAGATCACTATTCAGTCATGTGGCAGAAATAAAGATGAAAAAAGACATACTCTCTGCCCTTAAGAAACAAAAAGACCTGGAAATATTTTAATAAGGAGACGAAGACCAAGAGAGACTATATATGGAAAGAAGAGGAAAACCAGGGATAAAAAGGACCCACAGGTTGAATAGGCAGGACCTGAATATTCAAGACATACTGACACTATTTTTAAAGTATCCAAAAATAATGAGCAGGTGCACAAAAGCCAACAGGAGTAGACGACGGAAATTAAAAAGTCAGGCATTGGGAATTCTTCTTTTCCCTCCAGATGAATCTCAATCAGCATCCTCATTGATCCATCCCAACCCCACCAGATGCCTAAAGACACAATACAGCCTGAATTCTCATAGTCAACTAAGAGCCTGGAGTCTGGGGAGTGGTGGGCTCTACTGGGTAGCAGATTCAACAGCACTGAATTCAAAAATGAATTCTGCTGGGACTGGCAGGAGCAGGCACTATGTACGTTCAGAACGAGCAACTGCACAGGATAAAGGCTGAGGTAAGGCTGATGGGAGAGGAAATAAACAGCCCACGGAGAGGGCGTGCAGTGTGAGGAAGGCAATATCAGGGGATTGTGCCTCAAATAACCAAACTGATTGGGATCTTAAGATAATTAGGCTTGTTGTACACAAATCTTAAGAAAACTCTTTTTGAAGGCTGGGTTTTGAACCAAGCCCATTATGTTTCATGCCCTGCCAGTACACCAAAATGCATTAACTGGCAGCTGTCAGTATTTTTTCCTTCCTTGCTATGAGCTTGTTCTAATTGGAAAGTGCATTATCTAACATGGGCTCCTGAGAACTATTATTGTTAAAGAGACCATTCAACATATGTATAGAAAGTAGCAGCTATAAAATAATTTTTATATAAGCTTTTTCAAACAAATTGTTTTTTTTAAACCTCAGTAATAACCTTTCCTCTTTCCAGAATCTAAAACTGGTTAAGTCAACCCATCTTTGCAAAAACTTCCTGAAACTAAGGAACCCAAGAAAAATGACAGATCTCACTCATAAAAAAACATATCAGAGCCAAATCATGTGCTGATTATCCTGCTTTTCAGAGTCTTTGCAGCTTCTGAGCTGCTCCATGGTCTCCCTCATTTAGATATTGATAGATCTTTCTGCCAACTCAGGTTTATCATGGTAAAATATAAAGTGGTTCCCATGTTCAAACCCAAGGCTAGCTGGCTTGTGTACCACACAGAGAAGCAGAAGGGGAAAAGTAATTTAGACAGTGCACCTTCACAGTGTTCAATTCTATTTTTCTTACTAGTCTCTGCTTTTTTATTTTTTAAAAGATTTATTTATTTAGCTATTTATTTATTTATTTTTATTTGGAAGGCAGAGTTGCAGAGATAGCGTGAGATAGACAGAGAGATTCTATCTGCTGGTTCACTCCCCAAGTGGCTCCAACAACCAGGTCTGGGCCAGACCAAAGCCAGGAGCCAGGAACTCCATCATACTCTCTCACAAGCATGGCAGGGCCCAAGTTCTTGAGTCATCTTCCACTGCATTCCCAGGCACAGCAGTAGGAATGCTGCGTTGGAAGCAGAGCATCCAATATGGGATGCTGGTGTGGTAAGAGCCACGACCCTGCCCTAATCCCCGCTTTATTCGCCTACCCACCAGGATAGTTGTAGGCCCCAGAGTCCTGGAAAGAGCTGTGAGATGCTAGGAAGACAAAACACCAGAAAAGGCGATTCTGCAGCCTGCCTTGTAACAGAGGTTTTGATTTGCATAATCCCTACTGATTCATCTCTTTCATTTGAAATGCAACCAATAGTAATCTGAAGTCAATCATCTGAGACAAAAGAAACATTCCCCCTCTTCAAGCCAAATTTACCAACATTCATAAGCTACTGCAGACAGAACTCTCCTTTCAGGAATCATTAATAAGATGAAGGAAATTTCAGAAAACTAAAAGCCTTACTGGGACATTTTGCTCAAGGAAACCAGAGATCTGTTTCCTGATCCACCAATCATTTCAAGGCATCTGAAATGCCTTTTGCAGTTAAGTCTTAAAATAGGACTTGGTGACTGTGTGTGCACTGAGGTGCACTGTGTCTGAATGAATGCAGATCCACCAGGGGACCCTCCCCAGCGCCAGGGCTCAATCATCTATGCTGAAGCTATTTTTATGCACCACCATTCCCTTCTTCCACAGTTACTTTAAATGGATCCGTGCACAAAATTTAATAGATCTTCCTTACGTCCAGTTATCTTAGCAATAAATGATAAATCAACCCCAGTGAGATAAAGCTTTTCTTTTCTCTTTCACTTGTTTGAAAGGCAGCAAGACAGACAGAAACTCTGCATTCACTGTTTCACTCCCCAAGCACCCACAACAGGTAGGGCTGAGCCAGGCCAAAGCTGCAAGCCAAGAACTCAGCTCAAGTCTCTCATGTGAGTAGCAGGGACCCAACTACTTAAGCCATCACCTACTGCCAGTGTGTGCAACAGTAGGAAGCTGGAATGAGACGCGGAGCCAGGACTAAAACCTGGGCACTCTGTTATGGGATGTAGGCATCCCAAGCAGCAGCATCCTAACTGATTTGCCAGATGCTCACTTCAAGAGACAGCTTTTAAAATTAATCTTGCAAATTTATTTTTAACTAATTCACTTGCTTTAATCATTTGCCAATCAATATCAATAATGGAGTCCCAGAACTTCAAGAAAAAACCCAGAAGAATGTCTGGTTTTTTCTCCGAGTAGGGGATTGAGTCATCAATGGCAGGAGGTGGGTTATTTCCCTCTTGTACACCTCTCCAGACTTGACCAGTTTTTAAGGTGCTAAATTCCTAAAGGTCAATGAACTTGTGTGCAAACAGATTTTTCTGAACTCTTTGAATGTGGTGGTTTGAAGCGATATAAACCACGGGTCAGCAAATCTGGGCCCATGGGCCAAATCCCAGCCCTTCATCTGTTTCTGCAAGGCCAGTGGCCTAAAAACACTTCTGCACTTTTAAACAGCTGGTAAAAACATCACAAGAATACTGCATGACATGTGAAATTTAAATGAACCCAAATCTCAGTGTCTATAAGTCAAGTTGTATTGGAATGCAGCCCCACTCTGCATTATCTCTGGCTACTTTCCTGCTACAATGACAGACCTGGGTAGTTGCAAGAGGGACCAGGTGTCCTGAACAGCTAAAATATGTACAATCCGACCCTTTACAGTAAGGATCTGCTGGCTTCTGATTAAGACAACTGCGAATATCAATTACAGTACCGATAGCAATTTTCTTTCCAATTCTTCATGCCTATCTTAAACTGTTTCTTCACTTGTGATCCTAAAACGAATTTGTCTAAAAGCATTAAACCAGAAGACATGAAATCCAGCAAGAGAGTAAACTCTGCCCCATTACTATGAAGGTCAACTTCATTTTAGTCTCCAAAGAATGAGTCAGGTGCTGAGATTTTTCAAAGTTTACTCCCCTTGGAATCTCTTCTTCAGGGAAAACTTAATTTAGGACATGGCGCTGTAAGCCTGCAATATTCATGATTACCTAAGATAAGTGTCAGTAATTTTAGGTGCTCGTAAGATCTACTCTGCATGCAGGTGGGTGAAAAGATGAATGGCTAACTTTAAACTGGACCAATGGAGTCACCATCCTGCCCTGACCCCCAGAAAGCTTGCTTTCATGAGAGAGAAGTGGTCCACACATTGCCCCCCATTAGGAATGATCATGAGCCATAGGAAGTAACTCTGTTGATAGACAACTAATAAGAGTTGGCCAGATGGGTCTTGAAGAAGCACAGTCAATCAAAACCCATGTTTTGAGTACCTGGAGACCCTGGATGGAAAATGACTGGATTTAGGCATTTCTTTCACAAAACTAGTGTAAAGTGCCTTTTTTGGGGGCAAAGGAAATAATGACAAAGTCTACACAAAAATACTATGAATTATTTTTAATCCTAGGAAGGATCTGATTACTAGCAACCAAAGAGGGGGAGAGTCAATAATAATAAAATTCAGTCCTTTTAATCAAGTGAATGTATATCAAATTGCTCAACATTATTAAATGGCATGATATAATTTATCCATAGAAGACACATTCTCATCCAGTGGAAAACTGATTTAAACATGTTTTGACAGAGTACTAAGAGATGTTATAGGCAACAGCTGACTTAGTGAAGTATTTAAGGCTTCCAAACTGTGCCTTTTAGAAAAATAACAAATAATCTCTTCTTCTACCACTTGGGGGGAAAAGGAACAACAAATGTCAATTAAAAGTTACAAAAACATGATTAATTTCTTTATGCCTTTCAACATTTCACTGAGCTTTGCAAAGACATAAAACTAAAATGATTTTTATAGCCAGGACTGGTCTGAATATTTTCATCATAATATCCTCTCTGACATACTTCTTCAGTGCTTTCAAATAAAATGACAAACCACTAGAATCCAAAGGAAAAGGCAGCTCTTTCCAAATATGGGACTGAGCTGACAAAATCTACTTAATACCTAAAATTAGAAATAAAATAAATGTTTCAATATCAACTACATTTTCAGAGAGCTCATTAAAATTTAAGGCATTTTTGACATGTCAGAGATTTTAGTCCAGTGGCAAGAAGCAAGAAGCCACCTGGGAGCAAATCCCAATTATCTGTATGGCTTGGAACATACATGTTGAGCACAGCTGAAGATGAAGAAAGAGGTGACAGGTGACTGCAGAAACCGACCTGTCCGGTCTGTACAGCCTTTCAAGCTTCTTCTGAAAGGGTGCATTTCAAATGTTTTCTTTTTCATTCTTCTGTTTAAATTTTAATCAAGATGGAGAAAGGCTCGTCAGCACTCTGTTACTGGGATAAAAACAGGCAATGCCAAAATAATTCCTTCTTTATAAAAAGCTTCAAGAAATTAGATGCAAAAAAAAAGTTTATGCCAAGTGACACCCTCCTGAATCCCTCAACAAACAATAAAATAATGGCAACCTCTTCAAAACTCATGAACACAATAATAGAGATGTACACAAAACAAACGTTCATTCAATAGCAGAAAGGTCTGGTGTTTTGCCCACCAGTCAAGTGAACACAATCATTTTGTTCTCCCATTTTCCAGAAACATGAAAGATACTACCCACAGAATGAAAAGTTCTAAGTCACACTTCAGTGAAATGGTTGTGGAAGAACATTCAACACCCTTTATCCATATGCCAGCCTTTCAGCCCATCACAGCCTTCTTTAAAACTGCATCAAGAGCTATAGGGATTACTATTCATTGGAAACAAACCACAGCACCTTAGACCCTCAACAGCCAGCAAACTCCTGTCCCCCACAGATCTAAAACAAAGAAATTCAACTTCATTCAAACTCCTCTCAACAAAAACAACCAAGTCGTACTAATACTAGTAATCTGTAAGAGGAAATACCACAATTATCTGGACCACTGTTGATTTGGAACAATACTCATTTCATAGTTACTTATGAAACATCATTATAAATACAACTATATGCAATTTCCAAAATCAAATTCTTGCCTTATTGTTTTACAAAAACAAACAACAAAACTTCTCAAAAGGTGATGATTCTCAAAGTCTGGTAGAAGAAAAATAATCATATGACATGTGGCACTTGCGTGGGCCAAATGTCCCACTGACACTTTCTGAAGACCATGAAGTGATGCTAACATCTTTGTACAGTCATCTGCGCTTACTGACAAGTCACTGCACTTTCTCCTTGATTTTTCAAGGAATCTGATCAACAAGCTCTCTCACTCATTTTGTACTTCAAGCCCTGCACAAACGATGTTAAGCCATTTAACTTTGATGACAGAGCAGCTAGTTTGCACTAATGGAAAGTTAAAATATTCTCCTTGCCGTTTTTTTTTTTCCTTTTAAGATTCCTTCAAGCTTTCAGTCAAGCCCTTCTTATCAGTTTCAGTAAGGATGGAATTTCAAAGGCGATTATAAGTTTAAATAACCCAAGCACAGTCTAACTCTTCCTAGAGTTTTACTGATTATTTAAGCTTCTAAAATCAAGAATAGATACCCTGTGGAAAAAAATGAAAAATTTATTGTCTTTCATTGCTCTCCATTTTTAATAGAAAAGATATTTTAAGTTGGTAAAATAAATAATGGGAAAATAATGATACCTTAAAAATTTTCTCAAATCTTCCCCAACATATAAATAAAGAAAAGACATAATTGGGATAACACATATGCTCACATCTGCCCTCCAAAGCACAATTTTTACGTAGACAGTATAAAGAATAAAAGTGACCCATTACTTCTATGGCATGCATCAGCAGTGCACTGGTGGGCTTAAACTTGGTTTTCAGTTACGTGTATATACAGATAAATCTCTTCCTGAGTTAAGCTTCATCTTCAGTTGAGACCCAAATCATCTGCTTTCCTTTCTCTTTTTTTTTGGCAATGCACTTGACCATGTGATAAGGCAATCAAACATTCCAACTTCCTCCCCTTCTCAGCAGCACGGCCCTCCTCGGTGAGATCACCAGTGTGACAGATGTGGGGACAGGCCCTACAATATAGTCCTGTAAAACTAGAGAGCAGGTTTCTTTGTTCCTTATTCTGCAGGCTACAGCACTGTCTCTTCATATATTGGGGGATCTTGAAGATTTCAGTTGAACAGATTCAAAATGGTCTTCTTTTTCCTACGAAAAAAATATTTACAAAATCAAAATCATCTTACTGAAATTCCAATAAAATTTTAGGATCTTACACGTTCAGCTGGAGAGAGCATTCTAGTCTATGCACCTGCCACTTGTAATTAGGATTTCACATTTGAAGTAGGGTGGCAGATATGAAGCAAAAAAGCATGCCTACCCTGAAGGGTGCTTTTGATGTCCAAGAGATAAGACAGACAGTTCTAAAATAGAAGCAAACACATGATCACAATAGCTATCAAGAGACAAAGCTGTGAAGAAACCACAGAGATCCTTCCTAAGGGTACCCCTGACCTTGGTGCAGAAACAAACAACCTTGTCATGTGCATCGTGGACAACATAGAATTGACAGAAATGGATAGCATAGGCTGAAAAATCAGGAAAATAACAGCAGAAAGAATTTAAGTAGAATATCAATATGATTAAAAAATCATTCAGATTCACTGTTACGCTTTTTTGGGGGGAAATATTTTGGGTGTATCCTTACTAAAGTTACTAACCAGTCCGCTTACAAAATAGATCAAAAGTTTGACTCAAATATCATGCTGGTATTTATTACTGAATATATCTAAAATGTAGCCTACTAAAATCAATTGTTCTTCAATGGGGAAAAAGAAAAATAGGGTGGCTGGTATTGTGGCATAGTGGCCTAAGCCTCCAGCTGTGATGCCAGCATCCCAAATGGGCACCCATTCTAGTCCCGGCTGCACCTCTTCCATTCCAATTCTCTGCTATGGCCTGGGAAAGCAGTAGAGGATGGCCCAAATGCTTGGTATCCTGCACCTGTGAGGGAGACCCAGAAGTAGCTCCTAGCTCCTGGCTTTAGATCAGCTCAGCTCTTGCCATTGCGGCCATTTGGGGAGTGAACCACCTGATGGAAGAACTTTCTCTCTGTTTCTCCCTCTCTCTGCCTATAACTTTAGCTCTTAAATAAAATATTTAAAAGAAAATGAAAAAGACAAATAGGAGATATAGATTTCTCCTAATGATCGTGGAATAAGGTGGAGGAAGAATACTATTAAAGAGAATATTTCAATGAATTCAACTAGATTATTTTTAAATAAAATAAACAGGAGGTTGTCCAGTCCTTGGTGCAGATGGTTGTGTGTCTAAACTGGAAGGATGAACTAAGAATAGAAGGAGAAGTTGCATGTCTGTCAGGTAGGATAAGGCTGCTTTTGCTTTGCTTTCCTTTGAATGGAGAAGTCAAGAGCTTCAGGGTCAGGGTTATTAAAAAAAAATCACATCAGCATACCACTTTTCCCTGCCTTTACTAAGATGACAAGCCTCTGGGAGAGCAGACCATAGATCTAATCAGTGCTCCAACTTACAGGCTCTGTAGGAACTTGCTGAAGTCTCATGTTGATCAGCCTTTAATTTTTTTTTAGAATAACAAATGATAATTCAAATATTTATTAAGTACTCAGTGAACTGCCGGGGCAGGATTAGATTTCAGGAATATAAAAACGAGCACAAAATGTATCCTCAGGGAGTTCACAGCATACTGAAAGGAAAGGCTTTAGCCATCAACCATAAGTAGAAAGGAAATCCAAAATTCTGTGGCCTTTAATCCTCCGCCTTGCGGCGCCGGCACACCGGGTTCTAGTCCCGATCGGGGCACCAATCCTGTCCCGGTTGCCCCTCTTCCAGGCCAGCTCTCTGCTGTGGCCAGGGAGTGCAGTGGAGGATGGCCCAAGTGTTTGGGCTCTGCACCCCATGGGAGACCAGGAGAAGCACCTGGCTCCTGCCATCGGAACAGCGCGGTGCGCCGGCCGCAGCGCGCTACCGCGGCGGCCATTGGAGGGTGAACCAACGGCAAAAAGGAAGACCTTTCTCTCTGTCTCTCTCTCACTGTCCACTCTGCCTGTCAAAAAGAAAAAAAAAAAAAAAAGAAGAAGATTTGGTACACATGTTCCCAAGGGGATGAGGATCAGACATCTGTTGGTTACCCTTAAGGAAATATTCAAAGTAAAAGACTGAAAACCCTTTATGAAATCATGTTGAGTACATAGGGCTCTAGCTTCCATTTCCTCTGCATCCGCATGGCGTTTTTCTCTTATTGATGATAATGCTTTGATACATATATGTTTGTGTGTGCATGTGCGTACACAGGTTTGCGTGTGTGTACAACTAGTTAAGTAATGCCACTAATTTACTAGGACATCTTGATGGTAGGAATTACATCTTGTCTATTTTTTTAACTCCCAAGATATGACTCAACGCCCAGCACATGGTAGGCTATGGAAATACAATTATGAAAAGGTACTAGGGCATTGTGGCACAGCAGGTTAAGCCTCTACCTGCAACACCAGCATCCCAGCTGCTCCACTTCCAATCTAGCTCCCCGCTGAAGTGCCTGGTAAAGCAGTGGAAGATGCCTCAGGTACAGACCCCGGCCACCCATGTAGCAGACCTGGATGAGACCTTCAGCTCCTGGGTTTGGCTTGGCCCACCCTCAGCTGTTGCAGCTGGTGAGTTAACTAGCAGATAGAAGATCTCTCTCTCTCTCTTGCTCTCCCCCTCTGTAACTCTGACTTTTTTTTTAAAGATTTTATTTATTTTATTTGAGAGGTAGAGTTACAGACAGTGAGAGGGAGAGACAGAGAGAAAGGTCTTCCTTCCATTGGTTCACTCTCCAACATGTGGTTTTAATTCCTGTGTAAACTCCACGGGACAAATAACTGAGACTTTCTGGCTCTAACTTATGTATTAAATGAGAATGTCACAGAGGATGATTTTTTCAAGCTCTAAATTCAACAATTTCCTCAAAAGCCAGTTTCTTCCAGAAGCTTCTCCTTCCCTTGTCACTACCTTCCACACGACACTGCCTCTCTTATGCACTTCGAGAGACCTGCTCCTGTTCTTACCACACTGCATGACCGCGTGTGTGATGTGTGTGAGAGAAGGAACTGTGTCTAATTTAACATGGCCTCAGAACCTGGCCAAGTGTCCTACAGTGCCCTCTAAAAGACTGTGGAATAAGCAAAGGAAACAAACAAAAAAATAAAATGAAGATATCTTTAATTGCTGAGAAATCAGGAAAAAATAAATCTATAAAGAAGACCCCACAAACCTAGTGCAGTGCAAGAGAAATAACAAATAAACTGTGGTTTTAGAACATAATGCAGATATACATGAGATAAAAAAAACCCTACATAACATAGCAATTAAAAATTATAAACTATTTTGCTGAGTTAGGACTTCACATAAGTTCCTGGACTCTTTGATACCCAAGTGCTAACTATGTAAATGATGCCCAAACACAACCAAGCTCCTTATACAGACTGCGTAAGAGAGACTGCATGAATCCATCATTTTGCCCAATACAGCAATGCATCTATCATCATAGACTGAGCACACAGTCAAGGACTATTTTTCTGAAGTGGGGGCGGCCACAGCATGGCAGACCTGGGACGTGGGACTCATGTCAAGAACTGACCATTTTCCCCCTGGTAAAATGACGACCTCATACCTTGGACCATTTCTTTGGGTGGTGTCTGACCACAGGTGATAGCTGTTCAGGTATAGTGCTGCTGTTCCAGTCCGATCAGCTAATTCTAGCCACTCCATTTTAGTTCTTGAAAAAAAATCTGTATAAATCTTGTGGTTTTATGGATCATTTGAAATTTGACAATGGTACAAATTTTTCCTTAAAAAGCTACACAGAAATGGACTGAGAGTAGAGATAGTCAATGGGCCTTTCATGCCTCCTACTGTCACTGAGCGTTAGACAGCCTCCTCAGAAAGTGACTGAGGAGGACTTCTGGCTCCATCTCCCTTATCCCCTCCTGCGGTACACACTTCAGTAAGGCACCCTGTTCACTAAATACAGCTATCCACAGAGAAGGAGGATCTCTCTCAGCCACTTCATGATCAGAAAAGGGGAAATTAGACATTATACAGTATATGCATATATTATACATATATCACAGATACACAAGAGGTACTTAAAAACATTAGTGAAAAATGAAAATAGAAGGTAAGTTTACTGCAAAGAAATTCTGAAAGCCATGCACACGTCTTTTCATAATACACATTGTCCATCAACTTTTTTGAAGATCTCCTATGTGTGTGTGTGTGTGTGCAGATGCACATACATATCTTACATAAGGTTGAATACAATTATCTGAAAACCCAGAACTCTGCATGACTCTCGCTGGGCATGATATGCTATTATTTACTCCAACAGCAAGCCCAGGGCCGCTTGGGTAAAACCTCTAGTCATAGCCGAGCCAGAACGGGTCCTAAGAGGTTCAAACCTCTAGTCATAGCCGAGCCAGAAGGGGTCCTAAGAGTTCAAACACAGTTCCAATTTGCCTGTGTGGTTATCTTGTTAGATTATCATGATCCTAGATCACAGGGTTAATGACCACTTACTGAGTGCACTGCTAACCTAGTTCCCCTACCATGGCCTACATGGGCAAAGATGGGGTACACAGGAGCTGGCACTGTGACATAGCAGGTCAAGCTTCTGACTGTGTTGCCAGCATCCCATGTGAGTGCTGGTTCAAGCCCCAACTGCTCTACTTCTGATCCAGCGGCCTGCTAATACGTCTGGAAAAGCAGTGGAAGATGGCCCAAATGCTTGGGCTCCTGCACATGCATGGGAGACCCAGATAAGCTCTTGGTTCCTGGCTTCAGTATGGTCCAGCTCCAGCCATTGTGGAACCAGTGGATGGAAGATTTCTCTCTTTGCCTCTGCTACTCCCTCTCTGTAACTCCACCTTTCAAATAAATAAACCTTTAACAAAAAAAGAAAGATCATTTGTTTCTCAAAGTCACCTTCCTAGAAGAAAAACACTTGATATGGCTCTCTCACACTGCTGCAAATGTCTTCAAGACAACTGACTTAGGTTCTACCGTATCCACCATGTGTTGTAATCATAATTTGATTGCCATTTCCCTTAAGCTTCCTGGGAAATCTATCAAAATGAGCAAAGTATGCCCCCAGCTCTTGTCCCAGAAAAACATCAATCAAAAATTCATTCCCATAGCCCTCCCATAGCATGCTACCTGTCCAGTACAATAATGACCACAGCTCCCTTTGGAGGTAAAGATGGGCAAGATTCCTGCCAACTTTGAAGACTCAAATTCCCAGACTTTGGGTTCCTCTCCTATAAGGCAATCAGGCGTTATCATTTCCTCTGCACATAACCCTGTGGGAACTGGGATAAATGCTAGGACTTCTCTGTGAATACCAAACTGTCCTTTGTTTCTCATCAAGACTCTTACATCTGCTAAAGTATCCATGAGGGGCTGATGCTGTGACGCAGTGGGTTAAAGCCCCAGCTGGCAGTGCCGGTATCCCATATGGGTGCTGCTCTACATCTGATCCAGTTCTCTGCTATGGCCTGGGAAAGCAGTGGAGATGGCCCAAGTCCTTGGGCCCCTGCATCCATGATGGAGACCTACAAGAAGCTCCTGGCTCCTGGCTGCGGATCAGCTCAGCTCTGGCCAATGCAGTCATTTGGGGAGTGAACCAGCAGATGGAAAACCTCTCTCTCTCTCTCTCTCTCTCTCTCTCTCTCACTCACTCTCTCTCTGGCTCTACCTCTCTCTGTAACTCTGTCTTTACAATAAATAAAATAAATCTTTAGAAATAAATAAAGTATCCATGAAACTGTGGCAGACTCACTGTTGGCTTGCAAGTATAGGAAAATTCTCAGCTCTCAACAATCAGTACATATTTATTGTTCCATAGCAATCATACTTTACCATATTAATAAAAGAAAAAATTTAATAAGCATTTATGGAAGATTCTTCTTAATCTCCTATATTTATGTGTCAAAATTGGAGAATAAAAGAAAATGGTTACTAAATAACTATAACTCTAATTCTTTGTCACTCATCTATCCTGCTATAAATATTTGAAATGCATTTTCATTCTTCTGTTTCATCCTATTTTAATCTTGAGTAGGAAGCATGGTAATTTCACAAGTTTTAAGTCAATGGTGAATAATTCAATAAAATGTGTTTTCAAACAATGCTTAAGGTTCCATGTTATTTTTGGAGAGAGTAGTCATTCCAAAGACAACAAACATGATGGCACCTGATGTGTCACCTTAAGTCTCTCGATAGTTTATAAAACTTTTGTTTCCTCCAGGTAAAACAATCTTGTAAAATAAAAACAAAAAATTATGGATGAACCTGAAAGTTTTATTAAATTTTTTTGCTTTTTAATTTAGAAAATAACATACTAATTTGTGAAAACTCAAATGTTACAGAAATGTATGACTTCAAAAGTCTATATATTGCCATTAATTCACTAGTCCCAAAAAATGCTACTGTTAATTGCTACACAAATAATAACATAAATGTATATTTAATGGAAATATAGTCTACTTGTTGTCACTTTATCTTGGGTCCATGGACTTATCAGTACATACAGATATCCCAGTTTTTAAACAGCTTATACACAGTTGCACACTGTGGTATATAAAAAACTTGTCACTTAACTCCTACTGATGGCTGTTTCTACTAATCAATAAAAACTGTGCTGTTCTTATCTTTACATCACACACTTCTAAGAGTATTTCTGTTGGATAAACACTCACTGATCCATAAATTTGCTGAATGACAGAGCTTTCATGAATGCTCCCTAGTTTATAATCGCTCAGTAATGCCACGTTAGAGTTCCACTCTCACCTTTGTGGTCAAGGATTTGAGTTTTCCCAGCAGCGACTGTTTATTGGAATACACAACCTCTTCTTCATTGTCTTCTCCTTCCATAATAGCGCAGCTGTCTGCAGCTGGGAGCTCACACTCTTTTGAGTTAGTCGTCATTACCAACTTGGAATATTTGTACTCCAGTCTAAGTAATAAACAAAATAAATAAATAATACAGTGACCGCTTATTTTCATGTAAATTAATACTTATTTTACGTAGCCAAATGCCAGCTCATCCAATTGTCTGGTAGTAGTTGTTCCATAGCAAATTTCCTTCACCAACAGCACTGGCAAATGTGTTCTCATTTATCAACCATCTTATACAAACACTTCCCAGGATGACAGAGAATCAGTTCAACACACTTAAATCTACCATTACATTGCACAGACTGATTGTTCAATTGTGACAAACTTTTGGAAACTAAAACAAAAACGATGCAATGTGAGTGCATTTTTCTTAATTTATAAATATTTGGAAGTCAGCTCACTACAGGGTTTTCCAAAGTTTGATTAAAAAAAATAAGAATATCAGATAGGCAAAGTGATTCAATCTTCAATGTCTCTCTATATGATTTATTCCTTACCCCTACATAATATATTTTTATCCACAGCCTGAGATTTGAAAAGGTCCAAGTCATATCACAAGTCAATATATATCCAGGGGGTAGACTCAGTATTCGATCCGGATTCTTGAAGACATGGAGTAAATAAAAGTAATGTTTGCTTATATGTTTAGTCTGTTTCTTTGCAAACAGAAAAAGAAGTGGGGCAAGAAGACAGCATGATGTCATCAAAAGAAAAACAGACACAGACAGAAAATCTGTCCTTCAACACCAGCTCTGCTCCCATCCACCTGAGTACCAGAAAGCCTCCAATGTGCTTTGCTGTATAATAAACAGTTCTATTTCAATGACCTGTAATGTTCTATGATTTTCCTATCATCAGAGCAGCAATCATTTCTTCTGCTTGCTTTCTGCTTTGCTATAACTCCCTCCCTAGAAGGACTGCTTGTGTCCACTGGATATAATGATTAGATATTTTTTGTTCCCAAAACCAGGTGGTCCCTCTAGTTCCTCTATGATCATTCCAATGTGCTTACTTACTTTTGATTCTTTTTCCAGAAGTAGCAAGTAAGAGCCACTAGCAAAACAGCTGTGAAGGCTCCCACCCCTGCACCAACTTTCAGCCAAAAGTCAACTGTTTCACAGGTTGACAATTTTTTCTCTGGCAAAGAAATTCCTTTGATGCACCATTTGGGGTCATTCCATACATATAAGGTTTCCTTTTAAAAAACACAGATAACATAGATAACATTAGAATTATATCCAGAGTCAATTGTGAGAGCTAGATTTGTTACAAGGGCAATCTCTCAGGTATGATAAGAAAGGATTTTGCTAATTTTTTACTCATCCTGGGCTAACAGGATGATCCAGACATATATTTAACAGAAGCTCTACAAAAAAGAGATACAAAAGAGGATGAATCAGGAAATAACGAATGAAAACACAAACCAAATGAAGGCATCAGAATAGCTCACTACATCAGCTGAGGTTGTAGAATAAAAATTATCCCATCTGGACACATCATTGGAGCTGTTTTCCTCATGTTTTTATGACCCCTGACCTCTTGAGAATCCTTTGGAATGAAATATTAGGGTGCTTAATATGATTAATTGGAATGGCCTTCACTTTCCTCTCTCCCATTGTGTAGGTTCATTTCCCCAACAAGCCTCTCCCTGGCGAAAGAGAAGCCTTGACCCAGGGCATGTTATGTGCCAGGGCCAGCAGCTCTGTGTGTCTGGTGTGGGGTAGATACACAGACTGCTCCCTTATTCCAATGCCAAAACAAGGACAGTGTTTTTCTGGATCGTTACTACCCACACCAGGTACTCTTGTCTTCCAAGAGTGTGATTTAATCCCATGATTGGGGCAATTAGAGCTTTCAAAATGCTAAGTTACAACTAACTAGTGAACAATACAATCAATACACTGGGTCTCAACCATCAATGTTTAAAAACAAACAGATCAAATGAGGCCAATCAAGAAAGGAAAATCAAACTGCTATGCATAGTTCCTTATGTAGATCAGCAGATACAAAGACCAGTAGGCATGGAGAAAAAAAGTTTACATCCATTGACATTACTTGACCCAAACAAAAATGTTTGCTTAATCTCAACAGATTGTTCTGTTGAATGATGGTCTTTTTTATCAACAGTATAAGAGAACAATATAACCTAATGTTTGACTTCATGACTATATATATGTGTGTGTGTGTACATATATATATATGTACATATTATATATATATATATATATTCTTGCAGTGAGTCATGAAAGTGTAGTAGAATCTCATTTATTTTGAAAAAAAGGTTCAATTAAGTTTCCAGTAAGAACTTTCTGCACATTTTTTATCTTTTATTTAATGAATATAAATTTCCAAAGTACAGCTTATGGATTACAATGGCTTCCCCCCCCATAACTGCCCTCCCACCCGCAACCCTCCCCTTTCCCGCTCCCTCTCCCCTTCCATTCACATCAAGATTCATTTTCAATTCTCTTTATATACAGAAAATCCGTTTAGTATATATAAAGATTTCAACAGTTTGCCCCCACATAGCAACACAAAGTGAAAAAATACTGTTGGAGTACTAGTTATAGCATTAAATAACAGTGTACAGCACATTAATGACAGAGATCCTACATGATTTTTTTAAAAAAAATTGATTGATTTTCTATGTAATTTCCAATTTAACACCAAGTTTTTTTTTTCATTTTCAATTATCTTTATATACAGAAGATCGATTCAGTATGTACTAAGTAAAGATTTCATCAGTTTGCACCCACACGTAAACACAAAGTGTAAAAATACTGTTTCAGTACTAGCTATATCATTACTTCACATTGGACAACCCATTAAGGACAGATCCCACATGGGACGTAAGTACACAGTGACTCTTGATGTTGATTTAACAATTTGACACTCTTGTTTATGGCGTCAGTAATCTCCCTAGGCTCTAGTCATGGGTTGCCGAGGCTATGGAAGCCTTTAGGGTTTGCTGACTTTGATCTTATTCCAACAGGGTCATAGTCAAAGTGGAAGTTCTCTCCTCCCTTCAGAGAAAGGTACCTCCTTCTTTGATGGCCCCGTTCTTTCCACTGGGATCACACTCGCTGAGATCCTTCATTTAGGTCTTCTTCTTCTTCTTCTTTTTTTTTTTCCCAGAGTGTCTTGGCTTTCCATGCCTAAAATACTCTCATAGGTTCTTCAGCCAGATCCAAATGCCTTAAGGGCTGATTCTGAGGCCAGAGTGCTGTTTAGGACATCTGCCATTCTATGAGTCTGCTGTGTCTCCCTCTTCCCATGTTGGATCCTTCTCTCCCTTTTTAGTTTTATCAGTTAGTATTAGCAGACACTAGTCTTATTTGTGTGATCCCTTTGACTCTTAAATCTATCAGTGTGATCAATTGTGAACTGAAATTGATCACCTGGACTAGTAAGATGGCATTGGTACATGCCACCTTGATGGGATTGTATTGGAATCCCCTGGCACGATTCTAACTCCATCATTTGGGGCAAGTCCAATTTCTGAACATTTTTTGAAGAGGATATTTGTGATTGAATTTTCAGTACATGACAATTCTAATATTCTCATTAAACTTAATGTATAGGAATTGCATTTAAAGTAAGTAACACTATTTTTATTTAAAAATGAGATTAGAAATGAAAATATGACTGTTGCACTTCAAATGTAAATAATAATAAAGAAAAATCTATGCTTCAGTCATCAGGCATTAACTTTGTTTGAAGTGCATTCTAACAAGACAAAAGATTGTGCAAGAGTTTACTTGTTGTTTTTTTTTTTTTTCAAATGCACCACACACAATGGTAATGGCAAGCCCTGATATCCAATCACAAACTTATAACAAACAACATCTTAACACTTCAAATCTTAAGAGACTTGCATACCCAGAACACTTACTTTTTAAATAAGCTTCTCAAATAGCACCAAAGAAAAAAAGATCAAACTATTGCTAAAATTTCTTAGTCATTCTATAATTATTAATTAGAAAGACTTATCCCTTCATTCAAACTTCATATCATCTGAAAACAAGAAAATGGGTGACACTGCTGCTGAAAATTTTACTCTTACAGCATGTAGTGGTATTTTGTAAACAGGGTTAAGATAAGTTTAATGATAAATCTTAAAACATTTCTTAGAGATAACATAGTATCTCTTTGAATCTTTACTACTGCTTGACATTTAAAAGTAACAGTTAATGCACACTTAGAACCTGGTATAGATTTTTGAGATCCAATTTGATAAGAGCACTTTTATCAGAAGCTGTACAGCTCTTTGTTTATATTAGCTATTCATGGAGGACTAGTATTCTATAAATTTAACTTCATACACAGGTGTTTTTGACATATTTACAGAACTGAGGAAATGTACAATCAGAATACAGTGAAAAAGTAAGAATGGAACAAGAAAGAGGGCCAAAAGGGCAGAATGGCTAAAAAACTAAATGATCCCCCCCCCCTTTCTGTATTCATCTCTGTCTTTCAAATACATAAATATAAATCAATTTTAAACTATTTTTAAAAGGGCTAGGCATCTGCTTGCATCCCATATTTTGGAGTACCTAGCATCAAGTCCTAGCTCCATCTCCATTCCAGCTTCCTGTAAATGAGCACCCTGGAAGGCAGTAGGTGACTGCGAAAATTCTAGGGTCACTACACCCTCTCAAGGGACCCAGATTGAACTCCTGGTTCCTAGCTTCACCCTGCCCAGTCTGCGGTGCTGTGGGCATTTGGCAAGTGAAGCAGCATATGGAAGATCTCTCTCTCTCTCTCTCTCTCTCTCTCTCTAACAAATGAGTTAATTAATTAATAAAAATTTTTAAAAGCTAAACTATATCCTTTGCAACATTTTGCAATCACTTTTTTTCTATCACAAAGCTTTAGTATTCAAAGAAATCTATCCTTATTCACTGAAACATAATGGAAAACACAGCAAAAGTTGTCACTGACAAATGGAGCTCAAGGAGCTGACTCTGAAGTGTTTTATTCAGAGATTGAAGGTGGCCATGCCCGCCTCCCATGTCATAGCCACTTGTCTGTAGTTGCAACAGGACTCACTAAGGGGGGCACACAAACTGTGAAGTGACATTCTTATTTTTCTAGTTGGTGTTCAATGTCATCTCACAAATATTTTCAAGCTTGATATCTAAATATGATAGGTTGCAGGCATTTATTGTAGCAATAAAGACACTGGTTGGGAGGAGAGGGAGACAGGCATTTGACAAGCAATTGAGATTCCATGTGGGACACCCACATCCCATAGTAGAGCAATGGGTTCTACTCCCAGCTCTGCTTCTGATGTCAGCTGGCTGCCAATGTGACCCCAGGAGACAGCACATATTTGGGTTCCTGCCACAAATGTGGGAGAACCAGGCTGAGTTCTGTGCTCCCAGCTTTGACCTGGCATTTCTGAAGTGAACCAATGGAACAGGAAACAACCCCGTTCTCTCCTCTCTCTCTCTCTCTCTCTCTCTCTCTTTCTCTTCCTCTCTCTCTCTTTCTCTTTCTTCCTCCCTCTCCCCCTCCCTCTCCTTCTCTCTGCCTCTCATATAGGCAAATTAAAAGAATGTTTTCAGCTTTTCCTCAAATACATAACAGAGGAAGTATCAAATCCCAAATGAAATAAATAATAGAATATCTGTCAATAGCAAAAAATCTTGTTTTTTAAAAAAAATTAATGAGAAGAGAAATTCTAATATGTGAAATACAAAAAAGAAACATAGAGTAGAATTGCAGCTTGAAGAAAGCAAACAACAAATAGGCAAAGCATGTGATGGCAAAATCGACAGGAAGAGGTTGATTCTATACATATGCATGTGTTTTACTTCCTAGACATGTCTCATGTGGCCTGAAACACAAGCCCCCATCTTAATTATAATTGCATTACATAAATCCTATGTTTGTTTCATGACATCATGTCTTTGTAATCCAGGTAAAGATCTTTGGCCAAAAGTTCCCCTGCCATGCCATGATTCATTTTCCTTAGCAACAGTGCACATCTGCAGCTAACCCAGAATGTGGCAGTTTAGTCACCAGACTGGATTATGAAAGCCTATTAGCATCACATTAGCATCAAGTGAACTAGAAACTTTAGCCACGCTTGTGACCTGAGCAATGCTAGATTAACCAATTACTTCTCCAGTGACACAGTTCTGCTTCGCTGGGGCAGCCCTTACCTGGAAGCCTCTCTTGCAAGCGCCCTCTATCTCATGGTAGTCGTGCTGTGTGCACAGAGGGCAAGCCTCGGCGCTCTCCCACAGGAAATAGAAGGTGCACCCATCACAGGTTCCTGCCGGGCACCGGCTGAAATAAACAACACATTCAGTTCACACCAAACAACGGCTGGGTACCGGCTGGACATCGGGGAAACACACACGGAGCAACGTCTAAGAGAGATGAAACCAGGATGAGAGAACATTTTGTATCCACAAGGATGGGTGGAGTCAGAAATGCAGGTAACAACAAGTACTGCGAGGAGGAGCAGGGGGCAGGGACATCTGGAACCTTCCTACACTGCTGATGTGGATGTAAAGTAGTGTGGCTGCTTTGGAAGAGCCTGGCAGTTCCTCAAACAACTAAACATAGGGTTACCATATGACCCGGGAATCTACTCCCACGTCTATTCCCAAGAGGAAAAAAGAAAAAAAAAAAAAACATGTCCACACAAAAACCTGCACATAAATGTTCGCAGCAACATTATTCGTAACAGTTAGAAGGTGGGAAGAGCCCAGACATTCATCAATAGGTGAATGGATAAACAAAATGCAATATATCTGAACAATGGGGTATCTTTCAGCCAAGGAAAGGAATGCATTACAAGTACTCAAGACATCTTAGATATACCCTGACAATATGCTAAGTCAAGAAAAGCAGTCACAGAATTCCACACATTACATTATGCTATTCATATGAAAGTTCAGCATTGGGAAATCTGTAGAGACACAAGTATATTAGTGGATGTTCAGGACTGGAAGGGGGTCTAGAGTATAGGGAGGTGATAGCCAAAGGGTTCAGAGTTTCTTTCAGAGGTGATGAAATATCCTAAAATTGAAATGTGGTGATATTTGTACTCATCTGTGAACACATTTTCTAAATATTTATTTATTTATTTGAGAGGTACAGTTACAGACAGAGAGAAGAAGAGACAGAGAAGAGAAGTCTTCCAACTGCTGGTTCACTCCCCAAATGGCTGGACATAGGCCAATTTGAAGCCAGGAGCCAGGAGCTTCATCTGGGTCTCCCACATGGGTGCAGGGGCTCAAGCACTTGGACCATGCTCTGCTGCTTTCCTAGGTACATTAGCAGGGAGCTGGATTAGAAGTGGAGCAGCTGGGACTCAAACTGGCTCCCATATGGGATGCTGGTGCCATGGGCGGAGGCTTAACCTACTAGGCCACAGCACAAATCCCCTGCAAATACATTAATAACACTGAATTGTGCAGCTGGTGCTGTAGCGTAGTGGGTAAAGCCGCTGTCTGCAGTACCAGCATCCCATATGGGTGCCAGTTCGAGTCCCAGATGCTTCACTTCCGATCCAGCTCTCTGTTATGGCATGGGAAGGCAGTAGAAGATGCCTCAAGTCCTTGGGCCCCTGCACCTGTGTGGGAGACCCGGAAGAAGCTCCTGGCTCCTGGTTTCAGATTGGCCCAGCTCCAGCCATTGTGTGGCCATTTGGAGAGTGAAACAGCAGATGGAAGACCTCTGTTTCTCTCTCTCTCTCTCTCTCTCTTCTGTGCCTCTGCCTCTCTGTAACTTCGCCTTTCAAATAAATAAATCTTAAAAAAAACTTTAAGAAACATAAAAACACTGAATTGTATGTTTTAAATGGGTGAATTGCATGGTATGTAAATTATATCTGTATAATGCTGTTTTTTTTTAATTTAAAGGAAATCACTTTTTAAAGCTCAGATTGACTTTTTCACTGTCACTCATGAGAGCGAATATGCAGTATAATGTCTGTTTTTGGCTTCTGTCACTAATATAATGATTTCCATTTCCATCTATTCTGTTGTAAATGACAGAATATCATTCATTTCTATGACTGAATAATATTCCATATTATTGGATATTATATATAGCACACTTTCTTTATCCATTCATCCACTGATAGACACCTAGGTTGGGAAAGATGTATGAGTGAGAAGGGTGGAGGAGAAAGGAGGGAGGTTGGGCAACAGGTACAAAACGCAATAAGACAGAAGTAACAGGTTCTTTTGTTCCATAGCACAATGGGGACTGTGCTTTACAATAATATATTATGCACTGGAAGACAGCAGCTGGTAGGCTCCAAACACAAAGATAAGGAAATAGAAAGGCTAATTGCCTGGTCTGTCAGTTTTCACCATATATCAGTGTTAAAATAGTGCATAAAAAAGTGCTGCATAAACCAAAAATTCTTAAAAATAAGTAATAAAAAGTTTAAAAGATAGACCTAAATAATGACAAAAGAAGTTCTAGAAAGGCCTGGTGGTGGAAGTGATTAATAAACGAGTCTGAGATATTCAACAGGAATCGGCCAGAACAAAGGGAGAAAACAGAGATGAAGTGCAGAGAGATGAACTGGTGTGACGAGCAGTGCAGAAGTTCATGTGGGTTGTTGCTGGAGTTCGTGTCAAGGGGTTACTGTGCACGCAGGCAGGATGTAGCTGGTAGAAGGCCCTATATATTAAGGAGGTGTGATTTCTGTCTGAGCTAACACGTTTGGGCAAGGTACTTTATAGAACAGAATAATGCACAGGACAAGGGACTTCTAGAGAGCAAAGATACGATCACACAATTATCTAAAGTGAACACACAGGCCAACACACAGCTCAGCAATGCACAGGACTTTGCAGTCCTGGTCTCCTTGGTCTTAGTACACTTCCAGAGGCGGCAACCTTCACCACATTACAAATGACGGAAGAACTTAGACAAAGGCGGGTTCACACTGAACGAACCAAAAGACAGGGTCTGAGAGAGACTTTTTAAAAAGGCTTTTTTTTTATTTATTTGAAAGGCAGAGCTGTGGACTCGTCCTGCGAGGCCCACACTGTCAGGATGGTGGGGCGACAGCATTTTTCGACAAGAAGCACCAGAGACAGTTTCCGTGAACATGTCCATTCATTAACAATCAGGCACAAGCTTTCAAAGTGCAGGCAGAGGGGGCATAGCTAGCTCAGGGTAGCAACATTAATTTTATAGGATAAAGCAGATACTGGCACCTCTACATTTCTCCAATCAGCTTGAAGGTCATGTACTCTAGGTAGCCTTCCATGTGGTCTTTATGGGTCTGGGCCACACCCAGGAGTTGTTTACCTAGTTGACAATTACAAGGCCCTTCAACAAGAAGTGGAGGCGGGGGAAATGTGCCTGGGGTCCCTGGCACCTGCCAGCAGCCAGGTCATGTGTGGGGGTCCCAGTGTACTGAGCCTTTATCAGGGTTTCTCCCGGGGGGGTGGGGGGACATGGTGTGCCATGCCCTCTTAACCTCTTGCATGGGCTCGGCAGGCAGTCTCCCAGGATTACCCACAAAAAGTGACAGAGACAGAAAGATAGAGAGAGATCTTACATCCACTGGTTCACTCCCCAAAAGGCCACACACCCAGAGCTGAGTCAGGAGTCTGGAACTACATCCAGGTTTCCCATGTGGTCAGTAGAGGCCAAGGACTTGGGTGATCTTGCACTGCTTTGGCAGGCACATTTGCATGGAGCTAGATGAGCAGCGGAGTAGCTGAGACTCAAACTAGCACTCCCATATGGGCTGCTATCAGCCCAAGTAGAGGCTTAACCTACTAAACCATGATGCCAGCCCCTGATGGAGACTGTCTGTAACTCTGCTTTCTGGTGGGTGAGCCTATTATATCAACTTACTCTTTCATTTTAGGAACAGATGAACACCTCATGGCTCAGAACTCAGAATACTGTGTAGACAATCCTTACTGACTGCCAGAAGCTATTGGTAAAGGTTCTAATGAGAATGGTTGCTTTGTTCATGGATTCATTAAAAATTAGGGGGAGAGGCCGGCGCCGCGGCTCAATAGGCTAATCCTCTGCCTGCGGCGCCGGCCCCCCCAGGGTTCTAGTCCCGGTTGGGGCGCCGGATTCTGTCCCAGTTGCCCCTCTTCCAGGCCAGCTCTCTGCTGTGGCCAGGGAGTGCAGTGGAGGATGGCCCAAGTGCTTGGGCCCTGCACCCCATGGGAGACCAGGAGAAGCACCTGGATCCTGCCTTTGGATCAGCACAGTGCAATGGCCGCAGCGCGCCGGCAGCGGCGGCCATTGGAGGGTGAACCAACAGCAAAGGAAGACCTTTCTCTCTCTCTCTCTCTCTCACTGTCCACTCTGTCAAAAAATTAAAAAAAAAAATAGGGGGAGAATTGTTCCTTTCATTTTTCTACAATGCGTCCAGCTCCCTTACACCAAGCCACATAAACACATGCTCTGCCCTGGAAACTCCCTGCAGACTTTTGCTGATGCTAAATACAAGGGTCCCGAAATATGTAACAGCAAAAAAGACAATAAAAAACAATAATAATAAACTTCAAAAAACACAACTCTCAAATTGTTTTCAGTGTCTTTCTAATGATAAATGGTCTACATTTTCAGCCTTCCAATAAATTTTAGTTTTAGTTAACTAAATGTTATTTCAAGGTACCCTAGAATATAATCACTAAAAATACTGTGTTCCTAAAAATTGACATTTCTACATTCCTATCTTTCCAAAGTGTGAGTGTGTTCTACAGACTAAGCAGACATAGGTGGGCTGCAAATCAAAGCAATACTTTGCATAACACACTGTAACAGAAGCACAGCATTATGTATCACAGCTGAGAGCAACAGTGAATGGCGACTCTTTGGGAAAATGGCTTAACTCTTATCAGCCTGAATTTCTCTGTTGGCAAAAAGGTAGTAATAAGCACATTCAGAATAAGAAAAAAAGAAAAAGATTTGTTGTACAAAATGGTGACTATAGTTAACATACATGAAAAACGCTGGGGTGGGCTTTTGGCACAGACTCCAAATGCCACTGGGGATACCTACATTCCATATTGGGGGGTCTGGTTTCAAGTCCTGAGTCTACATCAAATTTCAGTTTCCTGCTAATACACACCCCAGAAGCAGCAGGTGACAGTTCAAGTAGTTGAAACCCTGCCCCCATCATGGTAGAGCCCAGCTGAGGTACTGGTTCCTAACTTCAGCCTAGTCAATCCTTGGCTGTTGCAGCATTTGGGGAGTGAACCAGTGAATGAAAAAGTTCCTTCTGTCTCTGTCTCTAAAAACAAACAAGTAAATAAATAAATCAGGTATGGGGAGGGAGAGAGGAAGGAAGGAAGGAAGGAAGGAAGGAAGGAAGGAAGGAAGGAAGTGAGGGAGGGAGGGAGGGAGGGAGGGAGGAAGGAAGCAGGGAAGGAGGGAAGGAGGGAAAGAGGAGGGAGGAGGAGGATGAGGAGGAAGGGAAGGAGGGAGGAAAAAAATACTGAAAATACTAAGCTGAGCTGGATATGGTGTTCTCTCTAAAATCTCATCACAAAATGACCATTTGTAATTAGCCAGATTTAGTCACACCACAAGGTATATACACATCAAATATTACGTCAACACAATATATGCACACAAGTTTATGTCAACATAAAATAATCAACTTGCAAGTAAACAAAAAGTAGAGTTTAAAAAAAGGCAAGCACAACACAGAAAACTATGCCACAGAAAATACTCCCCTACTTTCCTTCTACTAAATTGATAAAAGCAACTCAAAATTCTTCCTTTTAAAAATTGAATAAACAGGCCAGCACCACGGCTCACTAGGCTAATCCTCTGCCTGCGACGCTGGCACCCCGGAGTTCTAGTCCCAGTTGGGGCACTGGATTCTGTCCCGGTTGCTCCTCTTCCAGTCTAGCTCTCTGCTGTGGCCCAGGAAGGCAGTGGAGGATGGCTCAAATGCTTGGGCCGTGCACCCTCATGGGAGACCAGGAAGAAGCACCTGGTTCCTCCTGGCTTTGGATTGGCGCAGCGCGCCGGCCGAAGCAAGCTGGCCGTAGCGGCCATTGGGGGGTGAACTAAAGGAAAAGGAAGACCTTTCTCTCTGTCTCTCTCTCACTGTCTAAATGCCTGTCCAAAAAAAAATAAAAGGAGTAAAAATTGAATAAACAATTTAAAAAGTTTCTAAGAATACAATTATTATTTGCATAAAAATAATTTGCAACTTTAAAACTAATTACACTTTTTCAGATCATTTAGCAAAACATATCTTTCCAGCTCAAATCTCGCATCCCCAAACTATTTTCTACTTTATATTTTTTGACAAAGAGATGTTTTATAGGATAAAAAAACAAGCTTTTTCTTGAGAAGAGAGAAGAATTAGCTTGTTAAGGTTTGATATAAAAAATAGCTCAACAAATGTGAAGAAGCAACTGACAGAATGGGAGAAAATATCTGCAAACTATGAAAATGATAAAGGATTGAAATTCATAATCTATGAAGAGCTCAAGAAACTCAACAACAAAACAAATAATCCAATTAAGAAATGGGCAAAGGACATGAACAGGAATTTTTCAAAGGATGAAATTCAAATGGAGGCTGGCACTGTGGCATAACAGGTAAGGCCACCACCTGCAGTGCCAGCATTCCATATGGGCGCCAGTTCGAGACCCAGCTGATCCACTTCTGATCCAGCTCTCTGCTATGGCCTGGTTCCTAACTTCAGCCTAGTCAATCCTTGGCTGTTGCAGCATTTGGGGAGTGAACCAGTGAATGAAAAAGTTCCTTCTGTCTTTGTCTCTAAAAACATGTATATGGCAGAGAAAGAAGTAAAGGATGGCCCAAGTCCTTGGGCCCCTGAACCCTCATGGGAGACCCAGAGGAAGCTCCTGGCTCCTGGCTTTGGATAGGCTCAGCTCCGGCCATTGCAGCCAGTTGGGAATGAACCAGCGATAGATGACCTAACATCCTCTCTCTCCCTCCCTCCCTCCCTCCCTCTCTCTCTCTCTCTCTCTCTTCCTCTCCTCTCTCTGAGTAACTCTAACTTTCAAGTAAAATAAATAAATCTAAAAAAAATAGAAATTCAAATGGCCAACAGACACATGAAAAGATGCTCAGGATCACTAGCCTTCAGGAAAATGCAAATAAAAACCACAATGAGGTCTCACCTCACCTCAGTTAGAATAGCTATTACCCAAAAATAAAAAAATAAATAAATAAAAAAACAATAAATTCTGGCAAGGATATGGGGGAAAAGGTGCCCTAATCCACTGCTGGTGGGAATGTCAACAGTACAACCATTATGGAAGACAGTACAGAGATTCCTTAGAAATCTGAAAATAGATCTAACATATGACTCACTCCTGGGAATTTACCCAAAGGAAATTAAATCAGCATATGAAAGAGTTACCTGTACCCTCACATTTATGGCAGCTCAATTCTCAATAGCTAAGGTACAGAATCAACTGAGATGTCCATCAACTGATGACTGGATAAAGAAACTGTGGTATTGAAACACTATGGAACACTACTCAGCAATAAAAAAAAGAATGAAATCCTGTATTTTGCAATAAAATGAATGCAACTGGAAACAATTATACTTAGTGAAATAATCCAGTCCCTAAAAGACAAATATCATATGTTTTCTCTGATATGCAGCAGTTAATATAGAATACCAAAAATAGTATAGGAGTGAAATGGACATATTGTGATATGATTGTTGTTTTTAGTCCTTGTTTATTCTCCCATGGAACTGTGGTCTTGCTACTTTTCAATTGTTGGATATTATGGTTAGTGGTCAATTAAGTTCATGATTATAGAGTGGATTGGAAGCATGTCTTTGCAAAAAATAAAGAAAAAAAAGGAATGAAGTAGGGTTATTGAGGGAGGGGGAAAGGAGGGGAGGGAAGTACAATTTTCTTAGAACCATACCTGGGAGGACTTGGGAAGATGGTAGAATAGGGAAGCTGCTTACTGCTCTAGTCTAGAATATAGTTTAAAAAAAAAAAAACATATAGAGAGTGCAATCTCAAGGAGAGTTAGGGAAAAAATGGCAGAGAATATTCCACACAAATTAGAAGGACACTGTAGATCTACATGGAGGGTGTGGATACACACAACTCCATGCATCTGAGGACCCCAGCATCTAAGAACCTCAGCACCAGCTCTGGAGAGTGAGGTGGGACCAGACTTCAGCATTCCAAGTCACTGGCAATAAAGCTGCAGGAAGAGCCTGGCATGAGTCCAGCTTGGAGCCCTATGGGGGACAGTACACCTGGCAACCTAGAGGGAAAAAAGGGGGGGGGCACATTTCTCTATCCCTGACCAACTGGCACTGACATCCTGTAACTAGCAGAGAGGGGGCAGGTGCCATTTTGGACATACATAACAGCAGTGCCAGCTTGTGTCTGCATGCCCAGCAACCAGTTGAGAGGAGATGCCCGAGTCTGGCTAGAGGAATTGACAGGGATTTGGGTACTTGTGACTGTGGGAGTCTTGTGTGCTAGGACTGTGAAAACACTGTGGCTACATGAGAGGGCACAGGGTGTGGCTAGGACTTTGAGCAGTCACTGTGGACAGCTCCACACACTTGGAGCTCACTGATTTCCTGGAGAGGGCCATTGCTGTGAGATCTGTGCTCCTACAAAGTACCATACGGAGACTTTGTGCAGTCTTGTGCCAGAGCAAACAAATATACTCACTGGGGCTAATGACTATGCACAGGTCTCCTTGGAGGAGAGGAGGTGAGCATGAGACTATGTCAACAGAGCTGAAGAAACCTCCCCCCTTAATAAAATAAAAAAAAAGAGATTTATCATGCCCAATTTGGGTGTCACCTTGGACACTCCCCTCACCCTGAAGCACTGAATGAAGCTTCCTGGTCACACCCAGCACACACCTCAGGGTATTCACTAAAGAGCAGGCATTCCACTAATCCACAGAGACATAGTCCAAAGATAAAAGCCATCACAGTGGGGGGGGGGGGGGAGAGGATCCAACTATTTCCACAAATGCTAAAAATAAACACAGCAATTCAAGAAACAAAAATAAGGAAGGCAATATGATGCCTCCAAAGAACACAACATTTCAATACTAGAATGTGAAAACAAAGAGATTACAGAAATGCCAGAAGTGGAATTCAAAAAATTGATCATAAGATTACTTAAAAGTAATCAGAAGCAAATCCATGAGTTAAAGAAGTCCATATAAGACATGAATGAAAATTTCTCCCATGAAATTAAGATTTTAAAGGGAAATGAAAATGAAATATTAGAAATAAAGAATTCAATGGAACACATAAAAAATGCAGTGGAAAGCCTTAACAACAGATTTGGTGAGGCAAAACAAAGAATATCTGATGTAGAAGACCAATTTCTGGAAATTTTACAATCAGACCAAAAAAAAAAGAAGAAAATAGAAAACTAAAAAATGGTGTTGGAGATTTATGGGATACTATCAAACAACCCAACATATGGGTCTTAGGAGTTCCTGAAACGTGGAAATAGAGAATAGATTAACCTTTTCAGTCTAAACATTACAGAAACGTTCCCAATTTGAGAAAGAAATGGATGACCAAGTAGAGGAAGCACACAGAACTCCTAACAAACATGACCAGCAAAGATCTTCAACATGACACATTGTAATAAAACTCACCACAGTAAAACATAAAGAAAAGATTCTAAAATGTGCATAAGAGAAATGCCGGATTCCTTTCAGAGGATCTCCAATTAGACTCACAGCTGACTTCTCATCAAAAACCCTATAGGCTAGGAAAGAATGGTGAGATATATTCCAAGTCTTAAGAGAAAAAAACTGTCAACCCAGAATACTATTACCTGCAAAGTTCTCATTTATGAATGAAGGTGAGATAAAGATCTTCCATAACAAACAGAAATTGAAAGAATTTGTCACCATTCATCCAGCCTTAGAAAAGATACTTAAGGATTTGCTACACACAGAAACAAGGAAACATGGTCATCACTATGAAAGAAAGTAAAGGCAGAAAATTTCCCAGTAAAGGTATAAAGGAAATCCAAAGCAAAAAATAGGAATATTTATAGAAAAATGACAGGGCCAAGTTGTTCTTTATCAAGAGTCACCTTGAATGTGAATGGCCTCAACTCTCTAGTTAAAAGATACAGACTGGCTGAATGGATTAAAAAACAAAAACCATCTACCTGTTGCCTACAAGAAACATGTTACCAACAAAGATACACACACCACACACACACTGAAAGTAAAAGGATAGAAAAAGATATTCTATGCTAACAGAAACCAAAATAGATATGGGGTAGCCATCCTGGTATCAGACAAAATAGACTTTCACACAAAAACTTAAGAGACAAAGAAGGGCACTATGTAATGATTAAGGGATCAATTTAACAGGAAGATATGCCTATAATAAAGGTATGTGCACCTAATTACAGGGCACCGGCTTTTTAAAAGAAATGGATCTAAAGAGAGACATAGATTCCCATACAATAGTAATGAGAGACTTCAATACCCCACTTTCAGCAATGGACAGATCAACCATACAGAAAATCAGCAAGTAAAGAACAATTAATCGACATTACAGAGCAAATGGACCTAACGGATATCTACAGAACTTTTCATCCTATAGTTGAGAATATACATTCTCACCAGTGCATGGAACTTTCTCTAGAATATACCAAATATACCACAGGCTAGGCCACAAAGCAAGTCTCAGCCAACTCAAAAAAAAATCGAAATCATACCATGCATCTTCTCTGACCACAATGGAATGAAACTAGAAATCAACAAGTCAAGAATCTCTAAAACATATGCAAACACTTGGAGCCTGAACAACATGCTCCTGAATGAACAGTGGGTTATAGAAGAAATCAAAACAGAAATCAAAAAATTGTTGAGGAACAGTTTTTTTTTCATACTATTTGTTGAACTCTTAGTATCATCTTCTTTGTATAAAGTTAATTGAAAATAGATTTTAGCAAAAGAATAAGAATAAGAATAGGAGAGGGAGAAGGAAGAAGGGTGGGAGATCAGGTAGGAGGGCAGGTATGGTGGGAAGAATCACTATGTTCCTAAAGTTGTATTTATGAAATGCATAAAGTTTGTATACCTTAAATAAAAGGTTTCTGGGGCAAAAAAAGAACTATACCTATGAAATACAAGGAATCTGTAATCTTTATATTAAGAAAAAGGAAAAAAGAAGAAAAAGGAGACTATCAATCAGCTTTGTAAAAAGTTCTGAAAACTTTGGTTACAATTTTAAATCAACTTTCACATGATTGTGGGCTTTTCCACAAATAACTAGACTCTTCCTCCTCATCTCTCCATTGCCTCACTTTTGTAATTTGTCAAAACTGAATGCCTGCTATATTCTCTCATAGGTTGGTGATAACAGATAAAACAAGAGAACACACTGAGAATTTAAAGTACTGTAAAAACATAAAATACTATTAATAATGCATATCACTTTTGAAAGAATGGATAGAGCTACAGAAACCACAATAACAAAAAAATCAAGACAGTGATGTAATCTATTAAGCTGCCATTAGGTGTCAAAACACCGCAATGATTCAGTGCCTTTGCTTGGTAGACTTCACTTTTTTTTTTTTCTTTGACAGGCAGAGTTAGACAGTGAAAGAGAGAGACAGAGAGAAAGGTCTTCGTTCCATTGGTTCACCCCCCAAATAGCCGCTAGGGCCGGCGCACTGCACCAATCCGAAACCAGGAGCCAGGCGCTTCCTCCTGGTCTCCCATGCGGGTGCAGGGCCCAAGGACTTGGGCCATCCTCCACTGCTTTCCCGGGCCACAGCAGAGAGCTGGACTGGAAGAGGAGCAACTGGGACAGAATCGGTAACCCAACCAGGACTAGAACCTGGGGTGCCAGTGCCGCAGGCGGAGGATTAGCCTGATGAGCCATGGCGCCAGCTGGTAAACTTCACTTTTTAAAGACATTCTTAGGCTGAAAGCATTTTAGACTCAATTCTTTCATTTTTTAGCCCAATGAATCATGTGGAACATCAAATTTGATCCTTTGTTATGAGCCTAAGTTTCACAGTTGGAATTGGGCCTCCTCTGTGGCATGACAAGGATCTATGAAGCAATAACAATTTCAATAGTGCTCATTTGTGAAATCAAAGTAGAAGGCAAGAAAAAAATTCTCCTACCAAGCGAAGAACAAAAAAGCAAACAGTAAAATCAGCAAATTGTTTACTGCCAAATGTATGAAATACCTTTTTCGTTCATTACCTATGCCGCCACCATCTCCTCCTGCCTCCCTCCAGCTTGCTAAAGCTGGAATGAAGAGAAAACCGTAGTTGGGCTTCCTTTACCATTTTTGGGCTCTGTGATCACCATAGAAACCAGTGAGTAAATGTCTAAAGAGGCACAGTTGCAGAGAGCTGGGATATGCAAGGCTGGGGTCCTCATATCATTAGATTTGCTGTGAATCTGAAGTAGAGAAAACACTGATTCAATGGACAACCAGTCAGACCTCAATTTGGGGTTATGGATAAACAAGGAACAGACTTGCTACCTTCCTTACCTTGCTTCTGTTACTGCCTTCTGAGCTGGGATGGCACTGGCACTAAGAATTACACATGTGTGAAATTCACAAGTGAATTTCCTTTTAGGAAGGAATCTAAAATGGGATACATCTCCCGGGGGCATTCGTAGACTGAGCAATGAGATCTCCTGGGGCACTCAAGGACTGAGCAATGAGCTAGCTGCTCATGCCATCTTTTGAGTAAATCATCTTTCCTAAAGCAGAATCTCCTTGGCTCATGTTACGAGCTCATAGAAAAGAATATTTTCTGATCAACTATCATGATCTAATATTCAACCTATTATTAAATACTTGTTGTGCCAAACCTTCATGCAAATTTCAGAGTTCAAGTACACTTGTCTGGATTGTATGTGCGTTTCTAGAGTTCATCTCAGAAGACAGAGGGAGAGTGCCAGGCCACACGAGGCTTGTGTGGGCTTCCTGGGGTTCCCCCGTGGCTGGGCATAAGACTGGCAAGCTCTGCTATGGGCGATGCTGTCTTCAGCTAGTGATTCCCTTCCACTTTGACATCTCGGGAAACCCAGCCTCTGTCAGCCGAGGGTGCCTCATCACTGGCAGGAAGCCCTCGCCTGTGGGATCCCGGAAATGCTGCTGCATCTTGCTCCAATTTTGTTTGCCTTGAGGCTGGAGAGTATTGATACCTTATGATTGTGTCTTAGTGGGTTTTGGCTGTCACAGCAAAACACAGAGAACTGGACAGCTTATCAACAACAGAAACGCATTCCAGAGGTTATGAAGTTCAAGTTCAATGTGTCAGCAGGTTTGGCTTGTGAGGGCTTGCTCTCATTTTCCCTGTATTCCTCACATGGAGAAAGAGGCTACCTACATCTCTCTGGGTTCTCTTGCATATGCACACAATCCCAAGCATGTGAGCGCAGCCATCATTCTTAACCACCACCCAAAGACTCCACTTTCCAACATTCTCACCTTAGCTCTGGCATTAGGCCTGGTGTCTGCTTATGAATTTTAGATGGACACAAACAGTAAGACTGTAGCAGACCAAGTTTGAACAGAAGATTTTTTAAATCTCCAAGCTCCCACAAAAATCTCCCTTTCTAAAAATCATATCCTGGCTTAATTGCACCTGAATGAGCCAAGGGCCAGGTAAATTAACTGACATGCCCTCCTCCCTTGATTTTTTGATCTATAGAGTCTATATTTTCTTTAGTGAGAAAACAAAAAAAAAAAACAAGTTTTATCCTCCTTTTTTAATTATTTATTTGAAAGTCAAGAGTTACACAGAGCGAGAAGGAAAGGCAGAAAGATAGAGAGGTCTTCCATCCACTGGTTCACTCCCTAATTGGCCACAACGGCTGGAGCTGTGCCGATCCAAAGCCAGGAGCCAGGAGCTTCCTCCAGGTCCCCCATGCGGGTGCAGGGGCCCAAGGACTTGGGTTCTTGTGCTGCTTTCTCAGGCCATAACAGAGAGCTGGATCAGAAGTGGAGCAGCCAGGACTTGAACCGGTGCCCATATGGGATGCCAGCACTGCAGGCAGCAGCTTTACCCGCTACACCACAGTGCCAGCCCCTATCCTCCGATTTTAAAACTGACTCTAAAACTGGATAAATGCTTTGGGATGCTGTAATGTCATGCCTTAAGATGACTTCTTGATGTCTGAATTCTGTTCTAGAAGTTTCATCTACGTTCTTAATGCTTTAGTATGTCTGCTCAGTTTTTAGTGTTTTAAGAATGTAGCTGGGTTAATCTTTTGAGTTCTACTGCTTTTTGAAATTTAACTTGTGCAAACATAGGTCTATATTATTTGCCCCTAAATGGTTCAGAGGAAGAAAGCAAGGAACTTGTTTCCCCAAAGACCAAAGAAAATTCTACACTAATGTAGAAGGGATCCAAAGGCTGATATAGATAGGCTGTATCAGAGCCCCGCAGTGTTAGGACCCCAAACACTTTAGGACAGAACCTCTAAGCACCCCTTTTGTGATATTCAATTATCCCCATGGGCTACACACTGAAAAGGAAGGGTTTGGCAAAAAAATTTGAGGCTTACATATATACTACCCCAACAGGGAGCAGCGCTGTGGTATAGTGAATTCAGCCGCCTGAAGTGCTGGCAATCCATATGGACGCCAGTTCATGTCCAGCTGCCCCACTTCCTATCTAGCTCCTTGCTAATGTGCCTGAGAAAGCAGTGGAAGATGACCCAAGTCCATGGGCCCCTGCACCTACATGGGAGTCCCAGAAGAAGCTCCTGGCTCCTGGCTTCAGCCTGGCCCAGCCCCAGCTCTTGCAGCCATTTGTGGAGTAAACCAGCAGATGGAAGATCTGTCTGTCTCTCCTCTCCTGTCCTTCTCTCTCCCTCCCTCTCTCCCTCTCTCTCTCTCTCTCCCTCTCCCTCTCTCTTCCTAACTCCGACTTTCAGATAAAAGAAATAAATCTTTTTAAAAAATAAACTACCCAAACAGTGACATTATAGTAATAAACTGGAGGAGAGGTAGGGGGAGGCGATGATGATTTTACTTTAATTCATAACATTAAATTTTTTAAAAGCTCTTGTTTCAGCAAAGATGACTCACTTAAAAGAATACAACATTAACTTGCAGATAAGTTGGGTTATCCTCCAGCACAAATGTGATATTCGCCTCTTCTTTGCAAATCTCTGCCAATGAGGAATGGAGGAGGAGAAGGGAGTGGCAAGATGAAAGCACAACGGCACGAAGAGAAGAGACAAAGCTAGAAAACCACGCCGCCTTGAGCACCTGCTCTGGAACTATACCACCTGGGACCTCCGTATCCCTGCTCTGCACAACACAAGGCATGGCTCAAGGACCTGTAGGAGCTGTGACATCGCTATTATCAGAGTAAAACTGGCTCTCTCTCTCTCTCTCTCTCTCTCTCTCTCTCTCCTTGTTTTCTAATAAAGTTTTAATAAGATTTTCACAGTTCAAAATTCCTCAAGTTTCTGCAGGAGCTCTTTGGCCCAAATACTTGGGTCTAAGTTACTGCTAAGGAAAGGGGAGCCTTCAGTCCCTCTGACCACACAGGACTGTGACTGCACTTTGGGAAGCCTTTCAGGCAGAGGCTGGAGGGGCAGCTATTTAGGGATATTTAGCAGTCTCTTGTGTCAGCAGCTTATTCCCTGCCCAAGGTGCAAACTGCACTAGAAAAACCTCAAAAGTCCACTCCAGCTGTCAGATTTCATCTGCCACAAACACCACACTGCTTTCATCCACAGTATCTCACACCCTCCAGACACTGCGCGGAACTAGAAACCAAATGCATTTGCCAGACCAAACAGACAGGTTGGGGTTTCCAACTGCAGATGAGTAGGCAGCCTGGGTAATTTGCTGCTCCATTTAAATTTTACATAGGGTATACACAGAATTCATCTCTCCCCTTTCTTCCTGCCTCACTGATTGTCTGTTAAGCCATTTGCATTCTTCAATGGCTGAGGATCTCATGACATTTTTCTAGACCACCTGGATTCAGAACCCAACCAACGATACTGATAAAGTCAATTTTGCCTTGCTGGCTGAGATTCTTGGTCAAAAAAGGATAATCCTGGGTGGCATCCATTCTGCATCGCCAGTGTCTCCCTCCAAAACTTCTTACTGAAGCTTTTCAAGGCAAAGTGTCTGGTTAGCATCCCCATCTTTTCCCTGGAAATCTTAAAGCTCCCTCAAAATGCAAAGTGAGTCAAAAGTAGCCTGAGAAACCTGGTTCTGTTAATGTTTCTTTTCAGTCAGTAGGGAATCTTTATTCAACCCCAGAGCTGTTTAAAAAAAAAAAGAAAAATCTAATTATTTCAAGACAAGCTGCTTTTCCATGTGTTCTGATCCCTGAGCTCCCCCTTGTGCCCTGATGGAAAATTGATTCAAGTAAGAACTAAAGGTCAACACATGGAGGCTGAGAGGTTCGAGCCACTCCCTAGAGCACTGGACCACACTGGAGGATGCTGCATTGTTATTACAGACACAGTTTTGCCAGAATACAGGTGAATGGCTCCACCCTGTCCATCACTGTCATTTGAGATGAGTTTTTTGGAAAACTAAAATACAGACCGAAGTTAGAGAATCTCTCAGGGAGAAATAAGCTAGTTCCAAAAAAGGTGAGTTAATATAAATGGTTACCAATTTTTACTATGCTTCAAAATTGCCTTATGTTGTCTTAAAAAACATTCTTTTGCTCAATACCCAGAGGTTCTGTAAGTTTTAGGGAAGGCTCAAAAAAATCAAATTTTAAAACACACACCCAAGGTATTCTGCTGAAGGTGCCTGAGAAATCCCGATGAGCACAGCTTAGTTCCATAGGTGGCAAAGACCACACTGGGGTACCTTGATCCTAAAATGTTTACAAATAATCAACATATTAAGCAATGAATAACTGTGAAAAATGAAAATCAGGAGACATTTAAAGTTCATTAATGTCAATACAAGCAGTCTTTATTAAAGCTCACAATACATCTGAGTCTACAGAATGGCTTATTTTCTCCTATGCGTTCTACCCAAGGTGAAATGTATTAGCCATATCTAGACTGTGGGTAGTAAGCTGGTGCCCCAGTGTCAACCAGCTAAATGAACTATACTATGTATTCTGTAGGTCGGACCTACTTTGGTGATTATGCCACTGTGAATCAGAAATGTGGCAAGCTGGAAACAGATCACACAAGTTATTTACCCTGGCCCCTACCCCTTTACTGTGACTCAGAGATTAAATTATTTAGTCTAGATCAACCAACTGGTTCATTGCAGATCCTAATCTAGCTCTCAAGGATATTGAGGCTAAACAGAAAGAACAGATACAAAGATAGAACAGTATAATTAATTATATGTTGCTTAATTAATCTTCAAGAAAATTAGGCTTTAATTAGAGGTAAATAGGACAACAGTATGAAGGAGGCTGGAAGAACAGTCATGCACTGTACAGACCGCACATAGGATTGTGGTCCCATAATATTATAGTACAGTCTACATGTACAGTTGGCTATACAATCCAGGCTTGTATAAGTGCACCTTATAATGGTTCCACAAGCACAAATTGTCCAGGAACTCATTTCATATCATTATCCACCCTCACAAAGTGACCCATGACTACAGTGAGATAGGACAAGGGTTTATTCCTCTTTTTTTTTTTTTTTTTTTTTTTTTGGAAAGGCAGAGTTAGACACAGAGAGAGACAGAGAGAGTTATAGACAGTGAGAGAGAGAGACAGAGAGAAAGGTCTTCCCTCCATTGGTTCACTCCCCTAATGGCCGCCACAGCCGGCGCTGCGCTGATCCGAAGCCAGGAGCCAGGTGCTTCCTCCAGGTCTCCCATGCAGGTGCAGGGACCCAAGCACCTGGGCCATCCTCCATTGCCCTCCCGAGCCACAGCAGAGAGCTGGACTGGAAGAGGAGCAACCGAGACTAGTACCCAGCACCCCAACCGGGACTAGAACCTGGGGTGCTGGCGCCGCAGGTGGAGGATTAGCCTAGTGAGCCATGGTGCTGGCCGGATTTATTCCTCTTAACAGGTGCTCAGCACATCCCTATAAGAAAAACTTGCAGATTCTTGATGAGGCTTCACCTCACCCCCGTTAGAATGGCTTTCATACAGAAATCAACAAACAACAAGTCCTGGCAAGGATGTGGGGGAAACAGTACTCTAATCCATTGTTGGTGGGAATGTAAAATGGTACAACCACTGTGGAAGACAGTATGGAGATACCCCAGAAATTTGAATATAGACCTACCATATGACCCAGACATCCCACTCCTGGGAATTTACCAAAGGGAAATGAAATCAGAATATGAAAGAGTTATCTGTACCCTCATGTTTATTGAAGCTCAATGTACAGTAGCTAAGATGGAATCAACCCAATGTTCATCAACTGAAGACTGGATAAAGAAATTGTGGGATACGTACACCATGGAGTACTACACAGCAGTAAAAAAAAAAAAATGAAATCCTGTTGTTTGCAACAAAATGGATGAAACTGGAAAAGCATCATACTTAGTGAAATAAGCCAGTCCCAAAGAGCAAATACCATATGTTCTCCCTGATGTGATAACTAATATAGCACCTAAAAGATAATTTATAGAAGTAAAATTCACACTTTGAGATGCAATGACTTTGAACAGCCCTTGTCTTGACTGCTGAGACAAAATTTTTTTCATCTTATTTGTTGAACTCTTAGTATAGAGTTAATCATATGTATAAAGTTAATTGAAAACAGATCTTTGTAAAAAATAAGAATGGAAATAGGAGAAGGAGGAGGAAGAAGGTTGGGAGGACAGGTACAATGGGAAAAATCACTATGTTCCTAAAGCTGTATTTATGAAATGCATGAAGTTTGTATTCCTTAAATAAAAGGTTTCCAGGAAAAAAAAGAAAAACTTGCAGATTCCTCTGTTGTTTTTCTGCTTTATACTTACAGAGAGTGTTTTCAAATGGCTATACTCTAGAAAGTTGTGTTTCCTATAATAAGTACAAATGTGGAATAATCATAAATAAATAAGAATACCTGGGGACTGAGATCACTCCTGCTCCAGGTTTGGTAGGATTACATCTCATTTTCACAGCAGTGGATCGGCCATTAATGCAAGACGTTGTAGTTGTAGAAGATCTATTGTAAAGTAAATGATATTTTTAAAAAAGTTATGATACAGATTAAAAAGTCAAAACTGTCAGGTGTATAATTGCTCTCATGCTGTATAAACAAATGAGAAAGAAAATGTATTCATTAATTTGAAATTTTAATACACATTCAGGTCATTTACTTTCACTACCTATGGAAAGTTGACTATTTTCCTTGGTAAAATGATATACTATTATCAAGTTACTTAGCAAAGCTATTATGATTTTACTTAAAATTATAATAAAAAGTTTTTACATGAGCAGAGGTCACATCTACTTGAGCTGACATTTTGATGAGCAATTTAAAAATAATTATTGCCTAGACAATGAAGCAGAGCCTCTTTATTGCCTCATTTACAAGAATATGGATTGTCATTTGAGGAAAATTATTCAAAGTTTTCAAAACATTGCATGTTTCTTTTTACTGAGCTTTTCACTTAATGATCAGTTACTGATTAGCCATTAGGAATAAACTGCCATGCTAGATACCTGCTGACATAATACATCTTCCCTGCCACTAGAAACTTATCTAGAATGCGAATTTGTACATAGAGATGTGGAGAAACAACAAGTATACATAATATGTAATTATATATTTATTGTATATATGCTTATTTAGATAAACACAGGTAAGCAGCATCTTCACTTACTTATAAAAGAAATGCACATCTGGAATTTGGCTTGGTGAAGCCGGGAACATGTCTTCTCTTATATTAATATTTTGCAATGTTGTTTCAACTGTCACTCCTAGAGATTGAAAAATAAACTATTAAGCAATATGAGAAAATAAGATTTATCTAGCCTTTGAGTACATGAATAGTAAACAGGTTTATTCTGATGAATATCCTTTTAACAGAAACGCTGAATTTATTTAAGACATTCAGATAAGACTGAGAAACTTCCCAAAGTCTCCAGAATAGAAAAGAAAAATATTCTATTCCTTAGCTTTGTAATTTGACTTAAGTCATTTCAATTTCCTGGATCTTATTTTCTAGATATGTAAAATGCAGGCAGTAATGTCAATAATCTATAAAGCGCAGTCCAGTTCTAACATTTCAAAAGTCTACTATTAGAATTGTCAACCTCCACTGAGTTTTGTTGAGTGAGTTGGGCTACTTTGCTAACACAAACTTTTACTCATATTAAATATAAACATAATTAACAACAGAATAATTTTTAGCACTATAATTTTTAGAAAATAAGTCCAAATTTTTCTTAATATAATAAGCAGAAAACTAATGCACTTTGCCTATCTCTTTAGGAGAAAATGATGGCAGAACTAAAATGCAAGTTACACAGCAAACTTTGTAAGAGTTCTGACACCGCTCCTAAGCCAAATAACTGTCCTTGGTGCTGAAAGTTGACGTTAATTTCCTCTGTAGTCTATAGCAATAATTCTCAAATCTGGCTACACATCAGAATCACTGATGGGGTTGGCTAAAGCCACACATTCCTAACCTCCATTCCAGAGGTGTTAATGAACCCGGTCCCTAAAACTGACTAGTTAGAGACCTGTACTCTCCTTACACCTTCCAGGATCACTGAGACAGAACGGGCACACAGGGAATGAAACCTGACAGCCCCATCTTTGCTACCAACTTAGTTCTGAAGTAAAAAAAGATAATGAGGGGCTGGCGTTGTGGCATAGTGGGTAAAGCCGCTGCCTGCAGTACCAGCATCCCATATGGGTGCCGGTTTCGATCCAGCTCTCTGCTATGGCCTGGGAAAGCAGTAGATGATGGCCCAAGTCCTTGGGCCCCTGCATCCCTGTGGGAGACCTGGAAAAAGTTCCTGGCTTCGGATCAGTACAGCTCCAGCCGTTGCGGCCAATTGGGGAGTGAACCAGTAGATCGAAGACCTCTCTCTCTCTTTCTGCCTCTCCTTCTCTCTGTGAGTAACTCTGACATTTCAAATAAATAAATAAATCGTAAAAAAAAAGAATAGATAATGAAATCTGGTGGCATACACTGTGAATCAGGTTTATATAATATTGCTTTCTATTATTGATTTGTTTTTAGTTTTTGTTTTTAAAAGTATTCTGCCTCTTAAACTCCTAAGGAATCTGATGAAAAATACAGAGCTTCACAAAAGACATTTCACATATGAGTTAACACAAATTCAGAGTGCTGTATTCACTGAAATTGATCAACAGAAACCCTCTTTGGTGGAGAGTCTACAAAGTGATGACTTGGAATTACCTATGGGCCTTAATCAGCAATGCAATGACAAGTTGTTGGTTCCAACATGTTAGAATAAATATATGCATGTATAGCATGAACCAAAGGAAGCTTACCTAAAAATGTATCTGCCAGAATAATGGATTGTGATGATAAGGCTGCTCGGAAACCCTTACTTTCAGAAGGAATAATAGTTGACTGGCACACAAATGCTCCTACCAAATTTGTGTAATCATCGGAGCCCGCCACCACTTCCTTTACTGTAAAGTCTGTTATATTGTTCATACAGAGAGCCATCTTCTTCCCCTAGGAAAACAAAGTCATAAAGGAGAGGGTTTATTGAAGGTCAGTCTGTAAGCTGATTCTCAGCTAGCTAGTGACTCCAATATTACAGGGGCTCTCTCCCCAGCACAGAGATTCTGACTTGAATGATCTGGTAGCATTTTTTAAAGCTCTCAAGGCAATTTCAGTGTCCAGCCAGTGTTGAGAGCCACTGCAATTGTAACAAATACAGTAATTTAAGGCTGCAATTGCTCTTTCAACACAAGTTTCATTTGTGCTGGATGAATGCCATCTAACTTAAGGAAATAAAAGTCTTCCACAAAATATTCAAGTCATAGGATAAATATGTATGCAAACAGACCAGGAAACTGTTTTGAAGATTTTAATGCACAAAAAAACTTGCTCTTCCTTCTACACTGTGGATCCATGTGTGGCAGGAAAGCAATGTGACGGATGAAGAGTTCAGTAAGTTGAAAAGAATTATACAGGTTTAGTTTTTAATCATTTAGAGGTTAGCTGGAAGGCATAGTTTATAAAAACTGGAAAACTGGGGACCAATATAGTGGCATCCTGGGCTAGGCCACCTTCTGTGACAAGAGCATCCCATATGGGCACTGGTTCAGGTCCCATCTGTTCCACTTCCAATCCAGTCCCCTGTGAATGGCCTGGGAAAGCAGCAAAAGATGGTTCAAGTGGGTACACCACTGCACCCATGTGAGAAACCCAAAAGAAGCTCCTGAAGAGTGAATCAGTAGATGGAGGATCTCTGGATGTGTGTGTGTGTGTATGTAATTCTGCCTTTAAAATAAATAAATAAATCTTTTTAAAAAAACTAGAAAACTGTTTAGTATACATATAGTCACACTGCAAAATAAACTGTATCTTGCTCCACTACTCTATAAAGAAATGTAGAAAGAAAACAGGGAAATTATTTCACTAGGCATAGATATAAAGTTTAAACAGATGGGCATAAAAACTTTTCTGTGTTAACACACTTGTAATCATAGCCTATACATTTTTCTCTCTCCACCAGGCCTTCTCACCAGATGTATTTTTACTAAGCGTAAATTAAATTGTTGAATCCAAGGGGGGGGGGGAACAATGGAAAAGAGCAGAGAGAAATTACTGAGGAAAATAAAGAGGAAGTAACAGACTAAAAGGATATGAATGAGAATAAAAGGAATGACAAAGATGACAGAAGTAAAGAGAAGGCAGATAGAACAAGAGATGCTGGAAATAAGAGGATAAGATTGCGATGTGTGAAGATAATGCAATTAATCTAATCTAGTACCTCACACGGTCTCAGGACATATCAGGTATTTAACATACATTTATTTACTGAGTGCACTGAGTGACTAACCAATCTAGCAAGTGTATTAGATCTCCCCATGTAAAGTCAGAACAGGACAAATATTGCAGCACGTGAAATTTACAGAATTTTTTTAGTTTGAAAACTTTTGTGATCATCAGATCTCTATTTCCTTTGAGCAAGTTTGGCACAGCTTCTCAAAATGAAGACAGCTGAAGACTTAGGGGCTCACATGAAAAGAGACATGAAGGAAACACCTCATTATATTGTTATCTTTGCTAATGCTGTAGCCATAGTTTCCAACTCCAACCTTGCGTGTTCATAAGGATATTGGATATGTGGTCCTCCAACTCTGACCATCACTGGTATCAGTGAATGTCTGATTCTTCCTACAGAAAATGAAGTCCCATGATTTACAAGCAGATGCTTCCTAGCAACTAACATCTGTCCCTGCAAACCTCCCTTTTATTTGAGACAAGCTTCTTTTTGGAAGTCTTTTTTCCTTCAGAATGACAACATACATATGATGGTTAATTTTAGGTGTCAACCTGACTGGATTAAAGGATACCTAGAGAGTTGTTATGGGATTGTTCCTTGCTACAGCTGTGAGGGTATTTCCAGAGGAGAATGGTGTATGAGCTGGGAACTAAGCGGGGAAGATCCTTCTTCAATGTGGGTGGGCACCATCCCCTCTGGTGGGGGCCTGGATAGAACAAGAGACAGCGAAAGGAGTACTTCCTGCTCCTGGAGCTGGGACACTACTCCACCTGCCATGGACGTTAGAACTCTGGGATCTCTGGTCCCAGGTTTGAAGACAAGACAGCAGCCCCCTAGGCGCTCAGCCCTGCAGCCCTAGGATGAGAATGACATGGCTGGATTTCCTCCTGCTGGGGTTTTCAGACTTGGACTCAGCTCTACCAGAATCCCAGAGTCTGCTTGCAGTGGGTCTGTTGTAGGAGTCCTGGCTTCTATCCATAATCATGTGAGCCAATTTTCCCAACAAATCTCCGCTCATGGATCTCATAGGTACCCAACATAAATACCAACCGAATGTACCCTATCAGAAATGCTTGGGAACATAAGTGTTTCATATTTTGGATTTTATAAAATATTTATAAATATTTTTAGAAATATACACAGACTTTACAAGTTATGCATCCCTAACCTGAAAATATAAAACAAGAAATGCTCCAAAAACAGTTCTGGATTTTGGAGCAGTTTGGATTTCAGGTTCTCAGGTTAGGAGACACACACACATACACACACACACACCCTGTCTGTCTCTCTCTCTCCAATAAGCAAGAATAAAACTTGCTTAAACCACAACTGCTTGCCTCAAAAAATAAAGATTGACAAACATGACTCACTTTCACACAAACATGAAGGATGCTCAAAGCGCTCACACCCCATAGCTCCAAGCTAGTGATTCAGCTGGTTGGATAAGTGCTTTGATGTCCCGGGAACCAGACAGGCTGTCCCAAGTAGATGAAGCTGCCAACGTGCTCAGAAGTACAAGAGGATTTGAGTATTCAAAGGCCAATTCCTGACATTGGGTTTTAGTTTCCAAGGAGAATTCATTGCTCCATCAATACAGAAAATACCACCTCAATCAGTTCTGAAATATAGCTGCATCTCACCTTGGCAGCCAGAACTCACCTCATGCCCACATAAGCTGATATTGAAGAAATGGAAGTATTTTGTTCCTTTGGAGGTGAAGCTGGGGCCATTCATTAATGAGCCCACACTGCTGAGGTTGCTAAAGTCATAGTGAAAACTCTGATTTTCTTTTTCATGGTAGAAAAAGCAGTCACTGTAGCAAATGGAGTGGTCCTTCAATTAAAGATTAAGAGATTTAAAGAAATAAAAAAGTATTAGCTGTTGTTAAAAAAAAAATGTGTTCCCAAAAAAGTTCTAGGCATGAAAACTATTTCAGTAATTTCATCTTGGTTCCAACATATTTTACCATACCAATAGGGAAAATTTCTAAACTCTAAGTAGATTTTTATAGGCAAAGAAGATTCAGATTTTTTCAAAGTCAGAGTAAAGTAATTCTCAAGTTAGCTTCTTACAGAAGGTATTTTAAGAGACAGTCAAAATTCCCATTACGCTGTTCTAAATAGCATAATTACTTTCTCCCTAACTCCTACTAGAGCATCAATCTTTGCCTTTTTTTTTTTTTTGACAGAGTGGATAGTGAGAGAGAGAGAGACAGAGCCTTTTTGCGGGTGGTTCACCCTCCAATGGCCGCTGCGGTTGGCGCATCTCACTGATCCGAAGCCAGGAGCCAGGTACTTCTCCTGGTCTCCCATGCGGGTGCAGGGCCCAAGCACTTGGGCCATCCTCCACTGCCTTCCCGGGCCATAGCAGAGAGCTGGCCTGGAAGAGGGGCAACCAGGATAGAATCCAGCACCCCAACCGGGACTAGAACCTGGTGTGCCGGCGCCTCAAGGCGGAGGATTAGCCTGTTAAGCCATGGCGCCAGCCCAATCTTTGCCTTTAAAATGTAAGATACATTTGCAGTTCCCTATAAACTCCTGCTGCTAGCCTATAGTGGCAGTTCATTTGCAGTCAATAACACATGACAACTCAGCTTTTATATTTCTGGAAACCATTCTTATTTAAGTGTTTTTCTTAGTATTTGACATCCCCAGTACCTAGTATACTTATGGCACATCAGTATTAAGTGCTCATAGTAAAAGCTCAATAAATATAAGAGGAGAGAAAACAGGAAAATGGGGTGAAAAGTCTTTTTTCAGAACCAATGGCAACTTCATAGCTCCTATGAAGCATTAAGCAGAACACTTGAGTTTCTCTCTCAAAATGCATGCTCTCTCACCTGAGTGCTTTTACTTCCAGGCCCACATGGAACACAAGCCTCCTTGCCATAGACCTGATGTATGGACAGGTAGGTGTCAGGTGGACACTCCTTGCACTGGTTGGTTTCTTTTTCAATGTAGTGGCCTGGGGGGCAGGGGACACACGATGAGCCCGACTGTTCAGAACCGAGGGCACAGGCACGGCATGAGGACGCCACCCCATCGACTGCATTAGTGGCTGTGATAGAATAAATCTTCACCATGTCATTGATGAACCGTCTATTCTAAAAAGAGAGCAGAAAGTAGTGACTTCTGCCTTGGAGCTTGGTGGTACAACAGATTATGTCTCATGTTGATATCACCAGAACAAGCAGAGTGTTCCATCCTAATAGCTTGGCACTGGCAATGGGTTAATATCACTCCTATTTGGTTCTTATGAAAAGACCTTAAATCTTGACCCGAGAAGGTAACGTCCACTCTATGAGATTATTGGCGCTTTGCCACAGTTACCACAAGATCTGTCATAATTGGTATAAACTTGGGCATATTTACAGACCTCATATCTGAAAGAACTGTCATATTTCAAGAGAGGCAATTTTACTTCACACCATTCTTTATTCTGATAAAAGTCTAAATCCAATGATTATTAAAATATTGACAGCATAGCAGAGTGAAAAGGCCTGGGAACAGGGATTAGAAAATCTAGGAAGAGTAGGACGTGCGGTCCCCATGCAAACACTAACTGTAATTCACAGGCAGCCACTCCATGGAGCCTGCCTTTCCCTCATCAATTTAGTCGGATTCTACCAAGAGCTTCTGGAGTCGGGAGTTAAGAAGCTGGGTCTTACTATATTCCCCCTTCTGACACTGGGTGAATTAAGGTCTGGTTTTCATCCTGCAGTGGACATCACTCCATCAGCACAGAGCAGTGATACCCAGGCTACTTAATGCTTTCTTGTCTGGGACAACTACAGAAGGAAGGCAAAGGGGAAAGGAGGATTTCGTGGCACACTCCTGCCACACACAGTGGGAACACCAACACCTGTAAAAAACACCCAGACTCAAGAAAAATCCGGGAAATGGTCTTCCCACTAAATTCCTAAAGAGGAAAGACAAAGTGCCCCACATTCTTCACTGCAGTGTTAGGGCCGCTTCTGAACAAGAGATCTTGACTAGGGAAATCCGTAAAAATAAAGAAGGTATTTTAAGGATACATCAAAATTCTCATTACACTGTTCTAAAAAGTAAAACTACAAAATAAAATAAAAAATAATAGCCCTGAAAATATCAAAATATACAATGAAATTTACTTAGGAGAGGATTTGGTCTATTCCAACAGAGAAATGAAAGGAGGCAAATTATTCTGTGTTATAAAACTCAAAGGTATGTATGTACACCTTCTCCAGGCTGTAAAGGAGACATTACTATAATGATAAAAATGAAACAGGACTAGTTGGTGGCTCCTAGACAAATGTCACGCCATTTCGATGAAGAGGAAGAAAGTTAACAAACCTATCAAAGCCTCAGAAAGCCTGAAAGGTAATTTTTTAAGTCTATGGTGTTAGATTTTCTTTTTCTTAAGACTCAGAGGATTTCATTTGTTTGGAGTTCAAAGTAATTCAAAGATACACTGCATTGTTTCATTTCACTCTTACTACCCCAAAATTTAAAAAGTACCGTTTTATCTCAATCAAATGGTGAATTTCACATCAATGGAAACTCTACCTTTTCCTCCAGATTAGAACCATCACTTTGCATACATCACCACAAGGGGGAATCATCTTCGTGTTTAAACAAAAAGTGCCTGGAACTTACATCTTGACCCTGATTGGTTCTCTGGAAGGCCCAGGTAAACGTAAACGTGGCATTCTTGAAGATGATGTGGGTGTATGCTTGTTTCTCTTTGGTTCCACCCCATGATTCCACCACATTGGTACTTTTCCTATTAATATCCTAAAACACAGGAAGAGAAACATACAAATAAGCTCAGTATTAATATACTTATGTCTACATTACAAGTATATATTGACACTTAGAATAAGCCCTATAAGGCTTGTGGCTGTATGTGCAGAGCACATAACTCTCAAGATTTTCCTTCAAGCGTGCACAAGTACCTGCTGTACTCAGTAATACAGTATGTCAAGTGCACAAGTACCTTCTGTACTCAGTAATACAGTATGTCAAGTGCACAAGTTCCTGCTGTACTCAGCAATACAATAGGTCAAGTGCACAAGTACCTACTGCACTCGGTAATACAGTATGTCAAGTGCACAAGTACCTGCTGCACTCGGTAATACAGTATGGCAAGTGCACAAGTACCTGCCGTACTCGGTAATACAGTATGTCAAGTACACAAGTACCTGCTGTACTCGGTAATACAGTATGTCAAGTGCACAAGTACCTGCTGTACTCAGTAATACAGTATGGCAAGTGCACAAGTACCTGCCATACTCAGTAATACAGTATGTCAAGTACACAAGTACCTGCTGTACTCGGTAATACAGTATGTCAAGTGCACAAGTACCTGCTGTACTCAGTAATACAGTATGTCAAGTGTACAAGTACCTGCCATACTCGGTAATACAGTATGTCAAGTGCAAAAGTACTTGCAGTACTCAGTAATACAGTATGTCAAGTGCACAAGTACCTGCTGTACTCAGTAATACAAGTGCACAAGTACCTGCTGCACTCGGTAATACAATATGTCAAGTGCACAAGTACCTTCTGTACTCAGTAATACAATATGTCAAGTGCACAAGTACCTGCTGTACTCGGTAATACAGTATGTCAAGTGCACAAGTACCTGCTGTACTCAGTAATACAAGTGTACAAGTACCTGCCATACTCGGTAATACAGTATGTCAAGTGCACAAGTACCTACTGCACTCGGTAATACAGTATGTCAAGTGCACAAGTACCTGCTGTACTCAGTAATACAAGTGTACAAGTACCTGCCATACTCGGTAATACAGTATGTCAAGTGCACAAGTACCTGCCGTACTCGGTAACACAGTATGTCAAGTGCACAAGTACCTGCTTTACTCAGTAATACAGTATGTCAAGTGCACAAGTACCTGCTGTACTCAGTAATACAGTATGTCAAGTGCACAAGTACCTGCTGTACTCAGTAATACAATATGTCAAGTGCACAAGTACCTGCTTTACTCGGTAATACAGTATGTCAAGTGCACAAGTACCTGCTGTACTCGGTAATACAGTATGTCAAGTGCACAAGTACCTGCTGTACTCGGTAATACAGTATGTCAAGTGCACAAGTACCTGCTGTACTCAGTAATACAAGTACACAAGTACCTGCTGTACTCAGTAATACAGTATGTCAAGTGCACAAGTACCTGCTGCACTCGGTAATACAATATGTCAAGTACACAAGTACCTGCCATACTTGGTAATACAGTATGTCAAGTGCACAAGTACCTGCTGCACTCGGTAATACAGTATGTCAAGTGCACAAGTACCTGCTGTACTCAGTAATACAGTATGTCAAGTGCACAAGTACCTGCTGTACTCAGTAATACAATATGTCAAGTGCATGGTCAGCATGAATTGAAAGAGGTCACAAGTCACAGTATGCTAACATGTTGGCATTTGGGGTGGATGAGTGATCCTAACCTGGAAAACATACTTAGCAGAGGAAACTTCGCACAGTATACGTCCAGGATGCTCAAAGAATGGAAAAGCTTTCTATTTCTGTCGTTCCCCTTGAGCAATGCTGACAGACAACACAGAAATTTCAAGTTCCCTCACATGCTTCTCAGCCTTTTGGCTAAGATCCAGTGCAGCTTGCCCCCTGAGTTACACTTGCAACTCCCAGGCTTATCCAAGTGTAGACTAACCAGATTACTGCTTCACATTCATGAAATACTCACCTCCAAAGGCTTGATCCATGTATTTTATTTCTGACTTCCTTAGCTAAATTCAACATTTTGAATAATTATAAAAATTTGTGATATGCCAACAAATATGCTTCACTAACACAGCTAGAAGACAAATATAAGTCAGCCAAATAATCCAATAGATATTTAATTTATTCAAAATGAAAACCAAGTTTAACTTTGAATTTTCTAACTAGTCTTCCCTGTGAAATCCTGATAAATTATGCAAGTCCTTAGGAGGATTCCATTAGTTATTGAGGATGTTGGCAACTGGCTGCCATGAGCCTATGACATGTCTCTTTCTTTATCTTCCTATGATACAAACATAGGAATTAAAATGTTATGAAGTCATCAAATATACTACAAATAGATACCTCTGACATTCACACTACAAACACATATAACCAAAAAATGTTTGTCACGCATTACAGAAATCCCCACATTTCCAAGCCAAATCACCACACTTGCAATTTCCAACACGGATTTCCTAAGATACAGTGAGTGCTTCATTAAACATCATCTTTCTGGGTCATAAGAAATGGAATTTATTGTACTGCTATAAATAATGCCACCTTACATCTGTAAAGGACTACTTGAAATTCAAAGCATTCTTATTTGACATAAAAAAAAAAAACCTATGAGAAGAGCAAATTACACAGAGGGGAAAGAAAATTAGCATATTCTGCTATAAACGAAAAACTCTGGGATTGATTTACCAAAGCGTCACATGACTACTACTCTCAGGAGTGCTTGGTCAAGAGAGAGGAACAAAAACACCAATACATGAACATATTTGGGAGCACAGTGGTGAAAATGGTTAGGAGAAGTGTGAGCTATCCTTGAGTGTGAATGGGAGGTCATCAAATGAGAGGACAAGATGACAAATATTACAGCTTAGAGTTACAAGACATAGAAAACAGGAAAAACACAGACTGTTTCATGAAAGTGAATAAATTCTGGATGATAAAGATACTTGAGTACTAAAAGCAGGTTTGCTAACAAAGGCTGGGGTAAGGATATAAAAAGTCATAGAAATGCCATGCTAAGGAATTTGAGAAATATTCAGGGCCATTGGTTCTCAAACTTCACCCTGTATCCTTGAGGCTTGCTAAAATACAGATTATTGTGTCACCTCCCCAGCATTTGTCACTTGGTAAGGTCAAGATGGGCCCCCAATTTTGCTTTTCTTTTTTTTTTAAGATTTATTTATTTATTTGAAAAGTCAGAGTTACACAGGGAGAGGAAAGGCAGAGAGAGAGAGAGAGAGGTCTTCCATCCAATGGTTCATTCTCCAATTGGCTGCAATGGCCAGAGCTGCGCCAATCCAAAGCCAGGAGTCTCCTCCAGGTCTCCCACGTGGGTACAGGGGCCCAAGGACTTGGGCCATCTTCTACTGCTTTCCCAGGCCATAGCAGAGAGCTGGATCAGAAGAGGAGCAGCCAGGGCTAGAACCGGCGCCCATAGGGGATGCCGGCGCTTCAGGCCAGGGTGTTAACACACTGCGTCACAGCGTAGGGCCTCCCCCCCGCCCCCCCGCCCCGCCAGTTTTGCTTTTCTAACAAGCACCCAAATGATGGTAAAGCTGCTAGTCCAGGGATCGCACTTCAGGAACCACTATCTCTGACGACAATAAAAAGTCATCAAGCATTAGGGCGGTGGGTTTGTTGTTTTGTGCTCTACTGTTTTTACATTTATAAAGATAATCATGACAGACACATGGCTGAGAGAGTAGAGATGAGAAGAATGGATAAGAGATTACAAAATAATTTAGTCAAAAGATAATAGGAGTCTGAATTTCAGTGCTGGCACTAAATATGATGAAAACTAACAGAAAAGAAATATGGGGGAAGCTGGGAGAATTAGACATTGGTTATCTGATAGGAATAGTGAAGGTTATTCACGAGCTTTTACTGTTACAAAGCCAGTACTTTTAAAAGATTTATTCATTTATTTGAAAGGCACGGTTACAGAGAGAGAGACTGAGATCTTCCATCAGCTGGTTCACTTCCCAAATGGCCAAAACAGCCAGAGCTGGGCTGATCAGAAGCCAGGAGCCAGGAGCTTCCTTTGGGTCTCCCATGTGGGTGCACTTGAGCCATCCTCTGCTGCTTTCCCAGGCAAATCAGCAGGGACAAAGCCAGTATTTTTTCAGAACAAAATGGTTTGCTTTCATTTAAGACCCAAGTAATCACAAACAAATGTTTTAAGTCTCCTCACACGTTGTAAATCACAGAGGAAACTGTTAATGAATTATTAGCTAACTACCAACAGATCATTGGGGGAAAAAACAAACACAGCAGGCCTATGAAGACACTGTTCAACTGCAATATCAAATCTTAGTCAACAACTTTCTAAAGCTCACATGAACTCCTAGTAAATTTTGTTTTGCTCCTTTCCTCAAGCTAAAACTTGAGAGTTCAATGACGCCTAGAAACGGCAAAATTATGACACATGTATAGTAATGTCCTCTGTCTAAACTGTCAGGTTGAACAACAAAGAGTTTTCTCTCCACCTAATGTCCTACACCCCCACCATTTTCTGCTCTCACCTATTAAAATACATTCCCTCGGCCGGCACCGTGGCTCACTAGGCTAATCCTCCGCCTGTGGCGCCGGCACCCCGGGTTCTAGTCTCAGTTGGGGTGCCGGATTCTGTCCCGGTTGCTCCTCTTCCAGTCCAGTTCTCTGCTGTGGCCCAGAAAGGCAGTGGAGGATGGCCCAAGTGCTTGGGCCCTGCACCCGCATGGGAGACCAGGAGAGGCACCTGGCTCCTGGCTTCAGATCGGTGCTGCATGCCAGCCGCAGCGGCCATTTAGGGGGTGAACCAATGGAAGGAAGACCTTTCTCTCTGTCTCTCCCTCTCACTGTCTAGCTCTGCCTGTCAAAAAAAAATTAAAAGTTAAAAAATTTTAAAGAACACACATTCCCTCCTGATGGTTGAATTGTTGACAATGACAAGAGGAACACTGCTGTTGAGAAACTTTTATGAAATAATTTTCTACCAGATTAATATTCCCTGACCTCTGTCAGTCAAGTGGGCCCTGCACGAGGCCCTTCTGCTGAAGAATGAATGCTGTGTGTATGTGTGTGTGTGTATGTGTGAGCATTCAAGCATGCAAATACTTTATTTATTGAACAATTCCTGGCAATTTCTTTAGGCTTTTACAAAATGGTTTTTTGGAAGATTCTAAGAATGGCAAGAAAAACAGTATTCTTATCCCATCTTGTGTCAATAGATTCACACTTGCAAGAGAGCGCTCAAACACGGAAGCCGCCCTTTCACTCACCACCATGAAGTACAGGACACAGTCGGCTGAGCAGAGGGTCTCAAAGACGAAGGTTATTCTTCCTAGTTCAGAACCTGAGGCTCCAGTCATGGACGTCGGTGGTCTATTTGCCAGATTAAAACAGCAATATTTATAGCATGTTCTAAACACAATTGGAAACAAAATGGAGGTACTTTTTCTTAAACTGAGTGCTACACTTTGCTTTTCCTCCAATCTACTGCTTAGCCCAAACCACAACTCTTCCCCCCTCCCCCCTTGGTCTCAGGATGTCCACTCCTTTGATACCAATATGGAGCCTACACAACCATGGTCACGGGCTTGGATCTCCTGCTATAAATGCTGTCACTCATCCCAGAACAAGAAAAAGACTCCTACAGAGAAATCAACACAGGGGACTAAAGCAAAATGGGATTAAGAAAACTGTGGCTTATCTCATTACAGACAGAACGCAGAAAAAATAGGTAGGCAAACTAAAAATACACTCCCACCAACAACTTACACTAAAACATCTTCACTAAGCATCTAAAAATCATGGTTATTGTAACATTTGGTTATAATACTGTTAAAACTTTTCAGCTTCATCTAAGTAATATACAAGTAACAGTCACAGTTTCTAAAACAGCGATCCTACAGATATTCTTAAATATATTTCCTGTGACAGTCCGGTATTCACTAGGTACACTACAATATTAACCATCCTATAAAAGTAGCCCTATATCATCTGTTTTGATAGGGAAACAGCTGTGAGGATTTCTACAGAAAGGAGTCAGAACCAGTCTTGCTTACTTGAATCCTGGGACGTGCATGTTCAAGATCAGGTAATCATTGTCTGAACCTCCTGCTGCACTCTGGACATGATCTCCGGCCACCTCCCAACCTGGAAACGACAGAAGCCACTTTTATTTGTAAAACTTCCACTCATGACTTCCAACCATCTTTTTAAAGAAGGTAAAAATAGAAAGCAGCATTAATGTCTGTGCTAAAGTTAGATATACCCAAATACAACTTTTTGTTTCTAAAGACAGTGGTAAATCGTATGCAGAGGTAGAACTTTAGATATCAACAAAGACATTTTCAATTATTTACTTGGAAGAACCAAGTAAAGCACCATTTTGCATAAAAGTATTTTATGAAAGAACTGTCAAGTTCTCTTTAAAAATAATGAGTTTTGTTTACTAAAACAGATGGTCTTTATCTATCTTTTTTATTCTTTTTTATTTTTTATTTCATAAATGTGAATTTACAAAGTGCAACTTTTGTATTGTTGTGGCTCCCCCCCACCAACCTCCCTCCCTCCCGTGGCCCTCCCCTCTCTCTCTCCCATCCTGCCCTTTATCGAGTTTCATTTTCAATTACCTTCATATACTGAAGATCAACTTAGTATATACTAAGCAAGGATTTCAACAGGCTGCATTCACACAACTGCACAAGGTATAGGGATTGTTCGACTAATAGTGTTTTTAAGTTTCATAGTAAAACACAATAAGGACAGAGATCCTATGTGGGGAGCATGTACCCAGTGACTCCCGTTGTTGATTTAACAATTGGCACTCATATTTATGACGTCAGCAATCACCCGAGACTCTTGCTATGAGCTGTCTAGGCTATGGAAGTCCCTTGAGTTCACCGACTCTGAACTTGTTTAGTCAAGGCCGTGTCACAGTGGAGGTTCCTTCCTCCCTTCAGAGAAAGGCGCCTCTCTCCTTGATGGCCTGTTCCTTCTGCTGGGGTCTTGTTCACCAGGGTCTTTCATTTAGATTGTTTTTTGCCACCGTGTCATGGCTTTCCATGCCTGTGAGACTCTCATGGACCTTTTAGCCAGATCCGAATGTCTCAAGGGTTGATTGTGAGGCAGGAGTGCTGTTTTGGGCATTTGCCATTCTATGAGTCTGCTGTGTGTCCTGCTTCCCCCACAGGATCATTCTCTCCCTTTTAATTCTATCCTTCATTCTTTGCTTACACTGGTCTTATTTGTGAAATCTCTTCGACACATACCCTATCTTTTTGATCGGTTGTGTATTTATACTTATCACTTTACCAAGTGCGCTGGCATTGGTACCTGCCTCCTTGGTATGATTGAGTTGAAATCCCCTGGCACATTTCTAGTTCCACCATTGGAGGTAAGTCCAAGTGAGCATGTGCCAACCTATATATCTCCTCCCTCTCTTATTCCCACTCCTATGTTTAACATAGATCACTTTTCTGTTCATTTTAAATGCCTAAGAATGATTGTGCATTGATTACAGAGTTCAACCAGTGGTCTTATGTAGAACAAACAGAGCAACAACAACAACAACCACAACAACAAAAATACTAAAAGGAATAAAATAGTAAGTTGTTCCTCAACAGTCTAGACAAGGGCTGATCCTGTCATTGTCTCTATCTTAATAGATAGGAAACCCTAGTCATCAAGGGAGTGACAGGAAATTGAAATTTCAGATTACTTAATGAAGAGTATCTGCGATCAGGAGTTCTTGTTTATAGTCTGCTGTGTTATTGTCCTCTAACAACTCCTGGTCTGCACTCATTGGCTCATTTATCCATTCAACTAACATTTATTAAGCTCTGAGAACTGTGACATGCACAGGATGGACAAGTGAGACTGGGTCTCAGGGTCTGCAGAGTAGGCATTTGCCAGTGATGAAGGCACCACTGGGATCACCCTCATCCTTTACAGAGTGCCTGGGTTCAAGTCCCAGATCCACTACCACTCTAGTTTTCTGCTAATGAACAACCTCGAAGGCAGCAGGTGATGGCTCAAGTACTTGGGTCCCTGCTACTCACCTAGGAGACATGAACTGAGTCCTTGCCTTCTGGCTTCAGCCCAGCCTAGCCCACCTGTTGCAGACATTTGGACACTGAACTGGCAAATGGGAATTCTCTATGTGTCTCTGCCTTTGAAATAAATTAAAAAAATTTTTTTAACAAAGACAGGGTCTGTCCTCATTGAGGAATGAGTTGAACATGAGAGACAGCTGCATGCTAACAGCTACCAGCAGTGTAGGGTGGTAGGGCTGCACATACGGATTATAGGAGTACAGTCCTCTACAGAGGAACAATCAACGCACCACCAGGTCAAAGTCCCCAGTCAAGGGAGCAAAGCTGAGTCGTCCCTCCACACACCATCAAGCAAGGTTATTGACGAATGCAGAACCTTTGCATCAACACTTTCACATCCAAGAGAAAATGTCACTATCTGCTACTTCAACCTAAGAAATCAAGGAAGGGACTAGTATCCAGGCAAGATTGGTGATTTGGCAATGATCCAACTGTTACAATTATCAGTTTATAGAAAGTTTGGTGTGTTGGATATGTAACAGCAAGGTAGTCTTGGAACTAGTATGTACTTATCTACTTGTGAGAAACTTGCCAAGTGTTCTGCTGTGCTTGAGAAGAAAGATTAGCAAATATCCATTCCTGGTGCCAAGAACTGAATAGCCAGAAAAAGTCTGTCCCACTGGGACACCAGGTCCTTGACTGCAGTGTAAGGACACGAGAGGCGTTTATGCTTAGACGGACTGCCGACCTGTGTGCAGCAGGTGGCAGGAGGGAGAGGGAAATTCCCACCGGGAATAATTCTACAACAACAAAAGACGTTTTTACGAATGTTTCCCCCAGAGCACCTCCGTGTGTCCAGAGATGCCCTGTTCAGCAAGGCCTGCACAGCAGGTCAGGCCCATGAAAAGAAAGTGCATGTTGTCGGCAGAGGGAGCTGTGCTTGGAAGGGGCTGACACCCCACAAAGGGAGGAAGTATCTGTCCTGTTGGAATCCTGCCCATTGGAGGGTCTGCTAGCGAGTGAGGAACACAGAATGCTGTGACCGCTCTGTGACCTGGCCAGCTGCATCTTCTCCCCTTCAGACTTGAACGTATAGGGAGTAAACTAAATTTTAAAATTACATAATTCCTACTTCTTAGAAACCTCCCATCCCAAAGGAACAGCTGCCAAACACTTGCTCCGTTTCTTTTCAGTCTTTTCCTAGTGTATATACATTTTAAAAATATATTTTAGTCTCTATTTTCTCTTCTTTCACATTTATCATTGTTTTGATCTTTCCAATCATTATATCAAAAAGATTTCCCCATTTATGGGGGCCACTGCTGTGGCACTGGCATCCCATATGGGCACTGGTTCGAGTCCCGGCTGCTCCACTTCCCATCCAGCTCTCTGCTATGGCCTGGGAACCATCGGATAGAAGTCTCTCTCTCTCTCTCTCTCTCTCTCTCTCTCAATGCCTTTCCTCTCTCTGTGTAACTGTGACTTTCAAATAAAATAAATAAATCTTTAAAAAAAAAAAAAGATTTCCCCATTTAAATACCCCCCCTACCTGATTTTAATGAGTTAATGTTAATTTTATTGCCACACCCCCAACTGTTGAAAACTTGGTTTGTTGTCTCATTTCAGCATTAAGAAGACTAAAATTAACATCTTTATGCACAGTTAATTTCTTTCATCACACTGTATCCTTAGTATAAATCCCTATTAATGGGTTGGAAAGGAGAACATTCAAATTCTTGAAACATGTTACAAATTGCTTTTCATATACCTTCTATATAATGACTGCACAATACTTTATCCAATTAACATAGCATAACTTTCAAAAAATCCTAATGATGTATATTTAGATTGTTTCAACATTTGTTGTCATAAATAACACCCAGTAAACAACTTCATGGACAAACAGTAACTTGTCATATAAACAGTAACTAGCTGTACAGCCAGCAAATGATGTATAAATATTCAAATAGCCCTTAGCAGAAAGAAGGCTCCCCATCTCTGTGATAAATATTGCCCAATGAACATCTTCATGAATAAACAGTAACTTGTCTCCAACTCTGAAATCCTAAGTATTCATGTAATATTGCTATTGTCAGCAAGCGATCTAGGACTTGTTCCCTCATTTCTCTATTCTAAGCCCAACTTGTTCTTTCATTTCTCTATTCTCTTCAAGGTAGGAAACTAATTCTATTATGAAGGAATCTGTAGGATGCACAATTTAATCTTTAGACCTTATAAAAGAGATGGCTAACATTTTTCTGCAATAGCATAGCCAAAATAAGAACTTAAATAATAATCTCATAGCTAGATTCACTTTGCCATCAGCGAAGTATACAGTAAGTAGAAAAAACCTCCCTTTCAGACCAAAGGGAAAGAAAGTTTTAAAGTGAGAATATAATTTTCCTCATGGGCATTGTCTACCTTAGAAAAACTACTACAGAACATGCCTGTGACTATAGACTTGTAGTTCAGGCCACCGAAGATTAGAGATGGGAAACGGGCACTCCCTTGACTTGCATCCTCTGGTCTGCTTTAACACAAACCAGGAGGAAAAGAAAGCTAGGCATCAGAAGCAATGGGTGGCAGGCCTATTAATGGCTGATCTGTACAGTGATCTGCCCTCAAGGAGACCCAACAGGCCAGTCCACTGCAGTGGCTTTCAATGTGGTAAGCCTGGGCTTCAGCAGAAGTCAGCTTATGAAGAGCCCTGGCAGCTCTGCCAAGAGTTGGATCACTGGAAATGGACCTGCCCTGGAGTCGAAGGATGCCCAGGTCAGAGCCACAGATCTTATTGGCTCTAAGCTGAAAAGCCCTTCACTCAGCCCAACTTCCAAAGTGACCACTGCAGCTGAGGGGATGGTCAAGTAGGGTCAGTAACATTGCAGGCAGAACTGTAAATTTCTTGTTAGAGATGCCCCCTGCCTTTACCTGGCCAGCTCTCCTCCCAGGCCAGCCAAGTAATGAAAGTCAACAGAGTGCCTTCCCCTAGGAGGTTCACACCTCCCTTAGGATATACCCCATGGGAAGAGATAGATAGGTCTGGGCCTCTGAATTTACAAGGCCTAAAGCCCACCAGATTATTATCAAGCCCCTTCTATCAGGTTCTATTTGCCTCTCAATCAGAAAACTTAATTGTAGCTTAGCACCTTTCTTAGCTCCTCTAATAATGACTCTGTCCTTTGTTCTAGGCCCTGTCTAGTGCACTTGGGCCTCATTCCTTTGTAATCATAACCTCTACTCTACCACCAATGGCTCTACTCCCAACCTGTGTGTACTGATGGTCCTCTTCCCCACTTAATGCTGTATAATTGTTCAAACCTGGTAAATGCCACTCTTAGGATCATTGGTTACTATCCTCACTCTGTCTTTTATGACCTTGTCTAAATATGTTCAGAGTCGGCAAACTTGGAAGGCTTCCATAGCCTTGGCAACTCATGACGACAGCCTAGGATGGTTACTGGCGCCATAAACTAGAGTGTCAATTTGTTGGGTCAACAACAGGAGCCACTGTGCACTTGCTCCTCATGTGGGATCTCTGTCCTTAATGTGCTGTCCATTGTGATTTAATGCTATAACTAGTACTCAAACAGTATGTTTCACTTTGTGTTTCTATGTGGGTGCAAACTGTTGAAATCTTTATACTAAATTGATCTTCTGTATATAAAGAGAATTGAAAATGAATCTTGATGCAAATGGAAGGGGAGAGGGAGCGGGAGAGGGGAGGGTTGCAGGTGGGAGGGAAGTTATGGGGGGGGGAAGCCATTGTAATCCATAAGCTGTACACTGGAAATTTATATTCATTAAATAAAAGTTAAAAAAAAAATTCCAGATTGACTCTAATACACCTGTTCTGAAACTGTGTGAAACTCAGACAAAGAACCCACCAATCTCAAAGACCCCAAGTCACACAGTCAGGTGAGCCCAAGCACAGCCACTCTCACCTGTAACTGTCTCCTGAGACAGGCTGCCCTGCACCTCTACACCTGGCCTTGTTCTTGGGAGAACGCGTGTGATTGAGTTACTGTCCTGCACAGTCATTAAACGCTTGTTGCTTTTTAGTCTTCACATTACTGTTTGCTATTTTAGGGATTTATAATTCAGAAATCGACCACTGAAAATTAGTAAACATGTTGAATATGAGTAAAGAAGTAGATAAATCAAACAGCCTCATAAGAGTTCAAAGCCCTCTATGAGATAATAGAAGTTCCAGACAATCTGTACTGGTAAATGCACACACGCACGTGCACACACACAATATTAGTCCTTTCATAGAGTCATTCAATATCCTGGCCTTCCATATTATCTTTCCAGAAGGTCTTAACTTCGTTAACTTAGAATTCTTTTTTTAAAAAAAATATTTATTTATTTTATTTATTTCAAGTCAGAGTTACAGAGAAAGAGGGAGAGACACACAGCGAGAGAGAGAGAGAAAGAGAGAGAGAGATCTTACATCCACGGGTTTACACCCTAGATGGCTGAACAGCCAGGGCTTAGCCAGGCCGAAGCCAGGAGCCAGGAGCTTCCTCCAGGTCTCCCAGATGGGTGGCAGGAACCCAAACACTTGGGGCATATTCCATCGCTTTCCCAAGGCCATTAGCAGAGAGCTGGATTGGAAGTAGAACAGCAGGGACATGAATTGGCACCAATATGGGATGCCAGCATCGCAAGTTGGGGCTTTACCCACAACGCTGGCATCAATTTAAAATTCTATCACTGGATCTTTTGGGACATAAATCCTCATAGTCAGATAGTACTGTGTCGATCCATTGTGTTTTCTCTATTGTGTTGTTCTCTTCTTCTTTCTTAAATTCCTAAAAGTGGAATTACTGGTCAATAAAGAGAAATATTTCATGCTTAGTACACAGTAAGGCTTTCTTTCTCCCTCTTTCACTCATTTATTTTGCCAACATTCATTGCAAGGACTAAATTTTGGCTGATCTTTGTAGTCTTCTGGATATCTCACTTCCTACCATACCAACGATGCTTACCTTGGATCAGTAATAATTTAAAAACACATGTGACTAAAACGTTTGTGTGTGCCTATGCTTAAAATAACCCAACATAGAGAAAGGTGAGCTGATAAAAATGCTAATGAGCTGATAAAAGAAAATGATATGTTTAAAGTAAATTTATAATACCTATTCTTAGCAACAAATTCAACAAAATACCTACACAGATATTGCCATTCAATCAACAAATACTGCAGAACAAGTAAGCGCCTGATTCTTCAAACACTTAAAATGTAAAAACAAACACGAGTAAAATTCAGCAACGCATATTTTCAAGTTTTCAGTATGTGGCACCCAATATATATTTGGTAAACACAGACTTCATAGGCAAGGATTTTCACTCATTTTAACTCTCACCATGGCACAGTGCTAAGCCACACTACACAACCAAGACATAAATACTGTTAAACTACTCTTAAAAATGGTATCATATATTTCATTACTTTCTAGGCAAATTTATTCTAATATTTATACCTATAAATGGTGATCCTCAGTATATACCTTAAAACCTAGTCCAAACAAAACGAAAAGTTAATATTTTTGCGTTCTCATAGGAATGTCACCTAGCTCTTTGCTGTTTTCAGTAAGGCCTGGGGAACAGGCAAGGAGCAAATGGCCAGAGTGAAGTGAAGTTGTAGAGAGCTGAGCCCAAGAACAAATGACAGCTCTGTGGCCAATACACACCAAGTAGGCTGACTCTGGACTCACCGTTCATCCCATCACACTTTGAATTCCCAACATTGAAGCAGGAAGTTTTCATGTTGCCAGGAAGGACATTCCACCATTTATATTCAAACCCAAGTGCCGGCTCTGTTCCTGCTGGACAGGGTCTGCATTCTGCAGGAGAGAAGCAGAGTGAACAATACAATCACACTGCATCTGGACAACCCCCTCTGGCTCCGTCCTAGGTGCCACTCAGCCGTAGGACAAAGAGTGAACCACCAACTCACTTAAGAAACATTCCGGGTACGGTACATGCATGTATCCTTGTCCGGATGAAAAAAGATGGATATAAAAATCTCGGAAAGTACTTCTTCTTCCTGAGTACCACTGAGTACTACCACTGAGTATCGTTCCTAGAAGTATACTCATTCTGAAACAAGTTCAAGTTCTACATGTGACACTGGAATCAGTTTCAGTCACCTTATGAATAAGAGAAGATTTCTACCCTGCCTGTGGGTTATTAAACTGAACAAGGTACCATCACTATCTAATTATGGACTTACTATTTGAAATGGAAAACACTATGTTGAGAAGCGGTGCAGGGACTTCAGGGGTTTGGAAAGAGTTGAGTTTGTAAACAGCCTGACTTAGACTGACAAATACAACACTGAAACAGAATTACACTTAAATTTGGCCAAGACACTCTGCATCATCACACATGTGAAAAAGTGGGGGGATGGGAGAAATAAGGAAAGAAAATATCTCTTAAGCAAAGATCTTCTGGTACCAAAGTCCTACAGGACAATTTTACATAACCTCTTTAAGGATGATGGCCTATATATTATTATTATTACCCACAACATTTCAGACAAGAAAAGTGAGGTTGAAAAAGGTTTAAAATAACATGGATAAATTACACTGTTGGATGTAAATTTAAATTCAAGTCAATATGACTCAAGTGCTCTACATGCTCTCTCTCAAAGGCTCTGAATGTTAAACACACGGCATGATTCCTTTCAAGTAAGACACTTGCAACTAAAACACACTGCATTGTTTGTATAACAAAATTAAAACAAGTGCTACCTCACTCTCCATATTTTTATCAGGTAGTAATACAATTTTTAAACACTAAAATTATAAAGTAATAAAATTTCCCTACTATACAATTTTAAGTATCCTATTTATGGACTACTTTAAATTTCATATGACCAAAATGAGTACAGCATGTTGTGCTATAAAATGTGATTCACTGGGGCCGTGCTATGGCGTAGTGGGTAAAGCCACCACCTGTAGTGCCACATGGACGCCAGTTCGAGACCCATCTGCTCCACTTCAGATCCAGCTCTCTGCTATGGCCTGGGTAAGCAGTAGAAGATGGCCCAAGTCCTTGGTGCCCTGCACCCACATGGGAGACCCAGAAGAAGCTCCTGGCTCCCAGCCCAGCTACATCCACTGCGGCCATTTGGGGAGTGAACCAGTGGATGGAAGACCTCTCCCTCTCTCTCTCTCTCTCTCTGCCTCTCTGTAACTCTGCCTTTCAGATAAATAAATAAATCTTTTTTAAAAAATGTGATTCATTACTCTAAAGCTGAATTAGAAAACATGCTTTTCTCAGAAATAAAACTTGGGTGTTTCCTTTAGGCCTCAAGGACAGGAATTGTTAAGGAGCAACTAGCAAGCCTCACGCACCACATCGTTTACCCACGAATGAATGATGTTTCTCCCTGGAATTCTTCCCTTCCTGTTACACCTGTAGCTTTAAAGGAATTCAGAGGAGAATGTTCATAGCCAATGTAGAATCTGTAACCTCAGCTCTGGGAGAGGAATTTTCCTGAGCAATTATTACCCAGTGTAAGTGTGTTGTTTAGGGTCAGGGCATGCTTGTCTGTCTGTTCCATGTCAAGGCACACCTTGGGGACTTGTCTTCATGTGGGCCACAACTGAAATAGTATGAGTGAAGGTGCAGCGTGGCCTCTACTTGAGAGTAGGAATGTATGTACACAGTCATTTTGCTCAGGGTAGAAGTAGTTTATTGATGATTTGTTTCCTTTGTTCCTATAGTCTCCTTTTGGATAGAATGTACTGAAAAACTCATCCCTATACATGCAAACAATACTGCCTTTGCTGGGTGGAATTTGCATCCAGAACTTCAGAATTTTGGCTCCTTGGAGAAGGGGACGGGAGAACGTCTTAAATCTTGAGGTGGAGGGTGGAGGGCTCCGCCTCACTCCAGATTCCGACAGCAGGAGTGTGAGATGAGGGGACCCTGCTTGTAGGGGGAGAGGGAGGCATCCACTGAAAGGGATAAGGAACAAATGACAGAATGGCCGACAGCCTGAGAGCTGAGGGACTTACTCCTGCTGCAGGTCCTGTGCACGCCCAGTCATCGCCTGGCTTCCCAGGGCTTCTATACAGAGCCTGGACCCTGAAGACACCCTCTCTTCCCTTTTCAGTGGATGCCTCATCTCCCTTCCCCTCCTTGGTGCTTACACATCTCAGACCCCTTAGCAAAACCCTTGTCGATCACAGTATTGCAGTTCTCTTCATGCCCTGTGGTCCTTGAGCCTTTGGATGAGATCTGCCTTGACTGCGAGATGGGGCTCTGCGGGAAAGCGTGGCTTCCCTCCACCCGCAGCTCTGCCTCTGGCTCTTCAGACAAGTGGTTGGCAGTAATGCAAGGTGGAATTCTTTCCCATAGCTCAGTGACCAGGTTGTGCACAGTTCCATGTGGATTTTTCTATTATTAATGTTACGGTAGTTGTTCTGAAATATAAATTCTGAAAGTACCTATCAAAAAAAAAAAAAAACTTTTTGTTTGTTTTTAATGATTAGACGTGAAAGTGCCTGGGAGTAAGTACTTACCCCAACCACTCACATAGTGGCATTTTCTCACCAATATTCAAAAACAGTTACCCCACTAAGACAGTGCTACACAGAATGCCATTAAAACAGCTATCCTCACACATTAAATAAGCCATTTTGCCTTCATAATTCCACTCTCATTTACCTCCCTGAAATAAGAAACCTGTATGTAGAACAGTCACAGTTGTCTGATAAGATCATTTATCTAAAGGTCTAATGCTTGGGCCAGTTGACATCCTACCTTTTGTTCCGTCCGAAAACGTCCCAGGAGGGCAGGGGTGGCAAGTGGATGACCCGTTGTTATAAAACCCAGGGTTGCAAGGGGGACAATCCTTCTTCTCTCCAGAAGGGGGCAGTCGAATAGCATCTGTGAGATCCTCCCGGCAGATTTTGGGCTCTATCCACTTGTACATTATCTGTGTCTGCAAAAAAAACGCGAGGAAGTCACACAACGTGCTGAATTGACAGCCTGGGGAAAGACAGTGACATAACAGGAGGACTCACGAAAGAAAATCTAAGACATTAGAGATAAAACGAGAGGAAGCCAGCTGCTGGACGAATGATTGCTACTTCCAAATATTTTTTACCCTAAGCCTCACATCACACACGGCACGGTCCTCATCATGAAATCCCTCCATAAAACACAGGTAGCATGACCATCGCCTTTGCTCTTCTATCCGCCCAACCACTTTATTCCAGAACCAACACACGTTTCTGTGCAATGATTTTATCTTTTCATTTGGGGATCTCCACTCCTGTATTCGTTTCTCCAGCAACAGTACATGTCACCACGCCTTGCACACAGTTGTCACAACAGGGAGAGGGTATTTCTCTAAAAGAACAGATCAAGCTTCACATTTCGATCCTGTTAGCTCATAAGTATTGGCACTTGTTCCCTTAGTCTTGTTCAATAACCTGGTGTTAGGCTGTAAGAGTTGCAGCTAAACCTTCCTCCAGAGCCGTCTAGGTCCTGCTCTGAATTTAAGCCTCTCTCTTCCCGAACAGTCTTTTCAAAAAACCCTCTCCTTTTGCTGTTTCGCATGTGCTTTCACTCCCCACACAAAGAAAAATACAAGAAAATAGCTGTCACTCAGACAAACCTGCAAAGTTGCTATTATAAAAGCAGTTTTCTCATTTTGAAACTAAAGATGTCAAATGGGTTCACCATTATAAGACAAAATTGATGTGTCCTGAGAGTGAGGGGTACATACCTGTTTTATATATGTATGTGTGTGTGTGTGTGTGTTTATTTATTCCAAAGGCAGTGTCACAGGGAGGGAGAAATATTTTAACTGCAAATATAAAAGTGAATAAACTTTCATAAATAAGCATAGCTTAAAATGTTTCATTTTTTGATCACTGATGGTATACATATTTTATTTTCATTTTTTATTTGAAAGGCAGAGAGAGAAAGATTGTCCATCAGCTGGTTCCCCCTGCCCTGCCCCCAAATACCACAACAACTAGGACGGGGCCAAGCCAAAACCAGGAGCACAGAACTCAGCCCAGGTCTCCCACGTGGGCTGCAAGCACTCAAGTACTGCAGCCAAGGGTACACACAGTCAGGAAGCTGGCAGAAGCAGAGCAGCCAGCACTCCACTACGGGATGCTGGGATCCCACAAGGTGACTAACAACGTTCCCACATGCTGTCCCCAAAATACAGTTTTTTATAAAGAAGCTAAAAGTTCCATTCACTAGACATATAATCCACTGAAGGTATTCTTTCTCCTTTAAAATAACTTCTCCATCATAAGCCTCCTATTAAGTTGGAGAACCAAAATGAAGAAAATTATCCCTATTTCTACTAACAAGAAATCATGTATGGCCTTTTAAGCCATCAAATTTATTCTTAAATATTCTTGTGGAACAGATTACCCAATCTGAAGCAGGTGTTCAAGAAATGGTTTAAAAGTAGATGTCGCAACAGAAACATAAATAACATTTTTTTCTTTTTACAACTCTCTTTTTCCACAGGCATCATGGCTCATGTCCTGATACACTTTAACCAGCAACTTCACCCCATCTGCCTCTGTTACCACATGAAATAAAGGCAGGTCCAGCTGGGACTTGCTAAATAGCAAAAAAAAAAAAAAAAAATGTAATTAGATACTGGGTAAAGGACTCTAAACTCACTTTAAGACAGGCAATGTCGAATTCAAACAGTCTCAGCAAATGCAATATCATATTTGGAGAATTATAGCTTAATATGTATAGAAAACAAATTTCAAATCCTAGTCCACTCATCAGTTTGCTGATTTATTGTGACATTGATAAAAAATGTATGAACTACTGTATTGTTGAGAACAGCTGGTTGCCATGTGGAGCAGAGGGCGGTACTGACTCGGCCACATGTGATCTTTGCCATCACTTTGGGAGTTACATATTATTATCCTCCAGTTGACAAATGAGAGCTGTTAAACATCCTGCCCCAACGTCATACACAACTTGTAAATGGTAGAACAGCGCCAGTCCAGGAGAGACACTTGAGTAGGATAAAAACGATAAAATATGCAAAACATGATGAGAAACCAGTTGATCACACAAATCTCAATGCAAGAAAACTACATCAGAACATCGGCACCACCTTTAAACATTTAGGCATCAAATGTGAAGCATTCTGTAGTAAAAGTTTTATTTGCAAAGCCTCCTGCTTTACAAGGAAGACTGATTCTCTGCCCCTTCCAAATGGGGACTGATGCTTCAAGTCTGGCTGAGTTGGAAAAAATAATTAATATTAATAACAGCATCAGCCAACTCACAGAGCAGAGGAAAAACCAATAATCAATTCATACTTTGTCAAGTTGAGACAAAACTGGGGATGTTCTGTGACACCAAAACCCTAACAGAGCAGAATTTACCAGATTATAATTATGATTAGAAAACAGCTACAGTAACCACATGTATTTCTATCAAGCATGAAAAAAGTAGGTTTTGCTGGCGCTGTGGCTCACTAGGCTAATCCTCTGCCTGCGGCGCTGCCACACCGGGTTCTAGTCCTGGTCTGGGCACCGGATTCTGTCCCAGTTGCTCCTCTTCCTGTCCAGCTCTCTGCTGTGGCCTGGGAGTGCAGTGGAGGATGGCCCAAGTGCTTGGGCCCTGCACCTGCATGGGAGACCAGGAAGAAGCGCCTGGCTCCTGGCTTTGGATCAGTGTGGTGGGCCGGCCACAGCACGCCGGCCGCAGCAGCCATTGAGGGGTGAACCAACGGTAAAGGAAGACCTTTCTCTCTGTCTCTCTCTCTCACTGTCCACTCTGCCTGTCAAAACAAAAAAAAATGTAGGTTTTAAAAAACACACAGAAGTGCTCACTGGAATTTAAGACTGGAAAGAATGAAATTCTGACACCATTTGCTCCACTCATGCGCAGAATGATTGGTCTCGGTTGGGTTTGTGGTTCAGGCAGGCTCTGTCAGTCTTTCCTGAAACTTTGCCCAGTGCTCCTAGGACCAAAAGCCTTGAGGACGGTGGTGGCTGGGGTGGCAATGCCTGGTAGCATCGTGCACCACAGCAAAGAGCCTGCCTGAGAAGAAAATCAAACTGAATCCAGAGCACCAGCAACCAAGATCAAGAGGAAGCCATAATACAGCAGTGCGCTGCACACTGACCTCCCAGCACCATGAGCCACAGGCTCCTACCCTCTGCCCACTCAGTTTTATGCTGGTTTGAATCCAATTCTTGTAAAGTGCCATTTAAACTCACTGCTAAAGAATTTTATAATTCCCCAAGGTGTGGAAGCAAAACTAAAACTTCATTCTTCTACCGTCAGAAGGAAATACACACATCCCAATCAAGGGTAGCAAAAATTGTCCACTTTTTCCTCTGATAAGCATCAACACACATATGTACACATACATACAACATATACATGATAGACGTGTACATGTGCTGTAATATGTGTCCATACAATATGCACACACGTGCATACACATACATACATGCAGGTTATTTTCCTCTCTAGCACCCAAAATAAAATCTGAAGCCTTTCCTGTTATGTCGCTTACTACCTAACACCACCAACAAAAAAACAAACTCAGCCCTTTGACTTTTTTTAAAAAAGGATTTATTTTATTTATTTGAAAGTCAGAGAAAGGTGGGGTGAGGGGTGAGGAGTGATCTTCCATCTGATGGTTACTCCCCAAATGGCTGCAATGACGAGAGCTGAGCTGATCCAAAGACAGGAGCCAGGAGCTTTCTCTGGGTCCTCCTCGCGGGTGCAGGGGCCCAAGGACGTGAGCCATCTTATACTGCTTCCTCAAGCCATAGCAGAGAGCTGGATCAGAAGCAGAGCAGCCAGGATTCAAACCAGCGCCCATATGGGATGCCGGCACTGCTGACAGTGGCTTTAACCACTATACCACAGCACCAGCCCCAAGCCCCCTGACTTTTTCAAGTAGATTTTAAGACAAACTTGTGGCTATGATAAGCATTTTACAATGATGAACAGCTCAACTGAAAACCAAGTATCTTTTTTATACTCTTAGGGTTTCTCATCCCTTTAAGTACCATAATACCTCAAGAAGACTGTGGGGAAATGAAATTAAAAGGTAAGTTGAGGAGTGAGCAATTAGTCCAACTGTGAAGATGCCCCGTCCACATGAAGTGCCTGGGTTCAAGTCCTGGCCCTGGCTCCTGGCTCCAGCTTCCTGCCAGTCTAGACCCCAACTCAAGTAACCGGGTTCCTGCCCCTCCATGGGATACCTGGACTGAGCTCCTGGCTTCTGACTCCAGGTCCAGCTGTTTCTGGCACTTGGGGAAGGAACCAGTGCATGTGAGTGCTCTCTCTTCCTTTGTCTCTCTGCCTTTCAAATAATTTAATTTAAAACTTGTTAAAGATAAGGTTTTCTTGGTACATAGTTTTAAAATCTTTGGATATGCAATGTCTCCAAAAGGTTCATAGAAACTATGTAGTATAAAAAATATGTAAGGATTTTTTTAAAATTGCACTAAAATGGATACATTTTAATTCCATTTTCCATGAAACATTTGAAGTGTCCTTGTAGTTGCTGAATTTTTTTATTTGGTGGCCAGATCTTCTAAAACTTAGATTCCCTTGGAAATCTCTTTTGCAAATAAATAGGCACTCTTTTTAAAATACATTTATATATGAGAATTTCATATAATTAAATTTTAATTTTGCTCACTTGAGGTGTTATTTGAGCACACCAGATTTTCCTTTTTGTAACTTTTATTTAATAAATACAAATTTCCAAAGTACAGCTATTGGATTACAATGGCTTCCCCCCCCCATAACTTCCCTCCCACCCACAACCACCCATCTCCCATCCCATTCACATCAAGATTCATTTTCAATTATCTTTATATACCGAAGATCAATTTAGTATATATTAAGTAAAGATTTCAACAGTTTGCACCCACACAGAAACACAAAGTGTAAAGTACTGTTTGAGTACTAGTTATAGCATTAATTCACATTGTACAACATTAAGGACAGAGATTCTACATGAGGAGTAAGTGCACAGCGACTCCTGTTGTTGATTTAACAATTGACACTCTTGTTTATGGCATCAGTAATCACCCTAGGCTCTTGTCATGAGTTGCCAAAGCTATGGAAGCCCTTTGAGTTTGCCAACTCCAATCTTATTTAGACAAGGTCATAGTCAAAGTGGAAGTTCTCTCCGCCCTTCAGAGAAAGGTACCACCTTCTTTGATGGCCCATTCTTTCCACTGGGCTCTCACAGAGATCTTTCATTTAGGTTTCTGGTTTGTTTTTGTTTTTGTTTTTTACCAGAGTGTCTTGGCTTTCCATGCCTGAAATATTCTCATGGGCTCTTCAGCCAGATCCGAATGCCTTAAGGGCTGATTCTGAGGCCAGAGTGCTATTTAGGACTTCTGCCATTCTGTGAGTCTGCTGTGTATCCCGCTTCCCATGTTGGATTGTTCTCTCCTTTTTAATTCTATCAGTCAGTATTAGCAGACACTAGTCTTGTCTATGTGATCCCTTTGACTCTTAGTCCTATCATTATGATCAACTGTGAAATGAAACTGATCACTCTGACTAATGAGATGGCATTCATACATGCCACCTTGATTGGATTGAATTGGAATCCCTTGGCATGTTTCTAACTCTACTGTTTGGGGCAAGTCCGATTGAGCATCTGCCAAACTGTACATCCCCTCCATCTCTTATTCCCACTCATATTTAACAGGGATCACTTTTCAGTTAAATTTCAACACCTAAGAATAATTGTGTGTTAATTAAAGAGTTCAACCAATAGTATTAAGTAGAACAAAAAAAAAATACTAAAAGGAATAAAGTATTAAGTTGTTCATTGACAGTCAGGACAAGGGCTGATCAAGTCATTGTTTCTCATAGTGTCCATTTCACTTCAACAGGTTTCCTTTTTGGTGCTCAGATGTCACCGATCAGGGAGAACATTATGATATTTGTCCCTTTGGGACTGGCTTATTTCACTCAGCATGATGTGTTCCAGACTCCTCCATTTTGTTGCAAATGACCAGATTTCATTGTTTTTCTCTGCTGTATTGTATTCTATAGAGTACATATCCCATAATTTCTTTATCCAGTCTACTGTTGATGGGCATTTAGGTTGATTCCAGGTCTTAGCTATTGTGAATGGAGCTGAGATAAACATTAAGGTGCAGACAGCTCTTTTGTTTGCCAATGTAATTTACTTTGGGTAAATTCCAAGGAGTGGGATGGCTGGGTTGTATGGTAGGGTTATATTCAGGTTTCTGAGGAATCTCCAAACTGACTTCCATAGTGGCTTTACGAGTTTACATTCCCACCAAGAGTGGGTTAGTGTCCCTTTTTCCCCACATCCTCGCCAGCATCTGTTGTTGGTAGATTTCTGTATGTGAGCCATTCTAACCGGGGTGAGGTGAAACCTCATTGTGGTTTTGATTTGCATTTCCCTGATTGCTAGTGATCCTGAACATTTTTTCATGTGTCTGTTGGCCATTTGGATTTCTTCTTTTGAAAAATGTCTATTGAGGTCTTGGCCCATCTCTTAAGTGGGGCGTTTGTTTTGTTGTGGTGGAGTTTCTTGATCTCTTTGTAGATTCTGGTTATTAATCCTTTATCTGTTGCATAGTTTGCAAATATTTTTTCCCATTCTGTTGGTTGCCTCTTCACTTTCCTGACTGTTTCTTCTGCAGTACAGAAACTTCTCAATTTGATGCAATCCCAATAGTTAATTTGGCTTTGACTGCCTGTGCCTCCAGGGTCTTTTCCAAGAAATCTTTGCCTGTGCCTATATCTTGCAGGGTTTCTCCAATGTTCTCTAATAATTTGATGATGTTGGGTCATAGATTTAGATCCTGAATCCATGTAGGGTGGATTTTTGTGTAAGGTGTAAGGTAGAGCTTTTTTTTTTTTTTTTTTTTTTTTTTTTTTTTTTTTTTGACAGGCAGAGTGGACAGTGAGATAGAGAGAGAGAGAGAGAGAGAGAGAGAGAGGTATTCCTTTTGCCATTGGTTCACCTTCCAATGGCCACTGCAGCCGGCACGTTGCAGCTGGCGCATCGTGCTGATCCGAAGCCAGGAGCCAGGTACTTCTCCTGGTCTCCCAGGCAGGTGCGGGGCCCAACGACCTGGGCCATTCTCCACTGCACTCCTGGGCCACAGCAGAGAGCTGGCCTGGAAGAGGGGCAACCGGGACAGAATCCGGCGCCCCTACCGGGACTAGAACCCGGTGTGCCGGTGCCACTAGGTGGAGGATTAGCCTATTGAGCCATGGCGCCAGCCAAGGTAGGGCTCTTGCTTCATGCTTCTGCATGTGGAAATCCAGTTTCCACTGGAGAGTGGGCATCCCTGTCTGGTACCAGATCTCAGTGGGAATGCTTCCAACTTTTTCCCATTCAATAGGATGCTGGAAATGGGTTTTTCATAAATTGCTTTGATTGTATTGAGGAATGTTCCTTGTATACCCAATTTGCTTAGAGTTTTCATCATGAAAGGGTGTTGTATTTTATTGAATGCTTTCTCTGCATTTATTGAGATAATCATATGGTTTTTCTTCTGCAGTTTGTTAATGTGGCGTTTCACATTGATTGATTTGCGAACATTGAACCATCCCTGCATACCAGGGATAAATCCCACTTGGTCTGGGTGGATGATCTTTCTGATGTGTTGTTACATTCTAATGGCCAGAATTTTATTGAGGATTTTTGTGTTTATGTTCATCAGGGATATTAGTCTGTAATTTTCTTTCAATGCTGCATCTTTTTGCAGCTTAGGGATTAAGGTGATGCTAGCTTCATAGAAAGAATTTGAGAGGATTCCATCTTTTTCAATTGTTCTGAATAATTTGAGAAGAATTGGAGTTAGTTCTTCTCTAAATGTCTGGTAGAATTTAGCAATAAATCCATCCAGTCCTGGGCTTTTCTTTGTTGGGAGGGCCTTTATTACTGATTCAATTTCTGTCTCCGTTATGGGTCTGTTTAGGTTTTCTATGTCTTCATGGTTCAATTTAGGTAGGTTGCATGTGTCCAGGAACCTATCCATTTCTGATAGATTTCCCTTTTTGCTGGCATACAACTCTTTGTAGTAATTTCTGATGACTCTTTTTATTTCTGTGGTGTCTGTTGTTACATTCCCTTTTTTATCTCTGATTTTATTGATTTGAGTCTTTTCTTTTTTTAGTTAGTTGGGCCAATGGTGTGTCAATTTTGTTTATTTGTTTATTTATTTATTTTGATCAGCTAAGACTTGCTTTTATTTTCAAATTGATGTCTGCCTCCAATTTTGTTTATCTTTTCAAAAAACCAGCTCTTTGGCTGATCTTTTGTAATGTTTTTTTGGATTCAATTCTGTTGATTTCTTCTCTGATTTTAATTATTTCTCTTCTCCTACTAGTTTTGGGTCTGCACACCAGATTTTCTGAATTGTAATTCTGTCATTCTTTCCTCACTGATTCATAATTTTATAGACATATGCTTCAGGTCTAGATGAAATTTATGGTTTGTAAATAAAATGTGGAAAGCCAGTCATCTGACCCATATCCTTCTTTGTATAGTTAGGATACAAATAACTTGTGACATTTGTTCAAGTATCTGGCAAATACCTGACCCTGAACTTCCGATGCTGCGGATGGCTGCAGAAGGGTGCTGGTTAGGTAGATTTTGTCACAGAACTCATTGGCATTGCTATAGTTTGGCGGTCTGTCCTTGCAAACTCACACAGGAGTTCAGGCTGCAAAACCTTATACTAATGGTACTAGAAGGTTAGAACCTCAAATCAGAGGAGCTGGGAAATCATTAGATTAGATAAGCATGTCTCAGCTGAATCTCTGGTGACTTTATTAGGAGACAGGGAGACCACAAAGACATAGACAGACACAAATCCTCCTGGACTTCTGTGATCTGATGCACAGTGCTGCTGGGCGGACTCTAACAGCAAGAATACCACCACCATCACCAAACCAGTGGTGCCTACACAACCTGGAACCATGAGCCCCCAGAGCCAAGAGCTGGAACAAGCCCATTTTCTTAATGAAGTTAGCCTGCAACAGGCCTTTCATTACAGTGACAGAAAAAGACGACGCCTACAGACATTATACTTGCTGATATAGCAAACTACCCAACTGAAAAAAAAATGGCTTTTATATATTTCCACTATAACTCAAACAGGACATTTTTGTGTATCAGATTTCAGCCATTTAAGCTTCAACAATGCCAAATTAATGACTGGTACATAGAAAAAACTGTATTTTGTCTTTCTTATTGAATAAGGCAAGTTTAGCTAAAAAAACATTATTCAGAATTACTTTTCAATCCACTTTAATGTCACTTCTCTTCATCTATTTTCCAAGCAGAAATAGCCCATACTTGGTTGTTATTGTAGTCCCATTGAGACTGACACCTTACTTTACAACTCCTTGTCAATTAACAGCTGTTAAATTACTGTTCTTACTGAAAGTGACAGCTGTACTTCTTATTGCCAGAATTTTCCACTAATTTAAACTCAAATGAACTTGGTCTTAAAAATTCAAAAGAATTTTCCTTTAAAAAAACACAACTTGAAGACCTGAGATGAAACTCAACAGTCAAATAAGTGCAAAAAGTATAAATTAGAACCCAGGGATGCAAAATTAAGAAAAGAAAGTAGTCATTTTACTGATATCTATATGTATTCTCTAAAGTAAGTCAAGAGAGTAAGTGTCTTTATTTCAAAGAAAGAACGGGCCATCAAAGAAGGAGGTACCTTTCTCAAAGATGTAAACATTTCTAAGGAACACTACACTGCAGCCACTTTAGTCCCACCCTGTTTTCACTGACACAGGCTGGCACAGGCCAATTCTTTACAAGAATTGTTGGTCAAGTGCAGAGTGTGTGTGTGTGTTTTCCTTCTGGCCAGGTGTCACTTACCTGGTATTGCATTTTCTAAGCACAATCATGGTGACCTGCCATAGCTCAAGTAGCCTGTGGCTGCGTGACTTTTACCGACAAAGTCTACTGAACAACCCAGTAAGTAAAGAAAAGTTACAAGACACTTCCACACCATGAGTCGCCGTACCCATTTCAAAGCTGTGCTCCCTGATAATATAGCTACAAAAAGTAGCAGAAATTTGTGAAGCACTCACTAAATATCAGGCCCTATATAGGAATTTTACATTGGATCTCTCATATATTCTCATGGCAACCTTATAAATTAGGTACCAGAATCAGTCTCTACAGATTTGGGAAAAAAAAAAAAAAAAAAAGACCTGACGTTCAAGACATCAAATAACCTTCCCAAGGTAGCAGATTTGAAAGTCAAAGTTGGCAAGGCTGGCTTCAGACCCTAAACTCTGAAATGTCCTCTGTATAACGTGCATACATGTGCTGAAATCTCTCATGAACAAGTGACAATTCGCTCAGACTGCGAAGAGAAGTGGGTAAACACAGGACAGAGCTGAGGGAACTCAGCAGTACAGCAGTACATACCTTTCCTTCCTCATCGCATGGAGTATGGATCTGGAAATAGTCTTTTGTGGTGCAGGGGGGCCGCTCCATACACACGCTGGATCCTTCCTCTGCAACACAGAGAGGCAATCTCAGAACGGGGTCGATTGCTCTGTGACACTAAGAAAAAGGCAAAAATCAAAACAACAACAACAAAAAAGCAAACCTGAAAATAAAAACTACCGGAACAATTCAGGAAGAATTAGCCACACCTAGAGAAAATAAAGGCTACGCTTCTATTTTCCCTAGAGCAATAAGCGTTTCCAGGATACAACCCAAGCACACGGCAGATTTTCCCTGAAGACTTCTGAGTTCTGCCATTATCACTGAGCACTGGAAATTTGAAGCATATTCAAAGTTTCTAAGTGCATCTCCAAGTCAACAAATCATCTAAGGGATATTTTTAGATTAATAAAAATATAGCCACAGAAGTTACCTATGCTGTATAAAATAGAAAAAAAAAATTACAGACAAAGGAGAGAGTCGGGCAGAAAGGCACAATAAAATGTTGTGTTTTCCCCATTCAGTATTGATTCACTTCAGCCCTTCAGTGTCCGGCTGACAGCTGCCATCACACCTCATGTGGGATTTCTGGCTCAGAATGGACGCCTGGCCAACATAAATTCAGAGAGAAAAGGACACGAGGGCAAAGTGTCCCACCTGAAAACTGCGAGTCCTCGTCACACCTTATGCATTCGCTGGCTCCTTTCTCCGAATAGGTGTTTCGGGGGCACACTTGGCAGTTGAACGCCCCTGGTTTGTTGCTGAAGGTCCCCGGCTTGCATGGGAAACATTCCGATGTGTAGGCCACCCCTGTGTGGGAGGGCGACCGAGTATCAACAAGCAAATCACCACCCACTTGCGGCCTCCACCCAGAAGGCAGACAGAGGCGTGTGCGGTAAGCTCGGCTCAAGCCCATCATCTGCTTAAGTTGGCACCACGGAAGCATTTTCTGTGTGCAAGGAACTGGGATGTGTGTTGAATTAAACACAGTAAGTACAGGAAACAAACCAGAGACTGAGACGTAACAGAGACACAGAACACGCAGAAACTGAGTTGTCAAGAGACAAGTCCACCAGCTTAAAACGAGGGTAAACCCTAAGGTCCCTCTGCTTCTGTAAGCCTATTCATTTCTGACATCTGTGGCCGCCTGTTCCCATTTTCTCTGCAGCTCACTGGGTCACACGCGTTTGAGAACTCACAGACTAGGGATGCCTTCAAGCATCTTCTAGTTTGTAATTCCAGACTCTGCCAGCAGAGGTCCCAGTGACAAATGAGTCAATGGCACAGGAACAAGCACACTGAAAACATTTAAAGTATAAGCCAAATTTCAACAAATGAGAGTCATTGTTTCTATTAAAAATACCCTTAATGGAGAATGAATAATGCCAGGTTTTACCGGCTGCTTTCCTGGACCAGAAATGACCTAGAGAAGCACAAAAACCCAAGGAAAAAGCCAGTTGCAAGATGTTATTGCTGACTATTATTTTAATGGCTGTCCTGGGGACCAGCTTACCTGAGCAAGCTCCAGGTCTGGCACAATAGACATTTCCCAAAGGAATAATATACAAGGGAGCAATTTATTTTTTAAGACACACAAAAGTGTCATCACAATTACTTTTTCACATGGTTTAAATAACGCAGTGCAAGGGTACAAGGAAAACAAAGAAGCAATCAACTTGTCGGCAAAAAAAGAAAAAAGAAAAAAACTAGGGTCTGCAGACTCACACGGTGCCTAATATATTCACTCCTATCTCATAAGCCCTTGAGACAGCCAAACCAGCACTAATAAGTATTGTAAAAGACTATAAGATTGGAACAGTAACCACTAAATACAGTACCTTCAATTGTGATATTTTTTACCAACACTGGTTTGACTGCCTTGGAACCCATAAGGATGCCTGTGGTTCTCCAATAGAGTATGTTTGTGCCTGATTTCAGCATGACCTATGAAAAGAAACACAGGATACCTGGGTCATGACAGTAAGCCCCGCTGCTCCTAATCTCCAAAACTACTGCCTTGGATACTTTTTTCAATGCAACTAATAAAACGCCCCTAATTCAGAACCAAGAAATTTAAGTACAATTAATTCAGTTCTAAGTTCTACTGAAGCTGACATTTTAAAAAAAGTTCTCCAATCTGCAAAATATAGTAATAAAAGGAGACAAAAATCTTCAAGAGTGAACAAAAAGACAAAATGATTGAAAAAAAGTCTTCAAAGTGGAACAAGAAGAGAAAATGATTTTAAGAGAATCTGCATGAAATCTTGGTTTATATTTTAAAGGATGAAAGTCATTCATCACACTTGCATGTTTATAGGCTGTGGTTTTCATAAATAGATATTTGAGCTCTGAAAACAAAAAGGCAATATAAATGAATCTCCTTCTTTTTAAAGTTATTCAATAAATAACACTGCAATAGCAGTAAGAGAAATAGAACTGTTCTTATAGGATAACTCAATTGAATTCACTGATTCCAGACCTTAAATGATACTATGTCTAGCATTTGCTTCCTTTGCCACTAGAATATTTGCCTAACTCTAAATCGAACTAACTTTCTGATCAATTTTATGCTGATGGAGTTAAATGAACCAATTTTTAGGAGTTCTTTGATTTCACACTGTCACCTTTCTTCCTTTATGCAGTCCATGGCTGATCAGCTTCAAGTTGTATAAAATTAAAATCTACCCAACTACTTCATCATGCCAGAGATTCAGAGTAGTATATCATCAAGTAGTGCATTAACCACACTCCCTTGGTATTAAGTCTTTATAATCGAAGAAGACAGATTTGTTGTCAAGGGTTATTTGTAATTTCAAAGCCCATGTGACTGGGTAATTGGATAACTGTAGTGTAAGTGGTACTAATATTACTATCAGGTATACAGAGTTTTAAAAATACTCTGGAAGGGTACATTGTGTCAATCATCATAGGATGAGACACTTGCTATGCCCACACAGGCAGTAATGAAAAAACCACTTATGAAAACAGCTCAGCAATGGTCACTTAAACAGACCTTAACCAACATTGCAGCCACCACAGTAGGTCCTTGCCATACATCATCTCACTCAAAGCAGCAAGACCATTCCCATCTCTCAAATGAAAAATCAGATGCAAAGAGATTGCTTAAAGAAACACAACTATAAACCAGAGCTCGATTTTACATCCATGTCTCACTCGAAGGAACAGTGCCTCAATGAATGCATCGTGTTACCTAACAATCACCACCAAGCATTTAAAGAGACGTCCTGTGCAGAAGTAAGTAGTGCCTTTACTTGACATGGTCAGAGAAGGAGGAATCTCGACCAACAGGTAGCAAAGAAACAGGAGGAGGTTGAGGCTCCAAACATGGATGAATTTTGCAATAATCAGAACTGTCCAGCATCACAGATAGCATGAGATCCAACAAAAGACATTCAAAAGTCACTGGTTAGGGCAATGCACACAAAGTCTCATGAAAGGAGCTCGAGGCCTTCCAATGACAGAGTCAGTGATGCCATCCCATGTGACAGGCACAGCTGTAAGCAGCACACTGAAACATTTTGGGCATCAGTTCTGAATAGCCATTTCTCCTGTCGTTGCTCCTTTGAAGGGAGGCAAAGCTGGAGTGTGATGGGAAAGGGAAGGAAAAGGGACCTAAGGAGAAAGAGAAAGGTAGCAAAAAACAACCAAAAAGAAAACTTAGCAGCAATTTCTTCCTTCACTGAAAATTATCTAAATTTATAGAAAATCTCAGTCCTTGTTTTCTTGAAATGAACTTCTACATGGGCCGGCACAGCGGGTTAATCCTCTGCCTACAGCGTTGGCATCTCATATGGGCACCAGTTCCAGTCCTGGCTGCTCCATTTCTGATCCAGCTCTCTGGTATGGCCTGGGAAAGCAGTAGAAGATGGTCCAAGTCCTTGGGCCTCTGCATCCATGTGGGAGACCCGGATGAAGCTCCTGGCTCCTAGCTTCAGGTCAGTGCAGCTCTGGCTGTTGCAGCCACTAGGGGAGTAAACCAGCGGAAGGAAGACCTCTCTGCCTCTCTCTCCCTCTCACTGTCTGTAACTCTACCTCTCAAATAAATAAATAAAATATTTTTAAAAAATGAACTTCTACAAAGGGTTAGGAGAAGAATGGGGTTGATGGGAAAGAAGGAAAAACAAAAAGTGACTTACGGAATGGGAGCCCCATTCTCCATTGTCTGTGAGTTTTACCCACTTGTCAGTGGTGGTGTCCATCTCCTGGCACTGATCATTTTGAATCTGGGAATTAAACACAAGAGTCTCAGTTAAGTTTCTTGAACAACAGCTTTAGTTAAACTACGTACCCAGCACAGGCTACAAGAACCTCTTTCAATACATACTCAACAATGGCGATAAGCCAAATAAATACACCAAGGCCTCTGGAGGCTAAGCAACAGCTGAATATGGGTGAGTGGTTCTCAGTGAGCTGCCTCTTTACTGTAACAGAAAGGTTAGTCTGAGAGCCGCTGTCTGGAGAAGAGTCTGAACCATCAACATCAACAATGCACAAGAAGGAGAGGAAAACATCACAAAAAAATCTACCCAACTTACCAAACATCTTAACAGCCTACATTCATCATGCAGGCCCAATAAAACAAATGTGAACAAAGTTGATTTTTACATTATTTGAGACATGTACAACTGTTAATTAATTAATTCAGAAAGCCAGATTTGTTTTCAATTCCAGAAGATGAAATCCAAATGTAGATGTGTCTACAGCAGAAGTCAAAGTCCAAGCTTTTATTTTTGTGTACATGTTAACAATCTGCCATTCAAATGATCACATCCAGTATCTTTGGCACCAAACATCTTGTGCTTCCCAAGCAACTCTTCCAAAATACCCCGTGGGTGGGACAGTACAAAGAACACAATGACATCAAACACCCCATCTTTCTAATGTGACAAAATTGTCATTCACAAAGTAGGGTTAGAACAAGATCCTAAAAGAAATGTTCTCCATAAAACATATTTCCTAAAGCCTTACTGAACAGAAAAATATATCTTACCATCCAAATACCAGAGAATATCAACTACAGAGGATATTTACTTTAACTGAATTTAAGTGTCATATCTACATTTGTAAATTAATGACTACTTTCCTGCAAGTGTTAAGCCATTTCTAAGAAGATACGGACCCCAAGTATACCCTTGGTGGTCAAGGAGTAGATTAGCTTAACGCTTTGTTACAGCTGAAAGTAGACATGTGTTAGCTTGACATTCTACGGTCATCTGGAGACCCGAGTCCTGCTACTCACTCTAAAGATAACTGGCAAAGCTGTAAACTTAGTCCAATCACATCTGCTCAAGGTTTAGGTATCAGCCTTTTCTTAAAAGAAAAAAAAAAGGAGGGGGGAGAGGATTAATGGAAGTCCCATACATATCTAAAATTAAATACTTTATTGCTTTTAATTAAGTAATACAGCATGTTTCATTCTCAGAGCACAACTGCACGTTTCCATCTTCAAGCCATCAGTATGATTACTATGAAGTGGTGACCCTCTGAGCCAATCAAATGCAAACTATAATGCTGAAATACCAATGAAAAGAAATGTGAACTTGCCTTCCCTTTTCAGACAATAATCAGGAGCACAAAGGCGTCAGTGGAAGGAAGTAAGGAAATTTTATGCCCTAAGAGTACCTTTTTGGACAGCTCTCAAAGGGCCATTGGGCAACACAAACTACACACTTATTCTAACAGTTAGATAACTATCTTTCTTCTTAAATTTAATTTTAGCAACATCATCAAAACACCCTAAGAAATAGAGAATCATTCACTGTGAGAAGTGCTTTGCAAACAAAGTGTAACTTAAAAAATAAATTTGGTTGAATGTTGCTTAACACTGAAAATCACCAAAAAAAAAAAAAAGTTAGTGCTAGGAGGTACCTTAAAAGGTGCTGGTCGGGGCAGCATTGTGGCACAGCAGGTAAGGCCGCTGCCTGCAGTGCCAGTATCACATGTGGGCACTGGTTCAAGTCCTGGCTGCTCCACTTCCGATCCAGCTCTCTGCTATGGCCTAGGAGGGCAGTGGAAGATGGACCAAATCCTTGGGCCCCTGTACCAATGTGGGAGACCCAGAGGCAGCTCTGGCTCTTGGCTTCGGATCGGGCCAGCTCCAGCCATTTCAGTCATTTGGGGAGTCGGCCAGCGGATGGAAGATCTCTCTCTCTCCCTCTCTCTCCCCACCTCTGCCTCTCCATAACTCTGCCTTTCACATAAATAAATAAATCTTTTTTTAAAAAAAGGTGCTATCATATGATCCACCTTATAGAAGAGAATGCTAAGGACAGGAAGCCAACTTAATTTCTCAATAATACAAAGCTTCAAGAGCCAGATCGCTTGACTTCTAACCCAAGGCTCATTCTTTCATGGATAACATCTCTTGCCACCAGAATTTCCGAAATTGCTATTACCAAGAGCAACATAAATTTATTTTAGAATTGTTAGTTTATTTGGTCCTAAAATCTGAACCACACAAACTTTTTATAGATATTTTCCCATTTACTAGCTTAACCCACACTTTATTTGGTATAAGAAGTCAATCTAAAAACATTTTCCCAAGCATTTGGGTCATTGCCGTAACAATTATGTGCTAGGCTAGAGACATTTTATATAAAATAGCTAAATAAATTTAGTGGTAATAGCCACTGTTACACTATCACTTTACCCTATATTCTATAATGCTATTTAATCTCCTATAGAGATATCAACTATCCCGTCCACTTATACTTTTAAACTACAAAATTCATAGGAAGAGAAACATGTAGCCACTTCTTTTGAAGTAATTTCCTATGAATATACTTAAAGTAATTCTGTTTAGTAAAATGATATTTGAAACTTCAAAAAGAAAAACTCTTTTAAGTAAAAATAAAAATAGGTAAAAAGATAATTTTAACAAAATAGCACTTGTAGCTGTAAAAAAAAAAAAAAAAAGAAAACCAATCTTGAGAAAAGTATTTGTCACACAAAAAGTCTAAACTAAATGGTCACCTAATGATGCTAAGCAAAAGTAAAACAAGTCCAAGGCTACTCTGCAAGGTGACATCAAAAAACAATGTTAACCAGAAAATAATACTATAGAAAAAGTAGTTTTCTTTTAATATCAAAAGGTTCAGTTAACACAAAAAGCTGAGGAGGCATACAATGGGATGGGAATGCGACAGGAATGGCCCTTCAAAGGTGAATTTCAGAATATAAAAGGCCTTACAAAGAACTCAAAGAAGATGTTGTTGTCGACATACTGGTACTCAAAGAAGACATAACCTGACTTCTTCAGGTGCACGGCATAGATCAAAGACACGGTGCAGTCATCGCGATTTGACTCGATGTAGTTTCCTCGGGGCACCCAGGAGGAGCTGGGGAAACAAGACCAGGACGGACTCTGTCAGTGGGTCAGAAACCTCTCGTTTGGCAAAGCTACGAAATCTCCATCAGCAGGGCTGAGCAGAAAACACCAGAAGCTTTTCTGGAACCCCAAGGCCAACTCAGGAAGTTCGCCTCTTAGCACTCAGGATTTCCTAGACCTGTGTTGGGTCACACAGTCGGCTTGCCAGGAAACTGGTCTTTGTCGCAGAAATCTGACACCAAATAGATGACCACCAATTTCAGTAGCCTTATGTAAAACCATTCTTTCAAATACCCTCTGAGGTTTTATTTATAAACACAGACAAATGGCAGAGCAACACTAAAGAAGAAAGAGCACCAGGACTGGCAACCATGCAGATTATAATGCTGTGGGTTTTTCATCCTTTGAGATCTTCAGGCAGTTCTGTGTTATAAGAAATCAGTCACTGGGCCAGCCTGTGGCGTAGCAGGTGAAGCTGCTGCCTGCATCCCATATGGGCACCAACCGGAGTCCCGGCTGCTCCACTTCTGATCCAACTCTGCTGCTAATGTGCCTGGGAAAGCAGCAGAAAATGGCCCTAGTACTTGGGCTGCTGCCACTCACATGGGAGACCTCAATGAAGCTCCTGACTCCTGGCTTCAGTCCTGGCCATTGTGGCCATTTGGAGAGTGAACAGCAGTCGAAAGATCTCCCCCAACCCCCGCGCATGCTCTCCCTCTCTGTAATTCTGCCTTCAAAGTAAATTAAAAAAAAAAAAATCTTAAAAGACACACACAAAAAGAAATGAATCTCTTCTTAATCAAGGAGTTGGCTTTGGAGTTCCTAAATATTTGTAAGGTCACTCAAAAAACGACTGGTTATTTAAAACATATTATCATTGTACTGTAGGGCTTTTAAATGTTCCTAAATACATGACAGTAGCATGAAGAGAAAAAATGTAATTGTAACTATACTATTGTCAAATTTAATATTATGGAAAGTAAATAACTCTACACTATTGTAAGAATGCATGTTGTAACTTCACACTTTCACAACTTAAGGGTAAATAAAGATATCCTAAGATATAAAAAAGCATCAACCATAACAAAGAATTGACAAATTGTGCTTTTGCAAATTTTAAACAATAGGTTATCAAAGGACAGCAGTAAGAAAATGAAAAGGCAAAAGCCAGACATGTGTGCGTGTATGTGTGTGTATAAGAGACAAACAGTACATTGCAATTACTATAATACATGCATGCAATTACTCACATCCATAACAAACAACTCTTTCAGCTCAATAATTAAATGACAAAAAATAGAAAATGGGTAAAACACTCTGAAATTTCACAAAATTAAAAAAAACATGTAGATAATGAACATATGAAACATGTTCATTATTATACACCAGGGAAATGTAAAATTAAAACATAAGGAGATACCATTTTACACACACACTAGAATGTGTAAAGGAAAACAGGACATGACAATACTAACACTGAAGAACCTACAGAATAACTAGAACTCAAAACATACTACTGATGGGATTTTACAATAATATAATAATTTTGAAAAACTCTTAAAAATTTCTTATGAAGTTCAACATACACCTCCTATATAACCCAGTCAATTAAATAGAAGTAAAGAAAATGCAGATTAGATGAGTGGGAAAGGAAAAGGGGAAGGAAGACAGACATAGCAACACCCAAGTGAAATTTCCATTGGAGAAATTATAAGAGTACCAGAAGACACTACATTGAATAACTTGTGCTCATCATTTAACTTCTCTGATGAATAAACTATTCCAGGTTAAAAAAAATAATAATAAGCCATGCCAATAAATCTTGCACACCAAAATAAAGATCTGGAGTCTGTTATCATCCTACTAGTATGTTACTCTAAGGAACTTTTTTATTTAAAATATGCAGACATGGGGCAGATATTGTGGCGTAGTAGGTAAAGCCACTGCCTGCAGTGCTGGCAATCCCATATGGGTACCAGTAAGTCTAGGCTGCTCCAGTTCTATTACAGCTCCCTGCTAATGTGCCTGGAAAAGCAGCAGAGGATGGCCTAAGTGCTTGGGCCCCTGCACCCACATGGGAGATCAGGAGGAAGCACCTGGCTCCTGGCTTCAGACTGGCCCTGCTCTGTCAGTTGCAGCCATCTGGGGAATGAACCAGTAGATGGGAAGATTCTCCCTCTCTCTCTCTCTCTCTCTAACTCTGCCTTTTACATAAAAAATAAAATATATATAACACACTTTTAGAGGAATAATCCAGAAGAGTAAAATAAGTATATCAAGTCATTTGTATGAGAGAAACTGGAGACCAACAGCAAAGAGGAGAGAAAGGAAACAGACACAAAGAGAGAAATGAATGGAGGGAGGGTGGGGACGCGTCTTTCATCACAGCTCAACAAATCCCCAGCATCCTTAGCTCTACATCCTTAGCTCATAGTAAAAAGAAATGTTAAGCTCCTGGGGGGCCCTTTTTATCAGAGGGTAGGCAGAAGCCTTAAGTTTAATTCCTCTCAACGTGACCATATGACAGGAAATAGCACAGAGTCCACAAAGAGGGCAGGACAGAGTACAGCCCAGAGATAAATATTCCTCCAGTACTGCCACAGTCAAAGCTAATAATCTGCTATAGAAGAGACAAGAATTAACCCAAGGAACTTTCCGCCTCAGGTCCTTAAACTACTCTCTCTTATGGGAGAAAACCAAGTGTCCAAACAAAGGTTATGCAATCCTTCCCAAGGAAAGGAAAAAAATATGAAATTCTCCAACAAATAGAGCACAGTTAATAGAAACACCACTGACAAGTGCAGTTTATAAATATGAAAAAAATTAATTTGTTTTTCTAATAGCTTTATTGCATTTTTGCATACAGTATCTATTATGTCCTGAAGGCAATTATTTCAACCTCATGAAGATTCAGCTACATTATTTGTAATGGCTGTCCAAGAAGAAATGACTCCTGGCGATTAGCTTCCTGTCTGCAAGTGCCAAGATGACCCTCAACTACACCCTTCTCAAGCGCTCAGTCAAGGCCCAAAGGCTCCCTTGGTTCTTACTTGTTACAGCCGTCTGGCCTGCTGTCAGAAGGGCCCACCACAGTGTCCATGAAGGTTGCAATGTTGGAAAATCCTGCTGGCAATTCATCCCACTCATCAAATTTGATGCCACTGCCCAACGAGTAGGTGCCTTCTCCACACTTACTGCATACCTGATTCTTCATTTCTAGATACTCCCCGGAAGCACAGGAGAAAGCTGGAAGGCAAACAACGAGCAACACATTAGCCACGGCCCTCCCATCAACGTCCTCCCCTCCCCACTGGCGCCAGCATGATTTCTGTCAAACTCTTATCACGCCATACCCCAGGTGACCCCTCCCAATGGCTCCCTTACCACTGTGTGCATTTCCCAACCTGCCCAATTTATGCAGCTCATTCCTTACCCCATCCTCTCCCAAGTATAACAAAATGTTTATCATTTCCAGAATAATCCACCCTCTCCCTTTGGCTGTTTGGTCTTCTTTCCCAGAGATGTTAGCTAACCAAGCTTCTCCACTTGGAAAACTCCTGTTCCTAAATGGAAAATGGACCCTCTTCAGGACAGACCTTCTTCTTCCCCTGCAACCACGTGTTCAGCTGTTCCACACTACACCTATTACAAAACCTCCCTTACAACACTTAACAAGCATGCAGACCCTTCATCAATTTAGGTGAGACTCCGAGCTTCAAGAAAACAAGCAGCAGCAGCAGCATCATTTTTGGATTCTTAACATACTAAGTCCAAATAAAACGTTGACCCACTGAGACACAAAGGGGTAACAGGAGGGCCGTGGAAGAGCTGAGCAGTTTCTATCTACTCTGAAACCATGAACCCACTTCTTCAATACTCATGAGGCCAACCCAGTCACTTCCTCAGTCTGCAGCTTATTTCCACAGTTTCGTCCTCTGCCTATTCCCAGAGTGTGTGCAGAGACCGCGGACAAGTCACGTGGCCAATAGTAGGCACAAGGACAGGCGGGGGCGGGGGAAGGGAGGGAATTCTGCGGCTAAGTTTATCCATTCAGCAAAGGCAAATCAAAGTCCCCCAGGATTGTAGCTGTGTGCAAGTTGGTATTAGTAGCTCAAACCTGAAAAAAGGGTTTTCTAATCCTTTAATCAAGATATTAAAGAAACAAGAATAAAATAAAACCTCCAAATTATCCAATGAAGAAAAATCTCCCAGTAGGGAGTGAAACAGCAAACACGGCATTTGGATAGATTGCTCTTTCAGAATACACTGGAAAACCATGCCATAAATAAAAACAACCAAATTTTTAGAAAATTAAAGAATTAAAGGTAAAACTCACACTCATCCACTTGTCCACTGGATGTTGTACAATAAACTTCAGACATTAAAATCAGCATCCTCAAATCAGTAAAACATCACAAAATAAGACAAAGTTAGGCAGAGCATCGTGTGCTGGCTATAAGGTCAAAACTACCCTGCGACCAGACTGTACCACCTGCTAATTCTGTGACTTTAACTCCGCCTTCCTAGACCTTAGTTTGTCTCTGAAAAGATGGGATCGTAATCACAGAAGACACCCCATAAGGCTACAACTAATCATATGGTATGAAGCAGTTTGCACAGCCCCTGGCATATCACAAGTGCTGACCACATTACCCCATCATCACTAACAGCTTCCACCTCCAGACAGCACAGTTATAGAAAATGTTTTATTCTACTTTCAATGGCTTATGGGTCTTCTATAAGGGTACTTGAGAAAGTTCTTGGAAAATAGAATTTTAAAAATTTATTTTGGTACAAATTAATGTTGAAATGTGTGTGTAGTTTTTTTTTTTTTATAATCTGTACCTTTCATGATTTTTTTTTTTTTTTTTTGCAGGCGGCGGCTTTACACTGTACTTCTAATAAACAAGAGACAGAGGATGATATGTTCATCCACCGGATGAGGAAACTCAGCCACAGGACTCGTTTAAATGGCACCCATTTTAAGTGGCAAAGTAACTGATCTTCAAATTCTGGTTTTTCTGATTCCAAAGTTAGTGCCTCCAAGAAAATTCAATTCAAGCAACTGCTGCAACACCACAAAAAAAAAAAAAAAAAAAAAAAAAAAAAAAATTCCAACAGAATTCTTTATTGTACTTCACATCATTCCTTACTTCCCAACATGGGCTGTTAAGAAAGTCCATACGCATCATATATATTTATTTATTTATAAATATTTAATGTTTATAAATATATATGCAAATATATATAACTTATATATAACCATTTCCCACCCTCACATTTCTTATGGAATTTCTAGAGCTGTCATATCTAAAATATTAGAGGAATATTTTTTTTTAACTTTTATTTAATGAATATAAATTTCCAGTGTACAGCTTATGGATTACAATGGCTTCCCCCCCCCCAATAACTTCCCTCCCACCCGCAACCCTCCCCCCTCCCGCTCCCTCTCCCTTTCCATTTGCATCAAGATTCATTTTCGATTCTCTTTATATACAGAAGATCAATTTAGTATAAAGATTTCAACAGTTTGCACCCACATAGAAACACAAAGTGAAACATACTGTTTGAGTACTAGTTATAGCATTAAATCACAATGTACAGCACATTAAGGACAGAGATCCCACATGAGGAGCAAGTGCACAGTGGCTCCTGTTGTTGACCCAACAAATTGACACTCTAGTTTATGGCGCCAGTAACCATCCTAGGCTGTCGTCATGAGTTGCCAAGGCTATGGAAGCCTTCCAAGTTTACCGACTCTGATCATATTTAGACAAGGTCATAAAAGACAGAGTGGGGATAGTAACCAATGATCCTAAGAGTGGCATTTACCAGGTTTGAACAATTATACAGCATTAAGTGGGGAAGAGGACCATCAGTACACACATGTTGGGAGTAGAGCCATTGGTGGTAGAGTAGAGGTTATGATTACAAAGGAATGAGGCCCAAGTGCACTAGACAGGGCCTAGAACAAAGGACAGAGTCATTATTAGAGGAGCTAAGAAAGGTGCTGTCTAAGCTACAAGTAATTTTTCTGATTGAGAGGCAAATAGAACCTGATAGAAGGGGCTTGATAATAATCTGGTGGGCTTTAGGCCTTGTAAATTCAGAGGCCCAGACCTATCTATCTCTTCCCATGGGGTATATCCTAAGGGAGGTGTGAACCTCCTAGGGGAAGGCACTCTGTTGACTTTCATTACTTGGCTGGCCTGGGAGGAGAGCTGGCCAGGTAAAGGCAGGGGGCATCTCTAACAAGAAATTTACAGTTCTGCCTGCAATGTTGCTGACCCTACTTGACCATCCCCTCAGCTGCAGTGGTCACTTTGGAAGTTGGGCTGAGTGAAGGGCTTTTCAGCTTAGAGCCAATAAGATCTGTGGCTCTGACCTGGGCATCCTTCGACTCCAGGGCAGGTCCATTTCCAGTGATCCAACTCTTGGCAGAGCTGGCAGGGCTCTTCACAAGCTGACTTCTGCTGAAGCCCAGGCTTACCACATTGAAAGCCACTGCAGTGGACTGGCCTGTTGGGTCTCCTTGAGGGCAGATCACTGTACAGATCAGCCATTAATAGGCCTGCCACCCATTGCTTCTGATGCCTAGCTTTCTTTTCCTCCTGGTTTGTGTTAAAGCAGACCAGAGGATGCAAGTCAAGGGAGTGCCCGTGTCCCATCTCTAATCTTCGGTGGCCTGAACTACAAGTCTATAGTCACAGGCATGTTCTGTAGTAGTTTTTCTAAGGTAGACAATGCCCATGAGGAAAATTATATTCTCACTTTAAAACTTTCTTTCCCTTTGGTCTGAAAGGGAGGTTTTTTCTACTTACTGTATACTTCGCTGATGGCGAAGTGAATCTAGCTATGAGATTATTATTTGAGTTCTTATTTTGGCTATGCTATTGCAGAAAAATGTTAGCCATCTCTTTTATAAGGTCTAAAGATTAAATTGTGCATCCTACAGATTCCTTCATAATAGAATTAGTTTCCTACCTTGAGGAGAATAGAGAAATGAAAGAACAAGTTGGGCTTAGAATAGAGAAATGAGGGAGCAAGTCCTAGATCGCTTGCTGACAATAGCAATATCACATGAATACTTAGCAAACCGTTTCAACCATTAGATAACAACTTAAGAAAACATTTACCAGAAGGTCCAATGCCTTCTATAAATTTTAAGAATCATGTATTTGAAAACACCTCTTAAATATCTAACATGGTGTAGTTTGTTTAACCAGTAAACTTAAGCACAACCATCTAAAATGTTTTTAGTTTCTTTCTACCAACAAGTCTAAAACATATGATACACAGATTCAGGTCCCACAAATTAAAATGTATCTTTGATTGATTTTAGCAGCTTGAATTTATGGACAATCTTATCTATAAGCCATTTAAAATAAAACTCTTAATAAAATTTCCCCATGTGGACATACAATATGTACACACATATAATATAGCATAATAGACCAATATAGCAATTTTAATAATAGCTTTTAAAATCTTTAATTCTTTTTGTAGATTGCCAATTGATTTGAATTGCTTTTTCTTTTTAGTAACCTCAGTTAACCATACTTTCTCTCAGTTGGTACTGTTAATACATTATTGGCTTCATCTGTTTACAGAGCCATCCCAAAGTACTGAATACAATAAAAGTGGCTGGAAAAAGTCCATAGGAACCTATAGGAGGACAGCTAAACACAGAACCAGCAACGCTTTAGTTTTATGAGCAGCAGATATTCAAATTTTTGAAAAAAGCACATATTTAAATAACCCATAGCTCTTAATAAAAATTCAGCTGTTTTTGAACAATTAGAATTTAACAGACATCAAGAGAACATAATAGATTACTTTAACACATTGCTTTAACAGAGGATCTTAGAGGATCTCCAATTAGACTCACAGCAGACTTCTCATCAGAAACCCTACAAGCTAGAAGGGAATGGCGAGACATAGCCCAGGTACTAAGAGAGAAAAACTGCCAGCCCAGAATACTATATCCTGCAAAGCTCTCATTTGTGAATGAAGGTGAAATTAAGACTTTTCACAGCAAACAGAAACTGAAAGAATTTGTTGCCACTCATCCTGCCCTGCAAAAGATGCTTAAAGAAGTGTTACACACAGAAACACAGAAACATGGTCACCAATATGAAAGAAGGTAAAGGAAGGAAACCTCACAGCAAAAGATCACAGGAAGCTCAATTTCTCTTTGACATAGAATTAAACTCTGATGCTCTGTTAAAGCAATGTGTTAAAGTAATCTATTATGTTCTCTGTTAGAGGAATATTTTAGCAAGTTTCTAGTGTCTAAAAATCCCATAACCTTGTCTCTAAAAGAAAGACAGTAACAATAACTATCTAGGGGCCGGCGCTGTGGTACAGTGGGTTAAAGCCCTGGCCTGAAGCGCCGGCATCCCTTATGGGCACCGGTTCTAGTCCCGGCTGCTCCTCTTCCAATCCAGCTCTCTGCTATGGCCTGGGATAGCAGTGGAAGATGGCCCAAATCCTTAGGTCCCTGCACCCACGTGGGGGACCTGGAAGAAGCTCCTGGCTCCTGGCTTCAGATCAGCACAGCTCTAGCCGTTGGGGCCATCTGGGGAGTGAACCAGCGGTTGGAAGACCTCTCGCTCTGTAGCTCTGTCTTTCAAATAAATAAAATAAATTAAAAAAAAAAACAATAACTATCTCAAATACTTGTGAGAATGAGATATTCCAAGTATAGCATTTAGCCACGTGTCTGGCACAGAGTATACAATAAATATCAAGTACAATTACTAACAATACAATTCAGGGGCCTGAAACATACATTTCAGTAAGAACTCTGCTAGTGGACTGATGATTTTGTATTTCTTCAGGATAATTATGTAATCAAAGCTAGTTACATGGATATAGATAGGGCCTTTACTAATACAGAGAAGCTAGAGTATCCAAAGCTTCTGATATTTTAACCACCTGCTACTCCTCAATTCTCTCTCTCTTTCTTTGATAGAGACAGAGAGAACTCACATCTACTGATTCATTCCCCAAATACCACGAACAGCCACGGCAGGGCCAGGCCAAAGCTGGGAGCTGGACTCCTTTGTGGGCAGCAGACACAATCACTTTAGCTGTCATCTATTTTCCACGAGCATGGATCTGCATTAGCAGGAAGCTAAATCAGGAGCTGGACCCAGGTGACAAATCCACATACTCAGTCACAGGACACAGGTGTCCCAACTGCCAAGCTAAATGCCCACCTTTTCTCCTCAATGTTTCTTTCTCCTTCCTAGCCACGGATCAAAGGAGAAGAAGAGCCACACGTTGTTGCCACATGCGGCTGACTCCAGGAGATCACGCCAACAATCACCTGCTGACCTCTTCTGAACATGACCGGTGATGACCCCTCTTCCTTTCCTGAGATCTTTCATCCCAGCTTCCTGCACTGACCACCTCAATACTGCCATCTTCACATTTGGTTTGCACTGGATGACTTTTTATATAATCTTAGAGACGACATATTTCACAGGAAAAATTTTTAGAGGACAATAAAGGACACTTTGGACCTGCAGGATGATAGACAGTTATTGTAAACACCTGTTCTTGGCCATTGTAAACGTGAACTGACCATATTTCATCTAAATCAATGAGTTATTTCTAAAACAAATCTTGCTTTCCTTCTTCAACAATCTTAAAGTCCTAGAATATCTCAAGTAAAGATAAACTCTCTAGTTTTGTTGAGAACGGAAAAATTTGCCTAAGGTCACACAGTACTTAACAGTGGGATTTCACAATATTTTACCTAAGTGCTCAGAGGAAGAGAGATCTTTTAAAACCCAACCTCTTGAAGTCTAAACCATAACTAAGAGGTCTTGTGCTGTACTTACTGTTCATTTTCTCAGCTCTGTGCCTCTTTTCCGGCACCTATTTCTGCTTCTGTCAAATTAGAAAGGTTCAAATATGCAGGTGTGATGAATTAGATGTGAAAAAGCATTTTTATTAGTCAGTCACCACACAGCAAATGGCCAGGGCTATTTACTTAACCCTCTGTGCCTCCATCCACTCACATCCAGTGAGAACACCACTGTCCCTTTCTCCCTCACAGCACTGCTTGTGGTAACCAGGTGAGAGGCTGGAATCCACAGTGTCTGCAGAAAGAGTGCCATGAAGATGCAAGGCATCACAATGATCACCGGACTGCCAGCACAATGTGCCAAATAAGTCACTGAACTGAACCATTTATGTGCTGATCACATCTACGATGTATGCCTCACAATACAGAACATCTATATTTAATCTTTTCACCATGGGGTCCCTTAGTTTAGGTTTTTCTTCCTCAAGAGACCTCATGCATCAGAAGGCCATGGCTATCGATTACATTAACTCATAAGTCATTAATTTTTGCTATTTTTACCTGAGGTTTTTCATTGCTAAAGTATATTTTCTAAGCAGGAAACATAAGTAGTAAGTAGTAGTAAAAGGATTTTCAATTTACCTATTTAATGAGATAATGATAGTGAACCTATGCAATCTAGGGAAATATTTGAGCAGCACATTGTATTAATTTATTCAATAAAGATTTCTTGAGTGTCTACTATTTATAGGCAAAGACAAGGTACCAAAGATATAGTCCCTGTTCTCACAGAGCTTCCATGATAGCCTAGTCTAGACTTACCATCCTCAAACCAAGTTCACATCTCATTAAGCCAAAATTCACTATAAATTCTATTATTATTTGTCAAACTGTTAATAGCTAGTTATAAAATAACTACATATTTTAAAGGGAAATGTTGATTAAGTCAATCTCAGAAACAAGATAAGGCAATTTTTCTTCAATTATTCTCATTTAACCAATAAATATAAATAGGGTTAAAGTCATAGACACTGTTGTCACAGACTACATAGGAGGATGCTCTGGCAATTGTTATTACTATTATTCACTGCCATTAAGAGCAGAATAAAAACGTAAAGGTGGGGCAGCCATTTGCTGTAGTATTTAAGGCACCACTTGGGACACTCACCTCCTCTATCCGGGTACCTGGGTTCAGGTGATGGTTCTGCTCCAGATTGCAGCTTCCTGCTAATGTGTACCCTGGGAGGCAGCAAGTGATGGCTCCAGCAGTCAGGTCCCTGTCACCCACATGGGAAAATGACACTGAGTTCCCGGCTTTTGGCTTCTACCGGGCAAAACCCTGAGCATTGCAGGCACTTCAGCAGTAAATCAGCAGATGGAAGCGCTGTTTGTCTCTTATTCTCCCTCTGTCTCTCTAATTAATTAGCTAATTTGTTTACATCAAAGAGAGACAAAGAGACAGAGCGGTCCTCCATATACTGGTTCATTTCCCAAATGCCTGCAACAGTTGAAACTGAACCAGGCCAAAGCCAGAAATTCCATCTGGATATCCCACATGGGTAGCAGAAACGTAACTACACAAGCCATCACTTGCTGCCTTTGGGGTGCCCATTAGCAGGAGCTGGAACGTGAACCGAGGCACTCTGACATGTGATGCAGGTGTCCTAAGACATACAATCCCATCAAGGTGGCATGTACCAATGCCATCTCACTAGTCCAACTTCAGTTCACAATTGATCACACTGATAGGTCTAAGAGTCAAAGGGATCACACAAACAAGACTAGTGTCTGCAAATACTAAATGATAGAATCAAAAAGGGAGAGAACGATCCAACATGGGAAGCGGGAGACACAGCATACTCATAGAATGGCAGATGTCCTAAATAGCACTCTGGCCTCAGAATCAGCCCTTAAGGCATTCAGATCTGGCTGAAGAGCCCACGAGAGTATTGTAGGCATAGAAAGCCAAGACACTCTGGGGAAAAAAAAAAAAAAGAAGAAGACCTAAATGAAAGATCTCTGCGAATGAGATCCCAGTGGAAAGAATGGGGCCATCAAAGAAGGAGGTACCTTTCTCTGAAGGGAGGAGAGAACTTCCACTTTGACTATGACCCTGTCAGAATAAGATCGAAGTCAGCGAACCCTAAAGGCTTCCATAGCCTTGGCAACTCATGACTAGAGCCTAGGGAGATTACTGACGCCATAAACAAGAGTGTCAAATTGTTAAATCAACCACAGGAGTCACTGTGTACTTACTCCTCATGTGGGATCTGTCCTTAATGTGTTGTCCAATGTGAAGTAATGCTATAACTAGTACTGAAACAGTATTTTTACACTTTGTGTTTCTGTGTGAGTGCAAACTGATGAAATCTTTACTTAGTACATACTGAATCGATCTTCAGTATATAAAGATAATTGAAAATGAAAAAAAAAACTTAGTTTTAAATTGGACATTGCATAGAAAATTAATCAATTTTTTAAAAATATCATGTAGGATCTCTGTCCTTAATGTGCTGTACATTGTGATTTAATGCTATAACTAGTACTCCAACAGTATTTTTCACTTTGTGTTGCTATGTGGGTGCAAACTGTTGAAATCTTTACTTAATACATACTAAACTGATCTTCTGTATATAAAGAGAATTGAAAATGAATCTTGATGTGAATGGAAGGGGAGAGGGAGCGGGAAAGGGGAGGGTTGCGGGTGGGAGGGAAGTTATGGCGGGGGGGGGGGGAGCCATTGTAATCCATAAGCTGTACTTTGGAAATTTATATTCATTAAATAAAAGTTAAAAAAAATAGCTATGCTAAATGCCTACATTTAATTAATTTTTAAAATTAATAATGCCGAGTTTATAAGTCTCAAAAAAATCATTTAGCCAACTAATTATCATTATCAGGTAACTTCAACTTTAAGCACCATCCTGTACTCACAGGAAAACAGGAAACAGCACCTAAGAGCAACTGAACAGAACATGAACCCAGCAAACCTCAGATCTTCCTACTCCATCGTCAGCACCAGTGGAGAAATCAACACTGGAACACTATCAAGTTCTTTCTTGTGAAATTCTTAGACACAGAATAAAAAATAATTTGTGACTCTCATTTTACAAAACTGAAGGTGAGATGGGAAACCCTAAACAGCCCATTAACAGGCCATTTTCTGCTAACATCCTCAAAATTCACGTTAAGCTGGCTCCTGGCTGCCTTTGGCTGAGGGAATACTTGTACCCTTTAATTAGGAAGATTTTTTTTATCCTAGTAGGGTGATTTTCATGTGGAAACATACAAGGTGACCACGAAGGCTGGCTGTGAATTCAGCAACTCTCTGCCACGCTGCACTGAAGGCTAGCTGAGGATGATGGAAGGGAACCCTGTCCAAGTCCTAACAGTCATGGACATTGCAACGTCCTGATCAAGAGAAAAGATCGATGAGCAGTAAAAAGACACACCAGCACTGCATTGTAATTCACAAGGTATGGGACTTGAGGTATGACTGGCCACAACATGAATAAATCTGTGCTATGTAATCACATTTGAAACTATCAGAATGACCAAAAGGTAATTTCAAGACTATCTGGTCCAAACTGTCCCAATTAAGATCTTAAGTTTTGTCATAGTTTGACCTGGAGTAATTTAGTCTATCGTCTCTAGCAGCAGATTGTCTATCTAATGAACTCCCATGACTCTCTACCCAATAGACTCCCAGTGGTACATGCAAACAAGATCTTACTATATATAAGCTGAGAAAAACACAGTCTTCATTTCAAGTGAAAAGAACAGCCTTAGAAAACAACTCCGTTTTGGCAGCCAAGTGCACAAGTTCTAGTTCTAGCAGCACCTCTTAGCCACGTGAAGTGACAAAGCTGCCACAGAAACTCTGAAATAATTACTGGAATTGAATTATGAAAGCCCAATCCCATCAATAACAAATGTTAACCTTTCATTAAGAGTTAGGTAAGAAGCTTGAGATCACAAGATGTAGTTTTTGAATTCTTGCTTGTGAAATTCCTAGAATATTTTTCATCTCTCAGTTTACAAAGCAAGAGACAGGAGATAAACCAAAGAGTACATTATTAATTCAAAGCAATTCTGCCTAATGCTGTCTAGTTCACTACTCTCTGAAAAGAACACTTAACAAAAACATTCTCCCCACATCTCCAAAAGCTGATTTTTACATACAATATCCTTTCTGACGGGTCCTCATCTTGCCCTGTCTGGTAGAACTGCATGATTATCAGTGCACTTCCTAGAACAAATCAGCCAGAAACAAACAAAAAGTCAGGCCCCAGTGGGAAAACTGATCCATGTAGCACTTCAGATAACAATCCCTGCTAAAGTAACAGAGCCTGGATAAAAGGTTTCCATCTTCCCATAAGCAGTTATACAAGTCAGTGTCATAAGCTAACTAAAGTGGCCTTCTCTTAAAAAGTAACAAAAGTGTTGTGGTTTCTTCACTTAAATGCTTAAGGGGGGAGAAGAGAAGTCCCAGTTTCAGGCACAGGATGACACAAAGTCTGTAGAAAAGCAACCAACAGCAAAAGTCAGGGGGAGGAAGATGTTCAAAGTATTTGATGAGGTCACTGAAGGGGGCAGACAAATGCACCCGTGCAATTGGTTTCCTTGACTTCCAGTTGCATCCTAACACTTCGGACCTTATCATCCCGACCTTTTCCTCTTCCTGACAAAGTGTCGGCCACCCTCCACTTCTGGTGATCTCTCTGTGATGCTGCAGCCTGGAGGACTGGATTCTCTTATCTCCTTAGAAAACACTGTTTTCAGAGAAACATCATCAACCACAGCCCCCTACAGACACTGTCATTGACGTGACGCCTGCCACTGAGCTGTTCTCCGCAGTTTTCATCTTCCCCCTTAACAACCTCATTCTCCCCAGCCACCACCTGTGTGCTGCTCAGCAGGTTCAACTTCACCGCGCTTTGTGCCCAGATGTGACGCATCGGCGTGGCAAATCCAGTCTACAGAGGACAAAATATCCTGTCCTTTGATGTACAGAAGAAGTTGTGACAAATGGGATTAGGCCTTTGTGCTTATTCTGTAAAAGCCAAACACTGAAGTCAAACTGTAAGGTGAAGACGCCAAAATTACTCAACCAACCAGTATGGCAGTGTTCCAGAGCCCTCTTAGGGACCATAAACGATTACAGTTCCCGTCTTTTATAGGGGTTTATTCTCCTCTTGGGCAGAATCAACGTCTAAATTAAGGATTTCTTTAGCTGAGAGAATGCTAGCTTTTTTTCCCTAGTATCTGTTAAATAATAAAAGCATACCATATGTAGCAAGCATCACCAATACGCTAGGCACAGAAAATAAAATCAACAGACCAGCCTCTCATTGTGTGTGAGAATGCAACACTCCCAAATTCTAAACGCTATTCTCTTATCTTAATGAAAAATTTATACAATTAAGTCTAACACCTACAGAGATAATTAATTAAAATCACACACCAAGCAATGTGTCTGAGCCTGTAGATGCCATTTTTCAAATGTCCATTTACTTACCCAGAATATTAATTTCTTTCACATTTCAGTGACAAAGTAAATGTGCATACCCAGGGTTATTTTCCAAAGAGGCAGTCCACGGGGGTAAGAACAGGACCCAGGAGCTGGACTGTCTCTTTTCAAATCCTGCTTCTACCTATGACCTAACTGTTTGACTCTGGCTATGTTTCAGCTCTTCCTCTGTTGAGGGGAACATCACAGAAACATCTTCCATGGGCTGGCATTTGGTGCAGTGGGTTAAGTTGCCACTTGGGATGCCCACATCACATATCTGAGTGCCTGGTTTGAGTCTCAGCTACCTCACCTGTGATTCAGCTTATTGATAAAGTCCACAGCGGGAGGCAGCAGATGATGGCTCAAGTATCTGTGTCCCTGCTACCCACACCCGAGAACTGGACTTAGTCCCAGCCCCAAGCTTTAGACTGGTACAATCTCAGCTGCTGCAGGCGTTGGGGGAATGAACCAGCTGATGGGAGAACTCTGTTGCTCTTCAAATAAATAAATGTGTTTTTTCTAATGGGCAGTTATTTGGCACAGCACTTAGGATGCCACTTGGGAAACACACATCCAATATCAGAGTGGCTGGGTTCAAGTTCCAGCTCCTCTGCTTCCGCAGCTGCCTGTTGATGCACATCCTGGAAGGCAGCAGGTGATTGCTCAAGTACCTGGGTCCCTGCCACCATGGGGGAGACCCAGGCTGAGTTCTGAGTTATGGCCTCAGCTTGGCCTTTGCCCCAGCTATTGCAGGCATTGGGGAAGTAAACCAGTGGATACAAGATCTCCCTTCCTCTCCCTGTCTCTCTCTTTCTCCCTGTCAGGGGGCCGGATTCTGTACCAGTTGCCCCTCTTCCAGTCCAGTTCTCTGCTGTGGCCCGGGAAGGCAGTGGAGGATGGCCCAAGTCCTTGGGCCCTGTACCCGCATGGGAGACCAGGAGAAGCACCTGGCTCCTGGCTTCGGATCAGCACGGTGCACCGGCCGTAGCACACTGGCCGTAGTGGCCATTTGGGGGGTGAACCAAGGGCAAAGGAAGACCTTTCTCTCTGTCTCTCTCTCTCTCTCTCTCACTGTCCACTCTGCCTGTAAAAAAAAAAAAAATAGATTTTGTGACGTTTGATAACTACATAAATTTGAATGAATGCACATGAAGCATTTACAACTGTGCCTGGTTTATAGTAGTAAAGATCATTTATTATTTTTATTGTTATTTCGACTATTATTGCTATTAAGTTATATCATTACATAGTTATGATTCTGGGTATGCAAATAAACTTACTACCTTATTTGACATCCTCACCCACCTGTGAATGGCTGTCTCCAATTCTAAGCTGAGACCTTGGTATGAAACACAGAAGCCCATGCCATTTGCCAGAATGGCTGCCCTCCCACATTCTGCAGGAGCCAGCCATGCAGGTCTCACACAACAGCCAGGAAAACCCACATTTTCTTTATCCAGACATCAGCTGATTGACTTCTGGGTTGACTCCATATCTTAGCTATTGTGAATTAAGCTGCAATAAACATGGGGTACAGATAACTCTTTCAAATGCTGACTTCATTTCGTTTGGATAAATTCCCAGGAGTGGGATGGCTGGGTCAAATTTCAGATCTATTTTCATGAATTTCCATCCTGTCTTCCATAGTTATACTAGTTTACATTCCCACCACAGTGTATTAAAGGTCATCAGATGATGCCTGGATAAAGAAAATATGGTATATACAGAATACATATGCCCACTGCTGTCACTTCAATTCAACATTGTAATCAAAGTCCTATCCAGAGCAATTCAGCAGGAAAATGAAATAAGACATCTAAAACAGAAAGAAAGTAAAATTACACAGAAGGAATCAGCAATAAGTAGTTGAGGTGACAGATTCTATAGAATATATACTATAGAACACTACCCAGCCATGAAAAATAATGAAATTCTGTCTTTTGCAACAAAATGGATGCAACTGAAAACCATTATGCTTAGTGAAATAAGTTAATCTCAAAGAGAGATATCATATATTTTCTGATATGATGCAATTAACATAAAATACAAAAAATGTGTAAGAATGAAATGGACATCTTGTGATATGGTTGTTGTTTTTAGACCTTGTTTATACTCCTATGGAACTGTGGGCTTCCTACTTTTTTACTTGTTGAATATTATCATTAGTGGTGAATTAAGCACAGATTAAAATTATGTCTTTGTAAAAACTAAAGAAAAAAGTAAGGAAGGGGATTGAGGGAGGGAGTAGGGATGAAAGAAGTATGGTTATTTTCATAGAATTGTGCCTATTAAATACACCAAATCTCTTTTCTTTATATTAATAAAAAAATTAAAAAGAAAAAAAAAGACAAAAAAATCCAATCTCACCCCTCTCAGCATCTTTACACACACTTCCTATACCTGCAATACCTTTGTGCTTAGGATTCACTTTAAGGAACCTGAGAGAATTAACATGTAGAGCCAACAAAGAATGGCATTTGATCGCTGTCTCAACCCTAAACCAGGACACGATTTTGTACACAAACTTACCAGAACTCAATAATCTTCCAAGGTTATTTAGTTGATGAAAATGACTCAGAACTCAAACTTTCACCTGCCTTATTGTGAGCCAATCTGGACTTTCTCAGAGCAGAAGTTGCCTCTCCCTCCTTGGTGAGATCACCCTGGATACTCTAAGTCTATCACACATTTCACTTCTATGCTGCGATCCATTTATTGCTCCCTTATTAAAATAAAAGGTCCTGGAACAAAAGAAAGTCTTTTTTTTCCCCATTTATTTTTGGGTCTCTGGTATCAAGGATATAGGAAATAGTCAATAAATATTTATCAAATAAATATTTGAAAGCTCAATAGCTGTGAAATGAATGAATATACTGCTCAAGGACAAACAAGTCAGTTGCAGAATTGAGTTTTAGGCTCAGGTGTTTACCACACCTGACCACCAACTGTCAGAAGTCTTCAACTGGACACCTGTGCAGTAACAACTAAAGCTTGTCTAAAATTATATGAAATTAAACCATAGTGTACATAACAAAAACTTACTATGTTACTGAGTCATGTATGTTTATTTTTTCTCATTCGAACTTTTATTATATATTGACAAATTATAATCGTACATATTAAGGGGAACAAAGGGACCCTAGAATATATGTATATGGTGTAGTAAGTTAATTAACATATGTCACCTCAACTACTTACCACTAATTCCTCCTGTGTCATTTTACCTCTTTCTTTCTGTTTTAGCTGTCTTTTATTTCATTTTCTCGCATTGCTCTGGATAGGAATTTGATTACAATGTTGAGTTGAAGTGATAGCAGTGGGCATCCTTTCCCCATCCCAGAATCAGGAGGAAAGTTTTCAAGTTTGTTTGTTTAACCACTGAGTATATTGTAGGCTTGTCAAACTTGACCTGTATTGTGCTACGGTACATTTCTTCTATACCTGACTGTTGAGAGCTTGTTGTATGAAACAGTGCTCAGTTTTACAAAATACCTTTTCTGCATCTGTTGAGAAGACATGGGATTTTCATTCTTCTTTATGTTAATGTGGTATATCACACTGACTGAGTGGCATATATTAAACTGTACTTGGATCCTGGGATAAGTTCTATTTGGTTATGATATATGATTTTTTTAACATGCTATTGAATTGTTTGCTCTATTTTGCTCCAATTTTTATTATTTTCTTCCTTCTGACAGCTTTGTGCTTAACAGTTCGTCCTTTTTCTAGTTCCTCTGTGTGTACTTTTAGGCTATTTATTTGACAGTCTTTCTTTTTTTAACAGATTTTTATCACTATAAACTTCCTAATTTGTACTACCTTTGCTGCATCCCATTAATTTAGGGATATTGTCTTTCCATTTTTGTCTCAAGATAATTTCTAATTTCTCTTTCTTTGACTCAGTAGTTGTTCAGGAATGTATAGTTTAATTTCCATGGATCTGTGTTTTTTTTTCCCATTTTCCTTTTGTTATTTTTTTTATCTTGTGTACAGATTACTTCATTGTAACTGTGATTAAACATAAATCTGTTCTGAAATTAATGCTATAGCTAGGGCATAAAGCAAGTCTCAGCAATTTCAAAAAAATCAAAATCATACCATGCATCTTCAAAGACCACAATGCAATGAAACTGAAAATTAGCAACTTGGAAATCTCTAGAACATATGCAAACACATGGAGACTGTACAACATGCTCCTGAATGAACAGTGGGTCATAGAAGAAATCAAAAGAGAAATCAAAAACTTCCTGGAGACAAATGAAGATGACAATACATCAAATCAAAACTTATGGTATACAGCAAAATTAGTGTTAAGAGGAAAGTTTATAGCAATTTGTGCCTAAGTCAAGAAATTGTTAGAGCACTAAATAAAGAACTATCAATGTACTTCAGGGATCTAGGAAAACAACAATAAACCAAACCCAAAAGTAGTAGGAGAAAAGAAATAATTAAAATTACAGAAGAAAGCAACAAAATTGAAATAAAAAATACAAAAGATCAGCGAAACAAAGAGCTTTTTTTAAAAAGTCAACAAAATTGACATAACATTTGTGCAACTAACCAAAAAAAAGGAGAGAGAAGACCCAAATCAATAAAATTAGAGATGAAAAAGGGAATATAACAAGACACCACAGAAATAGAGAATCACCAGAAATTACTACAAAGAGCTGTGTGCCAACAAACTGGGAAACATAGAGGAAATGGATAGACTCCTGGGTACATACAACCTACCTACACTGAACCATGAAGACACAGAAAGCCTAAACAGACCCATTACCAAGACAGAAACTCAATCAGAATAAAGACCCTCCTGACAAAGAAAAGCCCAGAACCAGATGGCTTCACTTCTGAATTCTACCAGACATTTAAAGAAGAACTAACTCCAATTCTTCTCAAGTTATTCAAAACAATTGAAAGAGAGGAAATCCTCCCAAATTCTTTCTATGAAGCCACCATCACCTTAATTCCTAGACCTGGAAAAGATGCAACAGAGAAGGATAACTACAGATCATTTTCTCTGGTGAATACAGATGCAAAAACCCTCAACATAATTCTGACCAACGGAATTCAACAACACATCAGGAAGATCACCCACCTGGACTAAGTAGGATTTATCCCTGGTATGCAGGGATGATTCAACATTAATAAATCAATAATTGTAATACATCACATCAACAAACTGAAGAAAAAACCCATGTGATTATCTCAATAAATGCAGAGGAAGCACTTGATAAAATACAACACCATTTCATGATGAAAACGCTAAGCATATTAGGTTTAGAAGGAACATTCCTCAACACAATCAGGGCAATTTATAGCAAACCCACGGCCAGCATCCTACTGAATGGGGCAAAGTTGGAAACATTCCCACTGAGATCTGAAACCAGACAAGGATGCCCACTCTCATCATTGCTATTCAAAATAGTCCTGGAAGTTTTAGCCAGAGCCATCAGACAAAAAGGAAGAAATCAAAGGGATTCAAACTGGGAAGAAGGAAGTCAAACTACCCCTATTTGCAGATGACATGATTCTATAAACAGGAGACCAAAAGACCCCACCAGGAGACTATTGGAACTCATAGAAATGAGGTTGGCAAAGTGGCAGGACACAAAATCAATGCACAAAAACAACTGCATTTGTATTCACAGACAATGCCACGGCTGAAAAAGAACTTCTAAGATCAATCCCATTCACAATAGCTACCAAAAAAAAAAAAAAATCAAATACCTTGGAATAAATTTAACCAAGGAAGTCAAAGATCTCTATGATGAGAATTACAAAACATTAAAGAAATAGAAGAAGATACCCCAAAAATGGAAAAAATGCCCATGTTCATGGATTTGAAGAATCATTATCATCAAAATGTCCATTCTTCTGAGAGCAATTTACAGATTTAATGCAATACCAATTAAAATACCAAAGACGTTCTTTTCAGATCTAGAAAAAATGATTCTGAAATTCATTTGGAAACACAGGAGACCTTGAATAGCTAAAGCAATCTTATGCCACAAAAACAAAGCTGGAGACTTCACAATCCTAGATTTCAAAATATATACCAGGCAGTTATAATCAAAGCAGCCTGGTTCTGGTACAAAAACAGATGGATAGACTGTGTACTTACTTCCCATGTAGGACCTCTGTTCTCAATGAGTTGTATTATGAGAATAACTATAAAACTTATTCTCAGTTTTGTGTGTGCATGCAAATTGTTGAAATCTTCACTTAGTATAGAGTTGGTTTTCTGTGTTTAAAGTTAAATTAAAATGTATCTTAATGGAGAATTGGACTGGGAATGGGAGAGGAAGGAGGAAGTGGGGAGGGCGGGTATGTTAAAAAAAAAAAAAAAAGAATCACTATATTCCTGAAGATGTACTTATGAAATTTATATTCATTAAATAAAAGGTTTCTAAAAAAAAAAAAAGAAATCAATGCTATATTAGCATAAATTTCATCCCAAGTGAAGAAAAAAAATCAATGAGATCAATTACAAATAGGAATAAACATTAAGCCATGATGGTGCTAAAGTTGTTTTCTAAGGACACTAAAGCATTAAATGGGTTTTTTTCTATAAAGACCTTAGAAAAACAAAAAATTTTTTTTTAACTTTTATTTAATGAATATAAATTTCCAGTGTACAGCTTATGGATTACAATGGCTTCCCCCTCCCATAACTTCCCTCCCACCCGCAACCCTCCCCCCTCCCGCTCCCTCTCCCCTTCCATTTGCATCAAGTTTCATTTTCAATTCTCTTTATATACAGAAGATCAATTTAGTATAAAGATTTCAACAGTTTGCACCCACATAGAAACACAAAGTGAAACATACTGTTTGAGTACTAGTTATAGCATTAAATCAAAATGTACAGCACATTAAGGACAGAGATCCCACATGAGGAGCAAGTGCACAGTGGCTCCTGTTGTTGACCCAACAAATTGACATTCTAGTTTATGGCGCCAGTAACCATCTTAGGCTGTCATCATGAGTTGCCAAGGCTATGGAAGCCTTCCAAGTTTGCCGACTCTGATCATATTTAGACAAGGTCATAAAAGACAGAGTGAGGATAGTAACCAATGATCCTAAGAGTGGCATTTACCAGGTTTGAACAATTATACAGCATTAAGTGGGGAAGAGGACCATCAGTACACACATGTTGGGAGTAGAGCCATTGGTGGTAGAGTAGAGGTTATGATTACAAAGGAACGAGGCCCAAGTGCACTAGACAGGGCCTAGAACAAAGGACAGAGTCATTATTAGAGGAGCTAAGAAAGGTGCTGTCTAAGCTACAAGTAAGTTTTCTGATTGAGAGGCAAATAGAACCTGACAGAAGCGGCTTGATAATAATCTGGTGGGCTTTAGGCCTTGTAAATTCAGAGGCCCAGACCTATCTATCTCTTCACATGGGGTATATCCTAAGGGAGGTGTGAACCTCCATTGTCCATAAATTTAAGCTGCTAAAATCAATCAAAGATACATTTTAATTTGTGTGACCTGAATCTGTGTATCATATGTTTTAGACTTGTTGGTAGAAAGAAACTAAAAACATTTTAGATGGTTGTGCTTAAGTTTACTGGCTAAACAAACTACACCATGTTAGATATTTAAGAGGTGTTTTCAAATACATGATTCTTAAAATTTATAGAAGGCATTGGACCTTCTGGTAAATGTTTTCTTAAGTTGTTATCTAATGGTTGAAACGGTTTGCTAAGTATTCATGTGATATTGCTATTGTCAGCAAGCGATCTAGGACTTGCTCCCTCATTTCTCTATTCTAAGCCCAACTTGTTCTTTCATTTCTCTATTCTCTTCAAGGTAGGAAACTAATTCTATTATGAAGGAATCTGTAGGATGCACAGTTTAATCTTTAGACCTTATAAAAGAGATGGCTAACATTTTTCTGCAATAGCATAGCCAAAATAAGAACTCAAATAATAATCTCATAGCTAGATTCACTTCGCCATCAGCGAAGTATACAGTAAGTAGAAAAAACCTCCCTTTCAGACCAAAGGGAAAGAAAGTTTTAAAGTGAGAATATAATTTTCCTCATGGACATTGTCTACCTTAGAAAAACTACTACAGAACATGCCTGTGACTATAGACTTGTAGTTCAGGCCACCGAAGATTAGAGATGGGAAACGGGCACTCCCTTGACTTGCATCCTCTGGTCTGCTTTAACACAAACCAGGAGGAAAGGAAAGCTCGGCATCAGAAGCAATGGGTGGCAGGCCTATTAATGGCTGATCTGTACAGTGATCTGCCCTCAAGGAGACCCAACAGGCCAGTCCACTGCAGTGGCTTTCAATGTGGTAAGCCTGGGCTTCAGCAGAAGTCAGCTTGTGAAGAGCCCTGGCAGCTCTGCCAAGAGTTGGATCACTGGAAATGGACCTGCCCTGGAGTCGAAGGATGCCCAGGTCAGAGCCACAGATCTTATTGGCTCTAAGCTGAAAAGCCCTTCACTCAGCCCAACTTCCAAAGTGACCACTGCAGCTGAGGGGATGGTCAAGTAGGGTCAGCAACATTGCAGGCAGAACTGTCAATTTCTTGTTAGAGATGCCACCTGCCTTTACCTGGCCAGCTCTCCTCCCAGGCCAGCCAAGTAATGAAAGTCAACAGAGTGCCTTCCCCTAGGAGAAAAACAAAAATTTTACAGTGGATCATCTTTGTATTTTCTTCATTTATAATTCAGCCATATTTTTACATAATAGGTTATGGGATGATATATATACCTACTAATTCCACTAAGATTTTTTTCTTACCAAACATCAAATATTTGAATAGAAACTTTGTTTTTAGCCATTCTAAATGAACCAACTATATGTCCAAAACAAACACATGGTTTTTTTTTTAATTACTGTTAACCCTCATTTTCTCTTTGAGAAAGAACACTAAAAGTCATTGTTAAATTATGTGCTAGATAAACCTGGATTATCCCTTAAAAGACACTAACTTGCACTTGCCCACCCAGCCATGAGTGAGTTATTTGTGTGACCATTACACTTTGCTTCTTAGTCAGAGGGTTCCCTGGCAAAGGACTAGTGCCTCCTAGCCCCACAGATTAGATATCACCCTTGCAGTCAGATGAGACTAGGGCTGCACAAAGGTGTGCATCGTGTAGGCTTCTCAACACTGTATTTGTCCAAAGGAGCCTTGATGCTGGTCCCATATCTGGGACAAACATCAGGAGACATGGTGAGCACTTTCTGCTGCGTGAAAAGTTGTACATCTTTGAGACACCCAGCAAAGTGTATACACACGCGTTTCCTCAAGCTCTCCGTCCCAAACGTTCATGCAGAACATCCAAGCTGAGTGACGCTGTCATCGTCAGCACAGGGGAAGCTTTGTACATCCACAGAACATCCGCGTTCCAGGGTAGAACACTGTTGTGCTGGAGCACCAAGCCTGTTAGGGCACAGTGACCGGATGACCACCTTGCTGTCTTGTCCCAACATGGGGCTGTCACACTGTCAGTTGGCCACTTGAGCATGGGACAGACGATTCACAGGTATCAGATAAGTGGCAAATAAGTGGCCCTGAAGTATTTTGCTGAGTGCTTTGTTACTTAGGTCAAAGGCCTTTGTTGAACCTCAGCAAAGGAATTTACCACTAGGCCAACAGGGCAGTCCTTGTAAGGTCAAACCTTGGTGACATAAAGCAGATTAAACAGAAATGTTTCTGCCTGATTGACGGTCATGACCTGGACAGAAAGTCCAGGAGGAGCAGTTACACTAGTAAGATTCTGGAGGCCAAAGCCAGGACCTTCCTGGGAAAGTCTTGCTACATATTCAGCTGAAAGGGTTTTGACGCCCTAGTCGGTCTTATGAACGCAATTTTCAGTCAGCTACATCTCCATTTGTGTTATCCAGCTTGCCAGTGTGCAATCCCTTGTTATTCACGTGCTGATGTTGACTGAATACGAGAAACTAGATGCAGAGACTCAGGACAGAGGCTCCAAAGCCCGACTCTGTCCAGACCCTCCGGGTGTATTTGAGGGTATCTTTTTTTGGCTATGGACTAAGGACAGAACAAATCTGCATCCCTGAGGAAGAGCATGGCAGTGTTACTTCAAAAATCCCACCCATTATCTTCTGGGTAAACTGTTACCCAAATCCAGCAGAGCGCAAACCAGCAACAGTGGAATACTGAACTGCAATGAGAATGGGAGTCTTTTCCAAACATGCTCAAACACCTTTGCTTTGGCATACCTGGTGACTGACTTCACGGCTGGCCTCAAAGTCATCAATCGTCCCGCTCCTTGCCCACGCATGACAGTCTTGGGAATTCTCTCTGGGTCAAAGTGAGCCATTTCATCAAGGAAAGCCCAATGCTGAACACAAAGGCCCAATGAGAGCCTTACTCTAAGGAGGTTCAATGTGACTCCTACACAGCCTGCTCCAGTGGTCAGGACATCAGGTGTCTGCATGGCCCACTGCTCCACCCAGAGCTTCACCTGGCTCCTGGTGGGTGACTGGCATCTCCGAGCATCGCAGACGGTCTCAGTGCAATCATCTCCTTCCTTATGTGACCGATGCCTAGTTTCTCTCCGCTGAAGGTCAGAAAAGATACTGGGAATGATTTCAATCTTCTTAACTTTGTTAAGACTTGTTTTCTAACTGAGCCTGTGATCTACCCCTAGAGATACCCTGTGTATGCTTGGGAAGAAAGTGTGTTCTCTTATTGTTGGCTGGAATGTCCTGTTTGTCTGTTGGGTCCATTTGGTCCATAAAGCTGTTCAGATCTGCTGTTCTTTGCTGACTTTGTGTCTGGATGATCTGTCCTTCACTGTGAGCAGTCCTGACATTGCATCCTACTGTCATTGTTTTGCTGGCTACTTCTCCCTTCAGATCTGTCCATGTTTGCTTTATTTGCAGTGATCTCAGGTTGGGTGCATTTATAATTGTTCTGTCGTTATGTTAAACTAACCTGTTCAAATATTTCATAATGATCCTTGTACCTTGTGACAACTTTTGACAAAGTCTATTTTGTCTGATATAACTTTATTTGTTATGGTCTATTCAATATGGCTTATAACAATAGAATTTGGAGAAACAGAAAAAAATCTATTTTCAAGGGCATTTTTTTTTACCAATCTGAACACAGCAAGGAAACCAAGTAACTAGAAATTTATAATCAATCATTCAAATATTAGAATATATGTACAAGGAGGCTTCAAAAATTTGTGAGAAAATGAAGTCAAAAGATAATGCAGGCCGGCACCATGGCTCACTAGGCTAATCCTCCACCTGCAGCGCTGGCACTCTGGGTTCTAGTCCCAGTTAGGACCCCAGAATCTGTCCTGGTTACTCTTCTTCCAGTCCAGCTCACTGCTGTGGCCCGGGACAGCAGTGGAGGATGGCCCAAATACTTGGGCCCTGCACCCACATGGGAGACCAGGAGAAGCACCTGGCTCCTGGCTTTGGATTGGCGCAGCAGGCTAGCCATAGCAGCCATTTAGGGGGTGAACCAATGGAAGGAAGTCCTTTCTCTCTGTCTCTCTCTCTAACTCTGCCTGCCAAAAAATAAAAAGATAATACATATTTTCTTTAAGTTTATTCATATATATTTGAAAGGCAGCATACACACACACACACACATATACACAGTGAGAAAAGAGAGACTGAGAGAGATCTTCCATCTGCTATTTCATTCCACAAATCCCCCAAAAGTTAGGGCTGGACCAGGACAAAGACAAAAGCCAGAAATTCCATCAAGGTCTCCATCCCACCTGGGTGGCAGGAACCCAAATACTTCAGCCATTATCTGCTGCATCCCAGGGCGCACACTGGCAGGAAGCTGGATGGGAAGCAGAGGTGAGGATCTATCCCAAGTACATCAATATGGGATGCAGGAAGCTTAAGCAGCAGCTTAACATGCTATACCACAACACCCACCCCAATAACACAATATCCATGATCTTCTTGAAGTCCTCGTAAGTATACACATGTAAAAGTTATGTCTAATTAAAGTCAACATTCACTAGACCCTATG